>NC_138126.1:72189850-72802946 GCF_964188305.1 Podarcis bocagei
ATATGCTGAAAGGCCACTCTAGGGGCAATCGGGGGAGCAGAGGGCTGGAAGCAGTGGCCGTGCTAGAATGGAGGGCCAAGTAGCGGTGTCTTCATGGAGAGTCTCACTGCACAAACTAGCCACCAGTGCTTCCGGCAAACTGTGGAGGTGGCTCTGCAGGGCTGCTGCAACAGCCCACGTCAATGTCCAGATTGCTCTGCCAAAGCACCAAGAGAGGTGCAATTTTTGTGCCTCCCCCTAGCCTGTGTTGTTGATAGGGCCAACCTGACCAACTCCTAGGTATGCATCTCTGTGTATATCATGGAATGCTTATTGTAGTAGTAGCAGTAGTAAAACTCTTGCAATAGTTTGGATCCGATTGCACACGGCTGGGAAGCAATCTGTGTTCACTTTTACCACTGCATACTCCACATAAAGAGCAAGAGAAAGCAAAGTGTGAAGCACTACAAACAGAAAGTAATGTTCAGATGATACTGTGCAGTTTTTGAACACTCAGGATTTATTTATTATTATTTTTTGGTAGTGTTCTGGTTGGAGAATGGTTGTTTCTACTCCAGGCAGGTTCACACATGCAAGTTTATCACTTACTTTGCCATCATTAGATAAAAACTTTGATGTGATTGAGCCATCATAGACCAAAATGAGAAATATTAAAATCAGCCTCTGTCAGCCTTCCCCAGATGCTGTTGGACTACAGCTCCCATCATCCCTGTCCACTGGTCATGCTGGTTGGGGCTTATGAGAGTTATAGTCCAAAACATCTGGAGGACATCAGATGAAGGAAGGCTGGTCTAGGTAATCTGAAATACCATATTTACTATGGTAAAAGTCAATCCACACCTTCAGCTGCCAATCATCAAGTATAAGATGGAGTTAAGTGATGTAACAGGCATGTGTGCACCATGGTTACTTTATGTGAGATTAGAATACTGTGCATCTGGACTGTGTGCATACTACTAGAAAGTTCAAGTTATAATAAAAGCACTCTGCTAACATTTGAACAAGGCCTCTGCTTTCTCTTGGGGATTAGAGTGTGCAGCAAGCTTTTATATTGCCCCTCTCTTTCAGTAATAAAGAGCAGGGTTCCTCTCTGCTTTTTATCCCGCTTGCTACTTGCCAGCATATTTTTAATCTCTACATCTTTCTATTCATGCTCTACAAAGGACCAACCCTCTGATCTAACAGAGGACAGGCTCTTGAAAGTGCCATGCAAAATTCTTCTGTGCAGATTTCTAAATCAAAGGTTATGTTGAGCAAAAAGAATTGGGCTGAGGAAAATTATATTTTGAAGTCTAGACTGAATCAATGGCTTTAGAGGGTAAAATGTAATTAAAAGCCTGGAGCCAGACTGAACTACCATGGGTAAACCAAAATTAAACATGATTACAGAGCCATCTGATATAATGAGATAAGTTACATAAAAATTAGGCATAGGGTATATGACAGAAGCAAATCAACAGAAGGTCCTTAGGCACCCATCAGTCCTTGTACGTTTTTATGTCCTTAGCCAAAAAAACCCCATCCAACATTTCTGATCGTGTAGGAGAAGGGAGCCAGTACTCATGATTAACAAAGCCTTGCGGCAAAAGTCTAATTGATAGGCAGTGGGGACAGGAATTTGCAGCGTCTCGGCACGTGATGACATTTATTATCTAACGATTATAAATTGCTACAATGGCTACATTGTTACAGGAGCTCTTTTCTAGTATTACAAATGATTGCAAGTTTTAGGTGAAGAGAATCTGCATGTAGGATTTTGCTTCTTGTCCAGAAATGAAGAGTTAGAATGGATAATAGTTATGCCATAACATCTGCCAAAGGAGTATTGGCTTCAATCCAGTGCTGAGTTAGGCATGCTTAAGCCCTTTGAAATCAACAGGTTGCATTGGATTGTGGCCATTGTAGATACTGAAGTCAGTGTGACAATCCATTAGGAGCTGCTGCCTTCTTCTGAAAGGCATTTTATGACTGGGAGGCAAAAAAGTATTGCTGCACAAAGTTTGGATCACTGATGAAAGAAACTTCAAATGTAAGTGCCTGGAGGGTAGCAGAAAACAAAGGCTACCCTTTGGATACTGCCTAAATGCAACCAATAAATAAATCAAAACAAAGTTGTGTCCTTCCCAAGTCATGAAAGCCAATACCATAGGGCAGGCCTTCTTTCGTGACAAAACTGATAGTGTAATTTTTAATGTTTGGGTTTATAGAGGAGCCAAAAGTGTTGGTAATCTGTGTAAATCACACACCTCTGGAAGGTGGGAACTCCTGGATCTGAGATGAAAACTGCATGATCATAGAAAGTTCGTATTAATCTTTCAGTTAATTATTCATCACCTAGCAATAAAAATAATAATTAGTTGTTAAATTTCTATACTGCCATTCATCCGGGGATCACAGGGCAGTTTACAATATAAAAACACTATCACTATAATATTTTGCCTCTTAAATTATAACACTCTGGACAGCTTCTTCTTGCACTTGTGTTGAGTTGCAGAGGCCATCACTCTGAAGTTAGCTTTGTATACCACATAACAGGAACTACCACATAACAATGAATTTTACAAGTACACCAAAGTTTGCTGAAATGGTGGACTAATTTGGTGGAGTGGGAAAGCTTCTTGCTTTTTGAACATTATAAAAAACAAAGAAACAATGCTGGCTAAATGACCCATTTCTATGATAGCACTTTAGGATAGTGGACATTGGCTAAGGAGGGAAGGGCAGGGTTCAACTAAGTTTTTGTATGCATTGAATGACATCCACTCATACAAAAGAACTCACCCCCACCCCACTTTCTAAATCTGCTCTGAAGGGTCGGGGGAACCTTCATAACAGGTTTTAGGGTGTATGTGTGCGGGGGGTGGGGGGGAGTGAAAAGTCTTGTTGCATGAGCAGACCTTGTTCTGAGCACACATGACCTGCTTGGTGCTATGTTGCATTCCAACCTGAGGAACATAAAACACTTTGTTGAACACTTTACTTGGCAGTAAGCACCATTGAACACAGTAGGACTTACATTGTAGTGGCCAGATGAAAAACAGGGCAGGGCTCCTGCATCTTTAATTGTGTAGGTGTACCTAGCAGTCAGATGGTCGGCGGTTCGAATCCCCGCGACGGGGTGAGCTCCCATTGCTCGGTCCCTGCTCCTGCCAACCTAGCAGTTCGAAAGCACATAAAAGTGCAAGTAGATAAACAGGTACTGCTCGGGCGGGAAGGAAAATGGCTTCTCCTTGCGCTGCTCTGGTTTGCCAGAAGTGGCTTAGTTATGCTGGCCACATGACCTGGAAGCTGTACACTGGCTCCCTTGGCCAATAAAGCGAGATGAGCGTCCCAACCCCAGAGTCGGTCACGACTAGACCTAATGGTCAGGGGTCCCCTTTACCTTTACCTTGCAGTTTGAAAGCATGTCAAAGTGCAAGTAGATAAATAGGTACCGCTCCGGTGGGAAGTAAACAGCGTTTCCATGTGCTGCTCTGGTTTCGCCAGAAGTGGCTTAGTCATGCTGGCCACATGACCCGGAAAAACTGTCTGTAGACAAACACCAGTTCCCTTGGCCAGTAAAGTGAGATGAACACCGCAAACCCTGAGTCGTTTGCGACTGGACTTAACTTTAGCTTTTTTTTTAGCTTGTATGGCAATCATAACTTGCCTTTCAAGCTGACATACAGAAGGTTGCTCTTGAAATGATGATACCAGTAGCCAATGGCAATTATGTGCCTGTGTTAACTTACACAATCTCATTTCATAGAGCATGGATTTCACAGCTTGGAGGAAAAGTGCAGTTCCTCAAGGTACACCATATAATGCAACCAGTGCGAAAAAATGCAATGACTCTACTACAGGAGTAAAGGTAAAGGTAAAGGACCTCTAGATGGTTAAGTCCATTCAAAGGCAACTATGGGGTGCAGCGCTCATCTCGCTTCAAGCCGAGGGAGCCGGCGTTTGTCCACAGACAGTTTTCTGGGTCATGTGGCCAGCATGACTAAACTACTTCTGGCGCAACAAAATGTCATAACGGAAGCCAGAGCGCACAGAAACATTTACCTTCCCGCTGCAGTGGTACCTATTTATCTACTTGCACTGGTGTGCTTTCAAACTGCTAGGTTGGCAGAAGCTGGGGCAAAGCAATGGGAGCTCACCCAGTTCGTGTAGATTCAAACTACCAACCTTCTGATCAGCAAGCCCAAGAGGCTCAGTGGTTTAGACCACCCACTCCCTGGACTAGAGGAGTATTACCAGTCTGGAGGGGGCGGGGATGTTTCTAGACTCTGCATAACAAATAAGTAACAACTGCACCATTATTGTTTCTGAAACTTGAACATCTGGAAAAAAGTATAGTTCATGTATTTTTCATGTTTGTGTTGAATTAAACAACACTGTGTTATGTTATTTTATGTATCCTCGCCGTTCAGCTTTCTGTGGATTCTGATAGTTAGGCTTCATTCTTGGACACAATCTTATGAGCAAGTGGCACTCTCGGCAAAACAGAGAACGCTGTAAGGCCTTTGAGATATCTGAGGTACATGCAAACATCTTTATAAGTTTATTTTATATGGATAGCACTTCTGTGCAGGAATAACACATATTCACTGTTATTTATGGATCAGACATGCATCCATTTCACTGTGTGTACAGACAGAACAATAGACATGTGGGAACATTGAATGTGACTATTCCTTTTTCTATACACAGGTGTTTGCCATGTAGGAAATTAATGTTGTTTGAAATTGTTCTCACTTGGAACCCAGCAATGCAACTGGGATCTGGACCCGGTTTTTGGCTTGAGTAAGCTGGCCATTCTCTATTTCAACTGGTTTGATGTTGAAGCAGCTGGGAGCCTTTCACTGATAGTGATTATAATGAAAGCTTCCTATATGGCTAAGCCCCAAACAAATTCTCTTCAATGGTATTGGCTTTCTTTCTCATTTTACTAATAGGAGTAATGAATTTATCTATCTTTAACTCAAAGTGCCCTTTGCACAGCTGAGGAAAAACAGGATGAGTAATTGCTACTTCTTGGTTTGATTTTGCAAACAGGAATTTGCTTCGTCAGCTCCATCTATTTGGGCTGCTTGGCTCATGGATCCCCTAATTAGTTTATTTGATGGCTTTACCCTATTCTGTAATTATACTGTAGTTTCATTAAAGAGCACAGACCAGTTAGATGATCCAATTAGTCTCAACTCTGAGCTATGAGTGTAAGAACTTTTTGCTCCAAGGATAAAACCTCTTCAATTCACTTGCTGATGGTAACTTGGAAAGGTAACTGGTAGAGAGATGCTTAACATCTTTGAAGGCAACACAATTCAAATGACTTAGTGGCAGTAGTGGAGATGTTAGGGCGGTTGGAATGCTGGGTCTGAAATCAAGTTCATTTTTTTAAGTGAAATAATTCCTAACCATCCAAGACTGAGACAAAATATAAAAGCCAGCTTAAAAGCAAGATAAGCATCCCAAAGACCCTTCCCCTCACCCATGGGAAGGAATATCAATGAAAATTAATCTCGCCTTTAATTCTTTTCTAATGCACTTTCATCATTATTTGATGGAGAATTGTAAAAAAAGATTTTTGGGCAAAGCACTAGATGTAACTGACATTTTCCCTTAGTTTTTAACACTGTATTTACCCTTGTGGTTTCCTGTGAACGGGCACAATTCCAGCCAAAAGCAAGTCTTTCAGATTCAACAAATGCTAAAGTGTGCTTGGGATGGCAAGCCTACATGACCCTTTTAGGGAGTAAGTCCCATTAAACTCATTGGAATCTCTCAATAACTGGAGTTTAATCAGTCAATCCTATTGTTATAAGTTTCTGAGGTGGCTGGACTCCCGTTCTAATTGTGGATACCCCATTAATTCCTGGGTGTCAGACATTGAATTTATTATGTTAAAATATAAGCCATGCTAAAAAATAAGCCAGACTGGCTTCTGGCGGTTCCCTCATTGCGAGAAGCAAAGTTACAGGTACCAGGCAGAGGTCCTTCTCGGTAGTGGCACCTACCCTGTGGAACGCCCTCTCATCAGATGTCAAGGAAATAAACAACTGACGTTTAGAAGACATCTGAGGGCAGCCCTGTTTAGGGAAGTTTTTAATAACTGATGTTTTAATGTATTTTTAATCTTTTGTTGGAAGCTGCCCAGAGTGGCTGGGGAAACACAGCCAGATGGGCAGGGTATGAACAATAAATTATCATCATCATCATCATTATTATCTTGATGCCTGGACTGTCCAGCTTTGTGCCCTTAGGTGGTCACTTCTGTGCTGCTAATGCAGCTGTTTGACTTCACCTGGGAGATTCACTCCATTGTCTCTCAAGACAGACAGATGCCAACAACAACAGAGACCCTCTGGGCTGGACAGCAATTGGGGAAAGCCCCTTCTTGAGATGTGAAACAATTAGCAGAGTGCCAGGAGAGAGTGGCAGAATTGTAGTAGGCGATGAGGTAGGCAGAAGAAAAAACAGGCAAAGTAGTTATGTGTGTTGGCAGTTTTTAGATCTAGTGTGGCAGCCATTCACCTATGAGAGAAGAAAGAGACCTGTAATTCTGGGAACCTCCCCACAACAGGCTCAGGTTGTGTATATGTGTAAATTAGCCATATATCATAAAGACACCAGCCTTTGCTGTGCTTGGTGTCCAGAAGGAAACACAGACCCTGGCTAAGCGTGCCTGGTACCCTGGAATCTTGCACTGCTTGGATATTGGAGTGGAGTGTAACAGTATTTTAGTCTTTAATTGATCTGCCAAGGAGCTTAATTATAGACTGCGCTTCACACTTTGATCTCAAGCTAGTCCCATCAGCCATGTTGTAGCCAGTGTGGGTTAAGCAGAGGCCATTGATTCTATATACATCAAAACCATTTGGCTACAGTAAATCTGAATTCCCTGCAAAACAAAGGCAATTTAATGCCTAGGCTTACGTAAGCAGTTTTAGTAAATCTGGCCATTAAATAAACTCAATTTATCCAAAAAACTATGAATGTATATGCTACTGTGACAATAATTTACAACGGGAAATTCCATGTTAAAAGCAAGTGAACTGTTAGGATGAAGTAGTAGATAGGTAGCCGTGTTGGTCTGCCATAGTCAAAATAAAAAAATTCCTTCCAGTAGCACCTTAAAGACCAACTAAGTTAGTTCTTGGTATGAGCTTTCTGAAGAAGTGTGCATGCACACGAAAGCTCATACCAAGAACTAACTTAGTTGGTCTTTAAGGTGCTACTGTTAGGATGAATGCAGCCTTCAGTTGGGAGCCAGAGTGCCACAGGTTATCCGTTAAAAATGAATAAGTTGGAGAAGCAAGTTCTAGACATGTTGACAGGTTTGAGAGTAGACATGCTAATTGGGATTAAAAGAATTAAGTTAACATTTCCCACAGGGGAGCTGAAGTCTTGTTATTATGATTACCTAGAGATAGGATGCACTTATCCGTATTGAACTTTAGCCTAGCTGCAACTAATTTTAGCTCACCTCCTATCACAAAGCAAACTGCTAACAGTTATCCTAAAAGATGATACATGAAAAGGAGCTGCATATGAGCAATAATATGACCGCCTCAGCAGGAGAGGTGAGAAATAGGGCTTATTTCATCAACTCTGCTGAAAGGCCAGCGCTGTCAGACATCTCCTGCCCCTGAACTCTTTCCAGCTGATCAATATTTAACTTTAAGAACTGGTGCCTTAGTTGTCTCCACACTCCCCTCTTTTCTTCCTGTTCCCTTTCTCTCTTTATGCCATGTTTAGTTTCTAAGCTTGTGGACAGGGGGCCACCTTGTTTTAAATTGGTTGTATGTGAACTACTCTTAGAGCGGGACACAAATGCAGCAAATAAATAAATAAATAAATAAATAAATAAATAAATAAATAAATAAAAAAAAGAATGCATAATCAGAACAGAAGCCAATACATATAACAACGGAAAAAAATAAACCACACAAGGCATTAATAACCCGACAAAGGAATAAGTAGGTCTTCAGCTGGCAACAAAGATTTGGTGCTAGGCCTAACTCAGAAGTGAGGGTAACTACATAATGAATTTCAGCTGGTTGTGCAAAACCAAGAGGGTCTTCTTCAACTTTCTCAACACATTGGTGGGTAGATACGAGGAAATGCACTCCTTAAGGTGCATAGGTCCTAAGTTGTACAGAGCTTTGTAGGTCATTACCAGCAGTTCTTACATTAGCATATTGGCAGCCAGTGCAGCTCTTTCAGAATTGGTGTTACGTGATCCCAGTAGGCTGCACCACTCTATAGCCTAACAGGTGCACTTTGTACTAGTCTATCTACAAGGGCAGCCCCACATGGAGTGCATTACAGTAATACAACCAGGAATGATCACAGCTAATGGACCAGCTGTAGCTGGGGGAAGGGGCTCCTTGGCAATGAGGCCAATTACACCCTCAAGAGACAGTGTTGGATCCGAGAGTATCCCCAGACATACATACCACCTCTTTTAGGGGGAGAGCAACCCAAACTCATCTACAATAGGTTGTGTATCTAATGTGAGCATAGGACTATACAGTGGTACCTCGGGTTACAGACGCTTCAGGTTACAGACTCCGCTAACACAGAAATAGTACTTTGGGTTAAGAACGTTGCTTCAGGATGAGAACAGAAATCATGCAGCGGCTGCGTGGCGGCAGTGGGAGGCCCCATTAGCTAAAGTGGTACCTCAGGTTAAGGTACCTCAGTTTCAGGTTAAGAACAGACCTCCAGAACGAATTAAGTTCTTAACCCGAGGTACCAATGTATTACAAACCATTGTTAGACAAAGCTTTGAAGATTAACTTCCAAAGGTGAAGGACAGATAAACACTTAGGACAGGGCGGTCCAACTTTTCATACCAAGTGGGCCACAAGAGTACTTTGACACAGAACCTGTAGGCCGTGCACTGAATTAAACTTCCATATCCTAAAGATGATCATAGTTATATATTTTTTATAATTGTTGTCATTGGTATTTCCCCCCCGTAAATGAGCGTGTACGTATGATGCAAGATCAAAACTTCTAATAAAATTTTATGTAAAATGTTACCAATAAGCAGGCTTAGATTTTTAAGACTTTTAAGATTTTTGTTGTTGAATGTTTCTAAGGGCCTCAGGAAAAGCCCTGCGGGCTGAAGGTTGGACCACCCTGACTAGGAGTTTGCTATATTGGGCAGAATTAGATGGAACTCTATACCATAAGACATTATATATGTCAGTCTTTGCAGCATAAGTGTAAAGCCAGTGTTCTGAACTCAGTGTCTCTTGCTAACATCAGTACTTCAATTCACAATGTGTGCAGTCACGTCTACCAGTCTAAGACTAGTTGGAGATAGAAGCCATAAGAACTAAAGACTCAAGCTGACAATGGCTGCACAGCCACCTGGCATAGCAACAGGGACTGACAGGGGGAGAATAAGAAAATTACTATTTCCCCTTCATTAGAGAGGGGCTGGCAGCTGCATTAAAGCACATATAGCAGATGCTTCTTGGTATGGAAGCAGGATGTAAAAGGCAATGCGCCCACAAGCCTTCACAGTATGAGTTTCAAACACTGGTAGTTGGTGTAGCTTTGGACTTAATTTCCATTTTTATCTATATTGGTGTAAATTAGCTGCCCGTCATTCATTGCATTAGTTATGCCTATGTCTGCATTCTCCTCTCTCTAGTTAGCCTTGGTCTAAAATGCTGAACATGGATGCTGCAATACCAAAGTAAACTAACATTTCGAAATAGAGAATTGCTGCCTCAGAGTGCATTAAAATGTACACTGTAGGAATGCAGTAACTACTTGTGTACCTGTCAGATCTGAAAGTTAACTTGGACATTTCTTCAAGCTTGATTCCCCCCCCCCATTCTTCTGTGCCATATTGTGCACAGTTCTAGTATTAAGCAAATCAAGGTTTATAGAGAATCCCACTTAATGTTACATAAGCAGGCACATTTTTGAATGTGCAACAGGTGTGATAAAGCACCAAGTACCGATGTTTCAACCTGCCTTTTCAAAAGACTTGCAGTTCTTCTTTTCTACTACAGTGGACTTTGAATTAAATTTCCAATGTGTTGATAAAGTCCTATCATGACTGCAAATTTTATGAAACAAAAGAGATCACTTCTGCCTTTTCCTAGGATCCCACATCCTTCCTTAGGAGGTCTATGAAATTGAGGCAACTTCCATTTTATCATTACTTGCATGGCTTTCCCCCCCGTCAACACTTTCTGGAATTGGCCACATGCAGGGAAAGACTAGGTAAACATGGATTTTTGTATGCTGTTTTCGCTTTATATATTTTTATTACTCTGAATATAGAGATTTTTGTACACATTTGATTGGAGAGCTGTATCACTAAGTGTGGAGAATGCCGATTTCAAAGGATAACTGGATTTCAATTCCTGCATTGTTTCAGGAAATGCAAATTATGTAGAGTTGCATAAAAATCTCAACTGAATTGTATTCCCTTCCCTCATCTTTGGTTGATAGCATGGCAATATGCAACAGCCCCCCGTTTAGGAATATGCCCAGCTTGGCCTGTTCATTGTAATGCCTGTCAGATACAGCAAACCTATTCCCTTTGGCTTTCGCAGAGAGAACTTGCTGCTAGACTTCTGCAAAAAGGGAAAGAAGAGGTTTAAATCTTTTCTGGGGTGAGTAGGAAAGGTTGAAAGTTTTAAAGAAGCAGTGCTACTCTGGCTAAGAGCAAAATGTTTTCAGTTGTTCAGCCGTTTCTCATTCTCAGCTTCTCATCTGTGGTACTGACCCCACCTTTCAGAGCTGTTGTACGTTTTACTATGAAAGCGTATGTGAAGTGTTTTGATGCAAAGTATGTGCTGATGCAAATGATAGTTTGTCTATAAAGTTTATCTAGGCCTTGACACACCATCATGAAGTTTCTTTGTGGAAACAGGTTTTTGTTCTTGGAAGTCAAATCCCTCCTTTGTCCTCTTCCTGTATTGCTTCCATAGGGTAGAAGAGCAGATGTGAATGGAAAACACCCTCCGAGTTTAGAGCAACATTATGATTTCCATTAGCAAAGTGCTTTATTGTATTCACTTTCACGATAGCTATATGAGATAGCCAACTATTAAACCCATTTTACAAGGTCTTGCGCCTTGCTAGCACCTATTTTATTTATTCACCTCTCTTTCTGTGAGTGCGTCGTGACATCTGCAGTGTCCTCTTTTAAAGTAGTTTGAGGGAAGAAAACATTACAAAATAGCTTCTTTTGATTATCCTACTGTATTTTTAGCTCCACATTGTTGCTAGAATCTTCCCAGAAGCAAGGATCTTTCCTGACCTATCTATGCCCCTTACTATCTGTCAGACATTGATTTTCTTGTGTTTCCAACAGAGCTTGAAATTAACACAGCTGTGCTTATTATTAAAATACAACTGAGCTTAACCACTGCCTTTCCAATGTCATTAGTAGACTCTTAGCAATTTGTACTGCATGTATATGCATGTGCTTGCACACACAATTTTATTTAAAAATAGATGATTATTTATTGTGACTCAACTTATGGATCTTGGGCACAAAAGAAGTTTGGTTTCTTTTGTCACTTGGAGGCCTAATTCCAGCCCCATTGTAAGGACAGTATTTGGCAAGTATGCTGGTGCCTCCCCCCTGTCCTGGCATAAATGTGCTCAGCATTGGTAGAAGGCAGAAAAGCTAGGCTACACTGGCTCTGCAGTAGAGGAGCTGTGGATGGGAACAGGGGAAGCGTGGTGCAACCATTTCACAGCTTTAAGATAAAAACGAGTATTGAATTCACAGATGCCATGCATTGAATTCTACTTTCCCCATGGTGACAAGCCACTGTTTATTAGGGCGGTTCTTAAAAAAACTTTTTTTTAGAAAATGCATGCTCCAAAGGTCTTATCTTACTACACTAGGGATTATAAAGCTATATCTGAAATTTCATGCCTATTAGTTAATATCTTGACCCTCCTCCACGAAAATAGCTGTTTACTTGGCCGTTTTCCTATGTCATAAAGGCTGAAATTTCAATTTAGTGGAGCAGGGTCAAAATATTAACTGATATGCATGAAATTTCACATATAGCTATATAACCCCTAGCGTAGTAAGATAAGACCTTTGGAGCAGGCATTTTTAAAAAAAGTTTTTATGAACCGCCCTACTGTTTATGCCACCGACCACATAAATACTTGGTTCGAACCACTCCTCCAAGCGCCAGGAATCCGGGTCATTGTGATCAAGTGAGGGTTAACATGATTATTATTTTGCCTCTCTACATCTGGTGACACAGAATGGTCATTTTGTAAGCAGCATGAAAATCTGTGGCATACCCTGATTTGAGTAAAATGACGGTTTCACATCAGGCTGCTTTGCTGCAAGATATAAGTGTTCTCCCTCTTTACCCATCCAATCACTTTCATCTCTCAAATGATAATGTTTTCCTCCTTCTTGACATGGTGCAATGCATGAAATGCCACCCCAGACAATCAAAGTCTTGTCCATTGGTTTCCATGGCAACCGTTTGAGATACATTCATTTGAACCAATTTTGGGAGGCAGAAGGAAACCAAATAAGAAAATTGAAGTCCTTTTTTGCTTTTCACAATTTGGAAAGCACAGACCTATGTCGGATTCTCTCTTCTCCTGCCCTCCATGAGTAAGTTGATATGAGAGGGAGAAGAAGAAGATGAAAATCTTCACGTGAAGAATATAAATGCAAAACCGAAGGGTTTTACCAGGTGCAAAATGGTGACAGAGCAAAAAGGAGACACTGAAATACTATGTGTCGTTCTGAAAGGCAATATGCAAAAGTAGGATAATTTTTTGTGAAGCTGTCCAGGAACCTCAATGCCTTTTCTCCCCCCCCCCCCGAGAAACTAAACCAAGCTGCTTTGGGAACACCCAGAACTTCAGAGGAGAAGGGGTGGGGGAGGAGATCTATTGTTTTGGTGGAAAGATCTAGATTTTAATTATTGAATTATTTTCCCATGGCACTCCACTCACAGTGTTTTGTGGGAGGGATTAAAAACTGAGATTCCCTATGCTAGAGAGTGGGGAGCTCTACAATGCACCCCCCAAAAATCAGTGGGTTGGGTGCCAAAGTCCACCCACTACTAGTGACCATTGGCAGAGCATGACACTTGAGGGTTGAGGGCAGGTGTTATTTTTCCACCACTCCTTTCTTCTGTGCAAGACAATAGATCACAATTGTATCCTAAAATATCCATGGGGAGGAGCAGAACACCCCCCTGACTCTTGGGCTAATAGGGTACTTTTGGGGGAGTGATAGTTTCCCCATCCCAGTCTTTGATGGGAATCCATGGTCTCTGCTACCCACTTTGATTCCCATTATACCAACCCCAAAATGGTAAAACCTGCCTTGTGGGATAACCACTGCATCAAATTCTGGCAAAAAAATAGAAAAGCTATCAACTTTTCATTTATCTTTATTTTATTTTAAACCACACTCTAAATGTGTCCTGCATGAAAACCTAGTACATATCTGCCTACAATTTGGCAGACTTAATTCATTTGGGTCTGCTATGCCTCCAGATTTCATCCGCTTTGAAAAGGCAAAAAGTTATTGCCGTTATTGCATTCCCTATTGAAGTGAAAGGGGGAAAGACAGAGATTCACTTTTAATAGATCTAGGTCAGTCCCAAATTATGTGTCAAATTGGAAAGATGCCGAGTGACTCTGAAACAGATTGATCTGCTTTCCAGAGCAAGAGATACAAGTCAAATTCAGCACACTGGATCTGGTTGACTTCAAATGGTCGATCTACTTAGCCCTGTCCACTAGTAGTGTTCTTACTTTTCTTTATAGTGGTGGTGGTTCCACACATTCAAAAGCAAAAGCTTTCTGCAAACATTAGAAATCACATATGACTGTGCCAGGTAATTCATGTGCCAATGTTTCCCCTGCCTTTCTGTGACATTGATGACACAACTGCTTTGATGCGAGAGCCAGGCCTATTGCCAACTTTTCTTTCCTGACTGCCTTGAGTTCCACACATAGCTTTTCATTGCCCCAAATTTGCCCTTCGTTTGTGACATGAGTCCACATATATTTTTCATAATATGATCACAAGAAATTTATATGTATAGATGCAATTTTACACATTCTATAATTTAAGAAGAAATAAAATTTTCACCATAATGGGGAATACCAGAACCTGTGTACTAGCTCAGTTTTCATCCAGGCACTAGGAGTTCATGGGCAATTCAAGCCCCTGCTTCCCCTTTTTATTTAAACTTGGGTTGCCATATTTCATAAAGTAAAATTACCGACACCTGCAAAGTTGTTGAGGAGACCCCAAAAATGTTGAGCTTTTTTGGGGGGGGAACAAACCCAAATTGTTGTGCTTTTTCCATCACGTTGGCATACATCCAGGACATGTCAGACTTGGACTAGGTCACAATAAGACACATGGCCACTCTATATATTAAAAACAATGGCTACACTAGATTTAGTATCTTAGGGAGTGTTTTGTTTTGCTTTGTTTCATGGGGGAGCACTGAATAATGAAACACTCTACCTCCAGGAAGCACCAGGCAACTTTCCTCTGGCCTGAAGGAGCAGGTAGCATATGTGCAGCTGCCCAGTGGTGGAGCCTGGTAGTGCATGCTTGTTGTAGGGAATCCCAGAGGCATCGTTGAAAGGGTTGCCATATGCTGAAGAGCAAAAAAGAGGACACATTTGCCAACTTCTACTTTCAACTATGGATCGCTATGACAGCTCTACCCATGAAAAGGAGGATGTGTCCTGGAAAAAGAGGACATATGGCAACCTGATTTGGATGTTGAGTGGTGCTGCAGTATGTATATGTTAACCAAGCAACACTGGTAGGGGGCTCCTCCACAACCACCCTCACAAAGTAAGAAGAGTCAGACTGGTTCACCTTGAGCCCAATGTCACTAGGAATACAGGTGTATAGCTGTGGTCAGGGAAGTATCTCTGAGAGGACAGAAGCAAATTAAAATTGGGAACAGTGGTGGACTTTGGGCTCTCAGATTTCAGCAGCACCCTGTGTGATGCTTAAATTCATGCCCCTCACCTCTCACGCTCCGTTCTACATCATTGCTGCAGCACCCCCTGCAGTGCCAGTGCCCAGTGCAGCTGAACCAGTCATGCTACCCTAAAACCACCTCTGTTGGGAACTGCTCTTTTCCATGGTAGCGTAAAAGCTGAAGAGCTAGTTGATTGTTGTTAGATCTTGTTATAACCAAGTGTGTAAGAGCTGAGCTATTGCTATGGTGGATGCTAAAAGCAGGGATTTGTTAACCCACCTAGAGCTTATGCTGCAGTTTCTATTGGCTGAAGTCACTAGTAAATAGACTCATCCTTTTTGACCAAAATCACTACCGGGCAGAGAGGTTTGTAATCCACACATGTATCTGGGGTCTTGCTTGCACTTCCTAAAGGCTAAAGTGGCAAAGAACATAAGGAGCTGCAGGAGCCTCTCTGTAGTCACTTGCCTTTGATTGGATGAAGTAATTGCAGCACACTCAAACTCATTGCTGTCACCTGTTGGAGAACCTGAATTGCAACACTCAAGTTTTTGCATTTTCATGGAACATGCAAGGGGCCTCGCTTCACTAGCTGTGTTCTTGAATCAACTGTAAGGCCAGAGGTCATAAAGTTTCATTGGCACACTTGGACACTGGAAGGAGGTGAGTTGTCTATAGCTTTATGGTTTTGTCCTAGTTACCAGTCTCTTGTTGATGCTGCTGCTGTTTATTGACTTGAATAAATAGTGTTGATTAGCCATAGCAGCAGTGTGTGTGAGTCTGCTACCCAGACCTCAAAATTGAGGTCTGAGAGTTTCTGAGTGGGAGCTTCAGCCAGAATTGAGTGCAGTACAAAATGAAGGAAAATAACCCTTTGGCACTGAACCTGGCCAATGGACGTTGACCCAAGGCTGAGCTGACAGATAGTCTGAAGGTGGTAAAGACTTACTATATCGTGGGAGAGAATCCTATTGGTGGCAAATGGGAGGATTCTATTAAAAGCATAATAGTGGCAATAAGTTTGCATGATAGTATAAACTGCAAAATAAAACAAAGGTCTCTTGTTAGCTGGCAAAACAGTTGCCATTTCCTATTGAGGGCATTAACCTATGAATCTATGGCTACAGTTTGTGTCTTTTGAATTCCAGTAACAATTTAAATCTGCTCTTTGTTCAAGTGTGTACATTCTGCCCTGGACTCCTGACCTAACATCTAACAAGACAACGTTTTGCCAAAGGGGGGCTGTGTACTATATTGCTCAGCCAGAGGGAAAATCCAGTGACATTACAAGGCATAAGCTTTAATTAGGCAGCAAGGTAATAGATAGTTTGCACAGTGTGCTGACTACTGAGCATGTTCCTAGTGAAGGTCACTGCGGCCCAAATAGTCCATTGATTATAAGACTGCACCTGAGAGGGGTTAAAAGTTTTGAACTCTATGGTTAATATTGATTTTTTTCTTGAAAGCAAATGTTGCTCACAGTATCTCTCATTCAGTAGGTGGTGATTCCCCCCTCCTTCCAGGAGCGCCATAGTTTTTTTTTAAAAAGAGGTTGGATTTTTCGTAGTCAATTAGCGGGGTGGGTGGGGGGAGGAGGCAGTTGTCATGAGACAACTGATGTCTATTAATGCTATTAGTAGCATATGCTGTTGGTAGCATAGCTGTTAATTTGTAGTTTTTCACCTGTGTTTCTTTTCTATTGTCTGCAGATTTCCTGGTTCATAGTAAAGCTTTTGTTTTAGATATATCATAAAATTTATTCACTGCTTGATTGTACAGAAAAATCAAAGCAGTTTTTCTTAGGGTGTGTGTTTCTAATACTTACCTTTATAGCACTAATCAATCACTGTTCTGACTTCACTCGTTGGCTAAAACACTGAAAGGTAGAAGCAGATTCATTTTTCACAATGCAATGGGTTATAATGGTGCCTGCACATTTTGCTTCTTAATTATTGTTCTACAATGGCTACAGATGTGGTGGTGGTTGTGGTTGTTGTTAAAGTGAGAGCTCAGAGTCTGTCCTGCCCCACAGCTGACTTTTTGACCTGATAGAGCAGTAATTCTGCTTTGACCTGATACAGCAGTAATTCCTGTATCCCTTTTTGGTAGGAATCTCTTGCCTTGAAGGGCAACACTATTTTTGAAGACTGGACATTCTAAGTCTAAGGCTTTGCAAAGGACAGATGTTAAGTTGCAGATGAGAGCTGATGTTGAAGTGGCTAAGAGCTAAGCAAGACATGCCATTAAATTGGGTGAAGGTGATTAACTTTTTCATTATGCAGATAGTAGCATTGGGAACCAGGTAACAAGGAGATTAAGTTTAACCCTTTTTCTCCTGACATGATCTTAGTGAAAATGGCATCCATAGTTGCTGTATGCATCAGAATCCTCCCCTTCTCCCAACAATTGTTTGCAGTTGTTTGCAATTGGCACCAATGAAGGCTTCTCTCCTAATGCAAACAGCCATGGCATGGGGGAGATTTTTAGTCAGCATCATATAAGTGGGGGAAAGGGGTAAACTCTCCTGCCCTCTTCAGGCCACTGGTGCTTGGCTTCCCCATTACTGCTATTTTCACAACAAAACCTGTGCATGTTAATGGCATGAATTCAATTAATGTTAAATGTAATTGGTCCCGAGAGTGTGAGGTATAAGCCCCAAGTCTCTGGTTTAAATGTTGCCTCTATAAAGAACTCATTAGGTGGTTTTAGACAAGGCACTCTCTCAGGTCTGAGGGGGTTCTCAGTAACTTTTTGGTGCCCCTCTCCCATGGCTTTCCTTCATGGCAATGGTGGGTGACTTCAAGCTCTGGAGTATTGTGGAATATTTAAATTTGTGGTTCATAACTGCCCAAGGCACTTGTCGGGCACTGGGACTGCAACATGTGCCTGGAGGTAGCAGGTGGTGACAATGGGCTTGCACCTCTCTCAGCCTTGCCTCATCTGTATTATGGGGATAATACTAATGTACTGCATAGAGTTGGAAGGAGATGCCACACCCAGAAAGGCACATCTAGCTCTTCATTGCTTGTGTGGGTTTTGTTTTTCTGCACTTTACTCTCATTGTTTTTTGCTTTTTAATTTGTTTTGTGTTTTTTATTTTTTTATTTTAAAAATGTTTGGGCAGTTTTTATTCGGAAATTGTTGTAATCTGCATTGAGCTGGTATTTGCTTAGAAAGATGGGGTATAATAATAATAATAATAATAATAATAATAATAATAATAATAATAATAAATTTATTATTTATACCCCGCCCATCTGGCTGGGCCTCCCCAGCCACTCTGGGCGACTTCCATAGAAACTAAAAATACATCTTATTATTTTTAAATGAGTAAGTAAATGTATGTTCAGCACTTAGAACACTTTGATATGGTATATGAATACTAATCATTCATTTGAAGCATGATCTTTGGCCATATTTGCATCCTCCCAATATGTGGTTATGCTTTATTATAAAGAAGATTGGTATTTTGTGTAGATCATTTTTAATTTTTTTTCTTTAAAACGTCAGATGGAGGAAACATATTTTTGAAGCTCTTATGCAAACAGTTTCTAGTTCAGTTTTAAAAATGAACTTCAGTGTAACAGTAAGCAGTTACTCTTTACAGAGTAGGCCAAAGAATGTTTAGAATTTGTCCACTGGGAAATAACAGCTTTACCAATATTCCACATGCTGGTGAGCATGACCAGTAGCTTTGCTCCATCATAATTATATATTTTCTCCATATGGTTTCCCCCCAATTAAATTCAAGTGCATGGGCATTTAACTAGGCTTCAGTGTTTTTCTCATTAACTAGCGAGCCATTTCAGAAAACCAGTACAGCAACCTGCTGTAAAGCTTACATTGCTCACGTGTCTGACTTACAATGCCCATAGCTTTTTTCCACTGACTCTTTGGAATATCTGTGACAATGGTAGTAACTTTTGCTGCTGCTTTAGCAAATGAAACAGGAGAATGGAGGTAGCTTGATTGAATGCACAGTGACCTTTAGTGGGAGACAGAGATGTGCTAATATTGAAAGACAATTATCTGAAGTGCCAGTGGGTACCAGCTTCCTGTTGATAACCTGCAATTCTAATTACCTACAAGAATCCAGGGCAGATGTTTGTGACTTGAATTAATTGGCACTCAGGAAAGAGTATTTATCGTGGTCACCAGCAGAAAAGAATACAAGAAACAAAGCAGGTTTGTCAGCTAAGAGTGCAGACCTCTTACAGTTCTCATTTTTTCCAGTTATCATTAGGCCACAATCACAATTTTTATTTAGCTTTATTAAAATCATTCCTGCATTACTGTTTGCCGCATCACCTTTAGATTAATGAATTTATTGTTCTCGTCTAACATTGCTGGTGATCAGATGTCAAACTGGATCTTACCTCCTTATCTTTCTCTATTTGAAAGCTTTATAGATCTATAAAGGAATGAGGGGGATCAATGCCTTTTGAATCGAGATTGGTATGCATGAGGTGAGAAGGAGAAATTGAATTGGGTGCCACTTGTATACTAATGACACCTCACTCCATCAGCAGATTCATATGAATGTTAAACAACATGGAAACAAAATAGAACTCTGAACGTTGCAGCATAATATCATGATACAAAGCAATCCCTCCTCTGCCCCAATTTTTAGAAGTGACCTGTTAGATAAGAGCAAAACCATCGGAGCATGGTGCCTCCTCCTACCATTCCTGACTGGTAATCTAGAAGGATTCCATGATGGATAGTATCAAATGCTGCTAAAATGTCTAGGAGAATCTAGGGCTGCCATACGTCTGGGTTTTCTTGGACATGTCTGGGAATCAGACTGTCAAAATGGCGTCTGGGTGAACATATAGCGACTAGGGTGATTTTTGTAATAAAAATGCTTTAAAAATCCCCCCAAATCCCAAAGACTTTGGAGATGTTCCCAAAAAATCTCAACAACTTTTATCTCCTCCCCAAAAGTCAACAGCTTTGTCTGGATTTTCACTTTTGGGATATGGCAACCCTAGGAGAATCAGCAGGTATGCATTCACCTATTTCTCGCAAAGGTTATCAGCCAGGGCAACTAAGGCAGATTTAGTTCCGAAACCAGGTTAAATATCAGATTGAAATGGGTTAAACTAATCTGTGTTATTTGGGAATTCCTGGATTTGAGCCACCGCCAGAAGAACAGAGCATCTTTTGTCAATCATTAATAGAGTAACCTCCATACACCTGGTATTAGAGAAAGTATCATCTGGGTGAAAGGCTGTCCATGTGAAAGGCTGTGTGTTTAAAAGCTACTATTTTGTCCTTTGTCCTCCAGCCCTTTATTTCAGAAATTAAGCAGAATAGAAAAGCATCAACATTCTGTGCTGTTCTTGTGGGAAGGAGTGTGACGTATCTAGAGAAAAGAGCAGAAAAGTCAATTGAGACTCTTGACACATATTTTAATTAGGATGAGTAACGGAGCAAGGCTAACTAGCTTTCTTCGTTGCTCACATTTGGGAAGATGCACTGAGTTTTCTGTCTACTGTTGCCCTATTTAGAATACGCAATTACCTTGACACACAAATGAAATCGGAGACATATTCTGATCCAATGGAACAAAATGGAAACTCTTACTGGCTCCAAAAGTGTGTCATTGTTTCTTTTTGACTTGCAGAAAGCCAAAAAGTATAAAATGCACAAAGAATTGATCAGGCATTAAGAATGTTAAAACACATTAATAATGCTAAGGACCAACAACCCAATTATAGCAAAAGAATAAGAGAAACACTAAAAAAATCTCCAGCTTTCAGATTTGAAATTCCTAGTTACTTTCTGCTAGTAGAATTTAAGAACTTCACCTGCCTTTCAAAGGCAAGGAAATAACTAAATGACCAGGGTTCATGTGTGGAGGAAGTTTTGCACTATGTATGAAGGTGTCAAGAGCAAAACAGCCCTGCTGCTAGCAGAAACGTATCCAATCTAAGATGAGGTATCCAAAGCAGGGCACCCCCACTTTAGATGAATTTTAGATTGCTTATGTAAGTAGTTATTTACAGATGTTATCTGCACCCTCTCAAAAGGGTTGTTTTCTGCCTTAATAGGAGGTGAGTAGTTCCTTGGAGCTTTGTCGTGCTTTGATTCTAACCATAACCATATGAACCATATGAACGTAAACTTGGGGTTTGCCCCCGACTGTGCATTAATCAGGGACCCGCAGCCAGTCGTAACCCCCTGACTAGTGTATGATACCTGTTGCAATTGCACTTTATGTTTTTAAGTGTAAACATATCTTAAGCTTACACCTACAAATGCAGTATTTTAAGTGGCCTGGACACCTATGCATGCACACTTGAACTTAGTGGGACTTGCATGTAAAAACATGCATAAGATAAGCTTTGCTGTACAACTGAGATTTGTTGGGAGTGTGACATTTTTCAGAACTGGTCTTCAGAGTAAGTTGTTCATGACCACTAAGGAAATAATAGACAGAAATTTGGGGTGATGACATTAAAGGTAAATTTTGACATGCAAAATATACCAGAAACAGTTTTGCCCAAATTCATTGTGTTTTCCTTAGGCACCATATGCCAGTGTTGCCTTACAAAAGTAGCTGCCCCACGTACCTGAACTATTAGTTATCTGAATGACTTGAATGTCCCTCAGGGAAGGGGAATAAATGAGGTTGTACCGTAATTAAAATTTGACTGGATCAGTCATGCTTGCAGGCTACATACGTGGCATATGTCAAAGTTAAACCATAATTGGGAAGGATTTACCGTCCTTAGATTATGCAGTTCCCAAATGCAGACAAAACCATCTGTAACTATTTCCCATGCAGATAATCATGCACAATGTTATGAATATTGAGTTGATGGTTCCTGATTCTATTGTATTTCCTCCCTAAACAAATTTTAAAGATTGTTTTTATGATTTATAAGATCTAGTTCAAGTAGAGTATCCACTTGGATGTATATGAACATTCAAATGTTTGTTGTTCATCCTGCTCTCCTGCTAAGCATATATTGACATCATCACTAGATATATATGAATTTGCATTACTCCTGGCTAGAAACATCATTGTACATCTAATTGTGCATCTTTCACGCTGAGCGTATGAATCAAATCTGTCATTCATTTTGGCTGCTCTACTGCAGATGAATTTAGCTCCTGTTTGTAGTATATACATAGCAGTTTAGGGTGGTTTTGTTCCAGCTGTTATTTATGGTGAAGTTGCAGCTTTAAGACATGTCTTTTCCAATGTCATGGGGGGGGGGGATATCTGTGGTTTGCTAGGGTAAACCTAAGGGCTATAGTTAACTTACTGTTTTTAGTACAGTCACTTTCAAATTGCTTTGGAACAAAAAAACCAAAAACTAAGAAGCAAACCAACCTTGAAAAAAATTGGATAGTTCTGGACAGACAACCTTTATTTGTGGTTGCCAGTTGATTGTTAGGTGTGCAGAGCACATAGCAGATACCCAGGGAAGAAGGGAAGCATCAGAATGAGTCCAAGAAAATTTTTGGGACTTGGCAACCCTTTATAACAGCACAAAACTATGGGTATTCTCTGCAGTGACTAGAGTCTTTGGATCTGGTGTGCAAGCTGAATTCCATGCCTTGTTCCTATGCTATTTCAACCTCTATCCCCATTTCCTGAAGCCGTTAGCACAGTCGTTGCCAGCCTGGTGCATCCCAGATAGTTAAGTATACAACTCCCATCTGCTGCAGCTGTGCTGGCTTTTGCTGATGGGAACTTTAGCCCAAAATACATAGACTGCACCAGACTGGCAAAGGCTGCCTCACCCTCTGTTGCTGGTAATGTTGGCCGAAACAAAATGACATTAGCATATTGGCTTCATGCAGACCTGATCTCTAAAATATTCTGCGGCAGAGTGTATAGCGGCAGAGGAAGAATACTATTTCATGAAGATGCTTAGGGTCCTACAGGTGATATGAAGCAACCAACACAGTATGTCAAATGGGAACCCAAAGTAATAAAAACCACATAGGCCACCCCTGGGTGTGGGGAACTCTCCTGTGTGCCTGTATTGTGGCTAGAATTCTCAGGCTGCTGCTTTGGTAAGGGACCTGTATCTTTTCAAAGGCCTTGTACTTTAATAAGCGCACAATGCACTGCACTCCTGCCACTCCTAAGCAGAGATTGAGAGAGGGAAGCCAGCAATGATTAGTTTGCCCCACACAGGTCTTATACATCTTTTAAGTTCCAGCCTGGAAGGCCTAATTGTGTAATTGTGTTTCTGGAAAACTAAACCAGGAAGCACTTGGGATCTCTCCTCAGTGCACCAAATGCCCCGAGTTAATACTTATATGATCAGATTTGTACTTTTATGTAACACTGTTCCTTTTCATTTTTACAATATTTGCAGGAACAAAGAAATGTGGAGCTCAAAGTTAACAATAAGTACTTGCACATAATAAAAGTTAAACAGCAGTGGTGTTAGACTAATTCCGTTTGAACTTCCAGGGATTGCTTTTGGTTGGGATTGGAATATATTTGTATAATCTCTAAGGATGCTTTCAGAGTGTATGGGCAATGATGGTTCTATCTCCAAGGCCAGCCATGCCATGATGCACTGTGAAGCAGTTCCTTCAAGTGGCAAATTTCATAGTCGGGGTCATTTCCTTACCTTCCACCCCCATCAGCCCGGACACCGAGGTCCAGCTCTAAGGGCCTTCTGGCGGTTCCCTCACTGCGAAAAGTGAAGTTACAGGGAACCAGGCAGAGGGCCTTCTTGGTAGTGGCACCCGCCCCATGGAATGCCCTCCCATCAGATGTCAAGGAAATAAACAACTTTTAGAAGACATCTGAAGGCAGCCCTGTTTAGGGAAGTTTTTAATGTCTGATGTTTTATTGTATTTTTAATATTTTGTTGGAAGCCACCCAGAGTGACTGGGGAAACCCAGCCAGATGGATGGGGTATAAATAAATTATTTATTATTATTATTATTATTATTATTATTATTATTATTATTATTATTATTATTATTATTCCAACTTGAATATTATTTTTTAAATAATAAATATTCCAGTTTACTTACATTTTTGCAGGAAACAGACTATACAATATCTACATAATCATGACAGTAGTCTATGAAAGCACTGTTGTACCATTAAAAATAATAATTAAAAAACTGAAAAAGTTTACCAGTACTATACAAAATGGAGTGCATGATCATGACTAAACAGGAAAACTGAATAGCCTCATCCTCTACCACAGTAGTAGATGATAAAATCTGCTCACTAGTTGCTGTGATATTTATGAAAGAAATCCTGAATGCATGAGCTACATGCAGTAAATATTATTGTTGTCATGTTAGTGTTGTCATGGAAGTGTATCTAGCTTCTGTGGTTTGAACAGTGTATCCGATTTGAAATTTGATCATTATCATGTTCATTTCTTTGTTCTGTTTTCAGTGAACGTTCATGGGAATATCTTTCAGTCTCACCAGTTCTTTGAGCACAGGGCTTTTATTCCTGTGATTTTGAGCAGCTGTACGTGAACTAGGAAAATAATAAATAATGGCATGACAGAGACTCAAGGAAAAGAATGAGCCTTCAGTGATAATAGGCCCCATTCTGCTTTATTATTTTAAATACATTACCTGCATGCGCCGTTAGTGCACTAGAACACATTCTTTAGGAAGATAGATTCCTGGGTAAGTTGTTGAATTTTGACATTTGCTGTGAGATCCATCAAATAAATTCATTATTTCATTTATGTTCCCATACAATTGAGCTAGCTCATGGCAAACTAAAATATTACCCCTTCAACATGCTACACTTTAAAATAATGATTCCCCAAAGGTGGTAGATCATATTGCACCAGTGGGTTGTGGAAGGTGTGTGTGTGTGTGTGTGTGTGTGTGTGTGTGTGTGTGTGTGTGTGTGTGATGTGAGGAAGGGAGGGAGTGAACTAATCACAGTGAAGGGAGGGAGTATAGGGCAAAAAATTCAGCTAGAATTACCAAGTCTGACTTCAGAACATAAGGCAAATTTGGAACCCTTATATCCAGTGCAGAAATTCAGGCCACAATCTACAGAAATAGAAAACGAGTATTAAGTCAATTTCTGGAATATTGTTACTCAGTAGCTTCAAGTTGACCTTGCAGGGAAGTGAGATACAAATAGTCATTTCTTTTAGCATACTTATTTCACAAATGACTGTTACTCTGATATCTTGGTTTGCTCTACCTCTGCTGAGGTCAAGAGCACATTGCAAGTATTCTCCAATAATGCCAGTTTTCTCTCCTTCAAAATGAACTGTTACTTTTTGACACAAACAGATGGTTCCAACTGGTTAGCATCTGCAGAACTTAGTAACAGACTGACAAAATTGATAATGACCAGTTTCAGCAACAGATGGTTTATAGTCAGATTTCTGTGTAAACTGACAACGGTACATTTAAAACGAAGGCTCCAGTGAACCTGTACGTTATAGCTATGATTACAGCACCACTTATACCCTGAAAAATTAAGCCAAGCTTTAACATAAGCGTTATGTAATGTCTGAGACAAAAGGTTAAGAATGATTGATTTGGCAATTACCATTGCTTTACAACATCTGCAGCATTCTTGTATAAATATTCCCTGCATGAACCGTTACAAAGCTTATTTTAATACTTATCATGCAGACCGACAAGAGATGCATTTGCTTTGTGAGGTGTATTTGTTTCAGATTCAAGAACCTCATTTAGTAGAAAATTATCTGCAGTAAAAGACTGAAGTGCCAAGATACAAGAATCTGACCAAATTAGGATGGAAAAATAAAACACTGAAGCCACCTGTGGAGTAATTTTCATTCAAATATGAAATATGTGGAAGTTGTCTTTGTTACTGAAGCTCATTGACTTGGAGGTCCAATTTTCTATCCTCAGCCGCCATCTAATGTTGGTACTTTCCCCAAGAAGCTCTCTGTCTCAGTATCGCCCAGCAGCAGCTCATGCATTGCATGTCCTAAAGATAACCTATTACAGTTGCCTAGAATATGCCTCTCTGCTGCTCTCTAGAATGTCACCACCATACTTCCCTAAGCTTCCTGCTGCAATGCAGGTTCAATGTCTACATGAACAAAACAACAGGGAGTTTATTTTTCTTGAGATCCATAGTTGTAGGCCTGTGGCCAAATAGGGAAAAGAGAGAGCATGCCTCTCTTCCCTTGACATGCTCTGTTGGAGATGTTGAAAGAAACCCTTCATTGCTGACCTACATACAGTGGTACCTCGGGTTACATACGCTTCAGGTTACATACGCTTCAGATTACACACTCCGCTAACCTAGAAATAGTGCTTCAGGTTAAGAACTTTGCTTCAGGATAAGAACAGAAATCGTGCTCCGGCGGCACGGCGGCAGCAGGAAGCTCCATTAACTAAAGTGGTGCTTCAGGTTAAGAACAGTTTCAGGTTAAGAACGGACCTCCGGAACGAATTAAGTACTTAACCCGAGGTACCACTGTATAAGAGAAAGAAGAAAGTAGAGAAGACCATTAGCAGAGGGAGCAGAGTAGAAAGTCAATTGAAGTAAACAAACAAACATAGGAAGCTACTTTGTCAGGCTATGCCCCCCCCCCGGCTAACCCGATTGGTCAGCGGGGGACATGACGTGGCTGGGAGTCCCGATGATGAGGCGGCATCACTCTGTCCCCTGCCAGGTCACAGTGAGGTCTTGGATGCCCGTCCACAACTCCACCCCCCATGGAAGGGGAGTGGTCTAAACAGACAAACATAGGAAGCTACCTTATACTTAGGCCATAGGATCATCTAGCTGAATATTGGCTACACTGACTGGTAGTAGCTCTCTAGGGTTGCAGGCAGAAGTCTTTTTCCAGCTATACCTGGCAGAGGGCAAATGGGGGACTTTCTGAATCAAAGCAGATGCTTTATCATGGAACTATGGCCCTTCCCCAAAGAATTGAGGGACAATGGTTTCCAGCACAGCTGGAGTTTGAAGAAAGATCCATGTGCAGGTTTGTCGTCTTTGAGAGGAATGTATAAAATGTTTCAGTGCATGACCAGTCAGGGATTCTGAATGGCCAACTAAGGTGGAACCTGGTACCTATGAGATTCAGAGGGTACGTTAAGGTATGCAGGGTTCAGGCATGCGAATGAAATATTTTTCAAAATTGCACTCTATCTGATTTTACCAAGTATTTGGTGAATCTGATATGAAGGAAAGCTGATCTGAATATTGCCAGGGGTTAGGGATCTCACAGTTGGATCTTGTGTACTTAGCAATGGATTGCCGGGATGGGTGTTGGTAATATAGGTAAAAAAGGTAAAGATAGAGGACCCCTGGATGGTTAAGTCTGGTCAAAGGCGACTATGGGGTTGCGGCACTCATCTTACTTTTCAGGCTGAGGGAGCAGGCGTTTGTCTGCAGACAGCTTTCTGGCTCATGTGGCTAGCATGACTAAACCTCTTCTTGCACAATGGTATAACATGATGGAAGCCAGAGCGCATAGAAATGGTGTTTACCTTCCCGCCGCAGCGTTAACTATTTATCTACTTGCACTGGTGTGCTTTCGAACTGCTAGGTTGGCAAGCTGAGACAGAGCAACGGGAGCTCACCCCGTCGCGGGGATTCGAACTGCTGACCTTCTGATCAGCAGCCCAGGAGGCTCAGTGGTTTAGACCACAGCGCCACCAGTGTCTCTGTTGGCAATATAATACAGCAGTACCTCGGGTTACATACACTTCAGGTTACATATGCTTCAGGTTACAGATTCTATCAACCCAGAAATAGTGCTTCAGGTTAAGCACTTTGCTTCAGGATGAGAACAGAAATTGTGCTCCGGCGGCGCAGCAGCAGCAGGAGGCCCCATTAGCTAAAGTGGTGCTTCAGATTAAGAACAGTTTCAGGTTAAGTACAGACCTCTGGAACGAATTAAGTACTTAACCTGAGCTACCACTGTAGTTCCTTGCAGCAGGAGATGGCTTCTCTACACCATCCAGTGGAAACAGATTTTCTGACCATTGGGTGGGTACTGAGGATGGCTCTGTGCAAATAGAGCATGCCTTACCCATATCACCTTCAACACCTTGACGGGAACAAATTGACAGATCCTCAAGATCAAAGGGAGAGATGAGAATCATTTCTCTCCTCTGATGAAGACTCTTTGCTTTAAGTGGCACCTTTAAAAAGATTTTGGGTGAGGTGTTTGAATCATAGAATTGTAGAGTTGGAAAGCAGGGATGTTCTCTACACAATAGGCAAATCGGCTTCTGATGGCATCAGAAAGGTAACCAGAGAGTCAAAATCTGAGGTTTTTGTTTTGTTTTTTGTTTTAAAGGAATTCTTAAAACAGAGTCTTACCTTCATTTTAGATGATTCCATCACTTTCTGGCTTAGTCCAGGTTATGCAGGACATAGTTAGTGCTGGGTAGAATTCTCTGTTAAAATCCTGGGAGGCGGGGGTGAGAGAGGGAGAGAGAGAGAGAAAGAAACAGGAGTAATTCACACTGTAATGGAGAGGAGGAGTGTTTTTATCTTGTGAATTGCCCTGTGATCTTCATATGACGGACAGTATACAACTTAAATAAAAAAACAATAGAATAGAATAGAATAGAATAGAATAGAAGAATAGAATAGAATAATGTTGGGAGGACTAGGCTGAAGACTGGAGGAAGCATTTTATAGATGAATGTCAGAAACCTTTGGACCCAGTCTGCACCATAGATTGTAATTAACGTTCTCCCCTCCTACCATTTTGTATTACTTTGCACACATCACCAGTGACAATTTTTCTCTCTCAATTGCCTTCACGATTCACTACTGTTAGGAGAATATATTTTCGAGCTTTTTCTTAAACTCTTTGTTACTTTTCATTGAATTGCAATGATTTATGTGCAGTTTCCAAGGGATTAGTACATCTGATACCAACTTGAAATTGAAGCTGTAAAAATACAAAAGTGAGCTCCACTGTGGCTTGTTCTGTCTTACATCAACCTGCGCAAAATAATTGCCCACTTCAAGAAAGAGAAACATTTAAATTCCCAAGTTCCCTTAACCCATAAACTCATATAAATAGTATTTTTTAATGGGAGGTTCTGTGCACTTTGGCTTCAATGGTCTGTTTTGCAGGTAGGCAATGACTGCTGCTCTGCTACATGTCATAACTCTTGAAAAATCATTCTTTTCAGTTGTCATTTTTGCTAAACTATCATTTAAAGTACATGAGATTCCAACACAGGGGGGAAATTGCATAGTCAAAATGTATCAAAATTCTAAGCCTAGTTAATTTCCATAAAATATTCAATTCAGTTTACTCTGGATTACTTTCCAACACAAATCACTTTTTCATGAATGTGCAGTGCTTTTATAATGACACAAAGGCTATTATGGTTTCAGCTTCTGAGAGTGATCAACTTGTAGAATAAAAAAGTGTTCTGTGTCCTAATCCTCATGGCAAAGGCAGGTGGCTTATTCCTTTGCTAGCTTCCAGAAAAATGAATACCCCTCCTTGTTTTTTATTCATCCAGATTCTCCTTTTATAAGGATGCTGGTGTACTAGGATTAGATTTTGCTCCCCAAGTGTCAGGCCTACAGATTTACTATTAGCAATGGAGAAAGCCAATTATTTACTATCCTCTAATCAAGAGAGGGAACCAAGGTGACAGAATTGGGTTCTTGAGCTTCTGCATTGTGCATAGCTGCTTTTAATAGATGGTCTCTTTTGCAACAGAGTTTAATTAGTCTTAAATTAGTGCAACAGGATATGGAGGGTTATGAACAGAAGTTCCTTCACTCACCAGATTTTTCCACAGCTCTCCTTTTGAAAGCTACTCTTCCCAGAATCCCTGGAGTGCTCTTTACCCCTGGTTAAAAACAAAAACTAAAGTTCCCAAACAATTTTAAGAAAAGAAAAGAAAAGAAAGGAAAAAACCTAGTTTGTTAGGCCAGCTTTTTTTTAAAAAAGGAAGTGTAGAATGGGGGGGACACACCTTTGGTTGTGAATGTGAAAGTTGTGTGGATGAATATCCTTCTGTATTTCAGCATATAATACTAATTTAAAGCTTAACAGTTTCTGAGCCGCATAGCTGGATTTATTCAAAGGTCATGGTAGTAAAATTCAGTGCTTGTCAAAAGTGGGAATAGATGGTACCAGATTTGAGAGTGCTGTCTGCCTGGTTGTATGCTATCAAAATAGTTTTCAGTTTCTCCTCTCATTGACTCTTTCTTGGCAAACTTAGGTTCAATGTTATTGGGACATTGGAATATTCACTTACATGTAAATTAATTAGCAAATGAGTAGTGAGGAAGCAAGCCTTGAATTAGTCATAATAGTGGTTGCCTCTTAATATGTGTGATATATATGTTAAATAACATATACTTCAATTATATATGATGTCAGGGGTGGAGGAAGGGGTGTGTGGTGGGTGTGGGCCGCCCTGGGTGTCGCCACTGAGGGGTGTGTGTGTGTGTGACAAAATTCTGGGCGGCACTCACTGCTGGGCCTGCAGTGCGCCCAAGCCACACATCTCTCCTGGTAGAGTTGCGGTGGCTTGGGCCTGCGTAGGCTCTGGGCTGCCCCAACGGTCCATCTGCTGCCCCCCACAGCTATAGGGTGACTGAGTGGGAGGAGGCAGGCAGACTCTGGAGGCCCCGTGGTGCGCCCTGCCCCTATGGGTGGCTCACCCTGCCCCTGGGCGCACTGCCCCAGGCGCCCAAGCGACTTCCTCCACTGCTGTATGATGTCATTTTTAGTTATGGTAGTCTGGTTTAAGGAGGTCATTACAGCAGATAGACCAAGACATTGGTAGAGTCTGGAGAACCTTTCAGTGACATTACATAATGTAGCCAAAAGGTGTAACCATAATGTAGCACACACAATCTAATGAATATGTCACAAACACTGCTGTGGTTACAGTTAAACCTTGATTGCAGTGGAGACAATAATTAGAGCCTCAAGTGTTCAGGCAAGATGCACCAACTTCTGTTTTTACCACCTAACAGACGGACTAAATATTGAGATTTCATTGGGAGCTATAAAAGAGTCTGTTTAGGCTACTGCTACCCAACAACCATCAAGGACTATTTTATGACTAGGATCATAAACAGCAGCATGAGATTTTTCCTCTAACAATGGAGCAAATCCCCAGAGCACCATAAAATCAAAGCTAGTCTCTGATAGATATTGACAGCAAAGAAACAAAAAAGAAATCTGCAGTGCTTAATTAATGGTGCAAAGGCAAACTGCAAGACTGATTGATTGATTGATTGATTGATTGATTGATTGATGTCTGGTGAAACCTGGTTTCCTGTATCATTAATGCTTCTCATAAATCTATTACAGCCTTATGAAACTGTCTTTCTGTTCTAAGTGTGAAGCCCTGTACAACTTGTGACCTCCTAAGCTTAACACAACCCAGCTTAGGTTCTTAGCAGTAAATTTAACCAAATTCAGTAGGATTGAGTAAACATTCATAGGATTGTGCTGCTAGCCATATATGAAAGGACAGCAATGCTCAGTAACTGCCCAAGCTTTGCTGCCATCTGATATGGCAAAAAATAGTGGGTTTTTTGGCCTCAATATATTGATAATGATGGCATTGCTCACTAGGATACGCATGCACCTAAAACAATTTTGCTTCACTAACTATTATTTTTTATTCATATACCTATTTAGGCAATTATGATCACTTAATTGACCAATCAAGCAAGTCTCATAAAGTGTGACTTCTTCAATTGTGCAACAGCCCTAATAGTGATTGTATTTGACCTTTTCATCCTCTAGAATCTTCCATGGAATCTGAATATTGCCTTGTTTTGCTTCATTTACTTGGCATCTGTTGTCTCCCTTGAAAGTTCCAGGGTCATGATCACCAGCTGGTACTGTTTTCCTTTTTTCTAATTGGTACAGATAAGTTTTCAAACCAGATACTTCATCTGAAGCCTAACCAGACAGTCTTATGGTTTACAGTAGCTTCTATTTATATATTCCATTGCATTGGAAATAATAAGCTAAAGTTCAGCACAGGTAACAGAAAAGGTTAGGTAAAAACTAACAGAACGTCTGCTTAAATTATAACCACAGCACTGTCTTTTTTTTTTTTGAGGGCAAATCGTTTTTAAATTAGAACACTTAATTTTAGATGTAATGTAGAACATATAAAAGCTTATGTGTAATAGAGAACAGGCAGAGCTAAATTGTGGACACTGCTGATCTGTAATTTTGGAGGAGAATGTCTCTACTATGTAGGCAGAGTGTGCATTGGCTTTGTGTGTACTCAGAATTATGAGATAATTAGACCAGGGATCACCAAGCTTTTTGGACCAGTTGGCACATTTTGAATTAGGACAGAGTGTTGTGGGCACCAGTCAAAAAATGGCTGCTATGGGGTGCTGCATAGTACAAAATTAGAGAGAGTACAGTTATTGCTGCTTCTCCAACCCCCCCAACTCAGACAACTTCATGTTAGTATAGTTGTAAGTGTCACGTGGGAGACCCGATTTCAGCCTTAGGAAAGAAGGGTGATAAATGATTAAAGCAGGATTTGATGTGATAAAAAACAATATAAGCCACAATTAGAGCAAATGAAGCTTTTTTTTTTTTTTTTTTTTTAGTGCTATGCAAGAGAAACATTTACTCTGGTTCCAATTTCTTCACAACAGCTGCAAAGAATAGTAATAATACTGTACAACCAAACTCAATTCAATGCTAGCCAAACAGGGATGTTTGGATACTAAGGGATGGAGACAGGGATGTTTGTGTACTAAACTCAGATATTTAAAGCACAGTTAATTAATAAAAAGTATTGTCTGCACTTTAAGTGTCTCCAATAAAGATTTAATTTAGATGTATTTGGTCAATGGTTAATTAAATAGCAATTGATTATTAGCAATGTTTAGTGAGGTGGAACAACTTTTAACAAGCTATACATATCATTCAGAAGAGGATAACATTCTGTAAGCCCCATCACAATCTTTGCATCAGCATTTCTTAAGGTGTAGATGGGAAAAGTTTATTTCTTAATGGAAAGGGGGTGGGGAAGAGAAAGTGGTTATGGCATAAAACAGGGAGGCAGTGTAGGAACAATGAATTTCAGTTCCTATATTCAAATACGTATTTGTCTGAATTTCATATGGTCACAATAATCTCATGAGTAAGGTTCAGTTTTGCAGTGCAGCAGAAACATGAAGAAAAAGATGAAATAGACCACCCTTATTTTTCAACAAGTGTGCCATTAACTTGGTAATAAAATAGAAGCAGGTTTCCAGACACTTGTACAGTTTCTGCCCCATCCACCATGGTCATATAACAGAAGTCAAAATCCAGACTACGGTTCAAATACAAATAACAGTAGCATTTCACTGGGAAGTCAGAATCCATCTGGGATTGCTGGGAGCAGCTTTTCCTGTCTTAAACCTTAGCACCAAGAGACCATGGTGGCAGATAGTCACACTAGCTCAGAAATCTGAGTACAGTGGTGCCTCGCAAAACGAAATTAATCCATTCTGCGAGTCTCTTCGTCTTGCGGTTTTTTCGTCTTGCGAAGCACGGCTATTAGCGGCTTAGCGGCTATTAGCGGCTTAGCGGCTATTAACGGCTTAGCGGCTTTAAGAAAAAGGAAACAAACTCGCAAGAACTCGCAAGACGTTTCGTCTTGCGAAGCAAGCCCATAGGGAAATTCGTCTTGCGGAACGACTCAAAAAACAGAAAACACTTTCGTCTTGCGCGTTTTTCATCTTGCGAGGCATTCGTCTTGCGAGGTACCACTGTACAGTATATGGAGACCATAGAGAAGTACTGTAATGCCTTTGCCCTCTACTCCGTAGTCAGGAACCCTGGGCAGTCGTCTTATTTCTTCTCACTGTTCTTTTTAGCTTTGGGAAAGCATACAGGCAGAGGGTCTGGAGAAATGTCCCTATATTCATGTTTATGTTCTACTTTTGTCACTTGTTCTGGCTTTGCCAACTTTGCTGCAATGTGGACAACCAGCAGGTTCTGATCAAAGTAGTGCAGACCTCAGCTGGAAAAAGGTTCCCTCTTTCTGGTGTAAGGGATACATTTTAAAATGTCATCAAAATTTGTATATCTTTTATTGACCTCTTGTTACATTTAACAAACAGTTAAAAGGCCATAACTAAGTTTTCTTATTAGCCAAACCTGATATACTGGAGAGAGGAAGTTTCTGAAATAGTGTCTTACTGAGTGACCTTCTAATATAGGAAGGAGTTACCTTCAGCGGAGTGATTATATAAATACTAAAATACAGTCTGGTACATGGAGAGCCTCTTTAATGGATTTTGAGAAACTGGCAATTAAAAGATTTCTAAAGGTAAATTATAAAATGTGTCATCAGATGCTCAGCTGGATGTAACGTCAAACAGAAATAGGGGGAAATTACTTGGGACAACTATAGTAAAACTATTTTAGTACAAAATGTTACCAAAGAGTTTATTATTTCACTTATATAGAACATTTAAAGGTAAAGGTACCCCTGACCGTTAGGTCCAGTTGTGGACAACTCTGGGGTTGCGCGCTCATCTCGCTCTATAGGCCGAGGGAGCTGGCATTTGTCCGCAGACAGCTTCCAGGTCATGTTTTATTAAACACGTTTCAGACAAAGAGCACAACTGACTTCCTTGATTCCTTCTTACTCTGGAGCAACCATTTATATGACAGCTTCAAACATTGTTGTAGGAAATGTTGCTGGGGCTGGAATTGTCCATATCATAGCCATGTCAGAGCCTGAGAACAGCAACTCACAGGTTGGTTCCAATTATATCTGTGTAGACGGTTCTGATGAGTTTCTCAATGCTGGTGAAGTATAGTGGATTGAATGCTAGATTTTGAATAGGGTTCAAAACTCCGGTTTGCCCTGCTGCATGAACCTCCTTAGATGAGTACTTTCAGAGAGTGGTTGAGGGTACTGTGGATAACCCCCATATATAGTTCCCTGAGGAATGGGGAGAAAGAGTAGAACACAAATCTAATAAATAGGTACAGAAATGCATCTTATTGGCTAAGGCTAAGAATAGGGAAGTGCAGATTATGCTCCCTTGTGTTAGAAACAACAAAAAATGCCATGTTGAAGGTAGCCTTGGGCACAAGGGTTGGAGATTGGGTTTAATAAGATGAGTAAAAGAAGGGTCTCCTTCCTCCTTTAGAAGTCGCTGTTTCTCCTCAGTTTTAATGGATATATAAAACTATTGCTGTCGAAACTAGACATTTCTTCTCTCTTCACCTTCAGGACTTCAGCAATTTAATTGGATTCTAAGAGTCAGGAAAACAGCATTCATCAGTATTAATCATCCTCCTCTTCTACTGCCCTGCACATTGAGTGGGCTTTGCTTTGTAACAGTGTCATCCAGTCACATTTATGTGTGATATTAACATCAAGTGCAAAAACATGTTTAAGCTCTTGATGCAAATGAAATTTTCATCAGAGAAATCACACCCCACTAGCAACTTTTACAGCATCAAGATTTCGATAAGCCTCTTGCTACACTTCACTTTTCCATGATTAATTTCACCTTTCCAGGCCTCCTTTGATACTCCAGTGAACCTACCAGCTAAATAAGTTTTGTTAAGGCAGATGAAATAGGCTATATATTTTATTTGGTACAGCATATTTTCATTTATTAGCTACCCTGTCCAATCCCAGCTATTTAGTTTAAAGGATTTCACTGTATAAATAGGATTCCAACACTGTAAATTTATCCCTGTAGCCTTCAGAGATAGTAATTTGATTAGGTTGAATGTATTTGGATTAAGCTGTTATCGAGCATGGTGATAAGTACAAAATCCGGGTTCATTTTTCTCTAAACAAGGTTGAGCATCTCTATAAAGTTTGGCTTTATCTTTAGATGCTGATTTTAACTTCTTAGCATTTGGGAGGAAGTATATCTTAGGAAAACAGCTTAGAGAAGCATTTTGTACCATAAAACTAGTAGCTTGCCTTGGGGCTTTTCTCTTCCAGGTTTTTGTGGGCTGTTCATCAAGCAGGCTGCTAGCCCTCAAGTGCCATCATGCTGCCTCCTTCACTCATGCCCATTTTGCCACACCTCTCCCCTCCTGTGCCCAAACCTCCCTCCTTTTCCCATGGGTATTTAACAATGCCCTTCCCATTCTTCCCCAGTTAATTAACAAAGGAGTGAAATGAATGAATGCCAGAAAAAATGGTTAATGCTGTTTACAGGTCATAAAGTTTGATTCACATGGCAGTATGTATCAAGGATCTAGCAGGTGCATAGCAAGTGGGTGTAACACAGCAAAAGAGTCAAAAGCAACCAGTGGCCGAAGCCATAGAAGCAATTCCAGGTTGTTGTTTAGAAAGATGATTTGATCAAGGCATACCATTTATCTGTTCATTTTTCTGCATTTATGTTGGTGCCCCATAATAAGAGTTCACTGGGCAGCTCACAAAACAAAATGGCAAGACAGAATTCTTAAACACTATCCACTCCTTGTTCATTCTCATCTTACAAATGAGAGTCAGAGGCCGGGAGATCAACTGTTGCCCATGCCTTTACTACTTATAACTTTTAAACTTTTCTTTTTTATTGTTTGTTTTATTGTTTAAGTTATTGTAACTTCAATTAGAAATATTAGTTTCAACATAGCCTGCCTACATTAAAAAAATGCATTATTAACTTTAACACCTAAACTAAAAATCAGAGCCTGGCTCCCTTCTCCCAGCTCAGCTGGCTAGAAGGTGTTTTATTTATTTATACAGTTGATAGTCCACCTTATAACTGAAGTTCGCTTCAGTATTTTATAGGTATTAAAATAGACAAAAGTTGCAAACAGTAAAACAACTCTCTCATCTACTTAACTTGTGGTATTGTAAATTCATTTGTTCTCACCAATAACTACATGACAGCTACTTTTGTACAGAAAAATTAAAGAGAATAATCCAACTTCCTTTCCTTCTATAATAACAATCTCAAGTCATAAGAACAAAAGAACCCTGCTGGATCAGTCCAAAGGCTCATCTAGCCCAGCATCTAGTTCTCACAGCCGCCAACCAGATGCCTATGGGAAGCCCACAAGCAACAGCCCTCTCTCCTCCTAGCCAGTTTCAAAAATACATCTATGTGACGTGTGTGTGTCCCATATTCACAGATAGAACTATACACTGAAAGGGAGGGAAACACCCACCTTTTCACTTGCCAATAACCATCCCATTTAAGTCAGGATCGCTAAGGTGAAAGAAGCCTTATTTTAATGCTCTTGAGTGTGTCCCCGTAGACTTCCTATAAGTTACCTGACAACCCTTTTCTGTTCTGCTCCTTTATGTCTCTCAAATGACTTGAAAATGATAATCATCCTCCTGCTGCAAAGCATGGCTAAGGCACTTCTCTGGCTTCCACTTGACATTGCACGGAGACCATTCATTAAGGTCAGTGCTGTGAAAGTTGTCAGACTGTCATCAAACACAGGGCAACTGCCAATACAATAACTTACTATTGATTGCAAGTTGGATGATTCTAAACCCTGGCTAGCCATAATAATTGTCATTCCCCAGTGGGCAAATTGAGAAAAAGGAAGAGGCCTAAATGTGCCTGATTTGTAGCGTCCTGGCACCATGCCACAGCTACGCTGATGTCACTCCTGATCAGCTTGTTGTTGCCAATATGCTGCAAATCTCCTAGCAGTTGTCTCAGTTCTCATTTATCACCAAGAGCCAGCAGCTGAAACAATCCTGTTGCTCCTGAGCCCCCTGGCAACTCTGATGTCTGCTGAGATGCAATTCTCACCTATTAACACAGCTTTCCTTTGGGATGATCAAACAAAAGGTCGAAATTGACATTAGCTATAATTATTCCTTTGCAAACATTCTGCTGGGCTACTTGCAGCACTGGCAAGGATGCAAGCAGCTTGGTTCTGCTCTTTAGGAACTTGGAACTGTAGCCTAAGGAGCGAGTATTTAGCTGTGCAGGCAGGAGCTGTCCTGGCAGGTGACTCTTTGCAGATGGTCACCATCAACTGGATTAAAATAGGCCACAACTCTATTTAACTCTCAAACTTAGCAGTGATCAATGTTCATGGGAATTTCTTAATATTGAAACAACGTTTTAAAGTGTTTTTAGATTTAAAAATGAAAACATTTTTATTGAATTTTACTTTTGCATACAAAAATGTGTAGACATAGGAGAAAACAGGCAAGTAACAACGAAAATGAAAAAAAGGGTTGTGGAATGAAATCAAAACAGCAAACCTGTATACCAGACTACAATCATACGTCACTAAATATCAGGTGGTATTTAAATACCCCAACCATTATGAAGACTGAGAAGCTGGAGGGGAGAAGATCCCTCCCTGTTAAATATATTCAAATAAGATGTTTTTAACCATAATTTGCTTTTAGATACAGTGGTGCCTCGCAAGACGAAATTAATTCGTTCCGCAAGTTTTTTCTTCTTGCGAGTTTTTCGTCTTGCGAAGCACGGTTTCCCATAGGAATGCATTGAAAATCAATCAATGCGTTCCTATGGAGACCGTCCGGGGACAGAGGGGAAGCGCCGCGCGCCTTCCCCTCTGTCCCCGGACCTGTTTAAAGCAAGGGGCGGCGGGGAGAAGATTGCTTCTCCCCGTTGCCTGCCCCGCAATCTCCAGGGACAGAGGGGAAGGCGCGCGCGCCTTCCCCTCTGTCCCCGGACCTGTTTTAAAGCAAGGGAAGGGGCAGCGGGGAGAATCGCTTCTCCCCGTTGCCGCCCCTTGGTTCAAAAGGGGTCCGGGAAGAGATTGTCCCCGGAGATTGCGGGGCTGGCAACGGGGAGAAGCGATCTTCTCCCCGCCGCCCCTTGCTTCAAAAGAGGTCCGGGGACAGTGGGGAAGACGCACTGCGCTTCCCCGCTATCCCCGGAGCTTGCGGGGCAAGCTTTGTTTTGCGAAGCAAGCCCATAGGGAAATGTGTCTTGCGAAGCGGCTAAGAAAACGAAAAACTCCTTCGTCTAGCGAGTTTTTCGTCTTCCGAGGCATTCGTCTTGCGGGGCACCACTGTAAAGTAATAATCCCACCCTAGTGGAACTGCCCTAACTGTCCTCCCATAAGAGTCTCCTGGAACTCCTAGCTCAATCATGAACCAGAATTCTACCCTGTGGACACAAAACACTGGTGGGACTCCCAGTGGCAACAGTGGGAGCATTCCCCCACTCACCTACCAAAGATTAATAGCAGCACAGAGGAAGGGGATTTTAGTCAGGATCAGTGCTAGCTGTTGTGCTGTGTGCTGAGGCAGGGCAAAACTCAGGCTGGGTGCAGGCTGAGGTTCAAGTTGGGTACAGGGCAGACTGAGACAGGAGTGGGTTAGGTATGGAAAGGTTCAAGTTGAATGAAGGTACTTAGACTGTAGTCTATGAAAACAAAACTCGTACGTTGCTTCAGCATCGAACAACTGCACCTCCTCAGTCATGTCATATATATATATATATATATGAAAGGTAAAGGACCCCGGACAGTTAAGTCCAGCCGCGAATGACTCGGGGGTTGCGGCGCTCATCTTGCTTTACTGGCCGAGGAAGCCGACGTTTGTCCACGGACAGTTTTTCCGGGTCATGTGGCCAGCATGACTAAGCCACTTCTGGCAAACCAGAGTAGCGCACAGAAACGCTGTTTACCATCCCGCCGGAGTGGTACCTATTTATCTACTTGCACTTTGACGTGCTTTCGAACTGCTAGGTTGGCAGGAGCAGGGACCGAGCAATGGGAGCTCACCCCGTCGCGGGGATTCGAACCACAGACCTTCCGATCGGCAACACCTAGGCTCAGTGGTTTAGACCACAGCACCCCTCTCTCTCTCTCTCTCTCTCTCTCTCTCTCTCTCTCTCTCTCTCTGCAGCACAACCGCCACTTATAATGTCCTACTTATTTTTGAAGACAGTGCCTTGCTTAAAAGGGGCCCAGCCTTTTTTCTCAATTTGTTTTTTCTGTGATGTAACAGAGGAGTCTCTGGTCACACTGAGTCCTCCATGAGTCCAAGGAAGGCAGTGCCACATTCTCTGGCCAGGGGAAACACTGGCCCTGCAGGCTAACTGGGTGGTGACACTTCTGGGGTTTGCCCTGGAAGCCCTTCCCTAATGTTGTTGGACTTTTCATGTTGTTGGACCATCCCACTAATTTTAATTGAGCTAAAGGTGTGAAGTGATGGGATATGAATGCTTTCAATGACACCACTATATGTCAACTTGTTGTCTATTTATCTCATCTGTTTTTCCCCCAAGGCTGCTGTTTGGCTGTGAATCATTTTTGCATAGTTAGAGGATACTGCTTTCAGTACTAATTTTCAGTAGTAATTTTCAAGCAGGTGAGAAGTTAAACACTGTCCTCCTGGGGCAGACTGAGAAATAAGCCTTTGGTGCTCTGTTATTAAACTCAACTGTTTGTTTTGGGAGTAGGTCACTGGAAAGAAACAGAAATGGTGGGGGGAATGAATGTGAAAATAGCAATTAGGTTTCTCAATTCCCTGTGTGGCTATATCCACAAAACTGATCTTTATCTGCGTTTTCTTCACTTATTAAGAGATGCATGAAGCAAATTATTTTATACCCAAAGTTTGTATCATAGTCTTAAGGGACTGCCAATTAGTGAGCTGATATGCACTTTCCCGATGTCTAGGTAAACACTTTTCCGTTGTTTATAGTAACTTCCATCCCATTTATTCAGTTAATTACAAAAAAGTGCCCCTTTAAGTAACCATTTAGGATTTTTCTTTTAGTTAGTTTTGATAAATCAGCAAGTGGTCTTCGCCTGTTTTTCATAAGACAGAAGAAATATATTCTATTCATTAGGACATTCAGTGGATGACTGAAAGATACCACAAGTATGGCTGGGTGAAAATAGGTTAGGATGCTGTGCAAATATTGCTTGTAATATCCAAGTATATCCTTGGATTGCAGTACTTCTGAACAGATATTCTGTAAAATATATTCAGTGATCATTTTTAAATGTTATACTCCACAGAGCTGCATTTAGAAAGCTTTGCATTTCTTCATATGGGACTTCATTTAAAATCATTAAGTGTTTGGGTTGTAACCTATCTACAGTGGTGCCCCGCAAGACGAATGCCTCGCAAGACGGAAAACCCGCTAGACGAAAGGGTTTTCCGTTTTTGAGCTGCTTCGCAAGACGATTTTCCCCATGGGCTTGCTTTGCAAGACAAAAACGGCTTGCAAGTGTTCCGATTTTTTTTTGCTCCCCCCCTTTTTCTAAGCTGCTAAGCTGCTAATAGCCTTTTAGCCGCTAATCCGCTAATCCTTTAATAGCCGCTAAGCCTTTAATAGCCGCTAAACCGCTAATAGCGCTAATCCGCTAATAGGGTTGCTTCGCAAGACGAAAAAACCGCTAGACGAAGAGACTCACGGAACGGATTAATTTCGTCTTGCAAGGCACCACTGTATAAAGACATGTAAAAAAGATTACATGGGATAAGAAATGGCTTTCCTGGCCTCTCTTCCCCAACATGCTTACTACGAAGCAAACACAGTGAGACTTTTTTTGAGAGAACATGTACAGGATCACATTGTTGGGGTACAATCTTATGATACTTTTTGACAGGCAGAAAGGGAAATCCACCCATGGAGGTTTGATTGCTGCTGCTGTAGCTCTCCTTTCACACCATCAGTGCTCCAATAGTGTGGAGGGGAAAAACCAGGTGTTCCAGGATGTATGTTTGACATGTACCCTGAATGAACTGGGGGAATATAGCTGATACACTGATTTTTTTTTCTCCTGTTGGAACCACTGAGAAGGATTTTTTTTTTTTAAGGGGAATTCAACTTCCCTAGAGCAGATTTTGGGATTTGGCACCTCTGCCTTGTTTGATTCTTCACCATCCTTCCCTTTGGATCAGTGATGGCCAAAATCGGTTTTGGGACTTCAACTCCCATCACCCCTAGCTAACAGAACCAGTGGTCAGGGATGATGGGAATTGTAGTTCCAAAACATCTGGAGGGCCAAGTTTGGCCACCACTGCTTTGGATTATTCTTTCTTTGTGCTAGGAGCCTCCTGCCCATTCTTCAAACATTTGCCCACTAGTTCTTTGCACAATCCTTGTTCATATGATTTCAAATAACAAGTCCTGGTGTCTTTCAGTAGGGTTACGTAATCCTCACAGAAAAGATCTAGATGTAGAATGTCAGTTGAGAATTGTTTCTCTGATGCTTAATACTGTGAGATGATTGACATGCTTGATGCAGAAGTGCAGCCTAACACTTGAGTGTTTGCATTACAGCATTATGAGGATGACTTATGGTAAGCTTCAAGCTCATGCACTCTCTTCCTCTATGCCTCACACCTCTAGGATGGCAGGGAGATGGAGTTTAAAAGATTTTGCTGGATCAATTTTATATTCTATATTAGGTTTGTCTGATAGCCATAGGCCTCATTTTCTGACTTCCTTTATGTAAATATGTCAGACACTGTAGTAAATCTTAGATGCCTCATTATTGCCTCATTTTCTTGCCAGAGTAAGGAGGGCCCATCAACTGCTCTAATGCTGTACAGGTAGTCACTGCTCCTGCGTAGGGAAAAATAAAACCATGAAACTGCATTCCTCTTCATAAACACATTTAGGAAGCAGATTTTGTCTTCACTAACCATAGTTAAGATTAACCACAGTTTAGTGGACATAGTGCTAAACAGGGGTTAAGCGAAAAAGGAATTAGGAATCTTCTATCTATTCCTTGCAGAAACACTGGAGGAGGATAAGGGATAGAGGATTATGCAAGCTCAAGACTTGCCTAGGCTCACCCTCATAACACTGAATAATGGTTTAGGATTATGTGCAAACTGGGCATCCATGTAGTTTGTGCAGCTTTGATTTGCAGTAGCTGAACAATCAAGTATTTGGTGAACATAAACACACACACACACACACCAGGAATTCATGAACCAGACTAGTTTTTACAGGGTACCTCCAAGTATATGATACACTATAATGTTTTATATCATATATTCAACTTTTATTTTCTAAAACTGCATTTTTAGTTGGAAAAAATGTCCATTTTGCAAGGAGATTCGCTTATATTGGGATATATAATAAACCCATTCCAAATGGTACCTACCTCTCAATTTTCTACCTTTGAACAAAAATTCAGAGTGACATAAAGTTCCTTTATTGTTTCCATAGTAAAATGTTCTTAGTGTTGCCTGAAAATTCTTTCAGAAATGTGTTTGCCTCTATTACTCATTCCCATATGTCTTTTTAAACATATTTTGACACTGTCCTCAGCCACAAGAAATGGATTCTTGTATAAAATGAACTTTTCATACCATGAATGCAGAATGGATCACAAAAGAAAATTGTTTCTTCTTCCTCTGAAATATTGCCTTCCTTAGAAGAATTTTCATAGGTAGGAGTGAATGTACTCAACATAATAAAAGTAAAATAAATCTCAGGGTTGAATTTTATGACTCCCTCATTGCTTGTTACCATCATAAAATATTGTTTTGAGAACATGGTTGGTTGGTAGTTGTGGAAAATGCAGCTGTGCGTTATGGGTCTTGCCGTAAGCACCAGTTCCATGTTTTCCCTGTAATATAGGAAGCGGCAAATGGTGTGATGTGACCTCACACTCCAACTTGTCTGCCCTTGTTCCAATTCATTGACTACTGTTTGCAGAGAAAGGGAAACTCGCTGCAGTAATGTCACATTGGGTCTTCTAAGTGCTATGAACTAAACATTACGGTGGAGAGATGACAGGGCTGATGCTTTTGGTGACTACAGTGCACTGATTGAACAATGTATTTTCAACTACAGACTCTGCAGATGAAACTTAAAATGACCAAATCAGATATCGATAGCTGACACGGAATTTTTTTTAATGCGTACATGTGCTGAGCAGTCAGAAGCAGGCTCTGTTTTAGATGCGTTGAGAACAGGATTTGAATGTTCAGTGTGCCTTTTTTTTTTTTTGCCAAGAAACAGGGTAACAAATGCGTTTTACCTCTTAAAATGTTAACAAAATCAATAGCAGCAGCCACTCGGGTTGTATATGGTTGTGCCTGTCACAGAATTGGGAAAGAACCGTATATTTCTATCTTTCCTTTTGAATTTCCCAAGTCGTTAGAGACGGGCGAATGCAAAGAGCAGCTGATCACCTGTTTTCTCATTTTTTAAACATTTCCCCCCAATTTCCCTCTGAATAGCCAAGCAGTGTGATCTTCAAAGCCTTGCATTGGCTCAGGCTCTGTGGACATAAAAGGGGCTTGCACACAGAGAGGTTTTGAAGCATTCTTCAGCAATACCTAGAGGAGAAGCTTTGAGGCGAGGACAGATTTGAATCAGGAAATAGTGAGGAAAATGCTACTGGCTAGCCCTTTGAAGTGTTCCCCACCCTTTCTCTGAGAATTTCAATGGTTACTTTTTCATTCCCATCTGGAAAGCAATCAAAGTTGGCCATGAGAGACCAGAGCCTTATGTAAAGCTTAACAAATGGCTTCTCTGATGCCATGTACGACAGTCATTTTGAAGATTTTCCCTATTGTGCTTCATCAAGCTCCAGATCAGCTGCAGACACTGCACAGCCTTGGGATGAATGTTGTGGGGAAAGATCTATATAGAGAAATGCGCACCATCTAAATAAATGTGTAAAAGCAGAGAGCACGTGCCTTGAACCACTTGAAATGCGGAAATGAATGCAGCAGGGAAAGATAAAGTCCTTCACATCCTGATCCTTGCAAATTACCAGGTTCTACACACCCCATGATATTGGGAAAGGAAATGATAGATTCTAAAAGTCAGATTGTTATTGTTACATGCAAGGCTAGGAAGCACTTCTGTCATCAGCCCACTTGAAACCCAGAGCTATGTAAAAAATGTGTGTATGTGGGAGAAGCTCATTATTTTTGTGTTCCTTTTGTAAAGAAAGCACTTGGTTGTGAAACACAAAGATCCTCTTGGGTGTTCCTTATTGAGAATAACTAAACGAAGGAGCACACTTCATCTTAACTTTATCTGATCTGAAGAAATTCCAAGGCTTGGAAAATTTTTCAGCCCTGTAAAACCTTATTGAGCTGTTACTTTGGTAACCTGAAATAAAGCTGAACTATAGAAGTGTGGGTTAGTTTGTAAGCGAAGTCATAACGCAAGAAACTTACTTAGAAAGCATAACAGCATTGTCAAAGCAACCAGTGAAGCATGTTTTGCTTGTATAGGCTAAGGTCCATCTAGTCCAGAAATGGGCAGTGTAGTGTTTGACTCCAACTCCCATCAGCCCTAGCCAGTATGGTCAGGGAATGGGGACTGAAGTCAAACAGCAGAGGACCACCTCCCTCCATATGAACCAACTTGGACCCTGTGATAACCATCTGAGGCTTTTCTTCATGTGCCTCTTCCGTGAGAGGTCTGGAAGGCGGCAATATGAAAATGGGCCTTTTCTGTGGTGGTTCCATTTGTGGGATGTTTTTTGCAGGGAAGCTCACCTGGTGCCTTTGTGGCCCATCTTTAGGTGCTAGGCAAAAACATCCCTCTTCTCCCAGGCATTTAGCTAATTAAACAACCTATGGACTTTTAAACTTGGGGGTGGGTATTGTTTTTCTTTGTTACTATGTTATATATACTTTTGGTTTTATTTTGTAAATATAAATATAAATATTTTGTAAATGTGATCCTCGGATGAAGAGCTGAACACTTTTGGCTGTCCCCATCATCTACCATTCAGACATTGGTGGCTCCATTTAGTTATAATAGTTAAATCACCAATAACCAGTGATATACCTTTCTCCTGTAATTTTTTTTTTTTTTAAAAGAGCAATTTAACTTAATGGTTATTGTCACATCTTGTGCTACTGAATTGCATTAGTTAACTGAACATGGTATTATATACCCTCTTCATGTGAAAACTACATGAGAAGTGATCACATGAGAAGGAGGCAGTGGGGATGAGCACTTTAGCTCTGCCCTAGAGGTGGACAAATCTGTCGGTCTTGATTTTCCCAATTTTCTCATTTTTCCAACCGTAAATCGAGTTCACCACATTCCCACAGCTGTTTGGGTTCTTTTTGGTAACTCGTCTTAATGATAAGAGTATTCTCATCTTCAATAGATTTTAAATAAATATTTTGCAAGCTGCTTTAAACTTTTGGAAGGGAAAACACACATATTTATAAAATAAATGAAATAAGACTGACAAGTTGACAGTAAGGTCAAGACTGAGATTCATTTTCATTGAGTGACCCTAAGTTGTAGTAGTTTGAGAGAAAATAAGAAATCTATTATTTTTACAGTTCTTATTTTTTCAAACTTGTGTTTATGTTCTCCCTTAGTCTGTCAAAATTTTAAAAAAACAACCAACCAACCAACCAAATGCTTTTCCTATACTTCAAGGGGAGATGTTCTGAACTCTTGAAGAGCCTGATGGTGCTTTCTCTATCTTTCTCTATCACCTGGAGATGGGTGGCAAATAGATTGTGGGACTTCGGCACTTTAGCATAATGCTGCATACCAAACCACAACCCTACTACACTAAAAGAAGTTAGATAAAGCAATGAAATTAATATGATCAGAGATTACTCTATTTCTGTTGCTTTAAAGTGTGGTGTGAATGTAGACACTTTTCCCCCTGATGTATCCTGCCAACATGTTTCATTCAGGAGCAAAAGGTTTCCTGCATATTTGTTTTGCTCTAAAAGCACCATGTCTTTGAATTCCATACTGAGCTCCAGAATGAATCATGCTGTCAAAATTCATGCAATAGGAACAAATTGTGTTCACCAAGAATGAATCTTAGTGATATAATTGATAAACTGACAATATGGGGAAATAATTGAAAAAGCTGGAAGGGAACTTAGAGGATAGATGAGGAAAATGGGAGAGTAATGAGCATTTGTAAATAAAACCCACAAACAATAAATTCAAATTACAGACTGACAAGCTGGAAATAATCAGTGCATTTTGTTAAGCTAAGGCATGCTGCTCCTTCAGGGAAACCCCAGCTTGGAAAAGTATTGGAAGAGCATTCAGGACGAGAATAAGAATGAGGGAACTTTCTTGTGGGCTTTTCTAAATGTCAGGCACGAGCCGGCAAGTGTCTGATTTAGCCCTTGGCGTCTCTCCTTAAATAACTTAGCTTGCATAATAAAAGCAAAGGTGCTGTCAGTTCCTTTTGCTTCTGTCAATGTCCAATCAATCAGTGCCGCTTTTTGCTAGTTTCTGCATGAAAAGTAGTTGGTAGAGAAAGAATTGATTGGCGCTTTGGCTAGTCTCTCTAATGCAGCTGCTTTAAGTGAACGAAGCCTCAGTCCTATATTTACTAACTTGAACTCAGTGAGACTTACGCCTGAGTATACATGTATATGAGTGCATTGCTAATTAGGCAAACTAGACCTTACACGATACATGCATGTTACCATCTCCCAAAGAGTACCCTATTTTTTTCTTTTAACAAAAACATCTGTGGAAGGCGGCAAACATTAGTCAGCATGTAAGCACAGAGGGCTTGTATTGATTCCATAGTGGTTTTTGCCCAGTATATAATTAGTGGTATGGTGGTATGGACAACCAGTATAGACTGCTCATTTGATGCTGGCTTTTGTGTGCATAACTAACCTCAATATTTCCATCACTTTTCATGACAAAGGATGGCATTCAACTAATGAGTTCTCCCCCTCCTGGTGCGCCCCTGTGCCCCCCAAGATTGGGGTGAGGACAGCTGCTGGAAGAGCGTGGCAGGGAAGAAGGGGGGGATCACTCTATCTGGCAAGCCCAAATTCTTGCCCTGACAGAATAATTTGCCTTAGTGTAACATTTAATTCCCCCTAAAGGCTCTGTGCCTGTAACAAAATACACTATATGTATTTGAAAGAACCTTTATTTAATTCCTAATTAGGTTCTCACAATTGTTGTGGTTTGGGCTTCTCAATTGGAATCATTCTAGAATGTGAGAGTAGCAAATCTCTTTAGTACAATATAACAAACATTTTGAACAGCTTTGACAGGTTTTTGCTTTGGGGAACAGTTTGGATGCTCTTACAGTTTGGCAATTTACATATATTTGACATGTAATTTTGTTACTAACAGCTGAAAAACAGCTAAGAACAAACTGAAGGTGAGTTTATGACTAAGTTTTATCAATGAAGCTCACAATAAGGTAATATTTATTTTTAATTTTGTGCTTATAATACATCCCAGTGTGATGAAATCAAGATAATAACCCCCTGAAAGAAACAAGGACTGACTGTAGCAGAGGTCATCAGTGTGGTGACCTCCAGATATTTTGGGCTACAAATCCCAGCATCCTTGACCATTGGCCATGCTGAGTGGGGCTAATAGGAGTTGTAGTTCAAAACATATGGAAGGCACCATGTTGGGATGAGTGTGTTAGGTCTGCCTCCATCATTGTTTAGGTCATTCTCCAAATCATGGTGAAGAAAATTCTGAAGTTGGGAGCCTCCTGTACTCAAGAAAGCTCCCCACATGCTTTAAAACTCTGGTTTTCCAGAACGATGAAAGAGGGGCAGAAGTAGCGCACTCCCTGAATTGGAGGGCAACCAAAAGAATGGTGGAGTGGAATTAGGCACATGTCTCCACTTCCTCCCTCACGTGTTTTGTTTGAGGCAAGTATAGAATTCTTGAAAAGGGCTTCAGTCTTTGTCTCCTACATAAACGCACACAAGGGACCCATGAAGCTGTCTGCCGAATAGCCTGTTACCTACCTGCAACTGCCACCACTGCTATCAACACTACTAGCCAGGCCACTGTAGCTCTTCATTACTTGCCGGAATTTATGTTTCTAGCACTGCTGTGCCAACCTAAGATCTGTGGGCAGCAAGCCCGGCTTCTCTGAGGAGCAGCAGAATGAAGTGGGTGCTGGCAAGCCGTGGGGCTGTTGCTGCAGAGCTGGCCTGACCTGCAATAAATCCTGTCTTTCCCATTGCTGTGCCCACCACAGATCTAAACTGCTTAGTGCTAAGACTTGTTTTTTCAATTTTATAAAATGATTTCAAATATTCAAACAAACTAACAGCCAGCAAAATAAATAGCCAATTATATTTTGTAATTACTAATAGGAAGGAGGTAAATATATTTTACCTATTTTTCCTCTGTACATGTAGGTGAGTATGCATGTAAAGCCCATTGAAAACTGGATAGTTTTTGGTCAGATTGGGGCCTTCACAGAGCAATTGTTCTGTTTCTGTACTTTTCTGTGTCAAAACTGTTCTGTATTTCCCTTTACAGATGGGTAGCCGTGTTGGTCTGCCATAGTCAAAATAAAAAAATTCCTTCCTGTAGCACCTTAAAGACCAACTAAGTTAGTTCTTGGTATAAGCTTTCGTGTGCATGCACACTTCTTCAGATACACTGTGTATCTGAAGAAGTGTGCATGCACACGAAAGCTTATACCAAGAACTAACTTAGTTGGTCTTTAAGGTGCTACAGGAAGGAATTTTTTTATTCTGTATTTCCCTGTATTACCTTTTTGTCCATGGACTTTGCAAAAAGTGAGGCTGTTGAAAATGTTGCTTGCAGAGCACAGAGGATATCTAAATTGTTCGTTGTTTAAAAAAAAAAGAAAAACCTCCATCATTGTGCTTTAAGTTCAAAATTTGATTTAAGCTTTTCTTTTTAATCCTACGTTGCTCCCCAAATTCTTCAGAACTCTGCAGGCAGTGTTTTAGATAGCTTCTCATTGTAAGACCTCTTAGAAACCTGTAAAGGAGGCTTGTAACAACCTGCAACAGGGAAAAAGCCGCCATGTGAAAGATGTCAGCAAGCTTTAAAATTTTTAGCCAAGAATGCACACCACTCTGGAGGATCGGGAGAACCCTCAGAGTGGTTGGCAATTGCTTCCTAGGGTTATAGACATACACTTTCCCAACTTTACTTGGATATGCCAAGGGAATTGAACCTGTGAGCTTTTGCATGCAAACCACGCACTTGAGCTAGAGCCCTTTCCTCCTGCTTTGAATAACATGCCTTTTATCAATCAAGGTGGGTGGGTTTTACCCACTAGCAATTAATTTCCAGGTGAGAGGAATTGGCTTTCTCCAGCACAGATCGCAAAGTCATTCTGTGCAGTTCATGTGCATTGCAGCACCCACACCCAGAAACAAATTGCTTACTTTAGTTATACTATTTTCATTATAAGCTGGTAACGCAGCATAGGTTTTCCCTTGCAATGCTAATCTTCCTAGTGGGGGATTCTTAAAGTGTTTTTCTTAAAGTCATTAACTTCAGTCCAGCTAAAGAAAGCCTTATGTATAAGCTAGAGGGATGTGAAAACTATCAGCCCTGTTTGTGGGTAGAGAAGCTGCCAGAACAGTCATTATACACAGTACTGAGCTTGATAAAGTAATGGTTTGACTCAGTATAAGGGAGTTCCCCCAGTCTGTTTCACCAGAGTTACATGCATGGAACAGTTCTAGTGATGTTGGTATGCATCGTTAAATAAAGGCCAGTGTAGATATGTTCAATTTCACAAAGTGCCAACAAATTGTAGCAGAGGTAGTAACAGGGTCTCCATCTGTCTTCCAGGTTAAGCGAGGCATGGATTGCTATAACCTGGAGGGTAGTTTGGTCCAGATCTTGCCTATCTTTACTTCATACCACTCCAGACAAAGTGGTACGTGCTACTTCATCATATTCCAGAAATTTAACAAAACAGAAGTCAGACAATGGGGACTCGCAGACAAATTAAAATTTATTGAGACAGACAAAAATGCAACTACTTAGTACTACAATTCAGCATTTACAATTAACCAAGGAAATCAGCAACATGTTCACATTCCATTTAAATCTTCATGGGGGAAAAAGCATTCATAATTTACTATGCTACTCTAATTAACTATGATACTGTACATTCCATCTACAGTAGGGACATAAAACTTAAACACTTAATATCTGGATCTCTCCTTACAACGCTACACATTAAACATTAACGGACATCAGCAGCATTGAGAAAAGTATAAAAAGACCAAATACCACCTACTGTAGAAAGGGCTCTTTGATGTGTATTAACAGTACAAAGCAGTCTGTGCAATAAAAGAAAACTGAATGGCAGAAAGAAGAGTCTGCAGTGAAAGCCATCAAATTTCTATGGAAAAAAAAGAGAGTCAAATCCTGGGAGTTCTGGTGGTCTGTTGCAAATAATGACCCTAGATTTAGTGGACACAATCCGGCCAAATTTAATGAGTTCCCATTGATTTTAGTGGGAGAAAATTAACCACATGCTTAACACTGCCATTAACTAATATCAGTGTGACTTAAACATCTTAACTTTGGCTGGCTGGTGTTCTGTGTCATTTGCTACCTGGAGAAAATGGTATGAAATTTCTAATATTGAAGTATTGACTAGCAGATTGTGTTGCTTCTTATATGACTGTTGCATGTGAAGTACTGTTACATATAAACTCATAGGCAACAATTGAACACAGAGGCGGTTTGATCCTACGTACGTTCACTTGGAAGTCCCACTAAATCAATGCAACATATTCTAGTGCGCATAGAATTGCCCTTTAGCTATATTTTAACTCCACTGAAATCAATGGGTTTATCTCACCTAATTCTGTGCTGGATTGCGGACACAATGTAGTTTTAAATCAGGTGTGAAAGAATGCAAAGCACAATGGAGGCTAGAAGTGAACAGATGTTACCTTTTGTGAAATCTGTAAAAAGAACACACCGAAGCGCAATACAAAAACCTAACAAGGCTCCAAAATATTATTATTATTTTGTAAAGTATCATGAAAAAAATAGGATGCATCCTTCAAAGCTTACTTCCTCGAAAGTCATTTAAATACAGGGAATGATTGGCTTGAAGACTGCAGAGTAGCCTTTTTTTTTTTGGTGCTGGAGGTTTTTTTTTCATTGTCCATAACTTTTTGGAAGGTCAGTAATTTGAAGGAAATGCAGTATTTTAGCTTCCAATGGAATCAGAAATTTAAGTCAAGCTGTAGGCAAGTTAAAAGCTTTAGACTGTCATAAGGGAGAAATAGAATAGGTAATTCTGCTGTGGGATATAAGAGCCAGGGGCTCTACTGTATACTGCATTAAAGGCCTTATTTCTTTAACATTTTAATGATCTGGAGTATCACTTTTTTTTCTTGAGGCATGCTGTGAAATGGGGTGGGGAGAAAGCAATAAGAACTCTGAAATATGAATATAATGATACTTGCATTAACCATGTTGACTTTTGTATTAATTATGAACAAATATGGTGGCCAAGAATTTGACAAAGATTCTGATAACCAGTGTTGTTGATATTTTGGTTTGCGGGTTTATAAAATAATTCCATTGGATTATCAAGATTTGTTTTCAAATCAACCTTTTTATTGTATAGGCATTTCCAGAAAACCAACAGGCGTAATTATGGCGAGGGTTGTTTGTTTTCTTAAATAGCAAGATCAACCCTGCGATACCATGGCCCATGGGAGGCATCAGACCTTCTTCTCTGAGAGAGGGAGAACTGATGTTGGATGCACCCTCCCTGCCATTGCAGAAACTTCCATGGTACTTGCTCCACTGATGTTACTGATCTGTAGGGCTGAAAAGGGTGTGTGCTAGAGGTGAATTGGAGCTGTGCTGGGGGCAAATTAAGGGAAGTTACGATCTGAAGTATACATAGATTTCCAAGAAGCCTGACATGCCCCTGAATCATGGATAGTCACGAGACCTGTCCCTTTTCAGTGGGCTGTGAAGAATTGAAAATGATACAGCATGTATTCAAATAAGCACTCAAGTCATTTAATAATCCTTGAAAAGATACTGGACTGACTCCAACAGATGTTCACTTGCACAACAGGATTTCAACTTTTGCTCCTCCCACTCTATAGTCACCTGTTATTATTATTATTATTTATTAAATTTGTATTCTGCCCTGTACCTGTAGATCTCCGGGTGGTTCACAGCATAAAATCATACACACCTCCCATCTTCTTTTGGAGCAGATTTTGGGGGAACATGGGTGTGGGAAGAGAGGAAGGGAAGTCTTGCTGTCTGAACAGAGGCCTGCTCCCACAACATTGGATTACACCGTTGTGATTAATGTACAGTGGTGCCCCGCAAGATGAATGCCTCGCAAGATGAAAAACTCGCTAGACGAAAGGGTTTTGCGGTTTTTGAGCTGCTTCGCAAGACGAATTTGCCTATGGGCTTGCTTCGCAAGACAAAAACGTATTGCGTTTTTTGCAAGTTTGTTTCCCTTTTCTTAACACCATTAATACAGTTGCGACTTGACTTCGAGGAGCAACTCATAGAACGCGGTGTGGTAGCCTTTTTTGAGGTTTTTGGTGATTTTTGAAGCTTTTCCAAAACTTTTCCGACACCGTGCTTCGCAAGACGAAAAATTCGCTAGACGAAAAAACTCGCGAAATGAATTAATTTCGTCTTGCGAGGCACCACTGTATGCCGAATTGCAGACTGGATGTTTTGTTGAGCTAAGTAAGTTTATTGCATAGTGGTTGACTGAAAAACAACAACACTATTTTGAGTTGTAGTTTGTGAAAATAGTCAAAACGATCACCCTAACATAAAGAATGAAGATGCTGTTCCAAATGATGTTTCTGATATGTAGAAATATGCAACCATTTCCTTGACATTGATTTTAGGATTCTTTTTCAATAAGCACTTGAGCTTTTTCACTTACGTTGTGCAAAGCTCTCAGCCTAACTTATCAGATGAAGGCAAATATCATGCAATAGTATATAGCATGAGCTGACTATGGCCACATTCTGTAATCAAATGCACATACTGAATGCCACTGATTTAGACGAAGTAAATCTCTGCTCTGATCCATAATGTATTAGATTATGTTACATTTGGTTTCTTATGACCCTTCTCACTGGTGGAAAAGTAAACCCTTTGAATTCACATTTTATATTACTAATATTGAGAAGTGGAAATGCATACATCACCAGAAGTAGTAAGGATGAACCATGGCATGTATTCCACAGTTCAAGCACCAGTTGGTAGTGATATGGCATGCCTAATTCATGTTCCCAAATAATGTTAAGGTGAGAGCCACGTCTGCACTTGAGCTTTTAACATTTTATTTTTGGTTCAGCAGGGCAAGCTACTGAACTGGGGAAGGATTAAGGAGGCTGGGGTTGCCAAACTGAAAGTGAACACCCCCCCCATGTTAACCACCTTTTCTATTTTCCTTTATACTAGATTCTTGCATTACTTTTAAACAGTGTCTAATACAAATGTATATTGAAAAGCAATATTCCCCCAGCCTCTGAGCTCAAATAGATATGCTGTGCCTTGTTTTCTGTTCAGATAAACGTCAAGAACATCATGAAGTAACATTAAGGTTATTCATGTTTGGATAGGAGAGCATAGCCCTTCATAAATGTGCATAGCTATTTAATTTTGTTGTGAGGGAACTGGTGAATCTGATGAGCTTGGGAAATATATATGCTGGGTGGAATTCCCATCATTCCCAACCATTGGCCATGCTGGCAGGGACTGATGGGAGATGTAGTCCAGGACAGCTGGGGAGGGGTGGAGCCTACATTGGCAACTTCTGTGCTTCACAGTGTCTTGCAAATTTGGCATTGGATTTTCGGAGTGCTTTTTACTTTCTCTTGCACCATCATTATGTATACATGCAATGACATCCAAAAAGGTGGAAGCTGGATTCTATGCATGGGTCACCTTTGCAGACTAGAATTAAAAGGATAAAGTCAGTTGATACGAAAATTCCCGCAGTCTTTGCAGTTTAGTATGTGGAGCTGCCACTAAGATTAGTAGATAATTGTATGTAGCTTACTGATCTTTAAAAAAATGATTTAAATGAAATAGAGATGGAAAGCTGCACTTTCCGAGACAAATCCACAATAAGGCTGGGTCCAAACTGTTGTTGATTGAGCCTACTGCTGATGCATACCACTGTATCAAAATTATATATACTATTGTATAAAATAACCTATTGTATGTTCTTGTTATATGGCATAGCAGAAATTAACCATTATATTTTATCTGGTAGAGGTTAAAGCCATTAGAAGTTATAAACAAAGTAATTTTCACAGAGGTGAGGACAGGAGGCCTATTAATGTCTTGGTCAGCCAGTATTGTAGGTACATTTATTATTTCTCCCCCAGAAAATGTAATGAGAAATGAATTACAGCATTTATCCTGTGTCTTGATAGAGAACTCAAGAGAACCTGTCGTGGCTTTGGATTGTGTTAGTTCTGCACTGTTGCAGAATGGAACAAAAAGGCTTCTGAGAGTTGCTTGGTCAAATTTCATGTAGCTTCGCCATCTTTTCCGAGTTCCTGAATCTTACATGGGCAATGGGGGAGACAAATGGTTCAACAGGAGGTGAAACTGAGTCATCATGAAACAGATGACACTGCAACTTTTCATTGCCTCTGAAGGCACCACTTCATTCTGCTTCTCTGGCATTGCTCTAGTATTTTGCTAAGGGCTTTACTACAAAGGATTCATTTTTCCTTCAAATGCTATTGAGAATCTGACAAAATTGTAGGCGTGTCTCCAATTGCTGCTGCTTCAGGTTTTCCACCTTTAGTTACAATAATAAATAGTATTTTTGTACCTCACCCTTTTCTGATTTTAATATTTTTCTCTCCAGACAGGAAATCAAATAGCAAGAATTTTAGAGAATGATTATAGTCTGCAGACAAAACTGAGTTTAATTTGTCTTTAAGAGCTTATTTTTAAATGTACTAACTCTCAGGGAAATTGTTGAATCTAAGGACATTGCCTGTTTTCACTTTCGTTAATGAATTCTATACTGATATGTATGAAGTAATCTATATTATCATGGGTTTGCTTGGGAGTGGGGAATTGCTGGGAAAGAATTTGAAATGGTTCTTAAAAGAAAAAACAACCAAAAACTTTGTGTTGGTTAATTTTTATACATACAAACCCTATATAAACAAAAGTCATGGTGTTTAAGACAGTGAGCCCAGCAATTAGGCATTGCTGCTAAAGAAGCAACATCAGAGGAGGCAGGGATTATGGGTTTTTGTGTGTGTTTATGTGTAATGAGATTAATTACATCATTAACACCACAACTGACTTTAAGATTTAATCTGCAGGGTTGTTGTTTTTTACTCACATAAATAAAATGTCCCTGCTCCAGAAATTAAATGTCTCCAGTATCCTGTTGAAATCAGTAGAATAGGTTAGGTGTGGTATGGCTAATTTAAGTCTTCTTTATTGATTTCAATAGGACTTGGCTATGATTTGGAGCTGAAGGCGGCAGATCAGTTGGGAAAGACCCATCTGAGTGGCCTCACCCATGTGGTTTCAATCTTCACACACACCCCAGCAATGATGGACTTCCCCAGAAAGCAGCTGCATTCACACTGCTCTGCGTGCGTAGCAAGAACAAAGGCTAAATGGAAACTTTACTGTAAGTATATAAAAGATAATAGCACTTCTCTGCAACCACAGTGAATTTGACTTCTGCAGGTTTTATTAATTTAAGTAGGTAAGCAGTATGGTGAAAATGATAGCTATGTTGCAGCTTCTAATTGGATGGTATTACAGTAGGTGACTTTTATTGTATACTAGTCCAGCCAGTGTTCAAATACAGCTTAAGAGTGCACCCCAGAAAACCCATATTCTTAAAACATTTAGTGGTTAACATCACTTTCATTTGGAAGAAAGCCCCATTAATCTCATGCAACTTACTTTCAAGTGTGAGCTCTGGATAACAATGCCATTAGCTGGTACTCTGAGGTGCTTTGTGAACATGGTAACTCACAGGAGTGGGGTAGTCGTATACCGGCAGCTGCTCCCTACCCCTTAATGTGTTGTAGCTGGCCTATTCAGGATAGCTACATGGCTTTACTTGGAGATGGGCAAAGCTGAGGAAGAGCAGGGCATCCACAGCCCCCTTGCATGACAGCCTATGTCCTTTTACAATAGCAAGGAATGGACAGTGCATTCCTCGATGAGGATTGGGATAGAGGTCAACTGGCAATTAGGGCAGAGCCCAATGGCTTCATTCACCAGGCATTGGATCCTACTTTAAGCACGACAGCACAGGACACAATTTGCATCACTATGGCTAAAGAAGACAGAAAGGCCAAAGCAATTGTGTGGATTTTCTTCAGTGGAACTGCAGAGTTTTTAAGTGTGTATGATGTACATTTCTGGATTGTAGCAGTGGCATCTTTAAAAGTCAAAGGACAACCAACTTACTTAATTACTGGAATCCATTGAGCTCAGGGTTTCAGGCTAAGGCTGTATATCTGATGGGAGGTAACTTCTCAGCTGGATATTATCATAATTTCACAAAGCCAGTAAATTTAGGATGCACTTGTTGGGAATATTAAAACAAACTGAAATGTAATATTAACATCATGACATTTGGCATTACTATTTGAAGGGTTCATTAACAAACCAGACCTTGTGTTAAAATGAATTGTTAAAAAACAGCAACCCCAGACTTCATCACACCAGAAGCAAAAGGCATAAACAAACGAGAGTATCACACATAGCAAACAATAGTCTGAGGATAGATGCCATTGTGCAGCCGCCTGAAAACTGTATAGAAATTCACACTAAAAAATTAGCACTTTCTCACAGAAATATAAGCTTTCTTTAAAGTGTACAGGCCATGTTCAGTTCTGGTATAACAGCACTATAATTGCCCTGATCAACAAAAGTGGTATGGTCCTTAGTGTTTGCAGAATTTAAGACCTATCTGGCATTTATTTCCTTCCATTTAATGAGAAAAAGATGGGGCTTGTTACAAATCCATCTTTTCCCTCCCAACCAATCATAGATGCTCATCATGTTTTGTCCTTGCGTGGACAGCTAACATAATAAAAGGTCTGCAATGGCAAATTCATTTCCCCACACTGAATGGCAATGGGGAACAATGAGATGCTGCTATGGAGATATAACTATGTGGAATATTTTAATCACATTCTCTTCTGGTTCATATGTGTAAGTATTACATGTCATATTAACCAGAAGTGATATTAACCAGAAACGCAACTGCCTAAAGATGTTTTCTTTTTTAAAGCAGAGCAAATAAATATCAACACTTAAAATAAAGGGAAGACAGCTTATTACTGCTGATGGTTAGTGCCTCTGACAGCTTCAGCACTTCCAAATGAGGATTCATTTAGAGTAAATGAAGAAAAAGCGTTTTCAGCAAAACCAGTGGTATGCTATCCAGGAAGCAGAGGCAGCTTGCATAGCATTAGTGCAAACTTGATCAAAGCAAAATCCAAGACTTGCAAGCCTGCAAAAACGATTGTAAAGAAATGCATTTGCAAAGCATTCCTTTTTCACATGTTTTGAAAGGCCATTCCAGGCTTGTTTCCTTTGCTAAACGTTGTGTGCATATACTATACCAATCATCAAGATCATGATGCTTAACTTAAAGTGAACTAATTTTGATTAAACAGTCATCTGAGATCTTATCCTGCACTCCTGGTGCGGGGGAGAACTTTCATTGAGTTCTGCTAAAATAAGACAGTGGTTCTGCCAACCATGTTAAAGAAAAACGAGGAGGAACTTAAATGGAATTATTTCTGACTTAAAGCCAGTGGTTGACCAAATCAGAATGTTAAGGCGATTTTGATATTTTCAAACAAGTTCCAGATGGCAAGACAGAAAAACCCCCAACCCTACCTGCTTTTAACATTAAAGTAGCAAAACCACAGTAGTAATAACAAATGGCACAATTAAAAAAGATCAAGTAATTGAAAACTTTAGTTCTGGTAACATCAGAAGAGCCCAGTGCTTGGATGTGCTGACCCACTTGCTATGTTCCATATTCCATTTTTATAAAAGACGCATGTGAGCAGATTAAGCTATGAAAGTCACCATGTCAGTAAAATAGAACAATGCTTACAATTATGCCAAAAAATAGCTAGTCAGGTGGGAAAGCTGTCTTCCAAATTAAACACAGTGTACTAAATTAAATTGAGTGGAGAGATAATTGCTTCCATCCAGCAGTTTGCTGGCCACAAGAGCTCCAATGCACATGAGTGTGCCAAGTCCCACATGTGCAAGGAGCTCCCAGATGTGAAAGGTCTTCCCAGTTCACTTCAATGTCAGGTTCAGCTCTGCATGCTCATCTCCATTGTGCTTGTGGAGTTACGCCCAGCAGTAAAGTGAAAGGGAAGCTCAATTGTAAGGGATACCTGTGTGCATATTGGAATGCCCAAACGGGTTTAAATTGAGCTCCATATGCAATGCCTGATGTTTCAGTTACCATTGCAGAGATACGAAATGACTTGTGATATTGTGCAAAACATGAGTCCTCAGAGTTATGGGAACTACCATATATAGCCAATTTCATCCTCCTTGTCGTCATCTTCATCTTCATCATCATCATTAGCTGCTCTTACATGGATCTTCTGTTTCCCTTCTTGGTCCTTTTTTGCTGCTTCATGTTCCTCTTCCAGATCATCCAATAATATCACTGATCCACCACTACCGAAATCCCCCGAGGTTTCTTGCTCCTCTTCTGCAACCGGGAAGAATTCACAGTTATACTTTAAGCCCAATTTTCTATCAAAACATGTCAATGTTCTCATTATTTAAACTATTTAATTCATCCCTCCCCCCCTAACATGTCTGCCTTTTTAAAATAAAATAAAAACATAAATATTAAAACATTTTTACACAGTCAAGTGCTCTGAGTAATATACAGTCTTCTACTACACCCACAAAACCACACGTTTTCAGGAGGAAGCAATAGCTGAAGACAGAACCTTACATCTCTAAATTGTTGGTTCAAATCCATTCCAGGTCAATGGTGACTGAAAGACACCACCATCTGATGAGTGTTCGAAGAGATCTGAAATGAGTTGGTGGTCTCAGTAAATTGCGTACCTCATAAAAACCTCACCACAAACATCACCAAGTGATATCTTTGTTTCTGTCCTGATATTGTCCAGAAAAAGTTGGAATGTAAATTGGCCCAGAAAATCTCATAGCCCTGCCAGCTGAGACAAATAAGGGGTTACATTTGGAAAGGTCCATTTCTATTGCCTCAAAATAACCAGGCTGATTTGCTTGTCACTTTACTTGTTCATTTAACTCGGTGTTTTGATTTTTGTTTTTGTTTACCTTTCTTGGTATAAGTTTAAACAATAAAAATCATACAAAGTCATCCAAATGCACTAATAATCCAAACACATACAATATATAAAAGGCTTGGTGTTGCTAATAGGTGACAATAAATGTTCTTTCTGGGCAGCCAAAGGCGATTAGGTGGCAATTTTTCATGTGCAATGTTGTCTTAAGTTGGAATAAGGCTATTGAAACTGACACCTTGCTATTTTGATGTCATTATATACTCCTGTGAGTCTACTACAGTTTTTTTTTTCAAATTTGGCATTCAAACAATGGGTTCCTTGGTGCTCCCACGACTGCCGATTTCCTCCCGCATTGTGAACCTGTAGAGGTGTGCTGAATGTGCTATGGGGCTCATGAGCAACTATTCAGGTCTGGTTCTGTGCTGTGCCCCTTTGAAATGTGCTCTGCCTCTGTAATGAGCCCCATAATTCTTTGAAGTACAAAGGAGTCTCATGGCAGTTACACATATATCCCTTCTCTTGTAGACAATTGGATGTGTAAAGGGTTCTCAAAAGGAAGTTAGAATGCTACTACCTTTCTTTTCTCTAGCATTTTTGGGAAGGAAGAGCATACCACTAGAGTTGTTTTCAGTGCTTGAATTCTGAAGATGAAATGTCACGCCTGGAACTTTTATTTATAGGAACTTCAGGGCTTCAAATTAAGACTATAGCTATCAAAATTAGGGTTATCAAAACTGGATGAATCTGCCCATTTCCGCTCCACATCAATTCCACGTTTCCATTAATTCTATTTTATCCTGCTTCTGCATTTGTCTGTAGGGTTGTTGTTGTTGTTTTTAAATTGTACAAAAATCCATATTCATATTTAAATATGCATTTTATCTCAATGTACACATTTCTAAAGAAACTTACCTAAATATATGCATTATAAAAATCCATTTGGGTTGTTTTGAGCTGAACGGCATTGCAAAATTCAGAGAACTGCAAAATCTGAAGTCTTATTACATTATGACCTGTCTATTAGTTCTCCTGGAGGTACAAATTCGGTCAGTTCACTTAGAAATGCAGACCAAATGTAATTCTCCTCCATCCCTACATGTTTGTAGCACTTGGCTTTTAAAAGTTCCAAAAAGACATTTTTCTTATGCCAAGATGTTTCATTATAAACTCATTTTCTCCACTAGAAGAGCTGTAGCGATTGCCATATACGGCACACATTTATATTATGTGTACATGTGCTCCTTGTGGGGTAATTTCAGCAGCAATTGTTTGTTCAGATTAAACCTCCATGGGGTTAAGTCTTTCCTTCAAAAGGCAGCCCTGATGAACAGGACTCCTTAATTTTGTTCTTTCTGTTCCAGGGAGCAACATGTTGATTTTTAAATTTTGGATTTTTAAATGATCAGCCTGCAATAACTTCCTAACCAGTGTATTTTTTTTAGCAGTACAAACTACTGCAGTTTGTAAGCTGGTGAAAAGAAAACCTCAAATGCTTTTGCCAATTTCGTATTGTCACACTTACTCAGGAAGAGAGCTTACTTGTATGAGCACATTTGTATTATAAATATGAAGGCCTGAAGATTCTTGTCATGATGGCTAATAGGTTTCTCTTTTTGCCATTCTGTAGACTCATAGTCAGGCTTGCAGCAGCAGGCAAGGGCTCTCACAACACTCATTCTTATTTTATCTGAGAAAAGCATGCCATTACTCACCACAGCTAACAGTCCCTTGCTTCCTTGAGCCAGCTATCTCATTTCCATACTTATCAACACACCAACATTGCCCAGTACTTCCATGACACTGAGTTGCTTTGTAATATCCTTCCTCATTGCACCGTGGAATGAAAGTTCCTAGGGATAGCAAATGGTGCCCTTGTCAATAATACAAATACTTGTAGAGCTAAGCAGGAAGATAAACTTGCATTTGTCTGGCCCTGACGTTCAAGGAGGGCTTTCTTTGACTGTTTGCACAGCAGGTTGAAATGGTCAGGCATACTGTTTCTCTCTCTCTCTCTTCCTCCCCCCGCCCACCACCACCAGTTCTTTTGTCAGTAAGGTTCTTCCACACAAATAGCATTTAGAAGAGATTGTGAGGGTGCAAAAGGGCTGCAATTCAAATTGTTATCTTGAAATAAAGAAAAACAACAACAACAACAACCGTAAAGTGCCTTGATTTTATAAGAAGTGCAGTGACAACAACTGGTTCTGTTTATCATTGTGGCTCTCTGTTCCTCTCTCACGAAAGCTGATATTTCTGCCATCAGCTTCAACGGATTCAGTGCAAATGTACTTGCATAAATTTAAAACAAACCACGTCTACTTGAAGATCAGTTAGAAGAATATTGAGCATGGGTTTTATATAGCAGTTTCCATCATCTACTGTTTGCTTCTGTTACAGGCACAGAAGAGCAGACTTTTACTGGGTCTGGCTATATCTGAGAAAATACCTAGCACCTTTGTTGGAGAGATACTACCGGTACTTGATTTACTACTAAAATAAATAAAAGGCTTCCTTCACCAGTACTGTAGATCAATGCATCTCTGCAATGTGCACACATAACGTCAAAAGGGCTATTTTACTCCATTTCACATGGATGAGGAATATCTGAGGCGTTAGGTACACTGGCATTAACAGCCATTGGCCCACCTTTCTGAGGAGTTGGCTGTGGTGATTTAAAGGGACCTTGTCTGATTTTGCAGGTGCTGACCTGTACTGTGGAAGGAATAGGTTTAAGGAATGTGGAAGAGCTACATCCTCAGGTCAGGATGGCCCAAGGGAAGGGAATGAGTATCTCAGCAAAAATTATTTCCTCCTCATTGTTATCTTCCTCATGGTAGTGTGAGGGGCCCAGGTGCAGGAGTCACAACAGCTATAACTGCAGTTCATTTAGGCATCACATCATGCATGCATTAGTTACTCGTCTACCAATTTGTTGCAAATGACCATTAAGAAAGTTTGCCCCTGGGCTATATGGATTAATAAATTTGATCTCATGAATAATGGGAATGCCTCATGGGCTTAATGTAGCTTCCTAGTAACAGCAATGGAATACCTTTCTACACTATTTTCATTGTTAAGTTCTGTTTTGTGGGAGGAATACTTTCATATAAGGAAGCAGGAACATATACATGGCACCAACTCAGTCCTTAAAGGAGTCCATTGAGCTATGTAGTACAAGGGTAAACGGGTTGTTCTTAGGAGCACAACGGAATAAAAGCAAAACCTACCTTCTGTCCACAGATCAGGGTTATTACTACCTCCAAATGTGTCCTGGGGGAGGGGAGTACTTGAAAATAATATTCTTGAAGGGAGGGGGGACTTGCCCTGCCATGCTGTGTTTCCTTCACCTTCAATAAGAATCCCCAGGCAAAGTATATTTGTGCAGATACTTCAAGGCATTAAAAAGTACAAATGCTGCCTCTCCGCACATAGCCTGTGTGTCATAATGATTTTTCTTTCCTTTTCTACTTGCATGGTTTTCAATTTATGTATGCATTTCAGTATTGCTGCTTTAGAATGATGTTTGTATTAATTTCACTGTGCATTATTGGAAGTATTATTTGATTTCAATTATGAATTATTTAATGTGGAAGAGAAATGCGCTGAAATTCACAGATTTAAGCCCATAGTGTCCAAAGCTGTTAGTATTATACACCTACAGTTTAACAGATGGATTCTTCAACTTCCCAATGGCATGTGCTCAACATACCAAAATTACCTTAATGTGTGTATCATTACAGCACATTTAAAAGTGCAATTTATACTTTAGGGGAGGGGAAGATCCAATAAGCCTATTTCTTACTTTGGATTTGTCAAACAATAAAGAAATAAATCTATGTGCTCTGTCAATTTAATGGCACTGATTTGAGATTTCAGTAGACAGACAGTCTCTGTTCTGCATAATGTTACCTAGTATGCCAAGTCATGGAACACATTTAGCACAGGCTGATGTTCTGTTATTTATATGAGTTCCTGAAGTGGCACAAGCACACAGTTGGGACCCTATTGCAGCATGTAACGTCACAGTAATAACAGAAGCTTTAATTAGCAGCTTAAATGAGTGAGTGGCAAGTAACTGAACTTACCCATCAGGCTCTTCCCCTTGCCCAGCTTTTGAATTCTGTTCATCTCATTCTGGCAAGGGAGACCTAAAACAAAATACATGAGAGTAGTTTCCAGATGGTAAGGGACAGATTCTCTAATGATTAGCTTTGCAATTGACAGGCAGTGGTAGTCTATTGCACACCTGGGAATGAATGAACTACATATGCTTGTACTGTACTGCAGAACAAATGTATGCCATTAGCTTTACTAATTAAAAAATTCACAACATGCTTTGCTTAAAAAGTGTGTTTGGGGGCCATTTTGGTTATTAAGACAGTTTTCCTTCCCTTCACCAGCGTGATCCAAAGCTAGGATGCTAATTTACTGCTTGCTAAAAGACTAATTTTCACATTATAAGCAATGACATAAGCAATAAGCTAATACCAATAGAACAAATTTTGAGATTGCAAACCATGATCATAGTCTAGATTTCCTAGGGCACACTCTGCTCCTTAGCCAATGGAATAAGGCTTTCCTTTCACCATGTGAAAGGAACCTCACAGGCATTTTTTAGCCACCAAGTAGGAGGCCATGGACCTAATCTAGACTCTTTGGCCTATATATGGATAAGAGGACACAGAGACTTTGGTGTGTTTGAATGGATGCCACGTACATGACGCCACCAACTTCTACTCCACACCCACAAGGGATAGAAGACCGAGACCTTGCCACACTGTGTGTAAAATGTATACCAGATATAACAATGGAAGGTCTCTATTCCTCTCAACAGGTCCAAAGATGGATATGGAAGAGGCATGAGAGTGCCCAAAAGAGTGCATTTAAAAATACAAGAAGTTTGCAGCCTTCACATAAAATCATGTACTTAATAATTTTAATGGGAGTTAAGCCCACTTAATTGAATAGCTTCTGTTATGCACAATCATGGTCTGCTCTTGTAAGTAATAGAGGAGGAAGGAAGCTTGGGTCTAAGGAAGATGTTTAAAGGAAACAACAACAAAAATTGTGGACAAAGAATAATAAAATGGGAAAGATAAGAATGATAAGGAGAGAATTACATGGAAAAGGCAAACTAAAGGATGCCTGGATTAGAAAGAAATTTATTCTAAAAGGAAAACTAAAATGTTGGGAAAGAAAAGAATGAACAAATTATAAGAGAGGAACAGAAAAAGAGAAGCAAGAAAAAATAGGAACCTAAGAGGAAAGTAAACGTCGAAGAACTTGTCTTTCTAGGCAATGAGGACTGTCTGGCTGATATTGCTAAAAGTAACAAAACAATACTACCAGTCATTCTCCTCTTGCTCTCATTATCTCATAAAAAAATGAATTAAACACAAACTGCACACAAAAAAGAGAAAAACGCATCCGTACACAAAGTTATGTTTGGGGAGGGAAGAAATGGGAAGGGCAATCCTTATGCAGAAACCATATCAAAGTACATAATAGTAAATTAATCGTAGAATAATGACTAACCCTCCAGTCATCCACTTGGGGAAGAGCAATTTCCAAGTCACAGGTGGCAAAAGCCCACCTGCTTCTGGGCCCACTGCTGATGGGATACAGCTGGCCTAGAAGGCAGTGGCAGAGCTTCATGCTCCTGCACCGGGGGGGGGGCAGAGAGCAGGCTGGGGTGGGGCTGGCGTGCATCCTGGGGCATGGTGCGCAGCCTGTGGGGGTGTGGTGCCCAGCGTGGGTGGAGAGGGCAGCCATGATGGCACCCCACCGGGATCACACTGCCAGGAGTAGTGCGCTCCCCCTGCACTCCTCTTCCTCCGCTAGTGCTAGAAGGGTTTAAAGAAGATAAGGGGATGGCAACAACTGGATCTGCTGCTAACCCACCTCCAATTTATCTTGAAAGGGCTGAGAGCACTGTAAGCCATGGTAATGAAAGTATTTTGGATCCATGGGAACTAACTGGTCTGGAGAAGCAGGGACTAAGGAAGTGGCAGTGGCCAAGTTTTGTAAATATGGGAGAAGAAACTTGCTTCCTGCTGTGTTCAGTAACCAGGTTCAACGTTTTAGGTGTCAGTGTCTATTTGATGCTAGGATTTTCACACCCAGGATTTTCTAGCCATCTAATGCTACTCAACTGAATTCCACTCAATACGTAACAAGTAAGTGGAGTGGGTAAGTGGAGTGGTAATAATATCAGTGTTGTTTACCGTATGAAAATCAAGCATGTCTCCTCATTTAATCAATTTAAAACTATGCCAACTTTATTAGGAGTGAGGTATGTTGATGTGCCTTATACAAATCCTAATAATGCATTTGCCTTTTAATATTACATGGGAGCTAGTTTTCCTGTATAAATATTTTAGTATCAACATGCAATCACAGAGTCAATTTTCTAGTACAAAATTTAGCAACTTACCTCCAGGCTTCTGAAAGCAGTAGCACCATTCGTTGTTTGAAAGCTTTCCATCTTTGAAGGAGTCACAGGAGTTGAAGAGCGGTTTAATGCATGGCTCATATTTATCAAGATAAATGGCATTGATCTCTGAGTGATCGAGGAGAAGGTCATAGTTCATATCCAGTTTGTTGAACATCCAGCCCAACGAATCCTTGCAGATTGGTAATATGCTAGTGTCAAATCCTGTAAAGGCAGGAGCAAACAACCTAGACTGAGCTAAAACATACAGATTTCTCTTGGAAACAAGAAGCCCTGCTAATTGACTCTGTTTTCAGTCTTGCAGATAACGGGGGCAAAATTGATTTCAGATTAACCTTTCCTTCTTGACTTGTAAGAAAATGGAACATGATGATCCCAATTCAGAACAAAGTGTGAATGAAATGGATGGGCTAAAAGACAGCAGGGTAAACCTTAGAGATGGATAATACTCTCAGTCATAGCCATTCATTATTGTTTCACAAATGTGAATGAAAAGGCAAGGTAAGTGGTTCACAGTTCATTGAAGCCTGTTTTCGTTCAGAATTCAATTTTGCCCTCTCTGTGCATTTGCACATTTATTTACTATCCTGCACATATTATCCTGCTTTTCAGCCAAAACCTAGTCCCAAAGCTACTCACAGCAATTCTATTAATGTACAATGCAAAGTGCTGCACATGTGCGGGGCAGGGGGAATATATAACAAGGTCTGGGAGCACCCTCCCCTCTTAAAGAGAAGCAACACTGTAATGACTTGGGAGTAGACATTTGCTTCATTCTCAAATTTCCTAGAATCAGAGAACAGAAAACATCATGAAAGATACCCATTTTTCTCCACTAAATTTCTTAATAGTCTCCTCTCACATTCCTTAAAATGATAAAATTCTTTCTGTAAATGTTTCTTCTCTGCAATACACTCTTTTGAATGCTGCATTCTGCATGTTAACAACTAGCTCTCCAATTTGATGTCAGCGATTAGCAGGCCAGCATGTATTTTATGGCAAAGCTTTTTTTTTTTTAAATTGCTTGCATTTTCTGATTCAAGAAAACAATTACAGGACTTTCTGCTTCTCCAAGAACCCTGGCATCTCTGCTTGTAATCCTGGAAACCCACCTCCAACTCATAGTGTGAAGCAACTTTTTCATTTGGATGCCCCACTCACACCTCATCTTGCTATAGCTTCTCCCAGAGTTAAGCAAGACACATAATTTGTCAAAGATTTGTTTGCAATGCTCAGAAAGTCAAGTTTGTATACCCAGTGTCTTCTATTTCCCCTTCTGAGATGTATTTTTAGCACCTAGCTCTGGTTTGATGGTGGCAAATCGTACATTGGTTACCACATATTACAACCAATCCATTGAAGAACATGTATTCTCCTTTTGAACAGCTGTCATTTCCTTAGGGTGCATAAAAGGAAGATTTCCCCATTATATGAGCTTCTTCATAACTGCGGGGGGTGGGGGGTGGGAGGGTGGCATGGAGACTTCTTAGACTGAACTGTCATGAAAGCCTAGAATAGAACTGAAGTCTCTCTGCTATTTTAAGTGGAGGATCAGAAAGGCATCACACTGGAATAAAGCTCTTTAGGTGTAACTCTGATGGAGGGTTCTCTGTGACACTGAAGAATCATCAGAGGTGTTCAGGTAATATAAACATTAATGCTATTTTATTACACGCCACTTCAAAAAGATAAACCGATTTCCTTCCAAGCTAAAGACGACTGAGACTGGGGCCTGAGAGCAAGTGTCTGAGTTTTCCAGTACCTTGCTTTGTAGAGATGGGCTAGGGGCTTTTCTTGCACATATTTTAGATCATTGCCATAATTACTATTGTTATTCATTATTCATTTCCTTGGTTGACATTGAGTTCCCAGAGTGAAATTAAGTACTTATGATCCTGGTGATCACAAATTATTATGATGTATGATACTTTAATTTCGGAAGAAACTGAGAAGTGTTGAATGGAGGCTAAGTGATCACGATCTCCTCTTACAGTAGGATAGGGTACAATTGATACATGAGGAATGAGGCTTCATAGAATCATATGAATTGTAGAGTTGGAAGGGATCCCGAGGGTAATCAAGTCCAACTCCCTGCAATGCAGGAATCTCATCCATGACAGATGGCCATCTAAGCTCTGCTTAAAAACCTCCAAGAGGGTTGGTTGCACTGTTGAACAGCTCTTACCACCAGAAAGTTCTTCCAGATGTTTAGTCAGAATCTCTTTTCTTGTAACTTGAAGCCATTGGTTGGGGTCTTACCCTCCGGAGCAAGAGAAAACAAGCTTGCTCTATCTTCCAGGTGACAGCCTTTAGATATTTGAAGAATATCTAAAAAAATACCTGTTTGCCCCTGTACAGACCTGTAAGATCATTTAGATTGTCTTGGGAATTTTTACTTGTGGCACAGCAGCCTATAGAATATCACAGGGTAGTGACCTGAAAAAGGGCATTTTCTACCATTGTTCCTGCACAGGGATGCTCTTTCCTGTTTTTACACCTTTTTATAATAACATTTTACTGGTTTCCAGTTTCTGTGATACAGTTTCATTGTTTTTATGTTGTATTTTTATTTATCACTTGGAGCTGTTTAGATATTAAGATTTTAGAAATGCCTCTAATTCAGATAATGTACAGATAATAGAGAGCAGAAGAGAGCTCCGAGTGCATCCCTCAGCAGCAGGGTATGCTAGTTTATCCATCCATCCATTCTCATGTTTCAGGGGAACAGTGGCAACAAATTTGTGTTACTCCATTCATTGATTGTTCCTTTAAAAGAAACAAAGAAATTCTTTCTAAAGGGGAGGGAGGAGTTTTCTTGTTGCATCCAGCAGGGGAGGGGTGGACACTAATTAGGACCATGTACCACTGGCTTCTCCTATAAAGTTGTAGAACTGTGTTTTAAAAAATGGGAGGACCTTTATGCTGAAGAAAAGTGGGTACATTCATATAAACGTGGTGAAGGTGGTTCTAGGTAAACTCTACAGCTTTATACCTATTACATCTGGCGTTTCCCATAACAGTGGCAGAAGCTTTGCTACAAAATTTTTCTCTCAAGACTTCTACTAGAAAATAATAATGTGCTACTTTAATATGCAGGCATTTAAAGAAGTCTTATGAAAAGTTTAGCTAGCTAGTTATTGCTGTTTAAAAGGTTAAAGCAAGGAAGTGAGGGATCAAGCCTTTCAAGTACAGTGGTGCCCCGCAAGACGAATGCCTCGCAAGACGGAAAACTCGCTAGACGAAAGAGTTTTCCGTTTTGGAGGTGCTTCGCAAGACGACAATGTCTTGCGAGTTCCTGCTGGTTTTTTCCCCTCTCCCCCTTTTTTCTAAGCCGCTAAGCCACTTATCAGCTGATCCGATCAGCAGATAAGCCGCTAATAGCGCTAATCCGCTAATCCTTCAATGGGCTTGCTTCGCAAGACGAAAAAACTGCTAGACAAAGAGAATCACAGAACGGATTCTTTTCGTCTTGCGAGATGTGGTGCTGAGATGTGGCAGCAAGTGTTTATTTCCACTTTAAATTGCCTTTGAATAAAAGTTGCTTTGATTGAATCACTACTTGACATGCCCGTGTCAACAATCAAGTCCAAGATTGCCAAGTCTTATGTACACTTTCCTGTCTCTTTCTAGACAACTAAACCTTTAAGGGAAAAAATGAGGCATACATTTATTCAAAGCAGTGACTTTCAAGAAACTACAGAAAAATAATCACATCAATCTATTACCTTTTTCTTAGACATCTGATACATCTCAGCCTAATCTACCTCACAGGTTTGATAAAATGGGGAGGAGAACTGCGTATGCCACCTTGCGCTCTTTTGAGGAACAGTGGGATACAAATGTAATGAAATCAAAATCAAAATCATAGAACTGTAGAGTTGGAAGGGACCCCAAGGGCAGTGGCGTAGCGTGGGTTGTCAGCACCCGGGGCAAGGCAAGTAATTTGCACCCCCTAGCCCGTGGATTTGCGCCCCCTAACCCGTGGATTTGCGCCCCCTAACCCTAACCCCCAGATGTTGCGCCCGGTGCGGCCGGCCCCCCCTGCACCCCCCACGCTACGCCACTGCCCAAGGGTCATCTAGTCCAACCTCCTGCAATGCAGGAATCTCAGCTAAAGCATCCACGGCAGATGACCATTCAACCTATGCTTAAACGGATATGTGTAACTCCAAGGTGTGAATAATATATATAATAGGAATTCTATTGTCCTTGACATTGTTATCCTGAACTAAGATAATGGAAAACACCTCACCAAAACTGCCACACTATAAAAGTCTTGCTACAGTGGTTTCTTACTCAGACTGCTTTTACCACAAGCAGCACTGCACTGTTCCATCTGAGGGATAAAAACCCAGCCCAAATCCTGCTCCAGCTCCTACATACTGACATGTACGTAATGAATTAACTGTAATTCTGAATTTTACGCCTGTAGCTTTACATTTTCAGTATAATACAGTGGTCAAAAGAAACACTGGACATAACCCAGCCAAGCTCCCCATTGATTTCAGTGAGAAAGTTGAGCACCTGCCTATTGTTAGTTGCTCCTCTTTTGCAGGGAATGGAATATCTATTTAAATCTAAATCATAGTGCTGTAGGATACTCAGTGAAGAATATCTTTTAAAGGGCATGCTACTGTTAACACAGATCCCTCTGACATCACTGGTCTAATGATCATAAAAAGGTTTGCTCAAATGATGGGTCATGACAAAAAAACATGATTTGATAAGATATAGGCTGTCAAAATGCATACAGTCACATAGACATTAATAGGGTATATGTAAAAGGAGGAACCCTTTTACATATTGATATATTTCCTTTCCATGGCAGTGCTCAGCCAGTTTTCAGAAGTGTAGGAGATGGATGTGCAAGAAAAGTAGGGTAAAGACGACAACAGTGCTGAATGTTAGGTTTCTTTATATGTGTTGGGAAGCTTAATATACTTCTTTCACTCAAAATATGATGTCGACTTTGTTCTCTACTCCTCTCCTAAAATGTTGGCTGGAAGTAAGCAAGAAACCTATTCAATGCTACAGCTCAAACACGCCTGCATCGAGAAAGCTTTGTCTTTTTCACTTTTTCCCTTCACCCCACAGCCTCAAATAATACGGCCAAAGATCAAAAGTCTCGCTAGCTTTTTAGGTCATTCAAGTATCTCGATATATTTGCAGGCAATTCTAGAAAGGTTATTAATTAGTGCCTGTTGAGAAGGGGATTCGTTGGACTCAAAGCACCTGCTCAACCAAAAGTGGGCTTAAGTCATTACATGTAACATTGTCTTGGACAGCTGGTAACAAGAGACACCAGCTTCCAACCACTTCAGATTCTGGAACAGATTCAAATAAGTGACCTATTTGTAAAAGGCTTCTTATTGTCTCAAAACCTTTTCACCTACACATTTCACACGTAAAAATGAACAGAAAATTGTACACTGAAACACTGGGCACAATGCACCGTTTAGACAGAAGCAGACTTAATAAAAATACAATCTATAATAAATAGTTTTGGAATAGCCAGATTCAATATAGAAAAAGATACACATAAATTTGTGGGTACAGACCGTAGTTCAGTGGAGCTTCTGACGACACACCAGCTTAGCTGAACCCGTGTACTGATTGTACACATCTGAACTAGAATAACTACTGATCTAATCTTTAAAAATGTGCAAATTTTTCGTTCTCTTAAATGAATGGGATATAGATGAATGTTATAACTTGGATGGAAACAACTATTTAGTAGAAAAAACTATGGATAAGAACACTTGCATTCCCTATGCCTTACTGTAACAATTGTATATGCTGCATTATTGTTTGCAGGTAAAATAAAATATCAGTTTATATATATTGGGGCCTTGTGTTTGTGCTGGACTAGTGGAATGAACAAACCAAAAGGGAGACAAAAAGGCAAATCTGGATAATTTTTTTCCAAATAAAACTATGCAGTGCTCAACACTTGCTTATATGCCATGTGAATGCTTTATCTTGTATACATGTAGGTGGATCTGTGGGCTCCATCCCTAAGACTTAATTAATTTCTAATTTCTAAGATTGGGCTGTTGAAGCTAAATTAGCTGCATCTTTGATCCTAACCACACTTTTTAGGGCATTAAACCCACTGAACACAGTGTGGGAATTACTTTCAAGAAAACATGCATAGGCTTCCACTGCACAGAATAACTAGTTTCCAGTGACATTTAAAAAACAACACCACCTCACTTTAGAAAAGGTACTAATTGCAAAAACAACAACAACACTGGTGCTCTGAATAACTTTGTTTCTGTTGCTTGGAAATAAGAAAGAAAAGAGCTTTGCCTAAAGTGGTCAGCGAATGAGATTACAGTAGTTAAAATTTAAAACTGTGCCAATACTTCCATTTCACGAATGAATAGGAAGAATATAATCTTTACTTTTTGCCTGCAGATGAACTTGATCCACTCGGTTTTTGTTAACTTACAGCAGCATCCTATCAAACTGCAGCACAGGAAAAAAATTCAGTGGAACACCTTCTTCAGATGCAGTGTATCCAGAGAAATCTTAGCCATCATTTCCAATCATTTGGAAGTTGCTTTAAAACCACAGAGAAATACTCAAAATAGATTGCAGTGAAAAAAACATGTGCTTCTTATGGCTCTATAAGCATAACCTGACAGCTCATGTCAATGAAGTGATCACATGTCAGTGGAGGAAAATGCAAGCAGAATGGTGAAAGGCTGGAGATTCACGAGCACTGGAAACTTATGCCTGGTTCACACAAACAGCACTGGGGTGGGAAGTGAGCAGGAAGTTTTATATTAAGGATCATTCAGTTCTGCTATTCTGCCACAAGCAGTTTGACGCGGTACCGTCCACAAACATGGAGTCTGCACTTCGTATTTACTAGGCTCCTGGGTGGGATTACTGTAGAGGTGTACCATTCAAGGGGCTTGCGCTATCCAAAAGAACATCTTTAGTGTCCTCTTGGTTTTCATGAAAGATTACAAATGCAGTTTGTCCTTTTAAATAATTAAAATAAATGGAAGGGAAAGCCAGATATAGTTACACACCAATAGCTTCTACTCAGGATTGCTGTTCCATGGTAACACTTAGGCCTGCCTACAATCTGCACCCTCCCTCCCTAAATACTCATTAACCCAAGAAAAAAGGCACTTTCACACAGAAAAGGTCTTGCAGTTTCTTGCTCAGAGGCAGGCGGTTGCATGCTTAATAATAAATGGATAAAAAAGCATTCTGTTAAAATTATGTTTCCAATCTAGTGCCTGCCGTGGGAATATTTGTAGCACACAAAGCCTGCTGTGAATTTTTAACCTACAGATTGAAAAATTGCCCAAGTTTGACAAATTCTGTTGAGAGCAGGTGGGAGGCTGCTGACATTTCACTTAGTTTCAGCAAACTCTGCCGCCCCTCACTAGAGGGAAGGAGTAACAGGACTGACAGAAAGCCCCTTTCTCTCCCCCCCCCCCTGCTCCCAGCCTACTGCATGCTGTCAGTCACTGGAAAGTCAGCAGGGCAGCAGAGGGCCTGTTCCTCTTGCACAAAGCCTTGACACAGCACCTGTTGGATGCAAGATTCTGTGGGCCCTCAGGCAAGAGACTGTATTTAGCCCCCTTATGTGCCCTTCCTCCACAGAACCAACACATTTTTAAATCACAGCACTCACCAGTTGAGATGTCTTTAAAAGAGGGATTATTAGACAAATTCATGGTGGGGCGGAGGCTATTAATGTCTACAAGGCTTGATGGTTCTGTAAGCTGTGGAATTCACTCCCTGCAGTGGTATGTCTCACACCTTCCCTAAACAGCTTTCTGTGAACATAGAAGACCCAGAACTTTATCATAGCCTTTTACACTAGAGAGGAATGTTTTCAGGACCCACCCTGTTCTTGCGGCTGTATTTTCTTTTACCTGCTTTTAATTTCTGAATTTTAAATTGTTAAGACCTGTTGAAGGGTGGGTAGCAAGCTAGCAAGCTACTACTTATTAGCGGACAATAACAGGCAAGGGCTGTCCCCCTTACTCCCCCCAGTCCTGCTTGTGTGTTCCCCATATGCCATTGGCTGGCCAATGTAGGAAACAGAACATTAGGCCTTTGCTTGATATCCAGCAGGAGTCACAGCCGTTGCTCTACCCCAGAGGTCGGCAACCTAAGGCCCATGGGCCGGAAGTAGCCCATGAGCCGCCCCTGAACTGAGCTGCCCACTTGGTGAGTTCCCGCGTGCTGTGCTAAACTAGTGCAGCGCAGCATGGGGACTCTCTTCTGTGGCTCTGGAAATCGCTTCTGCACAAGGCCAGACACCGGAAATCGCGTCTGCGCATGTCTGCGGCACCGGAAATCGCTTCTACGCATGCCCAGATGCTGAAAATCACTTCTGCACAGGTGCAATTTTTGGCATCTGGGCATGTGCAGAAGTGATTTCTGGTGTCGCACTGCGCTGGCCCAGCCCACAGAGGATCTCCACTGGAGTGATTCGGCCCATGCCTGGTAAGCCTTGCCTAACCCCAAGTATTATCCTATTTGTCTAATGCATTGCAGGGTACAGTTCTTCCCTAGATGGTCCATTAGCTACCTCACAGTTTCCCGACTTGACAGACTGCAAATGGTGATTAAATTTCAAACCTTGTTTCTATATGCAAAAAATAAAGAAAAATAAAACAAAATAATGGGTAGTTTGAAATAGCTGGAGAATGTACCACAGCATAATTAAATGACAGATTCCACATTAGCTGTCATTACAGTTATTGTTGACTTGCTGAACTTGTGAACTTATCTCAAACTTTATTTTTAGATTGTCATCTTACTGCCTTGTGCTGAATCCGAGCTGGTTGGCTTGATGACACGATTTGCATCTTCATGAAGAGCACCAAACCAGTCTTTTAGGCGGGATGCAAGGGTCCTCAGCTCCTTGTCTGTGCAAGCTGTTAAGAAAATGACAACAATTAAATTAGTGAGAACATGCTACACATGTCCTAACAGAAGATGATTATTGTTCTTCTCTTTCTTGAAGAATAAACTTTGATTCAAAGACATTTAGATTTCAAAGAGACAAGGAGTAGCAGGTCGAAGGGTTTATCAAGAAAATTCAAGGCAGCAAGACAAGATTTATTATTAAACTTGAATATTGCCTAAGTGGGAGACAATTTATGGTTTACAATCCAGACAAAAATCCATCTCACAAGATGTGTGGGAATTTTTTGGTTGTCACCTTTTAGGTCTTCTGAGAAAGAACATCAATCAAACAGCAATAGGAAAAAAGAAAGCCATCTAGCATTGCTATTAGAACAAGACCCTGAAAATAATTTATATCCCTTGTTTGGTTTAGTTTAAAGCTATTGTCATGGCAATAGGAAATCTTTCTTTTAATGGAAGCTGTCATGTTCTCCAATTTGACGACAAATAAGACTTTGCAACCTCTTAAGGGTGGTCTCTGCTTCTTCATCTTACCTGGATGAAAGCATACACTGCTTGATTCCATTATAAATTTTTATTGGGAAACATCTAATTTTTTCTCATAAATTTCTGCCAAGAGATTAGTGCCCAGCAGAAGCCAGTATTTATTAGCGGGGGGGGGGGGGGAATTAGACAGTGCTTCCTGACACAAAGAATGTTCCAGCTTTGCATTATCTTCAGTGTTTGAATTCACAGATTGAAGCCATTTTATCATTCTTGTCATAAACTCATTCTAAAATTTAAATAACTTTTCTTCAGATACAAAAGAAGGTTTTTCTCTAGTAGCATAGGACATGCTTTACAGAATAATCCACAGCAGAGAATCCCCATTCACTGCATATTTTAATACAGCCCCTCCAACTATCTCTGATAGAGTCACATGAATGTCACTGTGCTTTATAAAGCTAAGTGACACGACAGGTTCTTTTTTTTGCTGCAACGACCTTAGAGTTTAAAACTGTGAGAAGAAAAAAGAGCATGACAAACGACAGGGATGGCCAACAGAAGGACAGTGTATCAAAGGCAAAGGCAAAATCAATTGCATGAACCAATACAACTGAAGATCATATCAGAAGGCAAGAGAACATAGACTTCATTTGTGAAATATGCTCAGCAGCCAAAAAACCAATTTCTTTACATGGTACAATAAACAACTGTGTTTTGCTACCTGTGACCTGCCTGGGACTACAAAAACAATTGGTGGGGGAAGTCCAGGCATCTTGGTTGGCCACTATATATGGTTGGTGGACTACATTCAGGTTATGGTGGCTCTTACATTGGTTAGGTCAGCTCTATTCACTAGATCATGGTAACTTTCACACTCATTCTCAAGTCACCAGCAAATAAACTGGGCTCTACAAAATCTACTGAAGAAGAAATGAAGACTTGCTGTTCTTACATGATCTCAAAGTTCTGCAAAGGTTTTTTCTTTTCTTAACCAAAGACATAAACATGTAAAATTGGCAAATTATAGTGAAGGGAAATGCAATTTTAACAAGAATGCTGTTTTTATTACCAAAAAGGCTATGTATTATTCATCATTCTCTTCTTTATTATCAGAAACATATGTAACCTTATATTTTATTTATTATATTCTTCCTCTTCCTTGGTTTGCTTTCACGTAGGAGCAAAATACCTTAATTAATGAATTATCTGAGGACATGAAGTATTCTTTCCTCCCAAAAGCTGAACTGCTGATAATGAAAAAATACTTCCCATTTCTCATCAGTTTTACTTGTTGAAGCCCTTTGGAAAAACTCTGGGCTGCTGAAAACACTTAGAGGTAATTTCTCCCCTCCCCCCATGCACCACAATTTTTGTACTTCCTGGTTCTCGTGGGCAAACTCTGGTTTGTTCAAACTCCCCCCTCTCAAGTTTCAACCAGAGAGCAAATTATGGCTTGTCAGGAAGTGTAGAAATCCAGTGGAACTTCGGATTAAGTACTTGATTCGTTCCAGAGGTCCGTTCTTAACCTGAAACTGTTCTTAACCTGAGGCATCGCTTTAGCTAATGGGGCCTCCTGCTGCTGCTGCCGCGCCGCCGGAGCACAATTTCTGTTCTCATCCTGAAGCAAAGTTCTTAACCTGAAGCACTATTTCTGGGTTAGCGGAGTTTGTAACCTGAAGCATATGTAACCTGAGGTACCACTGTATTGGTATGTGAAAGGAAAGGGAAAGTGGAAGAGGGAGCCTGTAAACCTAAGGCTGGTGCACTTTCTAGCATATCCAACAGTTATTGTGCATGCAGCCAGAACTCTAACACAATTTGAAAATCTAACTACTAACACAGAATCTAAACGTGCATAATCAATAATTTATAAAATCATTAGTGACATACGATTAGGACAAACAAATTTGATGAATCATACAGTGGTGCCCTGCAAGACGAATGCCTCGCAAGACGGAAAACTCGCTAGACGAAAGAGTTTTCCGTTTTGGAGGTGCTTCGCAAAACGAATCTCCTATGGGCTTGCTTCGCAAGACGAAAATGTATTGCGAGTTCCTGCGGGTTTTTTTTCCTTTCCCCCCCTTTTTCTAAGCCGCTAAGCTGCTTATCCGCTAAGCCGCTAAAAGCCGCTAATAGCGCTAATAGCGCTAATCCGTCAATGGGCTTGCTTCGCAAGACGAAAAAACCGCTAGACGAAGAGACTCACAGAACGGATTCTTTTCGTCTTGCGAGGCACCACTGTACTTGGTACAGGTAATCTGATCTAGATACAGTAATTGAGGAGGTAGATTGGCAGAGCCTGTGGGGCAAAAAGCCCTTAAATTCAGTGCCCAGGCTCATAAAACAGAATCCTCTTAAGCTGCTACACAGATGGTATTTAACACCTTTGAGGTGCAGTCATATTAATGAAGCTATTTCTGCTCTTTGCTGGAGAGGGTGTAAAGAGATTGGAACATAGACATATGCCATGGGCCTGCAGCAAATTACAGCCATTTTGGAAAAATGCTGTTGGTGAAATAAGTTTGATCACAAAACAAATGTTATTTGCACTCCACCTTTAGTACTGGTAACAATCTTTAAAAATGAAAATGTCAAGCTGAGATACAAATAATTGATTGCTTTTCTTTAAGTAGCAGTTTGACAACTTGTTGCCCAAAATTAGAACACTTGCAAATGTCACAATGGAAATGAAAGTTTGGATTACCTTCAGAAAAATATATATAAATGACCAAGAAAATTAAAGCCTTAGCTGGAAAGAGAGGTTGGGGTGATTTTATAGATACATGGTACCCTTTCATCACATACTCGACAGAGCATCAACTACAGCAGCATCCATTGTGCTTGCATTTGAAATTGTGGAATAATGTCTTCCCTTAGGAATCTGTGGTTTGGGGGAGGCAAGGGGAAAGGAAAATGGGGAGTTATGCTCACAGTGGTGGGTGTGTGCATGCGCATGTGATTGCATTCCAATATTTCTCCCCTGTTAGTACTAGTAGAAATTCCATTTAAAGTCAGTTGGGAAGCTGGGAACGCACTTTAGAAACAGGTTTCCTAATATTCACTACTGACATTTCATAAAACCAAGCAAGTAGCTCTTTTATGAAAATAAATGTGCGTATTTACACTAACGTTCTCTGTCCCCGTCCCCATCCCCCACTGCCTGTAGAGGGAAGAAGAAAAAGGCTGTTATTCTTCAATGCTGGGGAAACTACATTTTTCCAGATACAAACATTTCATGTCAAAGTGGTTCCCCAGTGTTATCATACACAATGTTCTGGGTGTTTTAATGGCCAGCTTTCTAGAAGCACAGTGCCTGTCCTGATAACCACCTCTGATCCTCCTGTCACTTATTTACACCTGGTGCTGCAAATAAAGCTGGAGACAACAAGATGCGTAGTAATAGCTGTGAGATGAATGCAGGACCTGCCAAAGCAGCCGAACAGAGGAAACACATTCTGATGTGGAGCTTACATAAAACAGGGTTTTTAAAGAACAAAGATCAGAGATAAAATAGTACAAAGACAGAGGGCTGCCGTTCAAAGATGCACAGAGAGAAGCACAGTGCCATAACCTACTTTCCTAGTTCATGTCAGATGCTTCTCTGTAAGTGTTAATTAATTCTGTGAGAACCTTGAAAGTTTTGGCAGTTCAGCTTACTCAGATGCCCAGAAATCTGGAAGCTAATCAGAGACTGGTGCAAACTATTTTAGCATACTGGGCAGGAAGATTATACTTCTCTATTGTACACCACCTGTAATGCTTTGCCAGATGTTTCTCCCTTTCTGGCATGGTGCTTCTGCTTTCAACAGCTGCACAACAGGCTGCAATTCTGTGTAGCTTTCTCTAGCATGGTAGTGTAGTGATGCTACAAGTTCTCCTCACTGACAAGTTGCAAAATTTATTCTGGTGAGAAAATATGAGTTTTTTTATTTGTTGCTGTTGTTGTTGCCAATTAATTGGTTACCTTTTATTCTGTCAGGACTCCTGTGATTTTGGCAATGGATAAAGAAAGCAGTGTTTGGGGGTTTTTGTTTTGTTTTAGCAGTCATTTTCACTGCAAAAACAGGATAGCTGCAGCAAGAACATTGCAGAATTGCGAGAATGTTGAAGGAAGTCTGTGCTTCAGTTTGCCATTTTGGAAAATGCAAATGTTGCAGGGTCACCTTTAAATGCTAGCTGAACTGAATTCATTCCCCATCTTTCCTTCCACTAGTGACCCCTTTTATTCCTATGCCAATGCAGATCCCACACATATTCCAACCACCCTCTCTCCCTTCATTCTTTACTGCCTTTTCAAATGTAATACCACTTTTTTCTCATCCAAAGCATGGCCCTATTTGCCTCAACATGGGGAGGAAAAAGAAGATGCACTTCATAAGATTGGGGCAAAGCTTGTGGTGTACAAAAATTCAAACCATAAGGAAGTTAGGAGTATACAGATACAACTGGTGCCAATGGGAAGTAGGCAAATGTGATGCCCAATGATTGCAACATTATGCAATTACTTGCATGTGTCCATGGGCTGTTGCAGTTCATCTAACATTACAGGAAGAATGTCATAATGTCTTAACAAAACCCAGTGCCTTTCACTGCTGTCAGTTATCACATTTATCTGACCATCATATGTAGTTTCTGTGCATGTGATCATGGATGCTGCAAAATTCACATTCCCACTTCGTATGGCGCAAGTCTTTCCCACTTGCATACAACCTTGGATCAATGCATAGACAGAAAAGCAAGGTAGACTTTGAAAAGCAAGAGAAGCCACCCAACTCCCCTCCTGCCAATCTTTCCGAGATTAAGATAATGGTAAATGTCACATTTCACTGAAAAAATATTTTAAGCTTTACACATAAGTAGGGCTTCTCAGGGAAATGGCTGCTTCTTTAAAAGAAACGAAAGCTTAACATGAATACTCTGCAGCAATCTATACAATAAGAGTGATTTCCTTGGAGAGTTGAAGTAATCCTAATGACCATGAAAACAATCTGCCTGTACATTAAGGAGAACAGAAACAGAACTAATTTAGTGGAAAAATACGGGTTGAGATTCTTTGTTCTGTTTGTAGCCTTCCAAGTAGCTTGCCAGGTGATGTTGTGGCAAATCAGTATTCTTCATTGTAAATCAAAGCCAGCTCACCCAGCTAAGTTTGCATTGAGGGCAAATGGACATGGTCTTTGTTTGGGAATAAGCAGTGAAAAAAGTATCCTAAGAGTGTGGTGCTTACAATGGCTAGGCACAGTCTGAACTGGTTGAAAGTAAGCACAGGCTAACTATGGAGATAATAATGTTGACAATATTAGATTCTCTGCATCACACCCTATTTTTTTATTTTCTTGTTTTTACCACTGGTTAGGAAAGTAATGAACTTCCATAGGAAGCATCAGATCTCTCTCTTCCAAATGAGAACTGATGTCAGATTTTCCCCTCCCCACCACTGCAGAAACCTTTGCAGCCCCAATGATATCAGAGTAGCAGAGTTGGTAGGCCTGGAAAAGGGACGTGCTGCATACCCTCGAACATTTCTCCGATGGAAATAAGGACTTCCCATTCCACAATCCCATTTTACTATTTATACCCCCTCCCCATATCACTAGGTTGCCCCAGCTACTCTGGGCACCTTCCAACACATATAAAAACATAATAAAATGTTAAACATTAAAAAAACTTCCCGATACAGGATTGCCTTCAGACGGCTCAGGGGTTGAATAATGCCATACCCGTCAAAATTTCTCCAATGAAAATAGGGACATCCTAAGGAAAAGTGGGACATTCTGGGATCAAATCAGAAACCAGGACAGCTTCTCTAAATTGGACACCCCTGGAAAATAGGGACACTTGGAGGATCTGGTGGGATGGATGAGGAGGAGGACTTGGATCCAAAGCCTTCTCAATCCAAGGAGAAACCTATGCTAACCCAGCCCAGGAATTGTTGCAGTTTATTTCCCTTCCACTGGAAACACAAAACAAAACAGAAAAGGAAGGAGAAACACAAGAAACTCTCTCTGCCCTCATTTCTGCCCTCTCAGCTAGACTTCTGAATTTTAGTGGGACCTTTCTGCATGTATGGCTCAGTGAAAACAACAACACTGCTGTGGTTTCATTCAATGTTTTTCATTCAATGTAACTAATGATGAATTCTGTGGCAGCTCATAAGAATAAAACTGCAGAATGAAACTCATGCAGCTCTACTCAAATATGTTTGACATATGAAATTAATTAGATCCCAGCTGGTTATTGTTTTTATTTTATTTTAATTCCTTTAAAAATTAGATGTTTTCATAATTTGTTTCTTTCATTACCTACCCATGGGAAATGAAGTAAGTCTCCTTGTGATGTGCTTCTTATTTATTTACTTAGCAAAAAGGTAAGCAAATATGAAATTATCAACTGTACTTGTACGGAGCCAAATCATTTATTTTAATCTGAGCTGTTTACTTAGTATAATATGTGTAATCATGCGTATGGCATTATAATGCTTTACTCGTGGGTTAGCTGCATTGGCTTGCAGCCCATCGCATATTGAGAAGATCCATGTCATCTGCCGATCCTTTAAGATGTGTATGTGGTGTGCATGCATCATTTTAAAAACCACAGGAAAAAATAATAGGCAAAGACTGAATCAACTTGCCAAGAAAGGAAAATAAATGAAAGATGGAAAACTGAGAGGATGTTGGTTTTTTAATGTGAGGATTGACATACTTAATTTCAAAGTAATTTTATTTCATGACCACAATGCTTAACATATAAATCTAAATAAATTAGCATGAAAACTGGATCAAGCTGGAAGGGATGAATCATCTTATTTCCAATCTGTATCACTTTCCCCTGTGTTCATTCATAAATCTCTTCCATTACATTTCCGCATTAATGTGCATTAAAAACAACGGGCTTGAAAATCCACATTTGCATACTATTTTAAATTTAACCTGGTGCCTCAGATTGATGAAACTAGGTGTTTGGATAGAAACCTTGGAGAGGGCATTGTAGAGCTGAGTTGCTACCACTAAAAAGGCCTTTTATTCAAGTCACCACCCTAGTTGTCACCTCAAACAAAGCGAGGGGGGGCGGCGGTTCTGGAGAATGTTATTCAAAGATGAGCATATGGGCCTTTAGAAATCTGGGTTCCAAGCTATATAGGGCTTTTCAGATTAATAATAATAATAATAATAATAATAATAATAATAATAATAATAATAATAATTTATTTATACCCCGCCCATCTGACTGGGCTTCCCCAGCAACTCTGGGCGGCTTCCAAAAAAATATTAAAATACTATAATACATCAAACATTAAAAGCTTCCCTAAACATTCTGAGCTGAGCTCAGGATAGGAAGCCAGCGCAGCTCTTTTAAAACTGGTGGTGTGGTTTCTAACTGGCTACCAGCACCTGCCAACCATCTAGCTGCCACATTCTCTCCCCGATGCTTTTTAACATCTTTATGCGCCCCCTCGCCCAGCTTGTCCGGAGTTTTGGGCTGGGTTGCCATCAGTATGCTGATGACACCCAACTCTATCTGTTGATGGATGGCCATCCTGACTCGGCCCCAGACACACTGACCAGATGTCTGGAAGCTGTGGCTGGATGGTTACGTGGGAGCCGGTTGAAGTTAAATCCTTCGAAGACAGAGGTCCTCTGGCTGGGGCGGGACGATATGGGATCGAGGGGGCAACTCCCATCTCTTGCGGGGGTGCAATTAGTGCCAGCACCGGCCGTTAAGAGTTTGGGTGTAATCTTCGATACCTCCCTCTCTATGGAGGCGCAGATTACAGCTATAACAAAGGCGGCATTTTTTCATCTCCGCCAAGCTAAGCAGTTGGCCCCTTATCTCTCTCGTCCTGACCTAGCCACTGTGATCCATGCGACGGTCACCTCCAGACTGGATTATTGTAACTCGCTCTACGTGGGGCTGCCCTTGAGACTGACCCAGAAACTCCAGCGGGTGCAGAATGCCGCGGCGAGACTCCTTATGGGGTCTTCGCTGCGAGAGCACATTCATCCGGTATTATACCAGCTGCACTGGCTCCCGGTGGAGTACAGGATCAGGTTTAAGGTGCTGGTTTTAACCTTTAAAGCCCTATACGGCCTAGGACCCTCGTACCTACGGGACCGCCTCTCCTGGTATGCCCCACAGAGAAACCTACGGTCTGCAAATAATAACATCCTCAAGGTCCCAGGCCTCAGAGAGGTTAGGCTGGCCTCAACTAGAGCCAGGGCCTTCTCGGCTGCGGCTCCAAACTGGTGGAATGCTCTGTCACAAGAGACTAGGGCCCTGCGGGACCTGACATCTTTCCGCAGGGCCTGCAAGACAGAGTTGTTCCGCCAGGCTTTTGGTCAGGGCACAGCCTGACTCCCTCCTCTGGCAACCTGCACAGAATTTTGCTTAATTTGTTGCCATCAATTTGATTTAATTAATTTTTATAATGAAATATTTTAGATTGTGTGATTATTTGACTGATTATTTGATTGTTGTTAGCCGCCCTGAGCCCGGCTTCGGCTGGGGAGGGCGGGATATAAATAAAATTTATTATTATTATTATTATTCTGAGCCAATTTCAAAGGCAGCTCAGGGCATGAATGCACTGTAGTAGTTTAATCTGGATTTGAACAGGGTGCGGATAACAGTGGTCAGGTTTTCTTTTTTCAAAAGTGATAATAGCTGATGTACTACCATAAGCTGGGAAAAGGCACTTTGTGCCACAGGTGGCATCTAGAGCAGCAATATTCAGCTTTTTGAGACCCAGGATCAACTTTCAGCCCAAGCATGCATTTGAGGACTCACTAAGGTTTTTAGCAATATATTGGTTTGGTTGTAGCACTGCAGTTGTGACCCACTATAGATCAGGCCATGACCCACTCATTGAAGACCTATGATGTAGAGAAGCCATAGGCAAAGTCGGCCATCCAGATGTTTTGAGACTACAATTCCCATCATCCCTGACTACTGGTCCTGTTAGCTAGGGATGATGGGAGTTGTAGTCCCAAAACATCTGGACGGCCGACTTTGCCTATGCCTGATCTAGAGTAAGGGGTGGATCTAACAGCATCTCCACCCTGGGTACTTGACTCCCCTCACACTCATATAAAGGAGCTCCAACTGGGAGCTGCCTAGTGTAACCAATCCCAGCAGAACTTGCATTTGACACTGTGACAGCCACCTCACAGCCATTCCGGGGCCCCTGCCATCAGAGGAAAGGTAGTACACCTCTCTGGTTCGCCCACTCTTGCCCCTTTTAAATCAACCTATAAACTTCCCTTAGGCCTCTCAAGGTGGTGTAGTTTATGGTTTCTACGCATGGAGGTGTTAAAATAAGAAAAGATAACTGGCTTATGAAAAATTTGTGTTAAAGGGACAGAGTATTTCCCAACGGGGAAAAAGAACACACAAGCGTTAAGCATCATTATTTCTCCATCTTTATAATTGCATATCCTAGAGTAGAATCTTGTCCTCCAATCCTGGTACATATAATTTGCTCCACTCTCTCTGAGCCCGCATAATCCTTTTTTTGTCTCTTGAGTGAACTAATCCTCTAACTAACTAACTAACTAACTAAATAACTAACTAACCAACCAACCAAGCCTGGCTACCTGTTAATAGAGCATTTGCCCACCTGCCTCCTGCCAATCATAAGTTTCACCCAGCGGGCAACAAGAAGTCATGGAACCCCTCAGACAATAAATGTCCCCGCAATCCTTCACACAATGGAGTTCTACTGTTTTCTCATCTGAGTCGCAGGGTAAATTAGGTATAGCAAGGTAGCCCTATAATCCTCAAATGAACAGGCAAGAAATATTTGCATTTCCACATCATACACAATAATAGTCCATCTAAAAGCAAGGCCCATACAGTCAGTCCATTTCATCAAAGCTTTGTTCTTTCACAGGCACCAAATTTAAAAGGCACCAAATACAACTGCTTGCTTGCCAAGGCCATTTGTCCCAGGCCTTTTGGTTATTCTCTTCTCAGCTTGAAATAACAATGGGCTTCAGGAAAGGACAAATGAAAAAGGAATAGATAAATCTGAGTCAGTTGAGCTCCCCACTTCATCAGGGAATATAAAGTAAACCATCTGTCTTGAGACTGGAACCAGCAACCCTGTTGGAGTCCCCAACATTTCCTTAAACACTGTCACACTACTTTTATAGGGATATACTGGAATATAGCAGAGTTTACCAATCCTATTAGGTGCATTTCCATCCAGAAGAATGGGCTTGATTTACACAGCTAGACCTCAGTAGATGGCCTTGGATCCAAGCATTGGTCTATAAGCCTGCACTCTAGCAGGAAAGCATGTATTGAAGCACACACAGCACCATTCCCTTAGGACAGCCAGCTCCCAACTTCCCACAGATCTGGGATTAGGGAAGAGGACTGCTAGATAAAACAGCAAAGGTTAAAGCAGGGGTGGGCAACTTCTAACTATTGGCCATGCTGGATGGGGCTCGGATGAGTTGGAATCCAATAGTATCTGGAATGTCACAGGTTGTCTGTCCATTGCTGGCTTAACTTAAGTACTGGAATAACAGAGGATTAGCTGTTCAAAGCTCAGCTTCCAAGCTATTTGTTAATATGTGGAGGACTGCAAACAGAACTTGGAAGCAAATGTTATATGTAACTATTTGAACAAACCCCACCCCCCTAAATGCTGGTGCATTCGTCAATAAGAATGCAGTGAAGATAAATGCCCTTTTTATTGTGATGCAGCATTACATATAGATATACAAAGACTCATTTCTCTCTAATAATATATGTGGTAATTAAAGGAACCTGAAAGAATGCTTATTCTCTTTCCTTAGACTCATTAGTAATTGTCTCAGGATCTATGTGGTTATGGATACTGAATTATTGTAATTTTTAAGTAATTTCCTGCTTTGTGATTTAGTTGAAATATCACTCAGAACTTGGAACAGTCTGAATAAAGGTATCATACTTAACTAGAAAGGAGGCAGATGTGTATTACAGATCAGAAGCTGTGTAATTGGGAATAGGTCTTAAGAATCCAACATGTAAGTGGCCAACTAAGATGAGAATCAACACACGTGTGTATTTTCCCCCTCCCCAATTTGCTGTCCAGAAGGGATCTTTGCTGAACTGACATAAATCTAATTCGACTTGGCTCCAGCAAGATGAAAAGAGGCAGTTGCAAGTCAGCATATGCTTACAAAAACCGTTTTTCTCCTCCATTAGCTTTTTTGCATGCCCAGCTGATTTTGATTTTATATTATGTGCGTCCTCTATGCTTTTATTTGTATGTTCCCTGCTGAATGTTATCATGTCTCCTACCACCAGGGCTTCATTAAAGTAGAATGTTGTCATACAGCGAATTACTCTGAAATGTGAAAACAGAGACAGACTTCAAAAGGAAAATGAGGTGTTCTGGGGCATCATGGGGATGGCAGCATTTAGAGGTGTCCCAATGGATCCTCCCTGCAATTTTCTGAAAACCTGACAGAAAGGCAATGAGTGTGTGCAAATGAGGAGAAAACGCAGCTCCCTCGTGAGCTGCAATGGAAAGAACTCCATGGAAAGAACAAAGAATCTCTCTACCCTGCTGTTCCTTCTAAATTGAAATGAATGAAGCTTCTGCTGGCAGGGCACTTTGAAGAGCAGCTCCTAAGCAAGCACGATTCTGATGCTGTACCCAAAGACAGGACATGCAAACAGTAGGGACATGGTTGTATTCAAATCAAGGCAAATTAAATGAAGGCAGAAGGGGGCTGCAGCTTGAGGTTTCCAGCTTCTGAAATCACAACTCTCTTCCGTAAAACATTTCAAAGAGAGGGGTGATCTACAACACATCACTCATTTCTGGGGCAACCCAGTCAGATGAGTGGGGTACAAATAATATTTTTATTATTATTAATTATTTCTGAAAACACATGGAACAACCCTCTGTCTCTGCACACTTCATGTCTAGGTATGTTCTGCTATGCATGGACACTGTCTCAGAGACAAATGTATTAGTGGCAATTCTGATAATGCTTTTGCACATATCTTCAGAGATTTGTGGTTGTCCTGAAAGGGTATGCCTGCTCTGACTTTGAAAGATGTCGCAGAAAGTGTCCTTTAAGTGGTTTAGTTGCTTTTGAGGCCCCAAAATATCCATAATAATTGTGCTGTACAAAGGAAGGTGGATCCTGACCCCTGTGTTTGCTTGCAGTTGTGTCTATGTTACAATCATGTAAGGAAGAACAGCATAAGCCTTATGCTGGCTGCAGAGGGCACACAGTGCAAAGAACATTAATATGATGAAATCATCACCTAATGATTTTCTCTCCCAGGAACCAGAGAAGTGACTAGTAGCTTGTTGATTAGGAATCTACATAGATACTATGTTTTCATTTAAAACAGTTGATTTTTTTTAAAAAAATGTTTATAGCTACACAGACATGGAAATTATTCTGACTTAAAACTAAACAGCTTCAGGAAGTGTTGCCCTGGGAGGTGGGTTGGCTGTCAGGATTCCTAACAAAACAGGCATCCAGAGCAAGCAAATCGATCCTCAGCTAGTGGGCTAATAATAAAGTAGACATCTGGTGAGGAGATTAAAAAGCAAAATGTCAGAGGAGATCAGAATTCCTACCTGGTGCAGTACCTACTGTTACGTGTGTATCATTACCATAATTTTATGTCTAGGCCGTCACTTTCCCTAAAGTGTGAATCTATCCTGCAAATGGGCAGCCACATGCACCAATAAGAATGGTTATGTAAATCCTGAAAAAGTCTTAACAGTATTCTTTTTCCTTACAATTAAAGGGGTCTAGCACTGATTTTCTGGATTCAAATATTTAATTTATTTAATGGATTGCTTTTGTCATTAAAAAACTAAGTTGAAGTCATTGTTAATATATTTTAGTCAACATACACATAGAATGGAAGCTCAGTGTGCAACACAGGATGAGTAGGTAAAGTTAGGATTGCAGCCCAAGTCTGGATCCAATCCATTGTCTTCTCCAGCCATAGTTTGTTCTTTTCATAGAACATTTCCACAAACTATCCCTCAATTTCCTATTATTTCTATGTAGAAGTCCTGATTTTTTTTACAAGAAGCTAGTTTTGAGGAGTCAAAAGACAGTAGGGTCCATTCCATATATTCTATCAGAGGGAGAGTGCATGCACAAGGGGATACCTGATTTGTACAAGTACAGGTTACAAATTTGAGGGGAGTTGTAAACTTATATGAAATGTAGAGATGCCCAAGTGTCAATTAGCTGACACTTAAATTCCTATAATTTCCCTAGAACTCTCAGGCACACCTATACTTAAAGATCAGACAACAGCCAAATACACTAGGTAAAGAATCCTTGTTGTCTCACTTTGAGAATAGCACAGCACCTTCTACACACCTTAGTGCTGTGTTGTGTTCTTATTATCTGTTCTAGCATGTATGCAAGAGGTAATTAACCTCTGTTCTTATAACTGTCCTCCTCTCTCTAAATGTGAAGTATGAAATATTTTATTTATTTCATATAATATACCTATTGATTGTAACCAACCAACCAACCAACCAACCAACCAACCAACCAACCAACCAACCATCAACATTACTGTGGTGATTTTAGCCATTTGTCCATGTTCCAGGAATGAGGAAGAACAGAATCACCCCATTTTTCCTTACAACAATCTGGATTTCCACTGGCCAATTTAAAATCACAATTGTATGCAATTGGCTAAGCTGCTAATGTTATTGACTAAAATAGTGCAGAGTTCTTTGAACACTTACATGCCAACATATCTGAAGAAGTATCTGAAGAAGTGTGCATGCACATGAAAGCTCATGCCAGTAACAAACTTAGTTGGTCTCTAAGGTGCTACTGGAAGGAAATTTTTATTATGCCAACGTATGTGTAATGGGAATTGGGGTTGCTTGTGCGTAAACTGCAAACTGCTCCAAGCTAGCCGTGTAGCTAAAACTTTCCCCGGTTGACAGCCCTTGAAACGCGACTGTCTTAGTCACTGGCAGAATCCGTCAGTGGGCGGGACCTAAATTTGCGCCAACATAGGAGTTGTTTAACTCCAAGTCTCCTCCTAGATTCCCTGCGTGGAAGCCTTCTGCGCAGCGTGGGCGTGCCAAGCGGAGGTCCTGTGCTCTCTCCGCTGATTTCACTGGAAGAGTCTCTGAGCCTCCCCTCCGCCTTGCTCTCGGCTTCCCCTTTCTCCCTGGTGTCCCCTGGACTTCTTTCCCCCGTGGGAACCCTCTCTCTCTCCTTGCTAGTTCCCTCCCCTGCATCACTGGAGCGACTTTCCTCTCCTCTTCCCTCTGATGGCAGTTCCCTGACAGTATGTATTCAACATCTTGTAGCAAACTCTCTGTTGAGCCTTCCACCATTAATAAAGGGAGCATTTTAGAACCAAGACTTTGAGCTGACCTCTAGCAAGTCTGACAGAGTTAAAGTCTGACAGAGTTGACAAGTCAAGGAGCAGGATAGTAAGTTAACTTTTGATAGCCAAGCACTACAATATCCCCACTGGTTGAACAACTGCATTGAAAGGAAATGTAAGGTGCCCAAACATAGAATCATAGAGTTGGAAGAGACCACAAGGGCCATCGAGTCCAACCCCCTGCCAAGCAGGAAACACCATCAGAGCACTCCTGACATATGGTTGTCAAGCCTCTGCTTAAAGACCTCCATTACATCCCTCATTACATGTACCTCATTACATCCCTAGCATAACCCACACCATTCCAACAACAAAGCAAACAATTCCTTTGATGTTTGCACAACTGCTTTCATCTACAGAAGGGCAAATAAGTAACTGTACAGCCAGAAATCTCTCTCTCTCTCTCTCTCTCTCTCTCTCTCTCTGTGTGTGTGTGTGTGTGTGAACTGTCCATGTATTCAAGACAGTTTCAGCAAAAGCAACTAATCCACTTTAAACGTTAGTCATTCTAGAGAAAATTAAATAGTTGGAACTGTAGTTATTGAAAGAAAATGCAAGCAAAGAGCAGCGTTCTGGGAGCTTGGCAACAGCCCTCATTTAAATGTAGATCTTGTGTGGTTCGTCAAGCCAGTCTCCTGTCAGTCCTCATAGGTACTGTTCTGAATAATTATTTCATCAGAGTGGTTATGGATCAATGCACCCAAAGTGTTTGCAATTAACAAATCTTGTAAAAGGTCCAGCCAGGCATTTTTTTATAATGAAGGATTCTGAGCTCTAGATAAAACTTTTACATTATGCATACATCATCAGCATTACGGCTGAGGCTGTTTAACTGCTAACAGCTTAGTGACATGCAGTGTATGTAGTTAACATTTTTTTAAAAAAAATTGTGGATTTTTATAAGACTTCACTGTATATCTAAAGTGATGTTAAGCCTGGGTAGTTCCATTTATCAGATTTATTCACCCAATACACTATATTACAGGAATTCTTGAAGGAATTCAAAGTCTTGACTGACTGGCTTTTGGGTTCCACATGGTTTGCAATTTGTACCTTTTCAGCAACAGCAGGGAAAAGAATGCACTAGAGGACCAGTGGAAAAGGGGGCTATTGAGGTAGAATGTCTTCATTTTCTGACAACATGGCTGCACGACTCACGAGGATGTAGAAACACAAAGCTGGGAACAGATTCATAGAGCTATAGGGCTAAAAGAGCTATGAAGTGATATTGCGTGTTAAGACCCCCCAAAACCCCCTCAAATAAAGACACAAAGGACTCAAATTTTAGTTTAAGGTTTTTTGGCATGATTTTGGCCACAACTTAATTGACTACAGGCTGTGAGTGGTTTGCTTAGGCATTGGTTCCAAACTATCTGAACCTGTCCAGGACAGGAGCAGAACTGACAACTGCCAGCGCAGTAAGGGTAAACACCCTGGGAGATTGATTGGTCTGGGAGCAGTATTAAGATCACCCCAACATGCTCCCAGGGGCTCTCGCGTGGCCCTATCACATTTTCAGGGGTCAGGCAAAAGCAAGACGAGCCCCTGGATTCCTTTAACGGAATACCCACGCCATCACAATTGGAGGGGCAGGCCACAGCCAAGCCACATCCCTTCCAAGAACACCTTTAACCAATGCCTAACTGCAAACCTTACAAAGTTGTGACGATTTGCTACGTGGTAGGCAAAAACAGAGGCAACAGCCAATCCACCAAATGGCAAAATTCCTCCCGTGCCCCTGCTACAAAACAGATGACACCAAATGACATAGCAAGGTCAGAAATACCCTAAATATAGGGAGGGAGGGTGGGTGTGAAAAAGAGGAAGCTCAACGCAACGTGCAGCAGTATAAAAGAGGCTCCCCGGCTACTATTTGTGAAATCCCATTGACCAGATTCTGCCCCAGCAACCGAGGAACCAATCGGGTAGTTGTGACTATCCAAACATACCCGCCCCAGCAACCAAAGGGGAGTTTATGGTGATCTCACCGCAACACATGCTCTCAGTGAAGAGAACATGATTTGCCCAGCTCCTGCACCAAGGCATGATACTATACAGTGGTAAGGTACCCTTGCCCGAACGGGCCAGTCGTGTCCGACTCTAGGGTTGTGCGCCCATCCCACTTAAGAGGCCGGGGGCCAGCGCTGTCCAGAGACACTTCTGGGTCACGTGGCCAGCGTGACGAAGCTGCTCTGGTGAGCCGGCACCAGCGCAGCACACGGAAACACCGTTTACCTTCCCGCTATAAAGCGGTACCTATTTATCTACTTGCACTTAGGGGTGCTTTTGAACTGCTAGGTGGGCAGGAGCTGGGACCGAAGGATGGGAGCTCACCCCGCCACGGGGATTCGAACCACGACCATGCGATCGGCAAGCCCTAGGCGCTGAGGTTTTACCCACAGCGCCACCTGCGCCCCTTACTATACAGTGGTACCTCAGGTTAAGTACTTAATTCGTCTGTTCTTAACCTGAAGCACCACTTTAGCTAATGGGGCCTCTTGCTGCTGCCACGCTGCAAGAGCACAATTTCTGTTCTCATCTTGAAGCAAAGTTCTTAACCCGAGGTACTATTTCTGGATTAGCGGAATCTGTAACCTGAAGTGTATGTAACCTGAAGCATATGTAACCTGAGGTACCACTGTACATGCAAACAGTTTCCTAGCAGCCTCTCAAGAGCCAGTATTACAACATGGAACAAGGCACAGTGTATCAAAGGAACATTTAGCCACAACTGGGAGGGGCTGTAGTTTCAAGGGCTGTAGCTGCATGCTTCCTATGGGTCCCAGTTCTTTTTCCAAGATTAGAAAAAGCAATCCTAATCGTTCAAATAGGATGTGCCATACATTAGAGGGGAAATCACTTCCGCCAGTTGCCTCAGGTGAGAGAACATAAGAAAAGAGAACAGTTTTACCTCTCAAACTATTGATGCCTCCCGTAGGACCCCTTTACCTTTTTCAATAGGAGTGAATGGCAGCCATAAAGTCAGCGCCCTTTGACATTGTTGTGATGGGAGCAAAACATGTCACAACACCCCTGACACTGGATAGCTTAGCCATGACTGACTGGGGATCTCACTGCATTTACACACTTAGAAAAACAAGAGTCTTCCATACTCACACATCCTGCTAGCCATATTCTTTTATTTATTAAAGGTGACATAATAGCTAAAAACATACCTTGGGGGATAATATAGTCTCGGCCAGGTATGTCAAACACCAGCAGAAACAGCCAAGTCTTCAAATGGTGCCAAAACACCATAAAAAAGAGAGTCAAGAGGCATATCCTTACAATCACATACAGCCTCTACCTTTTCATAGGTAAAAAGGGGGAAGCATCTGCTACTCTCATACCTGCTATCCCTGCTGCTTAAAAGGTGCCTGCACATTGTCCTGATGTGGATATGGCATGCCAAACTGCCCTGTATTTTCCCCCATCTAAAGAACAAATTGCTTTAAAAGCAGCCGGAAGAAACGCTAGGGGAGACAAAATAGCACTAGAACTGTAAGAGAAATGAAAGAGAACCTGCTTGCGAAAGTGGATTACATTTACTTATTAAACCAATTAAGGCTTGTCCAGGTTACTAAATTCCAGCAGCCTTTAATGTTTCCCTTGATCCAAATGATAATATTTCAGCTATTGGTGGGGGGGAGAAGGGGAGAAAAGAAATGCATTAGAAGTTGTACAACATTTGCACTGTGTATTAACTGAACAATACAGCCGGCACAGGAAATCTAAGGTGTCTGGACTTCCTAAATGGAAGAAGCCTTTTTGCTTTTTGTAATGACACCAAATTATCTGCTTCATATTATTATTATTTTTTTAAAAAAAACCTTAATGCCTAGGTAAAACATTTCAGTTATTTCTTACTCTAAATGGCACAGATTGCCTCTTCCACTGCTGATTGTATTCAGCGTGTGAGAACTAAATCACACACTGTGGCTTTAAGTGGGACTTTATTACAGAGTTTAGACTTTTCTCTCTATTCATATTGTGTTTATTATGAAAGTAAAATGATGTTTGTTCTACTTGACAGGTTAGAAATATTAATTCCCCTTAGTCTGGAAGTAAAAAGTAGCAATAACTGAATTGTGAGTGCTTAGAAAATATGATTGGCGAACAAAGTTTTATTTTATATTACATTTACATCCCATCTTTCTTCCAAGGAGCTCAAGGTGACACACATTGCCCTCCCCTCTGATACCTCCTCTGGTCTTATCCTCTGAAAAGAAAGAGTCCATCTTTGGGGACATGACACTCCCTGGTTGTTCCTACCCTCCTGCGCTGGTGGCAACGATGCTTCCTTATTGCTGGCCAGAATTGTCTACCTGTTTGGCCTACTTTCATTATTTCAACAGTTAGTAGGCAGAGAGGCAGCCGCTCCAGGCCAAGCATTGTGCATGTGCGTGCTTTGCTCTGTTCACATGATGCACGCTGGTGTTATCACCACTGCATTGCAGAATTTATTTTGAGTGAGCAGGTGCTCTGTGAAGCAGTGGGGGAAATACAACAGGGTGTTGGAGCTGTGTGTGTCACATGGCTTAACTTGTGCTCCCTAAGCTAGTGTTTGTTGCCTTCAAATGTGGTGAAGGATGCTGAACTATTGCCAGATTCAGGTGCCAGTAGAATTGGCTTCTGCATATGGAAGGGAAAGGGCATAATAACAATATTATAATAATCTATTATTTGTACCCCACCTATCTGACTAGGTTTCCCCAGCCACTCTGGGCGGCTTCCAACAATATATTAAAAATATGTTAAAACATCAATCATTAAAAACTTCCCTAAACAGGGCTGTCTTCAGATGTCTTCTAAAAGTCAGATGGTTGTTTATTTCCTTGACATCTGATGGGAGGGCGTTCCACAGGACAGGCGCCACAACTATCTTGTTCACTTAAGGCAGCAAAATGACTCAGGCTGATGCTACTTAACATCAAGAGTAACATCGTTACATGGGGATTCATAGAAGACAAGTAACCATTTCTGCAAATGGCCTTTCAAACTGTATTCCAGGGAGCACTAGGGTTCTTTGGAAGCTTGTCAAGAATTTCCCCATTTGCCATCTTTCCCAATACTACAATAAAGTTGTAAGTTGTAGGAGGGAACATTCTGTTTGCCTGGGGAATTGTAAGGGTGGACAGACCTTGGCTAGCACCCCACATGAACTGAGATACATGTTAGCACAGAATCCTCTCCATTCGTTCATGGGATTTCACACCAGGTACTTGGAGGTTCCTCTATATGGGAAGAACTTTGTGCTAGTTGACAATACCTGCAGTAAATCCTTAGTTAATGAACAGTTGTAGCAGGTTGTCAATTGAGATAAAAAAAATTATCCATTACCTGATCAGATGAACTTCAGCACTACTAAATAAGCACATCTCAGGGAGTGACTCAGATTCTTAATGTATGTCAGGAAACCTAGAGTGGGCTTTTGTTGTACAGCAAAATAAAATAAGTGTAGATGGGTTTTGATGAAGACAAGTTCATGCTCAGTGTTAAGCAGCCTGCCAAAGTTTATTCTTGCTTATTTTTTGAAACAGTGATTCCACTCAGACTTCTGTAGGAACCACTGGATCAGGGAAAAAACAGTGATTCATACCTCTTTCAAAAGTTCATTCCCCTTTCAAGAGGGATGTAGAAGAATAGCAAAGAAAAAGAAGTGTATATGTAAATCATGATAAAAGAATTTTGGAGACAGCTATAAACTTACAGCAAATGCCATTATAGTAAACTAACACATAGCACCGTAGTGGGAAAAGGTCTTGAAAGGGAGACATCTGATCTTAACTTGTCTTATTTATATACTATGCTATAGATCATTTAAAGTCCTCTTTGGAATATACATACTTTCTGTCTACACTTTTCTCATTTAGCACTTCTTGCTACAGCAAACACTCTGCACACCTTCTTTTTTACTTTTAACATTTAAACAACCCAACAGCTTTTTAAGGCTTTGTGATGCTTCACTGATTCTAATGGGTCTTTAAGAAGCAAAAATCCACACATGTATAGAGCCTTACTGATGCTAAAAGCCCCCAGCAAAGACAGGCACCTGTAAAGTTAGACCTGATGGCAAAACTGGAAATCCTTGAGGTATTTACTTTTTCAATACGGAGCTCACATCCTTGCAAGGCTAGAATAGAAAATGTTATAGTGTCTATAGTGCTGATACAGCAACTAACACACCACTTCTTTAAGTGTCAGCATCTCTTAGTTTAATTATAAGAGAAAACATCTCATTCAGAATAAGTCAACCGCTGCAAGCAAAATCAGATAAGCATTTCGACAGGGAACTGTGAACCACCAAAATTTCCAAATTAACTTCTATTATCATTAATTAATTCAAGAAGACTGCTTCCTGTTTGGAAATCACACTCTATCATGGCCTGTCAATACAATTTTCTGTCAGTTGTCACTTTAAACCAAATATAATGGGGTTTGCATTCCATGAACCTTAAACTGTCAGCTGATTGTCACTTCAAGTATTGGAATGAATTATTCGGGAGGGAGGAAGCATCTAGGCAACAATAATTAAAACAAACAAACAAACAAACAAACAAACAGCCATGCCAGATGATCACAGATGGGAGGTGCTGCCTCATCATATGGAATTGGTATAAATTCAGAAAATTCTAAACAGTAGCTCCGTGTGGTATCTTCAATAATTATAATTCCCATCTGGGCAGGCAAATACACTTCCTTGCTCCATCAACTATGTGAACTGGGTTGAAAGAAGAAGCGACTCAATAATGGTGATGATAATGTTGACAAGGTTTCAACTTGGAGTGCAGTGGATGGAGACCCCTGATTCTTAACTCATGGAAAAAGCCAGCAAACTGAAAAATCAATCAGCAGATCTCATTAGGATCATCCTCCACACACACCTATAAAGTATACATTGTGGAAGCAAAATAGTTATTTAGCTGAATATTGGGGGGAGGACAAATTTAACAATGTACTGGTGCACAGAATGTAAACACACTAGTATCAACTAGCAATCTCATAGTCTGTTATGATACTAGTCTTTGTCTGCCTTTCTTTCTATTAGATCTAGATACTCGCCAGTTTCTTAGGGTTCTTCCATAGTTCAATATTTCGTCAGCCCTTCTCTGGCAAGTCTGTAGTACAAGGATGGAAAACCACTGTCTCTATAGCTCTCATCATTTTTAATAATAGACCCTACGGGCTAGGGTTGGAATTTTAGCAACATCTGTAGGGGGTGCAGGTTCATCATACCTGAAATAAGAGAACAAATAATAGAGGACAGTCCTCTATAAAGACACATGGCCATCCTGGGTACAGCCATATGGCAAATTTGTATGTACGAACCCAATGGTTAGTGATGATGGGATCTGTAATCCATCACCACTGACCTTTGTAGTTCCCACCTCTGACATCTGAAGGGTTGTCAGGTCCAAGTCTGGTTTAATAATAAAGAGCCAGAAGAAGGATGAGCAGGGCCCTTGAAATTGCCCACAAACAGTTAAGACCTGCTCAGCACACTGAACAGACCCACAAGTCACCACAGTGAGATATGCTGTGTTTCTATTTAAATTACTGCAATTATTTCTAAAGGTGTCTGGGAGACCTACAATCAGGGCACTAGGGAAACAGCCCCTGGTATTTAGAGGTATACTGCTTCTATGCATTGGGTTTTCATTTAATTGTACAGTGGCTGACAGGAGAGGCTTCTATGAGTGGAGCAGGTGGGAGGAATTTTGGGGATGTGCAACTGAGCAGGGCTGGGGGTAGAGAATGCATGTGGAGGTTGCAAAGGAATAAGCTGGTGCTTGTGGGCCCTAACCTCAAATGAAGGTCAAGCCATGATGCTGTGTCATGCCTACTGCAGACAGAGCTTGGTAGGGAAGAGAAGGCTGTACAGTGGTACCTCAGGTTACATACGCTTCAGGTTACAGACTCCGCTAACCCAGAAATAGAACTTTGCTTCAGGAGGAGAACAAAAATCGTGCGGCGGCGCAGCGGCAGCAGGAGGCCCCATTAGCTAAAGTGGTGCTTCAGGTTAAGAACAGTTTCAGGTTAAGAACAGACCTCCAGAACGAATTAAGTTCTTAACCTGAGGTACCACTGTACTGATATCTACAATATATTTTTTGCACACTGTTCTGAAGACAACAGGCTTGTTCCTTAATTATGTAAGGGACCAGTGTAAAAAAAGTTCACCGTCAGAATCTGGGCAAAGTAGCTGAGTGGAAGATGAATAGCTAGGTCTACATAAATCAAACAAAATCCATAAAAGTCAATGGAAGTTTGAGAGCAGCATTTTTAAATTACTTTGGAAAAATGGTCTGAAGATTGAGACATTTCTCATCCTTTCATTTAGAACTGTTGTCCTCTGACCTTTTGCTATGAAAGAATAAAAGGGAAATAACCCATCTACCCCGTATCCTGCCCTCTCCAAATGGACAGATTGCTCAGGGTGACAAAGTTCAGAAACAAACAAAATTGTGACTTCTCGCAGCTGGCTTATCCCGTTCAGCATTTATAAATTCCCTTCTCTTAGAAAAGCCAGCAATCCCAAATCTAAAAAGCCACACAGATACAGAGAAATGAGCTACGAATAAAACATTTTACTGGTTTCAGAAATGGTGATATATTTGGAAGCAATGAAGCTATGAATGTAGAACTGTTTGCAAATGTCTTTGATTTCTGCACTTCTAACCCCTCCATGTCTACTCAGAAGCACTACTTAGTTCAATGGGACTTTGAAGAGTATAGGAGTGCTATATAGGAAGTAGATTCAAGTCACCCTTCATTACCCTTGTCTCTTTTCCCTCTTCTGTTTTTTTCCATTGTCTTGTTTAGATTGCACACTCCTAGAGGGAGATTGGGCACCCGTCTATTACTTGCCAGTGCAATTTTATAAAGCACCTGATGCCACTTTATGTATGTGGCCCTGCTCACATTGCCCATCAATCCTTTCTACCTTCCACCCCTATTGAAACCCCCTAAACTTTGCTAACCACCATCGGCACACAGCTTATACAACCTTCCCGTTTACACCTCACCAGCCCCCTTTCAGCGGTCATTGAAGGGCGATCCCCAAAGAAGGGAAGCCAGGCACACAGAAAGAAGACAGGGGACTATGGGGAGCACGGCGAGGAGCGATCAACGTCAAATATCTTCACTGGAGACTGACATCGGTAAACCAATTTTTGTTTCGGATGCTGGTCTCACCACTTTGGCAGGGCTGAATGAAATTCTGTCTGAAATGCTAATTCACTTATATAGCGCTGCAGTTCTGTGGCTAGTTTATTAGGGGTCTTGATTCTCACAGCGCTAAGGATTGCACATGTGACAAGAAGTTACATCTGGCTGCTGTGTACACACTGCAATAAAGAACAAAGCAACCAAGGTGCTACTAGTGGCAAGAGAGTGTGTGTAGTTAATAAAAGCAAAAGTAATTTTACCTGAACATATAAGTGTACCTTCAGAAAAGCTTTTAACATCTTCTACAAAATTTATTTTTCACATTTATGACACATGTCTTTACTTTAAACTGCATAAACCTTATTATGATAGTAGTTGTTGTACAATCCTGATCTCTTTGCCCTTCTCTCTGTTACAGTATTTCCACTATTGCTTCCCAAGAGCTGGATGAATAGCCACTTCCTTTAATTCCTATGCTGGGAGATGCAATAAAGACTGTGCAACCCATGGCTCAATGATATCACTGGAAACGTGACCTGATGAAGTGTTAGGCACTGCACTTGAAAAGACCATCTGTCCACTGCTCATGACGCATCAAAAATGATCTCTGAAAGCAATGGCTGAGAACTACAGAGAGATTTGTAGACAAATAAAATAAGCACGAGCCTGTGCAGCCTTAGTGGCATCTACGAATTCCTCTATGTCTCAGGAAATCCTTGACTGTTCCTGTAGATTAGCTTCCTGGCGGCTTTAAGCAGCAAAAAAAGCTGTACTAGGACTCAGTATTGATCCCCAGATGGTGTGCAAAATGAGCAGAACTGGCACACTGATAAGAAAGAGGATTTCAGCAGGAAAAGCAAACAGTAGGATTGCCTAAAAGATAAAATTGGTAGACTAAGGCTGCAGTCCTAAGCACACGTACTCAACAGTGCATCCCACTGAGTGCAATGGAACAGCTCTCAGTAAAGCATGCCACAGAGTTAGACCTTCTTTGCACTGGTATAGTTTGTTTCGGACATAACATGCCAAGATTTCCATTCAGAAGAAAAACCTTTTATAGCCTTACACATTTCTTCTTTTGTTCAGTTCTCATAATCCTATGCTTTATGTAGGACACTAAGACCCCTACCTGTTCTGGAAAGCTTTATTTGATATATTGAAACTCTGATCTTAAACATTCTTTTTAACTGTTGGCAAGAGGGACAAACTGGATTTCAAAGGAAGAACAAAGTTCAAGCTTGCTGATTGGGGGGGAGACTTAGCTAAAATGGGGAAAAATAAGTAGTGATACTAGGGGCAGATGAATACAGGGCAAAGGGCAAATCTGGAGAAGTACTGAGCTGATATAAAAATACAAGTGCACTCTTGTACATGAAGTGGGAACCATAGAATGCGACCTCAGATGTCCCGCGAAAATGGGGAACTGAAATTGCTAGGCAAGGAGAAAAGTTGGTACATGGAGAGGCATCACTAGGAGTTGCAGTCAGACGTTACCTTAGACAAGGCATACACCTGTTTCAGGTGATCAAAATCTTCACACTGGTGTTTTAGAGAACAGTGGCAGTTATTTATGAAGACGTTGCATATGTGGCAAACACAAACTACTACATGTTTTCCTTTCTGGAGGGGGTTAAGGATACTGAAGAACCACTTGCAGAACTTAAATATTTTCTTTTTCAGGTTGCTTATCCTGTGAGTAAGGGCAGGTGCTTCAACCATCCCTACTGAGCACGTACACAGGTTTTTGTATGCTCAGACACTACATGTAGGAAAACCCAGAACGGAGGCAAATCCTAGCAGTATATTCGAACCAAGGTACTATAAAATATTATGATGACATAATTTTCTATGTGGGGTGTAAGGGGTTGATGCTGCCAAAACTAGCATAGATAAAGCTCCAGGCTCACAGCCAGTTTCCGTCTTGAAGATTTCTTTACAAAGTTCAAACGGCTACAAGAGCTTCAAAGGCATGTCCGTGCCTGTCTCACTCAGATACCTCAAATGGCTTTTTCTTACTCCTCCTCCCCCAGCAGGCCAATCGTCGAAAGACCCGCCTCTTACTTCCTCTGTTCAGTGAATAGCTATTTCCGGGCTCTGAATCCCCCCTCCCTGTTTCTTCTTCCGAGTCAGATGAGAAGCTGCTAATAAGCTCTTTCGGCTCTCTATAAGTGCTAGTCTCTCCCCCCCCCCCGGCTCTCTATCCATTTGCACTTCCCTGACATGGGGTCCCATAAAGACTCTACACTACAGACATTGAGAAATAACAAACTTATCATACATACAACATTGCCTTAATGTGATCAGAGAAAAACAGTGTGGATTGGCCTCATATCCACACAATACATTAAAAGCACACTTAACAAAGATGGCTTCCCCCAAGGAATCCTGGGAAGTGTTGTCTACCCTTCAGATAGCTATGATTCCCAGGACCCTTCACAAACTACAGTTTCCAGGTTTTTTTTAAATGAAATTCATGTACTTTATATGTGCATTAAATGTATGTTATGAATGTGACTATGGTGTACCGACTGCGGAAAAACCACAGCACAGAAGTTGCAGGACAGAAATACCACAACTACATAGAAATAAATATTCTCCTTGCCTATGTTTTCTCAGTTCAGTTTGAACAAAAAAAAGTCATTGTATTTGTATGGGTGTGTTCAGTTGTAAAATGAAGTTACAAAATTATCTGCTTATGAGGCAACAGCATTTAAGTGAGGCATCTGCAATGTAGCCACCTCAATATTTTACATGGCAAATGATGTGTGTAGAAAAACTTGTCAGTTCATAGTTATCTTAAGTGACAAGCCTTCATTTGTTTCCTACGTGGGTTTTAAAAAAAAAAAATCTGAATTGATAAAGGCAGCTAGAACAGATTTACATTTAGATACTGGAAAGATACAGCAGTGACATGCGACGACCAGGAAAATTCTAGTTACAATGCAAATAAAGGCAATAAAACTCACTTAACCATAGCATGATACATAATGAACAACTGGCAATAATTATCTTCCATAACATGCTTCTGGTCTGCTTCAGCACTTCTGCACTTCCTTTGTTGTCATTCATTTCTGAAAGTTCTCCAGTGATTCTTCAGTATCCTCAACCCCCTCAGGAAAGGAAAACATGTAGTAGTTTATGTAGCTTCTGTCTGCCACATATGCAACATCTTTTTATATAATTGCCACTGCTCTCTAAAACACCAGTGTGAGTTTTATTTATTTAAAACAATGACAAAGCAAACTTTCAGACTTGGTGCTTAGCAGACCTCAACACATCTCACAGACCTTCGCTCTGATACGATTCAGCCAGAGAATGAAAGAATGCAGTGAAGGATGGTAAGTGTAATTAAAATTGTGTTGTATGGCTGATCCGCTAGGCAGATTAATCCTATAAGCATAAAATTCCATCAAGCTTTTTTTTCCCTTTAAGAGATAGACAAAAATTACATTTGACAGTTCATTTCCTTGGAACCTCTACACTGGCGTAAAGCTAGGGAAGCTAAGCCTGAAATTAACTACAGTTGCTCAAATTTTACTATAAAAACAGAGGTCTCCCTGCTCCCTTGAAGCTTTTGTGTGGAGGGAATTGGACCAATAACAAACCACACAAATGGCAGCAGTGCATTCAAATAGTTTTCCTGACAGGTGGCATTCCTGTTATCCAGTTACATCTGTATTTGCCTCCCTCACCCCTCTCATGTGGCCAAAAGCGAGAGGAACAAATCCAGAGTGTGTGGTGCTTTATACATGGGCATGGGATGACTCCAAGCGAATGGTATTCCAATCCTTGGCACAAACTCTGGCAGGACAACAGATGGTTTGCTTTTTTCCAGATCCTGTATTTGCAGTTGGCGAATACCAATGATCAACTGGTACATGATAATTGGGCAATGAGAGGTTTATTAGTGATCCACAGAACTGTGTCTGCCAGGAAATGCTCCACACATCCACTTTGTCATGGTCAAAGTACTTAAGGCTCATCCAGACAATCTGTTTGTTCAGCATTCATCCTGATTTGCCTGGTGGTTAGACTAACAGCGCTTCCTGTCCAGATGTGCAGCGTGTGGATTGGCCAGCCTTTGTTTTTACAAACAAATAACTACCTTCCTCTTTACCTGGCTGTGCAGAAAGTCAACTGGCTGGCTGTGGTAGCAGGCAGAAAGCCATTATTTCCACATGCTGAGCAGAGCAATATTTTAATATTTCTTTTAATGGATTTTCTTTTTTATAGGGGGCTGCCAAACAAACATGTAACTTAGCAGATATTCCAGGTCCTGGGGGTGGGATGATTTTAATTTTATTTTTAAAAAAATTAAGCTTGGGTGATTTATTAGAGGTGGGGTAGGAATTTGGGGTGTGTACCAACCACAAATATGATTAGGTCTCCCAATTCAGAAATCAGCTCAGTTTGGCTTGAACCACTTTGATAGCTGCCTACTTCACTGCAGGTCCAATTTAGAACCCCAGTTCAGAAAACTGAAGTTTCATGCCTCCCCAGTGAGTATTATGGGGAAATCAATGAACAGCTGTATCTTTATATTAAGCAATGGGAGATGAGGCACCAGACAAGGCACCAGAGGAGGCAAGGTTAGTTTCCCCTGGCTGCTTTTCTGGACCCCCTATCCTAAGTTGTGAGCAGGCACCACCTTCAGCAGAAATAGGTGTCCTTCCCTTGACTATACCAGACAGCCAGGGAGAAAGTGATGGAGGTAGTGGTGGCACCAGGAAAAAAAGATCAGTTCTGGAAGGAGGGCACAGAAGGGGCAAAGTATATTTCTAGTTGGGCAAGTTGTGTCCCACATGTTAAGGTCTCCAGAAAAAAACACCAGTATATGTTAATGAAAGGAATCCCTAGTAAGAATCTGTTCTGAAACTGGAGCCTGGTATGTGTGTTCATCTGCAATTCTAACTTGTCTGGATTAAGCCTAAATTTGTCCACATTCACTTCTGAACTATCCTTTTACACTGGTTCAGAAAAAGAGAGAGCTGCTGCATGTCAACTGCATATGTATTATATGGAGACCCTCAATTTCTGGAATGAGGTGGTAGAGTCCTGAGGTGGTAGAATGGAAAGCAAAATTTTAGGCTTCAGGCAGGAAATCACTTTTCTAAATATGCCCCTGCATTAACAATAACATCACTCTGTAAATTGTAAACTACCACAGCAGGGACAAGGGAATGGCTACAACAGATGCCCCTGATAGCTACATCTTCTTGCAGGGAATAAGAGAGCATTCCAAAACAACCCCCCCCCCCCACTTTTAGTCTCATGGTGCAATCCATTTTAACACTGCCTTGGTAGTTGAATGCCTTAGATGTCAAACAAATCGGCTCCCGAAAGTTGCAAACCCAGAAGTGAGTGTTCCGGTTTGCGAATGTTTTTTGGAAGCTAAACGTCCGATGTGGCTCCTGCAGCCAATCAGAAGCTGCACCTTGGTTTTTGAACCAACTGTATATGTGTAGACCACGGCTGAGGCTTGTTTGCTGGGGTACTGTCTCTTATGTGGGTCACTTAAGAAGCAAAGAGCTTCCCTTCCACTAGCAAAAGTATAAACTGGCATTCTGGCTGCAGAGCTGAACAATGCATAATGCATTGACTAAAACCTCTTCATGTTAATTTATTTTATCTAGCTCACAATGTGAGATGAATTCTTTATAGAGAAATCTGGTATCTTCTAGGCAAGATAAATGTCAATAAAAATGTATTCTTTTAAGCATGTTATGTTATTTCTTGAATGAGTAAACTTAGTTGAAGAAAATAAGCCTTGCTACAGATATCATGATGTGGGCAGATTCTGCTGCTTGCTCTTGCTTATAATAAAATATGTGGTTGTCCTCCTTGTGTCTTAGTCACAAACATTTTATCATCATTAAAAGTCTAATCACAGCAAGTTCCACATGGTGTACTATAAATCAGGTGTCCTGTTTACTTGTCAAATGTGTCTGCCGCATCAAACATGCTGGCATTTTATGAGAAAGTTACCCTTTTATCATATTCATCTGTCTATGAAAATCAGAACAACAAATTATCTGCTACAATCTCATAGAGCAAAATATTAGCACTTTCACAGGCGTCACCAATTAGTGACTGGATTGCAGTAGTAACACAAGGAAACTAAATATCAGCTCTACTTTGGTAATCAGATGAATGGATTAAAATAATAGGATGAAATTGCATGACTTCAGCTAAGGAATGATTATTTAAATTGGTGTGATTCCTATGGGAAATATGAATTTAATTCAAGGAGATGGCAAAATAATGAGGAAATAAAGAATAATATGGCACCACTTTGAAATGTTTTTCACTTTGCTTATTCTGTTTCTGGTCTCTGCTTCTTTGGTTTCTGATCTAAGGCTGTCCTCATCTTGGCCTTAGTCAAAAACCTCTAACAATCACTGGTCCTCTGTGAGCTTCAGAATGAAGGCAGTGAAAAACTTCATATGGGATACTGTCTTTTTAACATAGCCTGACACATAGAATTACCACTAAAATTATAGTGCTGTATTTGGGTTGGGTGCACCTGGAAATGAATGTTGCATAGGATCATCGTGCATTAGATCCTCATTGCATAATGATTCTGACACTATAAAGTTATCATGAACAGAAACCAATTTTTCAGGCAATGCATATTTTCAGAATTTAATAATATAGTAGTGTGCTGTGCTGCATCTAGTGGTTAAGGCTGCAATCCTAACCCCATTTATCTGTAAGTAAGTCCCACTGAATTTAATAGGACTTACATCTGAGTAGACACACTTAGGATTGCACTGCAAGAGACTGAGCTACAGATCAGGAAGTCTCTAGTTTAAATCTTACCTGTGCTACAAACCCATTATATGGCCTCAGGTAAGCCACTCTCTCCCAGCCTCAGTTCTCCTATTGGCATTACAGAGAATAACAATACTGTCTTATTTTACAAAGTTGCTCTAAGGATTAAAACAGAATAACACTTATCACACTTCAACCTCTCAATTGTTTATACATATAGGAAGTTGACACACAGGCCTTTTGCAGCATCTGATAGTAGTGGCGAAAAGCTAGCCTGTGCTACCTCTCCAGCTCTTTAGCCATTGCTAGCTTTAGGTCTAAACCAGTGAGCCTAGGGCTTGCTGATAGGTCAGCGGTTCGAATCTCTGCAACGGGGTGAGCTCCCATTGCTTGGTCCCAGCTCCTGCCAACCTAGCAGTTTGAAATCATGTCAAAGTGCAAGCAGATAAATAGGTACCGCTCTGGTGGGAAGGTAAACAGCATTTCTGTGTGCTGCTCTGGTTTCACCATAAGCGGCTTAGTCATGCTGGTCACATGACCTGGAAAAACTGTCTGTGGACAAATGCCAGCTCCCTCAGCCAGTAAAGCGAGATGAGCGCTGCAACCCCAGAGTCATTTGCGATTGGACTTAACTGTCAGGGGTCCTTTACCTTTACCTTTTAGCTTTAGGAATGGGTGGCAATGCTGCCTTTTATGGTCAAAGCCTGGGATGCATTGCTTTTCTCCCTAATCTTAGTGCTGTTGGACTATAGTGACAAGACTGGAGATAAGCCTCTGCCTGGTCTTTGACACTAAAGTAATAGCAGACAGTTATCTCTGAACTTAGCACTGTGGTCCCACAGCACCAAGTCCATGTCTGCTGCCTTTTAAAGAGCAGGCAGGCTGTTATCTCTTGAGTGCAGTGCTGTGGAATCACAGCACATAGATAGGTCTCTGCCTAAAATTGGAAATGAGCCTCCACATGCTACCTTTTACTGTTAAAAAGCAGATAGATGTTTATCTCCAATCTTAGCACTGAGATGCTTAGAAAGGGTTTTCATCTACTCTTCTAAGAGTAAAGAGTAGGGGCTCTAGCTCAGTGATACAGCTTACGCTTTGCATGCATAAGCTCACAGATTTGATCCTAGGTATCTCCTGTTAAAGAAGATTCAAGACGTAGATGATGGGAAAGACCCCTTTCATTGGGCTAAAAGGAACAGTGGCTGATGCAGTATAAGGCAACTGAATTCACATGCACTCAAGCTTGCATTGATTATGAACTTGTTTTCATGTGGTAGCTGTCCTTTGCACAAGATTTCTCATCATTTTGGCCTAAAGAAGACAATTCCTCCCCCCTTTTTTTCTTTTTTGCAGAAGGCCTTAAATTTACTGCAACAATGCCTTATTCATTTTTATTTATTCAACAATATGCTCATTTTCCAGATAGGTCTATTTCCCTTTCTCTTTCATAAAGCCTTCCAATTAGCACAGCACAGTCAAGAGAACTTAAAATCCCATAGCTCTTCATATGATTTAGTTGTTTCGGTTTCAAAGGGTTCTGCTGAAAATGCAGATAGGGGGAAATCTTAATGTGGTAATTTTCATCTAACTGTCATATTTTCCTCCCCCACCTCCTGTTCCATCATTACCACTCCTGTAACAATTTCTTCCCTGAACATAAGAAATTGAATGTGGCACTTACTGCTGAAGCTTGAAAGCTTTCATTCTGACCATACGCATATCTTACGCAATCTATATCTATATCTATCTACACACACACACACACACACACACACACACACCCTGAAGTAAACGTAAGATGCGACTGTGCGTCTGCGCGTGCGTGGCTTGCGTTTCGCTGCTTTCGTGCATGCGCATGATGTCATTTTGAGCGTCTGCGCATGTGTGAGCGGAAAACCCCGGAAGTAACGCACTCCGTTACTGCTGGGTCGCCACGGAGCGCAACCCAAAAATATTCATCCCGAAGCTACTTCAACTCGAGGTATGACTGTACAGTGGTACCTCAGGTTACATATGCTTCAGGTTACATACGCTTCAGGTTACAGACTCTGTTAACCCAGAAGTAGTACCTTGTGTTAATAACTTTGCTTCAGGATGAGAACAGAAATAGTGCTCCAGCAGCGTGGCAGCAGCAGGAGGCCCCATTAGCTAAAGTGGTGCTTCAGGTTAAGAACAGTTTCAGGTTAAGAACGGACCTCCAGAACGAATTAAGTACTTAACCCGAGGTACCACTTTACACACACACACACACACACACACACACACACACGAGGTTAACCTTCACCATTCGCCTTTTTACTGGTTTGTTTCTTTGCAGACAGTTGAAGTATTTATCTATATCTCATCAATGGTTAACGTTATTTTTAAAAGAGGCCATTATGTCCCACTACTGCTTAACAATTATTTGTGAGGAGATGATGTGCAGCATTCACATTTGGAGAATGTCACAGGGCTTCCCCCCTATACACACACATACAGGCAGTGCACATGGGCATTTTGGGAAATGGGGGGTGGGTGGGTTGTGCATTTTGTACACATACAGCCTTTGCTCTCTGCAATTGAGTTCAGAGCTCAAATAATGAGCTCAAACAACTTAAGCTTTAAGCCCAAGCAATGCCTTGAGACATTGTGATTTTAACTCTTTGTAAGCCACCCTGGAAAGAAGTAGGAAGTAAACTGCTAAAATAAATAGACAAAGGAGATGCACACTCACAATCTCATAATCCTCACAACTGATCGGTTTGCTACTTGCTCCATGCAATGAATGAGGAAAAGCTATATTATCGAATTTTTCCATGCGTGGATCTTGAGCCCACAGGAGACTTGAGTTTGCCTTCTTACTTTAGTCTTCCATCATACACCAAAGCATGTTATATCCTCTTGGTAAAGTCAATAGGAGTGAGTAGTTTAAAGTTGTTTGATTTGATGTTATAAATCCATAAGAATATAAGAAGAGTTTGCTGCATCAGGTCAACAGCCCATCTAGTCCAGAATTGTATTCTCGCTGTGGCCAAACAGACACCTGTGAGAAAACCGTCTCTTCCCACCCTATCTCTTTGCATATACGTGTGCATGTGTGCATATCTCTATCTCTAAAGCTAGGGCAGTAGCGATATGAAGCAGGCCATGCAATTACATTTACATAATGTCTCAAGACAGGTTTTAAGTGTAAAAGGTAATGTTTGCATCCATTTATTTTCAATTCTTGTCACAATCATTAGCACAAAATCAATTTATGTTGTGGCATTTTCAGTTCCCATTATGATCTTTGTTGCAAGAGGTTTTTAAACCCTCCATAAATTCAGGGGAAGACAGCTGCGTAATACACACTAAATACATTATACATTTCATTATATGACCTTTTCACGGTTCTGCAGTTTGACTGCCTGGTCATTCCCCCCCCCCCCCCGCCTTAGCAGTCTGAGGGAAACAAGTGGAAAAGTGTACAATCGAAATACCGAATCTTTACAAGACTAACATCAATCCCTAACCACACTTGTGCTACAGGCTTTATTATATACATTAAGACCCCATTCACACCATACATTTATGGTGCCAAGGGGAATTCAGGAATCCCTGAAACTGGTGATTATTTTTTGGTTGGGAGCAAAATTCTTTGAAATTTAGGGACAGGCTTATCATTTGTGGTGACAGGGGGCAGTCCTTTTTACTTACTATTCATGACAGTGCCGGACAGCCTCTTGGCATTCCTCAGAACAGCATTATACCTTGGACATTTTCAGGGGGAAAGATGGGGACCACTGAAAGGAGCATCCTCATTGCCTTGTTAAGGGAATGCTCTCTCCCGGTATGTGTTTCTGACACATACTTTGATGTCATTTCTGCCCCACCCTTAAAACCGCTGCTGAGTCATTTCATATGTTTTTTAACCTGCTGGTCTTTCTCTGTCCTGTTTATGTTGTTGCATGAGATTTTATGTTGATGTTATTGATTCTACAGAGTTGCCATTTTTTCCAGAAGTAAAATTCCTGACACCGAAAAGTTGAGGGTTTTTTTAGGAAGGCCCCCAAAATTTTGAGCTTTTTTGGGAAAACCTCCCCCCAAAATAGTGATTTTAAGTTTTTGGGGCTGTTTCTGCTGCTTTTTCCATCACATTGCCGTACATCCGGGTTCCCCCTGACAATTTGCCCATTCACCAAAATTCCCCCCTGACGCTATTTTTACACCTGAAAACAGGGACATATCAGGAATTTTCCTGACGTATGGGAAGCCTAGATTCTTTTTACCCTGGAAACACTTCTGTGTTGGAGAATGGAACACATGCTAAATAAACTGATATCCCCTTACTCAGCAATTTCAGCTTTTGGAGTGGGGCTGGTAAACAAAGCAACATTATGTTTTCTACAGAACTATTTACCCTGCAAAACAATCTCCCCCCTCCCTGAAGCATATTTGCCACTGCTCTTGATTGCCTCCCCAGCTCAAAAGCATATTTTTGGAACTGAAGGCAATTGATTGAAACTTGTCACACAATCACGACAAACAATCACTGAAGAGTTTCATCCAAACTGGGTTTTCTTTTTTACTTACTTATAGGTATTGCTCCTGAATTATAAACATTCCATAAAAATCATGTACAGGTAGGAACCTCACACCTGCCTCAAATGAAGTACAAATCTCCACACACTCTGCTCTTAAATTGATGGGTAAACAGGCTGTTATTTCTTTCCCCCGGCATTTCTGTATTTAAGCAGGTAAATCTGTCATCCAGCATAATCCCTACGATGATGACATTCATGTTTGAGATGAAAAGATAAAGACAGCAGTGAACCTTTGAGGTCATATAGGCACCCTGCAATTTGCTCCTAGAATGTGTGCCCTTTTTTCACACACAGCATTTCAGAACTGCTTAACGTCTGCCTTAATGGGTTAGAAGGAAAATAAGAGGGAGAGGCAGCTCAGGGGCAGATTGAGGATCTTGAATGTCATCCTAATTCAAAAAGGCAGCTATTTACTGAATGGTGAGTGCATATTATAGCCACAGGAAGGCCTCATCCTTTTAGAATGTGTTTTGAGATTACTCTTAGCCTCATGCACTTTGACAGGTATAATTAGGGATGCTTCTCTTATCACCTCCAGGTAACTGCCAATGTGAACAGTGCCACGGTCAACAGCTGTGTGGGTGGGATAAGTGCTTCAGAGCAAGTGCTAAAAAAATGACCTGCTGTACATGCATAGAAAGAGGGGGAAAGGTCCACCCTTTAATCTCTCTTTGGCTTCCCTGATTACATATTCAAAAGGCTGTTTAAAGCATATTAAATAGATAAATAATAAGCATCCAGGGAACTTAAGCACACATCATTATTTACTCACTCTGCAGCTTCCTGAACTTTACTTCCATGATGGGCATTCACATTCACGTCAAGCAGATCATCTTAAAAATCAGGATGCTTGGTGTAGACTGTTGTGGCTTCATGCACACATAAAAGCATACATATGTGAAGCAGCAGCATTGAACATGGGCACCCACCACAAAGCTTCTACTTATTTATTTGTATTACTATAGTGGGAAGCGGGGACATTTGCTGACCTGCAGGTGATGCCTTGATATCTCTACTACATTCTCCAAAAAACAATGGCATGGCTGGGGCACCCTCAGTGTGACACGGGATGCTACCCCGCACCACGCTAAGGCGGGGGTGGGACTTGGTGGCCCGAGCGAAACCCGGACCCACTTGGAATCAGAACTGATTTGCTGAACAACAACTTTCATCAGCCCCAGAAAAAACATGGCCAATGGCTGGCAACGACGTTGTAGTTCAGGAACAAAGGTTCCCCACACCTGTTGCATTACATTAACTGGATAGTATACTGATCATAAATTCAGATCTTCCAGGAAGTTTACAAATACAGCTGTACAGCAATTCCTTCTTTCCTTTCATGTTGCCTTTATTAATATTCATTTTACTATCTAACAATCCATATCATAATGAAGAATTTTGGAGGCTATACAGACATTTACTGAGGAAAAAGGGAGGTTGTACCAAATGAGTTTTTGGGTCGACTTGTCAGGTTCTGTCTGTCTGTCTGTCTGTCTGTCTGTCTGTCTGTCTCTCTCTCTCTCTCTCTCTCTCTCTCTCTCTCTCTCTCTCTCTCTCACACACACACACACACACACACACACACAAAGACAGGCAGGCAGGCAGGCAGGCAGGCAGAGAACACACAGCTTCACTGAACACAATATTACAGTATTACTGTTATTGTTTCAGAATTTCTCATTCTGGAATGTCTTCTTTATTTCAAATTATATTAAAAGGTGGTACATTTGCAAAGCAATATACACCATGGGTGAAATACATGGAGCTGCACTTATTCTTGAGAAACCCTGGTTTGCAAAAATCAGGGCATATCTGTATCTATCTATATCTGATATGAAGGCAGCAACTCATTTGAATGGCATCTCTCTGCAGGCCTGGCTTCAAACCCAGTGGGGGACCTGCACACTCCCAAGGCACCCATGGCTGGGCCTTCTCATGTGTGAACTGGTTCATAGTACTGAGAAAAGAAACAGAATAAAAGTGGCAGGAGGAAAAAGAAAACATGACTATAAGATTGTCTGCATTTGGCTCCTTTCCAAGTCAATTCCTTTATCCAGGATACATTATGTTGCACAGATTTCTGTGTTGCTAACATGAGAAACAATATAATTAGCAACATAATTATATGATCTCACTGTGATTTCCTTTATTGTTGTACTGAAGTAGTGATGGCAGCATATCCATCCTCCCTTCTGATAGCTATCAGCTTTTGTTGTACACCATCACGGTAACATCTAATCACCTTTCTCTCATTTCCATTTTTGCTTGGCTCCTTTGGGGACAGTTTAGGCTTGATTAGCTCCAACAAAAAGGTAGGAGTTTGGTTTCTAAACCTAAAGTACTATTCAGAGCAGAGCAACCACATATATTGTGCCTTTATAACTCTAGCTCACTGACATACAGTACCCACAGCAGCTTGTGAATAGCATTTGCTTTGTCTCTTTGTCTCAACACACACACACACACCTCAGTTATCTGTATCCACGCACCAACCCTCCAAATACTATATATTTTATACAACATGTATGCCACCTGGGGCTCCAATGGGAGGAAAGGCAGGGTAAAAAGATAACAAATAAATGCATAGACAAGAAAACAGTTTCCTCAACCATAAGTCATAAAAATGACACTGGATATTTGTATGGGTGTATTATTTGATTATACAATATTTGAAGGCCTATGTAACCCAAGGGTAAAACCATGCTTAGTTAGATAGTAGCACTACAGTACCTGACACACTCCATCATAGCAATTCCTAAGGTCACTTTCCACATTACAATATTGAATTGCCAGAGTTAGCTAACTAATAAGAGCTCTAAACGCCTGGTGCATTCTGATAGTTTGGGGTCATAAACCACAGTCTGCTTCAGGCTATTTCAGAAGTTAACCTCACCCTGTATTCCAAGAAGGTGTGTGAGGAAGAGTGGAGCTCCATCAATATCCTCAGGCCTTTGTACATTGGGCAGAATGTCTGAAGAGGTACCCAGATCACATTGTATCTGACTGGGAGGCCTGATCACAGTAGGCTCTGAACTGCATGGAAGAGCCAATGCATATTCAACTGAATATGCTTATGTTCTTCCCTTCACACTCTCTACCCGATGTGCAAGGATGGAGCCAGTGGGGATGGCAAGTTGGAGAGGGACCAAATGGTGGGGCTCATTTGAAGGGGGGCTTCTGACTCTTGCATAGGAGTCTCTCATGTTAAATTCACTGAGGATGGACAGATTAGCTTGATCCCCAGGAAAGGAGCCACCGAGTCTTTTCAGTACACGTTGTGCATGACTTTCATGTCCGATAGCTTCTCCACCATCCATCTAGTTCAAGAACACATTCTAGCCAGGCAAAAACACTTGAGAGGGTGCAGATCTGGACCAGTGAGGGGTGTGGCCTGGGGGAAGAGATGTGGTCTAGTGAGGCCTGGGGGTTCCCCACTCCTGCTCTAACTGAAGACAACCATTTTTACAAACAAAAACAGAATTAAGAAATAACTGAAAAGTTACATTCCTTCACAAAGCCCGTTGAAGGAAATAGTGCCATTTTGTACTTTCAAAACCCATGAATTTAATATTGGCAAGACCACCTGAATATGGCTGAGTAACACTGCTGTCACTCAGCGGCGTAGCGTGGGTTGTCAGCACCCGGGGCAAGGCAAGTAATTTGCGCCCCCTAACCCCTAACCTGCCGCGTCAGGTGATCTGAGGCGAGTTGATGCTGGCGCTGCCGCCCAAACGACGCTGCTTGCCCAGAGGAGGAGGAGGGCAGAGAGACGAGGGAAATGCAACATGGCCCAGCAGCTGCAGCAGCAGCGGCGGCGGCGGGACTGTGAGGAGGGGCTGCCTGGCGTGCCCTCCGCGGCCCTGACGCGCGGGGACCGCGTGAGCACTGAGAGCCACTGCCAGCTCGTCGGTTCCGCGAGACATGGGGCTCTGCTACAGCCTGCACCCGAGGCTCTTCGGCGACTCCGGAGGCAGCGAGCGCCCCCCCAGATGTTGCGCCCGGTGCGGCCGGCCCCCCTTGCACCCCCCACGCTACGCCACTGCTGTCACTTCAAAGCACATTCTCTTGTCACAAATGCTTCTGGTGTGATCAAACTTTGCTCACACTGGACTGCTGTTTTCTTTTTTATCAAGCAACAACTTACTCATCAGCTGCTCCTGTACATCCAGTCTCTCTCTCTCTCTCTCTCTCTCTCTCTCTCTCTCCCCTTCCTTCCTTTTTTTTAAAAGCCTGATTTATTACGTACAAAAGACCATGTATATATTGTACATAAAAAACACAGTGAGTGACTGCAAAACCAAAAACACTGGGAGATGGAGCATGGAAGTGGACTGGAGTAGGGTCAGGCATGAAGCAACACAATTTCTGAGCCTGAAGTGGCCAGGAGGAGTAGGGTGGCATGTTGCATGCAGACAATAAAATGTGTTCAACATTGCATTATAAATGCCATCTCCAACTCCTCGAAAGATTCCATCAACCGTGTCTCCAAAAAATTTTACACATCACTTGGGAAGACAGGCAAACTAATACCAGTGTACTGTACTGGAAGAAGCAAAGATCACCAGTGTCGAAGCAATGATTCTTCAACATCAATTGTTGTGCGGATGCCTGATTATCGTTTTCAAAAGCAACTGCTCTATTCCGAATTTAAAAATGGAAAGCGTAATGCTGGTGGTCAACAAAAGAGGTTTAAAGTCTGTCTCAAGGCAATTTTTTTAAAAAATGTAGTATAAACACCAACAATTGGGAAACACTTGCCTGCGAGCGCTCCAATTGGAGAACAGCCTTTACCAAAGGTGTCATGGGCTTTGAAGACACTCGAACTCAGGACACAAGGGAGAAACGTGCTAGGAGGAAGGCACACTTGGCAAATCCACACCGTGATCAACTCCCACCAAGAAACGAATGTCCCCCCTGTGGAAGGACATGTGGATCCAGAATTTGCCTCCACAGTCACTTGGAGCTTGTGTCGCAGAAAGCACCTATCAGCTGCCTGATCGCCGCCAGCAGCTGCCAATCACGCTCCCGCTTGCTGCGACAAGGGCAGCTGTCTATTGGTTGCCACAGTGGAATTGGGAGGGCTAATGGCAGCGATTGGGCAGCTGCGACGCGAGCGGCTGTGTGCTGAGTTCTGGCGGGTGAGCAATTTTCGGCATTCCCCTCCCCAACAATCAGGCGGCAAATGCCGAAAATTGCTCACCCGCTGGAATGAAGTGCGAGCCTGAGATTTTAAGTGCGAGCCCGAGATTGGAAGTGGCAATTGTAAGCGACGCGAGCGGTTGTGTGCTGCGTTCTGGTGGGTGAGTGATTTTCAGCATTCCCCCCCCCCAACAATCCAGTGGCCAATCACCACTTACAATCTTGGGCTCGTGCCAAAAAATCATTCACCTGTTCCCCCTCAGCACTACCCGTGTATAAGACGACCCGTGTATAAGACGACCTCATTTTTGGGTCAAAAAAGCTCGTCTTATACACGGAAAAATACGGTAATATTTCTTGTTCCAATCACTTCTTGTTCCAATCAAGGAGCAAGATGGGAATCGGAAACGCTTCCCTGGGTTAGTTCAACATTGAGATTTTCCGGGACAGATCTGTTCAAGTGCTCTTGCCTATCCTCTTTCCCATTCACGTGTTCTTGCTGACCATGGGGGGTGGGCAAAAGAGACCCACAGTAGATCAGGGAAGCATGCATCCAACAAATGCCTTGGAGCATTTAAAGCCATAGGCACCAACAGACAGCCCAGTGGATAATTAAGACAGGGTCACATCTTTGTGACTTGTTAACTACCTGGTATTATTTTGCTACTACAAACTAACACATTAACAGTTGGACTATCAAAGGCATATTTAACCTAATCATCAAGGGAATTTTTAGATCTCTAACTTCCTTAAGCAGTTCTGAAAGCCCAAACAGACATCTTCTGGCAAGGCTTAAAATTGTAGCCCCCAGGTCAGCTTGATTTCTCCAGAGTACTTCCTCACATCCTGACCTAATGCTAAGGGCATTTTTCATACTTCAGTCCAACAGCAAAGCACCATTTAATCCTGTTACAGGCTGGCATACTTGACTTGTAAGACAGAACCCTTTGCTTGTCTCCTCAGGGAAATAAACACTTCTAAAAGAGGTGTGGATTTGTAAAATGACTTAAACAAATATAACGGTCATGCTACTAGTGAGCCATTTAGTTCTCTGTTTCCCCACATAGATGACTATGACAAAAGGGGTGAGTTTTTATGTGCTCTTATACAAACTCATCTGTGACTTTATTTCTTTATTGCCCACATGTTCTCTAGGGAAGCCAATTTCTCTTTCAAGCAGCAATGACTCTACTAAGCCAAAATATCCAATTGCCAGTGGAGTCTTCACTTCACCTTTCATCACTGAAATCCCCTTGTGGAATGCTAGTTGTTTTCAAAAGAGCAAAAAGGTGAAGGAGAAAAACAAATGGCAATTATCCCACAATTCTGAAGAGCCTAGAGACCTCTCTCTCTCTCTCTCTCTCTCTCTCTCTCTCTCTCTCTCTCTCTCTCACACACACACACACACACACACACACACACATACACACACAGAATTAGTCTAAGAATATGCTGTGCTCAATGTAAATTGCTAAACATGACACAACTGCACCAAGTATACTGAGCTGATAGATTATATATTTCTTTTTGAAACTATCTTTTGGAGGCTATTTACGAAGAAACACTTTTAAAGGGATATAACCTCATGTATGTGCACAATTGTAACAATCATCAGCCCTGCTCTACAACTTTAAACCTGCAGCACTGTTTTCTGAGAATCAACAACAGCTATTTTCCAAGGCTATAAGTTCAACTGCTCCATAGCATCATCTCCCAGGTGAGTTGGTGCCACATGGGATTCTTTCAGAGGGAGAAGTACCCACTGTAGCTATGCTGTCAAGAACACATGGCATTGCTCATGGGAATATAATTGTTCTCTGTGGACTGATTCTGTTTCAAATGTTTTTCTTCTTTGGGAAAATCATTTCACTGGAGGAGCACAATATCCACACGGATTTGAAGGAGAGATCACGAAGCACTCTAGTCTCTAGATCACCGATCCCCCCTTTAAAATTCGTGTTCATTTGCATTCTGTTATTTTCATGGTTATTTTATTTTTCTGTAGAGGGAAAACATTATGTCAGGTAAACGGTACTATGATACTGAGTGAAGAACTAGCTGAAGAAAAGTGAAGTCTGCTTCCCTAGTCTTATCCTTTAGCAATTCTGCCATAATGATTGAATGTGATGATCTGGCAATCTCTCTGATTCTCAGACTAGTTACACCAGGTCTCCTTGTATAGCAGGCACCTCTGCTCACATTACTGCAGCTGAAGTCCAGAGTCAGAGATGAATCGTTAGCTAAAAATATTTCTCTTAGATAGTACAACAGAGATAGCACCTCAGGTGTGAGGGCCTGACGAACAGCAATTTCTCAGAATATGACAGACTGCACCATATCTAGTTCTGTTATCTCTCAAGCAGAGAACGTACTTGTGTATGTATAGGAGAGATTGACAAGCTGTTTGAAAACTGGCTATCATATTTTATTTCACCACTTTGGGGAGTAGGGATGGCTACCCTCTTTTCTTCTGAAAGGGCAAGTTTGATGTAAAGGTTTGTAGAGCTCCCACAAGATGTTTGCTTTTATATCTTTCTCAGATTTAACTGTGGTTTTATACTCGCTCATCACTGCTAAAATGTTTTATATGTGCGTTATTATTAATTAAATTTGTTAGTCGCTTTATCTTGCTCAGGGCAACCCAAAGCAACTTGCAATTTCCCCAACATAGATACATTAACACTAAAGGGAGGGGGAATACATTAGCAATATATACATTTTTCAAAACTAAATATGTATATATACTGTATACATTTTAAAACTAATTAACCAGGCAGCCCTGCTAATTATATCTTATATGCTGCATGTATTAGTATTCCATAGGGTAGGCACACTTGCATAAGTCACCAAAAGCACTATTTTCTGTCATTACTTCTAGCATTGTGTCCAGAGATTCAAAATAAAGGTTTAAAAGCTCTCACACATGGGACTGCTTTTCAGTGAAAAATGGAACAGCCATTTCGCTACCATCCTCCCAGCCCCAGCCTGCCTCTGCACCCACCAAAACAGTTGATAAACATGTTCCTTTTGGGTTTAACATCAGAGAACCTCACTGAGCAAAGAATCTGAATTAAAGTAGTTTTCTTTGAAGGGCATGAAGGATTGTTTTAAATCTCTACAATAATATCCCACTAGGGCAAAGCTCCATGCATAATCCATGCAACATTACAGACACAGCTTCAGAGTCCATATTGTTTTCCATCTTTCTGTGCTCTTTTCTATTGCTAGAAGAACTGTCTCACACAGTACTCAAAGCCTTCCATCAGGGAAAATAAATTGACTTGAAAATTATGAAGATGCTTGCTGGGGCAAGGCACATCTAATCATGGCCTGTATTAAAACTCCTAAAATATTATTTTTTATTCAAACCATATTTTCTGAGCCTGAGGCTGCTAAGTTGGCGTGTACAATAATTCAAGGCTTGGGGAATATTTCCATTAGCTGTGGTACTTCTTCAGTTAAGTTAAAATACCAGAATTGAAATAAGTGACTCACTGGGATGTTGTTGTCAGTTGCGCTTGGAAGTACTCGCAAGCAAAGAAGAGTGCATTTTTTATCCCAGTACTTTAGGGATCAAAAACCAGCCAACAGAAATAATAGATGCAAACAATGTCTTAGAATAGTACGTATTAATCTCCACAACAAAGGGGCCACTTTACTCCCCTGGAAACAGGCAACTGGCATGTCAGCTCCAGTATGCTCCTTTTCTATTCTTAAATTGGTTCTGTGCCTATATCCATGAGTTAACATCACTAATATAATATGAACTAAGTTTTATTCACATCTGTTGTGCTGTGCACGCTCTTGTTATCTAGCACGCTGGAATCTGGAAGTGCAACTGGGAGCTGCCACAAAAAAATTGCAGTGTGGGGATACTTCCTTTCAGCTCTGTCAAGGGCTCCAGCCACTTCATTTCACCCCCTCCCCCATGCTTTTCTGCCCCCCCCCAAAAAAACCCCTGGCAATACTCAACTGACATTCTGTGCCCACAGAGCATGCACAGTCCTCACTGGACTGTTTTGCAGCATTGTTGTTTGTCTCCTTAGGATTTATTTCTGGTCATATGCAGCGACGGAGCATATGGCCGCCCTGCCCAGGGCGGGTTTGTTCCTGAGGGGGGCAGGGCGTGGAGGGAGCCCTCCCAGGTGCGGGATAGTGGCTCGGGTGCATGGAGAGGCACTGGTGCCCTGCAGCCAGGGGTGGAGTGAGCCGCCCACAGGGGCGGAGCGAGTCGCCGATGGCAGACATTCGGTGCGCTGCTCCCCTGTGACTGCCAAATGTCACCCCTCTCAGCGAAGACACCTGGGACGGTCTGCTGCCACCGCCCCCCCCCTTCCTCGGCCCCTGGTCATAGGAGGGCTCTTTGTACTTCATTCAAGCATGCTGATCTCTCTCTTCTCTACAGATGGTATCATTTTGGCTACATAAGGACCAGAACTGAGACCCACATTCATCTGAGAGCCAGTGGTGTAGTGGTTAAGAGCGGTAGTCTCGTAATCTGGGGAACCGGGTTTGCGTCTCCGCTCCTCCACATGCAGCTGCTGGGTGACCTTGGGCCAGTCACACTTCTTTGAAGTCTCTCAGTATGTGTACTGTTAACAAAACCATGAATGGCAATGAGATAAGAAGAGTCAATTGATAATCTTGTCTTTGTTATGCCTTTGAGAAGTTTCTTGATTATCAACTTTGCTTAAGTAAATTACAATCTCATCATTTGAGAAATTTCTTGGGGGAAGGTCAAATCCTGAGGCCTAACAAGGCATTTTGTTTGCTGGAGGATCAAAATTGCTTCCATCTTCATGAAGTCAAATTGTGCCCCCAAACTGGCATTCTATTATTTTAATATTCAAATCTTCCAGTGTTGAGATGAGCTGGCATCAAAATATCATCATTATGAGAGAACATAGGAGTAACTCACTGATCAGTCAACTCCTAAGCTGTACAGAATTTGTTATCTCCAATTATGTGAGTTGAAGCAGTTGTAATGTGAACAGATGCTGAGCCATAAAAAGTATACATGCAGCATAAATTATTTTTAAAGTTACAAAACTTACGATTTTAAAATTTATCATATCACAGTGTTATGCTTTGCTTTAATAAAATCTGTTCTAAATAGTCTTTCTGCTCAGGTCTCTACCATCATATTGGTTCGATTACAATAATCGCTGGCCAGGGCATAAGGCCATGACACCTTCCCAAGGACATTCTAGGAACTGTGACAACTGGGAATCACAGCTGTCCTTATATATAACCTCTGTGTTGTTGTTTATCAGGACACATGCACATTCTTCTAAAATATCTGATAACATCCTAGCAGCAATACCACTGTTCTCAGGTATGTGATATATACTGTCTTTCATATACAGTCTGCCAAGAGCCATGGGCCCAGCCAAGAGTTAGAACTGAAGAGCAAGTCAGAGCAAGCGGACAACTCAGGAGACATATCAGAACTGTAGGAAAAATCAGGAGACAGAATCAAAGAGGAGTCATCACTTAAGAATAACCAAGGCTCAGGAAGACCTTGTTGCTCAAATAAAGCTCAATTGAAACAGAAAAAAGGCTTCATACTCCTTGCTACTACTTCCATTGATCAGCAGAGTCATTGAGAAGACTGTCACCTGCAGTTTAACCCGGCAGTGTTTTTCCTTTTCCTTTTCAGAATCACAGTTCAGGGGAGCTTACAGGAAACTGGATCATCTGAAGGATTTGAACACACAATCTCCAATCTTTTACCAATAAGTCAAGTAAGTGCCTAGTGTTCCTTTGGAAGGGAGACACAATCAACCCTGCCTCTTTGCAAGTGTATCTCTAGGAACACATAACTTAATACACACCACATTTTTGCATTCCCACTTTTTGCTTGTAAAACCTTCTACAATGTACCCTTGAAGAAAGCAATTGTGAAGCGATTCTGGGAGGTATGGTAGGGACCATTTTTCATAGAAGCAAAGGAGAACCCAGATTTGCCACTGAGTGTACACTCAACATGGAGTCAGAGCCAGTCAATGCTCTTTGAGCAGTGTGTACCTATAGTATGATAATGTATTTCCTAGAGCAGATTTGCCACATTCCGAACATTTTATGCAACATGCAACATGTGAAGTGATACTAATAGTCAGGTTTGTTTTAATTATGAAAGCTTGTACTCTGAAATTAATCTTCAATAATAATCTGAGCCCAATCTAAATATTATGGGCAGGAATCAACGAACTAGTCCTACTATCTAAAACCTGCTTACAGATTTCCACCAGTGCAGCAAGACTTCTCCCCTCTCCTCCCCCTGAGTGGCCTCACTCCCCCTGAAATTGGTTCAGAGAGGTCTGGAGAACCCCTAGAGCATTATTATTATTATTATTATTATTATTATTATTATTATTATTATTATTATTATTATTATTATTATTTCATTGGTTCCTAAATTCACATTGCTCTGAATTTCATGTTTTCTAGTCCCCCACCCAAACCATGCATACTGAAAATGTATAGAGTGGTACCTCGGGTTAAGAACTTAATTCGTTCTGGAGGTCCGTTCTTAACCTGAAACTGTTCTTAACCTGAGGTACCACTTTAGCTAATGGGGCCTCCCACTGCCGCTGCCATGCCATGGCCACGCGATTTCTGTTCCCATCCTGAAGCAAAGTTCTTAACCCGAGGTACTATTTCTGGGTTAGCGGAGTCTGTAACCTGAAGCGTCTGTAACCCGAGGTACCACTGTATTAATGAAAAGTGCCCACAAAATACATATATACCAGGCAAAATTGCAGTACACAGGCTTTTACCCCAAATACTGGGGGGAGGGGGGAGAGAGAGAGAATGGAGAAAAACCCAGACTGACAGGTTTGTGCACCCCTAGTCTAGTCTTACATAAGTGTTTTATAACTTACTGTGAATACCTTTGAGACAGTTCAATATACAAAATAGCCCCTGAAAAGTACACTTTGGCTCTCTATTTCATCTTTTTGTAAAAGACAATCTCGTTCATACCAAGTGAAACAGCTCCTTTGATGGGCTGTTGAAAGTAAACAAACCTATTTTAATTTATTTTCTTTTTGTAAAGTATTAATATCCCCTCTGGGAAAAACAGCATTACAAAGAGCAGGATCAATTCCAGGTTTATGCTTCGAAATGCAATAAAGCTTATTAGGCAGCCAGTGTTCCAGAATAAAACACATACAATGGCACATACTTAGAGAAAGAGCATTTAAAGCATTTGTTTTCAAATTAACATTATGATCTGCCAACAATTTGGTATAATATCGGTGAGTGCCGCATCAGGCACAGACAAAGTTACAGCTGCATGAAGAGCATTAATAATGTGCTGGAATTGGGAACCATTTTTTATAAAATGTACCCCACTGAAGCTATAAGAATTTCCGAGACCTTGAGCTTCATTCTTGGGTCTTTGCAGAGTCTCTAACAATTATGTTCAAATGTGAGCCAAAATAGTAAAAAAGTGAGGTAAAGAGAAAATTGGAAAGCCATGAACAGCCCACATATGCCAAAACAGTATAATAGAAGGGCCGCTGTTTAAATCTGTAGGGTGTCATTTGAAGATATGACTCAAATACATTATTAATAGGAGCTTTTAGGGAGGCTTTAGGGCAAAATCTCCAAAACTCATGGGGAAAGTTGGGTGGGGACCTTCAGTTAAGAGGTTTTGTGGCATTTCGAGGTGAAAGACAGGTGGCTGCCATAACACTCATGTTACTGAGTCATACTGATTATTAAAGCTCTTTTGATTTAAAACTGTGGTCCAAGCACTGGCTGTTCAGAAATTTGCTTTACAGTTCTTCACTACAATAATGGTATTGAAAGGGGAATTAGCTTGAGTTGGTGTAGGTTACTTGAATGTATAGATTCTTGAAGGCTCCTCTTCCTCCTTTCTATAATTCCTTCTTAAAAAAAGAAAGATAAAGCTGTTGTTCTAGGGGCTGTCAAAGTTTTCTGAGCAGAAGTCCTAAAGGTTTATGTCATCCTGCAGTATTCAGGCTCATGACATTTCGATTTCACGTCTGGGAAATTTTTTCTCTCTTGGTTCTGAAATACAGCACAACTACTTACTATATTCTGATGGATGTTAGGTAAATAATGCTGATTAAAGAAATTCCATTGAAATTGAATGGAAATGAGTTAACTGTCATTGATTAGCTCATAAAATGTAGCTGACTTGTTACTCAGTAGAGGAGAAGACAGGTAGTTGAGCACAAACAATAGGATAGTCACTCCACCGTGAACAGGATGTGCACTTTAGTGTGTAACATTTAGAGGGGAAGTCGTCAATATAAGCTGTATCTGCATTATTCTACAATGACTGGACTTTCAGAAAGGAAGTTGGAAGATCGGTATGCCATATACCTGTATGGCCCAAATGCTTATTTCCCCCCATTTTCCTGATATGAATTAAAACAGGAAGGGGCTGGACTGGGCCTACCTTTAGGCAGAGTAAGGAACCATCTCAGACAGTAGATCATAGAATCATAGAATCATAGAGTTGGAAGAGACCCACAAGGGCCATCGAGTCCAACCCCCTGCCAAGCAGGAGTCCACCCCCCTGCCAAGCAGGATGCTAGGTGGCAAGCACTGCCCTCTGAATGTTGTTCCTGAACCCCCTGGATGTACTCTTTTGTCAGAGGACAGAGCTGTATGTATCACATGGCCTGTCCTGCACCCCCATAACTGGTGCCCTCAGGTGCAATGGAGGAAACTGCCCCATTGCCACTTACTGCTGTTGCTGTAGTCACATAAATGTTATGTCGTAAAGACCGCTGTTGCTGAATTATTGCATATATCCATGGACAAATGAAATACACACAGAAACTGGTATTTTAAAAAAGTATAGTATAATACCACCTAGACACGCTAAAGAACGCAAAGTTAGAAAGACATAGGAAGTACTGTTATAGGTTAGTCTGGTGACAGAGGTTACAGAAGGGCATAAAAACAGATTGTCGAGTACACTGACTGCCATTTTAAAATTCAGCACTTGCCAAGGTATATTCCTTTGGGATTGCCAGCTGTTTCTTCTTTAAGGGTCATCCTTAATTTACAGTATTGCCCCTTCTTGTATTATACGCTAACTTTATGGAACTGAAATGTCACTTATTTAAGAGCTTGAGAGAGCTTTAAAAAAAGAAGTTTTGCCTAGTGCCTCAAACTGAAGTTGTGATAACAATAGATGCTTGTGAAATTTATTGTAATACACATTCTGTTCCCCTTCTGATAAAAGGTTGTGAGAAACAAAAGAAAATGAAAACAGCAAAACTACAACTGTAGCTTTGTACTTGTGCCAATTACAATTGTGCCAATTTTATAGCCTTACAAAACAAACATACCAATGGCAAATTAAGTTATTCTGATGCTTAATTGCTATTACAGTAGTTCAACAGAAGCTGCAACACTGCCAGTAAGAGACTTATTCAGTGATGCTCATCTGCTTCCCTCCAGTGGCACGTGAAGAACTCTCTAGAACTCTCATTTTTCCATAATGGCAGAAGACTTAGAGACACAAATATGATAAGGTGGGCCCTGGATCTGCAAAGCCTGAGGAGTCTTTGCTCAGCACTCTAATCTCCAGATTACTGCAACATGCTCTATGTGGGGTTGAGGACATTCCAAAAACTTCAGGTAGTGCATAATTCTTCTGTAAGGATGCTGACTAGCACACCTGTGTGGAATCATGTTACATTTATTTTGATATATCTGCATTGGCTGGCTAAATGCTACTGGGCTCAATTTAAGAAGGTCACATTAGTTTGGGATCTGATGCAACACCTTCCCCTATCTGGATCTGAGATCAGCAGAAGGGGCATTTCTCTTCTCACCAGCAGGGATTGTCCCTTATGTGGTTGCACAGAACAGGGCCTTCTCTGTAGTGACTCTAGCTGTGGAATTCCTTCTTCCTGGGCTTCTGACAATGCATCAAGACACATCTGTCCATCTGGCTTTTGATGAAAACTGGTTAGAATGTCCAGTGTTGTGAAGGTTGTGGATTTTAAGCTCCATTTTATGTTTGCTGCTATATCTTGCAGTGTTGTTTCAATAATTTGTTTAACTTTTTTTTTCAGTTGGTGTCTCATTATCATCTTGTTAATTGCCCTGGGATCCATTTGGTTGAAGGGCAATTTCAAAAGTTTAATAAATGAATGAATACCAAATCAGAGCAACCAAGGAACTTTGGACCAGCTCCATAATATTTACTGTCATTCATGAGATACCCTGCCCCATTCCATTTTCTCTCTCTGCAACACACTGTGGTGCTGATTTGTGGGTAGATAGGGAGGCAAGTACTGCTCTGTGATTAACTCTCTCTTAGCACATAGGCTTGGACTAGAACCTCTCCAACACTATTAAATGACCACAGACTCTTGCTTTAAACTTCAGTATTCATTCCCTTGACTTGCTGAAATATTTCCTGTACTGAATTTGTTGCAGGAAGCAGGGGCATACTGTCTGAAAGGGCAGCTAACAAGAGCTGATTACAAATAAAACTTTATCTTTCAACAGCTGAGTTGGAAATGGTCACCAAAACAGACTGTAAGACCTGGTGCTGCTGTTAATAATGAAGCACAGATCCCATGTTTTGATGAACTTCAAAGTTTGTGTGCCACAAGCAGGCAGGCAGGCAGGCAGGCAGGCAGAGAATGTGGATTAAACATTTGCTTTCACTTTAAAAATATGCCATTTGTAATACAGCATCACTATGAGGGTTTTGCTTCTTGGAGAACTGAGCAAAATCCAATTTTCAAAACACAGGGACCAAAGAATACAATTTGCTTGTCTCTTCAAAGATTTTACTGCAGAATACCAGACAATGCAGAGAGCATATATCATTACAGTGACAAATCGTCCTTTAATTTTCCTTCTTACCATCTTATAATTCAAATGAAATGATTATTATGATGTGAATGCCTTAGTGATACTGGGTGCTGATGTTAACAGGGAGCTATTATTAAAGAAATTATTAGTCCAGTTTACCCTTCTTCAGACCAGAACTGTAATCAATCAGGCACTGCAGCTAATACACTTCCATTCAACTCAATGGGGCTTGCAAAATAGATCCTGAAAGAGACCCATGAAAGATGTGCAGCATAATTTTTACAAATTTAGCTCCAATCAAATCATTCATAGTATGGGTCTCTGCAGCTAAATCAGGCCAGTGCTATATAATCTTGTCTCATACAGGGCATACTGGTTTCCTTACTCCCAGGAAAGCTGCAGACTAAATGAATGAGCTACACCAAATTTCCTGCACCACACATCAAATGTTAGCAGTAGTGGCCTGCAATGGTACTGTCCAAGGTCCTGTTTCTCCATTCCTGTCATCCCCTGGCATGCAACAGGAAGCGCTTGTGGATCCCAGGTGTTCCATGTCAGGTTCATGGTGTCCTTGCCAGCTCTGCAGCACCATCAGCACTAGACTTGGTATGGCCAAGGTGCCATACCACAAGTTGCGATGGTGGATCCGTTCAGATTCTAAATAAGGATGCCAAATCCAGCTGCCACTTCCCACCAGAGCCACTGACCTCTCATCAAGGTGAAAGTGGAATGTGCTTGACTGATTGGAGGACAGAGAAGGGTATGTAAGTGTGTATAGAAACTAGCCTACTGTACAAAGGTAGGATTCACATTCTTTCCTATGCCCACTTTTGCCTCTGTTGCTGCCCCACTGGCCTGCGGCCATGGGAAGGTGGCCATCAGGCTGTTTTGCACCCCTAAGTTTGAAGCTCTGATTCTCTGATCTGAGTCTCCATGGAGATGCTCTAAGTTACTAAAAGCAATGTTTTATTTCAAAGCACACCTGTCAGGCTCCATTTGCCTTGCTGGGAGTTGTGCTAGCTGCTTTCCTATAGTGGGATCTCTTGCCACTAGAAAAACACATGAATTAAGAAGCCACATGGGCTGGATAAAATTGCACAATAGAATTTTGAGTAGAAGGGAAAGATCTGTAAGATGGTGGTTGCTTAAATCGCAAACATTTTCCAATAATATCATCTGAGATCCCACCTCAGGTAAGCCACAGCGATACTGCTCTCTGTGTTTATCATTCACATGGCATTTTTTGGTTGTTTTTTTTTTTAAAAGACTAATCTAATAGCACCCTGGAGATAAAATGTTTCTTTATACCTTTAACTTAGAATCATAATTGTGCTCAACTAAGTGAACATATGTGGAACAAAGTGGAAGCCTGGAAATTAGAAGTTTAAAATTACATATATTTAACTCATATAAATGGATTAAGAAAGCTTATGCAGCAGTTTGGTGAGGCATGCTTCCATTTTGCTCAGAACTCTGGCACTGTAATTCTGTTCAGTAGTTTCCCACTAACATCCCTCTATTGAAGCACCAGTTTCAGCACTGCCTTCTTTTATTTCTGCTTAGCAATATGGTCATGTCTGAATAGATTTCACAAATTCAGCTTCTCATAAGTGATGGAAATACTGCATCACCTGTCAGCAAATTTCAGTTAAAGGAATTTTGTACCTGACACTCTTATTGAGAAAATAAATTAATCTCTGAGAGACTTTCTATTTACATTACCTCAGCACAAACTGGACCTTGCTAATTACATAACAGAACTGCAGGCAGGACACCAAATTGCTAGCTTTATAGGGAGAGACATTATAAAATATTCTGTGCATAAGTGGGTGGGTGGGTGTGATCAGGGAGATACTGCGAGTGGGCAGAGGCTAGGTCTCAAAGGCAATGTTAGAGGTGCAGGAATAGCACAACCACCAGCAATAACCTCATCAAGTTTTTTTTTTTTATCCCAGCAGTTTTGGCCAGAGAAATATATCCTCCATGAGCAGACCATTGGTCCATCTAGCTCAATATTGTCTGCACTGACTGGCAGTGGTTCTACAGTGTTTCAGGCAGTTGTGTTTCCCAGCTTTATCTATGGATGCCATAGATTTAATATGGGACACTCTGCACGCAAAGCAGATACTCCATCACTGAGGCCTTCTGGCCCTTCTCAAAGATAAGGATGCTCGTTACAGTTCTTACTGCCACAGTTCTTAGTTATTCAAAAGAAGCAGCCATCTGCTTTCCCTAGCCAGCAGAGGCAGCAATATTGATCTGTGTGGGCACCTCCATTGCAAGAGGTGGGTGTAGCAGGAGAAAAAGCCTCATAGCAGTGGCATTGCTGTTGCTTACTGGAAGAAGGGAGAGCGAGGCAGAGCTGAGGTTGGGGCTGTGTGAGCATAGTAGTAGGAGTCTTGGATTGGTGCCACTCACTGTTTCACCATCTCCATTCTGGTAGGGAGCCACAACAGTGCTGCTGGGAGGCTATTCCTGTAGCTCCATCCCACTAGCCAATCTGCTTCTGGTTATTGCTGCCTACCTTGGTTGCCAGAAGAAGAAAACCCGACACCTTTGTGAGATGGCTGAGATAAGCAACACCCTTGTATTGTGATTGGCAAGAAAGAGGCAGGACCCAGTCTTGGAATATTACTAGGCCATAACTTTAATTATTGACAGGCATCGGTGCATCCACAGAACACATTGGTTGTAGTGGGAGTGGAAAGAAGGCCCTCATTTCTACCACTAATCTTAGAACTGGACTGCATAGGGTTGTCCTCCTTCAAGTACCTGGAAAACGTGGTGGGTGTGGATTTTGACACCTGCATTGGCCACAGGCCACATAAGAGAGCAGTACAGTGATTGGAAAAATGGGTAGATCAGTTACACACATGCACTAATTGTGAGAGTAACATACAGGATGGTCATTAAGAGAATCAACTCCAAAATAATTATTGTCTCAATCACTTGAGAAGTTGTGTTTCCAGAAAGAGAGTGAACACATCACAATGTGCTCTGCACAGCAGAATTAACTAATCAGAGATTCAAGCAAAACAAAAGCTTGCTCTGCTGAATACGTACATCCTGTCAAATTGCATTTATCAACCTAACGGTTATTAGAATTTATTCTGTTATGTGAATGAAATTGTGAGCTTAAAATGTCACTGGAGATTTATTAATATGATACAGCCTCTGATAAGGGCATGTGAAAGGGCATAGAGAGAGCAGATAATGTGAGGCAGTGGGTGTGCATGTGTATTTGTTTAAGAGAAGAAAAAAAGAAAATAAAAATGTGGCAATTTATCAGTGAGTTTTCCCCCCAAAACCATCCCAGCCACATCAGGGATTACTAAACACATGTGTAATATTGGGTGACCATACCATGGAAAATGCTTTCTCAAAATTTGATAAAATGTGGTAAGCAGGGGAAATAATGATGCATTCTTTAAGAGGAGCAGCCAAATTAAATGCTGTTATTTAGAACAATAGCTGCAGCATAATAGCATCTTCCTTGGGTCTAAAAGACAATAAAAAAATAATACAATAAAGATATCCTTTTAGATATAGGTTGCTTTTCTACAATTTTCAGGGCGCAATTTAGAATCTTGGAAAATCAGGGTTCTGAATCACACAAGGAACCTACATGAGTAGAAAAATCTCCCTACCCAGAAGTTATTCTTTGAACTAATGTAAGGCAAAGGGGCAATGATAGGTCATTCGCCAGTGTGCTCATCCTCACAAACCCTCATCATGTTAATGATTCGGAAACCTAAACAGGGCTGGCATGTGTCCTCATTGGGCTCATTAGTGACATGAGAGAGGAAAACCAGAAGCCATTGGTGGAGGTGGCAATAAGTGAAGGCTTAGGATAGACATGGACACTCTGTTTTCTTCTATTCCACTAGCTGGGAATGCTGCAATGGTCTTTGGGCTAGCCACTCTGCTGATTGCCCAGTTAGCATTTTTTAACACACCTGTTGATGGCATCTCGCAAAGTGAGAAACACTGAATGTTTGAGAAACAAGAAGTGTTCTTAGAACTCATGCAGAACAGTAGTCCTAACCCTTAGTAGACTCAGGGGCTGCCTTTAGCTGAAACATGCATTTGGTGACCCACTTCCTAATTTTCAAACATTTATTTGCTTGGTGATAGTGCTGCAACCCACTTTCAGACTGCAATCTTATACTACAGAACTTATGTGAGAGTAAGCTCCACATTGAACTTAATAGGACTTTCTTCTAGACATGTATAGGATTTCGCTGCATAGCATGTCCCAAAACACCAGTCAAAGACAAATGCTCTAAAAAAGTCAGAAAATTTCTGCAGAGGGTTCTACCAATAGGAAGTTGCATTTTCTCTCTCCACAGCCCAACCCCTGGTTCCCACACTGATGAAGCTGTTACACACATTCCTGCCACGTTCTTCTGATGCACTACCCTTCACATGAACTTGCAGTAGCATTTTAATTCAACTGCAAGGCTCCAGTGACCCATTCAGTATTTGGAAATCACTCATCTAGGATTCCAGAATGCTTGGGCTAGAGGCTTTTTCCACGTTCTTCACAAGTTATAACAAAAGAGCCCCAGGACTTGTAATTCTATTGCCACCACACAGATTGCATTCCAACAGCCATATGCTTGAAAATAAGTCTCGCCAAACTCAGTGGATCTCTCTTCAGAGTAAATATGGATTGGACCGGACAGCCTACCAACAGCAAAAGTAATTAGAAAGACATTTCATATCAAAGTCAACAGATCAACTCACCAGTTTTCTCGGCCTTGTGCTTTAGACTTTCCTGTCCTGGAAGGCATGGGCAAGGCCCTTCACAGCGAGCTGCAATGTTTTTGCCAGATGTGCATGCATGAAACTCCAACTTGCACTGTAATTGCAACAGAAACAAAACAAGGGCCTTTCATTTCAGGTAAAACAATTGTGGAGGGGGGGAGGAAGAGAGAGAAATTACACATTGCCAAATAGTTAGGACCTTTGAGGTGGCAGTTGTTTCCTAAAGAGCTTATTTCCCAAAGAATATCCATGTGCCTGGCCAATCACTGTACTTCACTGGTATTCCTTCTCCCTCTTCATGGTATGGCAGAATTCCAGTTTTGAGTGTTTGTTCAATAAACGAAAAATATTTTGCTTTAATATGTTGTGTTAAGGGCTTTCCGTCTTTACACAGGCTCCAAAATGTCAGGAAATTACAACTGCTAAGCTGCAGGTGTGTAATTTAGGCGAGATTGATATGGTATGGTATTCTATAGTTCTGTAGTTAGTTCCATCTTCACCACAACCTTTGCGTTACAAGTGCAATTAGTACAATGTTGGTGTCCATGCCCTACAACCACTCTAGCCAATTTCTGCACATTCTATAGTTATTGAAGGTGCAGGAGAAGGCCTGAATTTGCAGGGTGGGTGGTGGCCAGCACTGGTAAGGCTGGTCTTTAAAAGTTGGAATGGAGAACAAAGAAATTCAGCAGATACAGCACAGTGTTACCACCTAAAACTTTTCCTTTTTTTGTGAAGACTCCTCAGGGCCTTTAAGCTGCCTGTTAGAAATCCCACCACTGTGCACCTTAAAGACATTTCCTCTTCCTCCATGCCTCGCAAACTATTTTTACTCATCTCTTGTGATTTCTTCTCCCTGTCCTTTCACACCTAACATCTCACCTCTTGGCTGACCTGACCTGTAAGCTCTTCAAGAGTGAGGCCTATTCTATGAGAATCTTGTACTTCAGAGGCTAAGATTGGCCCAAAACTGCTGCTTAGCAACAATGGAATAACAGGTCCATTGACTAACATTGGCCAGGAAAAAGCATTTTTAATAACAATTAATATTACAGAACTCATAGGTGAAAGCAAATACTAGGCTTTCCTTTTGACCTAAATCAGCAGCCCATTTTCCAAAGCACACAGTGCAAGGGAAGAAATCTTTATGGAGAACAACCACGGCAAATGCTGTAGAAGAAAAACACCCTTTAACTCATTCAGAATAAGCCATTTCTTATATTTTCTACCCCAAATTTGTAACGGAGAGTCCTCAAATCTTTATTTCTTGTACTGGCAAGTTTCAAATCTATTTGTTGAGACATTTTTAAACTAAAAAAATTGTAGAACCTACTGCCCCCTGATTTTTCATTATACTGATGGAATGCATTAACCCTTAACAACAAAACCTAAAATAAAATAAATAAATTGAAACAAAATACACTGTTATATATATCTCTTCTCCTTTTCCCCAGTCCTTTTTATGGCTTTCTCACACCCACAAAGTATAATTTATTAACCGACCCAAATATGCCTGTCACTCACTCTCACTTCATCCAACATTCCATTCAATACCTTCCACTTAATCTTCCCTCACAACAGGTTTATGCTGAGCATATGCAAAAGGCACTCTGACTAACATATGTGGCAAAAAAGCCCTTTTAATAAAAGCCACTAACAGGTTATACTATTAGGCAAAAACCAAAACAAAACACATGCTAGCCAATCGTCTTGACCTAACACAACAAGCCTAATATAAAAACTGAAGATTGGGGGCAATGAATAAGTCAGGATGATGATTAGAACAAAAGTAGAGGAAGACTTGGTCTGAGCCTAATATAACAGCATTAGGACTCCTTCATGAGCAGAAACACTGTACTTCTACTATCCATATCTTCAAAGTGTAATCCAGTTTGTGGTAATAAAAAATACTGCCTTACTTGGAAGATAATCCAAATTGAGTCTAACAACACAATCCTATGCATATCCATTCAGACGTAGTCCTAAGGAGTTAAATGAAACTTATTCCTAGGCAAGTATGCATAGGATTTCAGGCTTAGATTATTACAACTCAATCCTATGTTTACTCAGAAATAAGTTCCACGGTGTTCAGTGTGGCTTACCTCAAGCTAATATGCATAGGGTTGTGCTGTTAGTTATTGCTCTGGTTTGATTTTTTAAAAAAAGAATAAAGTCAATTTCTGATCCTATAAATTGTTTTGAATGATTTACAGAGTTGTTTTTATGGATTTTTACTGTTTTATTTTTATTTTTTAAAAGAAAGGAACACAAGCAGAGTATAAATCTTATGAAATACATAAATAGGTGTGATGATTCCATTGAGGAGATATTCTTTTTTGTGCAAAATTTAAAAGGTTACAACCTGTTATTTTTACAGACTGGTGACACTGGAAGAGAGCTCATCAGTGATCCAGTGTTTCAACGCAGCATACTGTAGATTTAGTACTGGATGCTCCTGAAAGTTAAAACGGTATATAAAGCATAACAATAATCTACTCTTGAGCATGGCTGATTGATTAGAGCACAGATCAGCACTGAGCTGAAATATTTGGTGTAAGGTGGAGATATTGGATATAAAAAACACCCCTTGCCAAACTCAACTATGCCCTGCCTATTTAGTCTGTAAATAACTAAAGTACCACCAGTGCTATTCCTTTTCAAGCAGTGGTATTTGCTTGTTTGTATTTACACATTCTTGATAATAAAATTCAGCTGAGCAGAGGATATATGTTTGAGAGATGCCTTTTGTTTTATCATATTCAGAGGAATTGAGTTCCTCACATGAAATAAATTTGTGTTTGCAAATAGAAAGGTAGAGTATTAAAATGCTTGGAAGACAGTAATAACAGTGCAATCCCATATAGGTATACTCAGAAGTCAGTCCTATTGTGTTCAGTCAGGCTTACTCCTTAGTACATGTGTTTAAGGATGCAGCCTTATTGATTTAAATTGGGGTTTAAGCATCCATTTAAGCATGCTTAGGACAGCAGCCCAAGAATCATGGCAAGGTTGGAAAGCAAGATGAACCAATCAGAAAACAGCAAGGCATATTCTGAACAATGACACAGTTCTTTTCTATTCTGCCACAACAAAAGAGCAGAGTGAATGGAATAGGATGTTGTTACAAGATAAATGCCTCCTACTTTGAAAATACCATCAGTAGCTTGGTTCTGCTTGTGTGTAGTTTTGCTAAGAGGGCTCAGTCTTCCCAGGCTTTAATCTAGCAGCAGGAGACCATTATCTTCTGACAACGTTTTGTACCAATGACATTATCTCCTGGGCGCTTTCTGAACTTCAGAAGACCCTGGTGATTGCATACTCCCTATGATATTCTGTCCTTCAGATTTAGAAAATTCACTGACACAGCCAGCTATCTGCTTGAGGCTTTGTTCAGGAGATACTTTCTGATATTTTGCTTGCCTGCATGGTTCTGACAAGTGTGGCTACAACAGAACCACACGCAACTACCCTAAAGTGGACATCACGGGGTATGCTGGAATCCACTCACAAGAAGAAGGATATTTGAATGTTAAAAATAACAAAGCTACTCAAGGCATTTTAAGAGGAAGACAAAGACATTCGGGGGGGGGGGGGAGAGAAAACAAGAAAAAAGATATAAAAGGTCAGGATAAAAACAAAACTTTTGTGGGAAGGATATAAACATGAGCCAATATATAACGGTCTTATTCAAGACTAATTGCATCAAAGGAGGAGAAATTTCAGCGAGGGAAGGATGAACTCTCCCGCCCCGGTTGAATTCCCCCCCTTCACTCCTCCCCTCTGTAATTAGACTTGAGAAAAATATTATAATGGTTTCAGAGGTAGTTTTAGGATGATGTAGTGGCACTGGGCACCTCACTGCAGTGGGTGCCACAAGAACGCTGTAGAAGGGAGCAAGAGGGACAAATTTTAGTGTCGCATAGGGTGCTGCTGAAATTTGAGAGCCTAAAGTCTGCCACTGATGTTTCCCTTTTTCAAGTCCAATTGCTGTAGCAGTGTGCATGGAGGAGAATTGTGTGTCAAGGCCCCGAGCCCTCCCCCATTTGTTGAGTAATAAAACACATGGACACCAGTATTTTAGGTTAATGGGCTAATGAAGGCCACAACTTTATTGGTTACAGAATGGGACTGGTATTGGCTTAGGCACTAGAATTGAACTGACTATATCCGATTCCTGCCTGCCGTGCAGGTAGTCCAGTAAGGGTCAACCACCAGTAGAGGGAGCCCTGTTGATGTACATCAACTGAGAGCTCCCCCAGGGTCCCCGATGGGGTCATGGCATGGCCCTACCCATACCCGTGCTTCGGATGACAGCCGCACCCCCGGATCCCTTTAACAGAATACCCTTAAAGAGGAGGGGCAGGTGATGGTCACAACCTCCCCTCCCATGAACCACGTTTTAGAGACCTAAGCATTAAGCAGATCCGGGGAAGGAGGAACAAGAGGGAGATCCCCCGGCCATGTGGCTGCTTAAATAAGGTAAGCCACGCCCCACGGCCAACCGGATTGTTCAAATGGGGGCGTGATGCGGCTGGAACTCCCCTATGGCACTGACACGCCCCGCTGTACACGGTAATAGCATGTGACCTGCCTGCAACACCGCTCCACAGGGAAGTGGAGCGGCCTTGCTGCTGGATTACCATATTTTCCCGTGTATAAGACTAGGTTCTTTTCCTTTAAAAGAATGTCAAAAATAGGACGCGGGTGGTGCTGTGGGTAAAAGCCTCAGCGCCTAGGGCTTGCCGATCGAAAGGTCGGCAGTGCGAATCCCCGCGGCGGGGTGCGCTCCTGTTGCTCGGTCCCAGCGCCTGCCAACCTAGCAGTTCGAAAGCACTCTTAAGTGCAAGTAGATAAATAGGGACCGCTTACCAGCGGGAAGGTAAACGGCGTTTCCGTGTGCTGCGCTGGCTCGCCAGATGCGGCTTTGTCACGCTGGCCACGTGACCCGGAAGTGTCTCCGGACAGCGCTGGCCACCGGCCTCTTAAGTGAGATGGGCGCACAACCCTAGAGTCTGTCAAGACTGGCCCGTACGGGCAGGGGTACCTTTACCCCTCAACTAGAGCCAGGGCCTTCTCGGCTGCAGCTCCAACCTGGTGGAACGCTCTGTCACAAGAGACTAGGGCCCTGCGGGACCTGACATCCTTCCGCAGGGCCTGCAAGACAGAGTTGTTCCGCCAGGCCTTTGGTCAGGGCGCAGCCTGACTCCCTCCTCTGGCAACCTGCACAGAATTTTGTTTAATCGGTTGCCATCTATTTGATTTTAACTAATTTTTATAATGAAATATTTTTAGAATGTGTTATTATTTGATTGTTTATTTGACTGTTGTTAGCCGCCCTGAGCCCGGCTTGGCTGGGGAGGGCGGGATATAAATAAAATTTATTATTATTATTATTATTACCTTTACCTTTACCTTATACTCTAGGCCATCTCCCCCCATTTTCTTAAATTTGAGACCCCCAAAATAGGGAGCATCTTATAGATGGAAAAAGACGGTAATTCCCCCTTTCGCACCTGCCCTCTCCAGGAAGATCATCCTATGCCCATTATGTGGTTTTTTTTTTGGGGGGGAATGAAAATATCCACACCACTGCTGGGGGAGGGGGAGTTCATGTATGTGTAGTTGCAGTGTGTGTGCGTATTTCAGTGGTTGCAATAAGTGCACGTCTGGGAGTTTTATTGCAATGAGTCTGTGTGTGCATGGTTGCAGGGTATGTCTGATGCCAGTTGACAGATTCTGTGGTTTCAATGTGCCCAATGGCCCCAAAATGTTGACAACCCCTATTTTACAACTTAAGAAGAAAACGGGCAGAATAATTCTTGTTCTTTCCAATAGAACTCACGGCAATGTTTGAACAGAAACAGAAACAGCTAGCCATAGACCTCATACCAGTGTGATAGCTAACACGTCTTTGTCTGAAGTTCCATAATGATGCCGTACTTCTCCTATGGCACATTTCAATGGATAAATGCAATACTGCTTTAAGCTACATTTGTTCACAGTGATCCCCAAAGACCAAAGTGTTCCAAAACCATTTTACTACAAGAGGAAATCATCTGCTGTATTTGCTGCCAAATATAGATTGATACAATAAAATACATGTGGGGTGGGAGAACAATGACAGAAATCAGCCCTTGAAAATTCTGGTGCTAGGTTTAACAGTTGAGTCTGTGTGGCAAGTTGTTAGAGAGTGTATTTTGGCTAAAGTGGGCCCCTGAGATTCTTCCACCTTACATGTGTGATGATTTAATTTTCATTTGCAGAAAACCTACAGCAATGCATTTTGCATAAATATTCACATTTCAAGGGAAATATAAAGTAACACCATAAACATTTATTCCTCGCTATTTTATATTTCTCTCTTTTGTAGGACCCCAGCGGACTGCCATCATCTCCAAAAGAAGCCAGTAGCTGCTTCCTTTGAATGTGAATTCAGCTTAGTCTTTCCCTCTCTTGATAATGTCTCTAGGCCCATGGGGTCAAATTTGAATTTTATACTTTCCCTTGTCTACATTTTCATGTCTTAGGGTTGCCCAGAAGATTGCTGAGCATGATCAATAAAGGCTGTCAATCCTTTGAAACCATAGTGTAGGATTTCAATTCAATATTATTTAAGTTTCTCACCGTCTTCCTAAATGGCACGCCAACACAACTTCAAACTAAAAATGTTCTACAACATGCTTGTGTTTTATAGCATATGTCTTATTTAAATCTCACAAAAGAATGGTGTCAACATGCAACTTGTTTTATGGGTTTTTTCTGTTTCCTTTCAATATATTAGCTTCTTTCTGTGTGCTTAATATATCAGCAGCAAACGCTAATGATTTTTTAAAAAAAATTCTTTCTTTTACTCATTTGCTACATGAAAAAGCTGTGAAATTTTGAAACTACAGGATAGAGATGTTTGTCATCCTCCCCTAATCTTTCCTTCTTTTCTGTGTCTCTTAGCAGATAATTAGAATCAATTGGAATTCAGACATCCCTTTTAGAAAGAGATTTTGTTTACATGTATTTGAGCACTGTCTGCTAGAGTTCTATTGATGTTTCCATTATAAATCTTTCTCTTCTGATGTTTCTGGCTTAAATGGGGCTGGGGAAGATGCCATGGAATACATAGCTGCAAGAAACAATGCGGTTTCCTTGTTTTTAAAAAAATAATGCAGAAATTAAAAAACACTGATTTTTTTAACACTCTCTTGCAAATGGGAAATGTTTCTTTATAATTGCTGTACTGTTTTTCGCCATGTCAAGTTTACTACTTGAACTTGTGAAGACTACTTTTTAAAACATGAGAATGATGCATTATTTAAAGTACTGACAAATGTTTCACATGTTATATAGTTCTTTATTTATTTATTGCTGTTTCTGAACTCAGGTTTGAGGTGGCCAGCATGCTGCTTTAACTGCAATGTATATGTTTTTAGCATTTTAATGTATTTTAGCTATATTATGTAAAGAGCTTCAAAGACTTATTATTGAGTAAACAATGAATAATAAATATGCACGAGTCTTCCAAATGCTGCATTCTATTCCCATTTATTAAATATATTAAACTAGATTTACATCCACGTAACTAAAGGAGCATTCAGCCAGGGAACTCCATTGGGCTGGAATTGTCACTGTTCTAATTAAGAACACTGTTCTCTAGGTGAATATGCACCACTGCCATTAATATTAATAGGCATTAAATCTGGCAATGGTGGTCTGGCCAAGACCCCCTAATTAACATTCACAGTCTATTGTGTAAATATGTATTTAGCCATCTGGGAAATGCGGGTGTTAAATTTGCTTTCTAAAGTGGATGTTATTTGCCTCTTTGAAGCAGATTTTACAGCTGATTAGGTCAGAAATACCAGTTTTACTAGCATCTAAATGTAAATTGACATGAAAGACCATTATTGACTGTTGTGTAAACGAATACACATTAAAAACTCCCCTCTCAGTGCATATTTACACTGCAGTCTAGCAATTCTTAAGCAGCTAGGAAAACAGTATACATTAGGAAAGCTTCCACATAAAGGAGACTCAGTACATATTGACAAAAGACATCATTTGGCAATGAACTGCGTGCATTTTTTAGGTGGGAAGACAATTCCGATAACCGCCCCGCCCCCCGAAGTCACCAAAATATCTGTAGGAATGGGTCCCTTGGAGGCATGGACACCTATGTAGGCACTGCTGTCACTACCAAATAAGAGGCAGCAGGTGACCATATTGTCATGGCCTTTCTTGTTGCCTAAAATAGGCTGCTGATAGATTCACAGATGCTGTCTCCAGGGCAGATGGAGGAAAAGTAGGGGGTGGTGATGGTGGAAATGACTTACGGAATTGGATTTCAGCAAGACAGGAGAAGCCTTGGAGCAGAGCGTTTCCAGGCTTTGAATTTCTGGGGTGGCTTATCACAACTAGCACATACCTAACCAGATCAGCAGTGTGTGTGTGCACAGGTACACATCTGTGTGTATCTATATACAGACACAAACACATTTTCATATGACAATTGATAATGAAAATGTGTTAGTGAATCATGTCTGCTGATCTGACCTCTACAAATTTAACTGAACTTCTTCACAAAGCCTTTGTGTGTACAGGCTGACACTGTGTACAGAACCAATTTGCATATACCTTCTCCAAAGAGTTCAGAGCCAGAGTGCATGGTCCTGACTATCACCATCCTCCCCATGGAAATGTCGACTGAGCAAGGCTCTAGGCAGTCTTCCTAGAAACAAATCTGGAGAAGTCCACTTCCTGACTTGCTCTACTGCTGCTGCCTTGATGGTACCTGTGAGAAGCTGTGGCTGTGACTGCAGCTTTTGAACAAGCCCACTCTTGCCTCTTGCCTTTCCCAATGCCACGTTTTCCTGTGCTGCCACCAGCCATCTGTGTATGGATGAGCTAAGGAACTCTTAGAATCAAGCCAGCGCCACTTCCAAAGTTGTTATTTGTAACAATAAGATGGCCCAGAGAGAAACTGGAGCAACAGCTCTTGAACCTGTTACACTTCTGGCTACGGTCAGAAATCTGACACAGGATCATGCAAACTACCACAAAGAAATGGATGGTGGTTTCCAAACAGAATGCTTGCAACTCCAGTTATAAATGGACGATTAAACACTTTTGTAACAGTCTCTACACTTCTGGTTATCAGCTATGAAATGTGCAGAACCAACAATAATTACTGTTTTCCTTATATCACCCCTGCTTTTTTTGGTAGAAACAAAGGTTGTGGGCTTAGTGGTGAATGGAAATTTCCCCTTACTCTCTGGGAATACACTTTCTAGTTTTAACATGTGATGAGGTAAAAGAAAATCAAACAATCTCACAGAGTTTTGAACTGTAGGACCTATTGTTTTGTTGTGATTTAAGTTGTTCCCCTCTGTAGTTTTTAGTCTGAACAGCAATCTATTTGAATTTTGTGAGCTTGGCATTAACTTAACCTAGAGAGCACTGTTTATTGTTTCCTATATATGTCCTTAAGTGCTCTTCTGATTTCACAAGAAAGCCTGGATTTCTGCAGGCTTCTGTTACATTAGTGATTGCGGGGGCATGTAGACCCACAATTGACAGACTGGTTGAAACATCCAGTTGTTCTAGTTTCAGCAGGGCTGAAAACCAAGTATGTAATCATGGAGTGCTATAAAACTGCTCATCTATACCTAGCAGAATCAGCTAATTTTGGGCCCAGCAGATGGATTGCTCAAGCATAAAATGCTATTTTAATGCCAAATAAATTGTTCTGAGCAATAGCTGGAGGATCAGCTCATTCTGGGAGAAGCAGAAATGTTCAGAAGTTCAGTTAATCACATTGGTTTTATGATAAAAATGTGTGCACAGTAACAGCAAGGATATGCCAGTCCAAAGGAGATTTTAAAAATCCAGCAGGTACTTAATAAAGCTTTTTAACCAAAGCATTAAACTGATTCAAGGCCAGGCAGCCTCTTCAGAAGGAGGCTATATAGACTAACATGCTATTGCCATCACATTTGGGGAACGTTAAATCAATTCACACACCAGCTCTCTTCACATCATTAAAATGCTACCCTTCCTGCTGCTACAGAAGTGAAAAGGATTGCAGACAGTACTGCAGGGACCAGGTCCCTGGGCAGGCAGGCAAAGTGGGAGCAGCTGCTGCCCCAGCTGGTCATGGTCCAGCTGCTGGGGCAGCGTTATAAAGCCTGCCTGCCCTGGATTCCATCTACCTGACCCTGCAACCCCTCGGTGGGGACTGCCAACTTCCCCACCCAGAGACTCCTGCTGCTGCGGCTCTTGGGGGGACTGCTGTCTCCCCCACTTGGAGGACTGCTGCTGCTACAGAAGCGAAGAGGACTGCAGAGAGGACTGCAGGGACCAGGTCCCTGGGCAGGCGGGCAAAGTGGAACAGCTGCTGTCCCAGCTGGGCATGGTCCAGAACGATGCCATGGTCAATGGTATGAAAACACATGGAGCAATTAAGGAGAACCAACAGGGTTGTACTTCCCCATCTATATGCTGGCAAAGGGCAACCAATGCTGTTTCAGTGCCAAAAATAGACCTAAGACCAGACTGAAATAGGTCCAGATACTCTACTTCCTCCTGGCATACCTACAGCCGTCTGGTCACCACCCTCTCAATAACTTTGCTCAGTAATAGAGTATTAGAGATTGGCTGGCAGTTTTCTAAAACCTTCAGATCCATGGAGGACCACTTTATGAGAGTTTGCACTACCTCTTTCAAGGTGGTAGGCAAAACTCCCTCCCATAGCAAGGCATGAACCCATTCTGGATCCATCCAGTCAACCTCCTCCTGCTAGATTTTATCAGCTTGAAGGCCAGGGATCAAAAGCGCAGTAATACAAATGTCTGACCGCACTCTCAAGCACTGTGCAGGAGAGCAACAGCTCACCATTTCGATCACATTTTTCCTCATCCTCTCAGTTTTCAGCAGGGTTTTTTTTTTTTTCCATTGGGATGACCTGCAAACAAAACATTTAATGTGGGCAACAGTCCTTTTATGAGAGAAGAGGACTGAGGGGGACATGATAACACGCTATAAATAACTGAAAAGCAACCACACAAAAGATGGCAAAGACTCCTTACAAACACAAAACATAATGGCTGGACTCAACTAAATATTTGCACAACTGGCAGCCAACTGTATTTCATTAACAAGCAGCAGTAGTCAATTTCTAAAACATGTATCGCATCAGTCCACACAAAGGCTTGAGTGAATGGATAAGTTTTCAACAAGCAGTGAAAGGTGAACAGCAATTGTACCTCATAACTCACACTTCTAAGGAAGAGAAATGCCCTTTTGTTATTTATGATTTTCTGGTACTTCCTCAGGCAGAATGAATGTACACAAGGGCCAATGTTTCCTGCTTGAAAACACATACCAGATTCCTGTGGGTTGTATAATGTAACTGACTAATAATCTGCCTTCTGCTACTTTCACATGTGAGTACTTATTCTCTTTCCCAACATACTGATTACTATATAATGGGTGACTAGTGCACTTGGTTTCTTTCATTTAAATATTGCTTTAAACTCCTTTGCTATTATCGGACTGTGGTCTATTTTAACATTTCTAATTACCAGTTTGGTTTCTCCAAGGCAAAAGCCTGTGTAGATCATACTCTTTAAAGGCAGTGTGTGTGTGTGTGTGTGTGTGTGTGTGTGTGTGTGTGTGGTTACTGGGGTCCCCAAACCCTGGGAACCAGCCCTTGTTCATTTGCCAGGTAACCAGAATCAAGAATCAACCCTGCAAGGTAAAACACAGTTTGGGCCAGGAGGCTCCCAGATGTTACCAGATGTCAGCTGAGATTCACAGCACCAAAACTAAAAACCAGGCTTCCTGTCCTTGAGCCTCAGGCCCACAAAAGCTCCACAGTAGCAGTTTGACCAAGAGGCCAAGATAATTGGACTCAGCGCCAAGGCTTTCACTTAGAAAATACACAAGAGTTGAAGATACGGATTTAAAATGATTTTTTAAAAACAGCATAAAAAGAAACTGTGTACCAGCGAGAAAACAGAAATAGTTAGGAGTACATTTGTTAATACCAAAACTGAGCAAAAACCAATAAAGATAACTTACCAGGCTCTAATATAAACCATTCAGAGCAACGGACCACACAGAAACATAACCAGAGGTGTCAGAAATCAAAGTGTGGGGCACCAGACAAGAAAAGAGAAAGTTTGGCCTAGGTACTGAGCTAAGCCTTCCTACCCAATCAAGGCACAAGCAAGCTGTAACCTTCCAAAACTTTAAAGAGAGCCTTCTGTCCCACAGCTGAGGTATCTTTTGATTAGTTAACTGCCATTGTTGCTGAAGACTCAGCACAGGTGCAAGTCATGAGATCATTTTCCAATTAGTGAGAACAAGCTATTTCTAAGGGGTCAACTTTTTACCCAGAGGTGTTAGTAAAGTAAGCTATGTTTTTGGACAAGGGTTGAATAGATAAGTCAGGTTTCTTAGCAAGTAATGTTGATTCTAGCAGCTACTAACTCTCCAAGATGTCAGACCAAGGTTTGCTACCCCTGCTACCACAATATGCTTTCTTAAAAATTGTGATGCTAGACTGAACTGTCCTTCCTCTGCATGGAAAGTATTCACTGTACTACTGAGCCCTACACTCCCATACAATATTGTCTGTCATTGATGGAACCAATAATAGGCAAATAAAGTCAAGGGTGATAGTTTAGTTAATACATAGGTATAATACCTATACCTATATGCTTTCATTTGGACAACATCAGTGGGGCATTTGGGCAGCCCAAGATCTCCATACACACTGCCTAGGCTTGCACCCTGAGGAGGTCACTTTGGTGCTGCTAACGCAGCAATTTGGCTTCACCCCCAGAGGCACACTCCATTGTCTCTTGAGACAGATGGATGCCAACAGGAATACCTTTCATAATTTGCTAATTTCCCCATGCCCTGAAGTAAAGCATGCACTGCTGAAATAGAAAGGATACACTCTTGGGAGTCATATGTCGGGAGACAAACAAATCTTGTAGCAGTTGCTGTACTCTGGGTGTGCCAAACCAGTAGAACCTCCCACTCTAATAAAAAGCACCACAGACAGAAATAATAGCCAGCACACAAAATACTGTTGAGCTATATGCCCTTTCAAGGACAAGGGGAAATGCAAAAGTTACCCTTTCTGAGCATATTCAATGAACATCTTTTGTGCAAAATGCTCTTGGAAACTGACTGTATTCCATTTCACAGCCTATTTAATAGGAGAGATTGTTTAAAAACAAGGTCAGTTTATCTATTTGCCAATCCAGTGCATTTAACATCCCTGTATTTACAAAAATAACTGAACAAGCAACATTTAATTCAGAGTAAACAGTTATGGAACAAAACTACTGGCAGCCAATGAAACGACACACACACAAAAGCAGATGGCATTTACTCGACTTCCTGGCAGCAGAGTTGCTGCCACTTACTGGGAGAGTGGGAGGAGTCACAGGGAGATTGGTGCTGTGCAAACACCCCAGCAGGAGTGTCATATTGGCTCTACTGCTGCATTCTAACAGCACTGACCCCCCCACCACTTTGCTCCTCCCACTATGCCTCTGGGTAAGCAATAGTGACCCACCCACTGTGAGGTCAGTTAAGTGCTGCTGCTCCACACTGCTGTGCACTACTGAATATATATGCAGAAAAGCCTGACAAGATTAACTGTGACAGATAGGTAGCCGTGTTGGTCTGCCATAGTCAAAATAAAAAAATTCCTTCCAGTAGCACCTTAAAGACCAACTAAGTTAGTTCTTGGTATGAGCTTTCGTGTGCATGCACACTTCTTCAGATACACTGAAACAGAAGTTGCCAGATCCTTCTATATAGTGAGAAGGTGGGGAGGGGTATTACTCAGAAGGGTGGTGGGAATGGGAGATTGGCAGATAGCTGAGATGAGCCTGTTGACGACTCTTAACGGCTGTAATAGGTCTTACAGGAAAAGGCAAGGGGTGAGAAGGTGAGAAATGGCTTAGTCATGTATAATGAGATAAGAATCCAATGTCTCTGTTCAGACCAGGTCTCTCCATGGTTTTAAGTTTGGTAATGAGTTGCAATTCAGCAGCTTCTCTTTCCAGTCTATTTCTGAAATTCCTTTGTAGTAAAACAGCTACTTTGAGATCTTGTATAGAATGTCCTGGGAGATTGAAGTGTTCTCCTACTGGTTTCTCTGTTTTGTGATTCTTGATGTCAGATTTATGTCCGTTTATTCTTTGGCGTAAGGTTTGGCCTGTTTGTCCAATATAGAGAGCTGAAGGACACTGTTGGCATTTGATGGCATACACAATGTTAGACGATGAGCAATTAAATAGTCCTGAGATGGTATGTGTGATGTTGTTGGGGCCAGTAATGGTGTTGTCCGGGTGTATGTGGCAGCAAAGTTGGCATCTGGGTTTATTGCAGGCTCTGGTGCCAGTGTCCGTGTTAAGTCTGGTTGTAGTATTATTGTGGGTTAGGAGTTGTTTAAGATTGGGTGGCTGTCTGTAGGCAATGAAAGGTCTTCCTCCCAGAGCTTGAGAAAGAGAACTGTCATTGTCCAGGAGAGGTTGTAGATCTCTGATGATGCGTTGTACTGTTTTAACTTGGGAGCTGTATGTGATGACTAGAGGTGTTCTGTTATTTTCTTTTTTGGGTCTGTCTTGCAGCAAGTTCTCTCTGGGTATCAGTCTGGCTCTGTTGATCTGTTGTCTAACTTCATCTGCTGGGTATTTTAGTTCTGAAAAGGTTTGCTGTAGATCTCTTAGGTGAGAGTCTCTGTCTGTAGAATTGGAACAGATGTGGCTGTAACGTAGTGCCTGGCTATATACAATGGACTGTTTGGTATGTTTGGGATGGTAGCTAGAGGCATGTAGATATGTTTGTCGGTCAGTTGGTTTGCGGTATAAGGTGGTGTCTATGCGCCCATTCTGTATTTTTATAGTAGTGTCCAAAAAATGTATTTCTTGCATAGATTGATTCATTGTAAGGTTGATTGTGGGGTGAAAATCATTGAATTTCTGGTGAAAGGTGTCCAGGGTCTGTTGACCATGTGTCCAGATGATAAAAACATTGACGATATTTTTATCATCTGGACACATGGTCAACAGACCCTGGACACCTTTCACCAGAAATTCAATGATTTATCTGAAGAAGTGTGCATGCACACGAAAGCTCATACCAAGAACTAACTTAGTTGGTCTTTAAGGTGCTACTGGAAGGAATTTTTTTATTAAGATTAACTGCGAACAGTTTTAAAATTAAAGTTTGTGGCAAACAAGGGAGTTGCCTTTAGTCTTTGTTCCCAGATTGTAAATGAGCCTCTCTGAGAGTGAATACAGCTCCAGGCAAAATGGAGGCTGTAAGGATAGAGACCTTTGCTTCTAGGTCTGTTTATAAGATGCTGAGCCTGTGCCGAACATGCACAATATATTGTATGGTATTATTTGGATGTATTATTTGAAGAAAGTAAAGTCTCCAAGTAAAGTTTTGAATAATATCTAATTGGTCTGGGCAATGTTTTATTCCACTAAAAGTCAGTTTTTATGCATCCAGTTGCTTCATGTTGCACAATATTAAAATCTGCAAAAAAGAACAAGAACAAGCAAAATGCAGTTCAACACATTACGGGTCTACACTAAATGTCTGGGAGGAAAAAAATGGATGAGTTGCGACTGAAACCCATACAGAAATGCTTTACAAATTGTTTTAGTTCCAAAACAAAGCAACCACAGCTAATCCCCTTTGCCATATTCATGTGTCTCTGCCTTTAATAAATTGGTTTTAGCCAAGTCTGAAAATACTTCATTTGATCTTTTCTTACAATATGAAATTAGTGTTTAGGAAGCACACAAGTTGTACTACTTTCAGGGGTTGTTAATTGCAATGCAAGGCCACCTCATTCCATAGACTGTTCATTAGTTTGAACTTCATCTTTTACATCATAAAAAGTTTACATGTCTAATTTTTAGTCAATAGATACCCGGGAAACAGTTCGACCACCTATGTGCGTTCCTTTTCTGCCATCCTTGACTACTGTATTCACTCCCATATGGGAGCTTACATATAACAGAATTTTTGCTAGTGGGGCAGCCTAAGTTGGTTAGTCCTCTGATCACTATCTCATGTTTTATCACTTACATACACCATGCTATGTCACTTAAATACTCCTTTGTCCAGTAATTTTATGTATAACTCTTAGCTATACAAATGATGTTGGCAGAGTTATCAATCCTTGTCCACTTTTACATGACCCCCATTTATCAACAGTTTTTAAATTATACTAGCTTTAGGCATAAACAAACAGCTGGTAATTAAAAAATACATTGATCTTTAAAATTAATTGTGTGCCTGCTAAAAACCAATTTTACAAAAGTAGAAAACCCAATCTTGCTTAAGTAGTGATTTAGGTGTCAACTGGAAGAGAAAATAAAACAACATTCTCCCAACAGTATACCGTATTTTTTGCTCTATAAGACGCACCAGACCACAAGATGGACCTAGTTTTTGGAGGAGAAAAACAAGAAAAAAAAATATTCTGAATCTCAGAAGCCAAAACAGCAAGAGGGATCGCTGCACAGTGAAAGCAGCAATCCCTCTTGCTGTTCTGGCTTCTGTGATAGCTGTGCAGCCTGCATTCGCTCCATAAGACGCACACACATTTCCCCTTACTTTTTAGGAGGGAAAAAGTGAGTCTTATAGAGCAAAAAATACGGTATTTTTAAAAATTTTTTCCCTGCGGGTACACATAGTTTGGAGCTGCATTGGTATTATTATTATTATTATTATTATTATTATTATTATTATTATTATTAGAATTTATATACCGCCTTATACCCGGAGGTCTCAGGGTGGTTCATAGAAAAGATATGCAGGCAACTAGAGTCTGTAGACAGAAAATAGAATTGCTATGCTTATTATCTCTATCTATCTATCTATCTATCTATCTATCTATCTATCTATCATCTATCTATCTATATCTATCATCTATCTCACTTCAGATTCTTCAGAGCAATTCTAACAACAATCCTACAATGTAGATCAATATTGTTGTCCCCATATTGCTGATGTAAAGCTAAAAGAAAATAACTTTCCAAAGATTGGTTGGTGGAAGGAAGAGCTGAACCAGGAATTTATCTGACCAAAGATCAAAGTCTTAGACAAAACACTACACCAGTTGCGGAGAACATTGTTAGCAAGCGGGGAGGCCATAGATCCCAGTCATAACACTGGAGTGGTGAAATCAACTAACGTTTTAAGTTTTTTTCTGGGGGGATACAGCGGTATGCATACCCCTAGACATTTTGTGAATCTAAGTTTGGCCTCATTGATGGGCAGTATTTCAATATAAGTAGGCAAACGAGAATACAACTAAACATTTTTTTTAAGGAAAACAAGCACTGGTTTTAAGGATTAGTAGCATACAGGGTCTGAATGTTCTGAAAGCACAAGTGTAATTGGTGAAAATATGCTTAAGAACATAGGAGGAGCCCTGCTGGACCAGACCAAAAGCTGATTTAGTGCAATATCCTGTCCCCACAGTGGCCTACCAAATGCCTATAGAAGCCTGCAAGCAAGGCGTGAGCATCACATTCGAACCTCCTCACTCATGTTCCCCATTAACTAGTATTCAGAAGCAGGCAGTTTGACCCTGAGCACTACTAGGACTGCCGTGATGGCATATGCAAAGTGTTCTGAGCTTTTTGAAAGGCAAACAGGGTACAGGTGTGAAAAAATAAGAATTAGTAGAGATTCCTTTAATCCCTGGTTACTCTTTAGGCATTTTGGAGAAAAATATGGGTATAAATGTTCATATTAGCATCTTCCCAATTTTGTAATTTACATAATAATTTCTTATTTTTGATGAGTTCCTCTAATTGAACAACCACACAATGGCTACCGCTAACCTTTATTTCACAGTTTGAGAACACGCTAACTAAAATATTAACCAATAGTTCAATGGCAATTTCTTATATACTTTTCAAGCTGAACATCTCCTGCTATTTCACGGCTGAACTCCCAAAAGAAGAGACGTATGTCCCTTGTGTGAAATGGGCCATATATCGCAAAGTACCTTTCTGTGATTTTTTTATGATCCATCCTCGCCTTGCAAAACTTTGCCACAATGGATGGCTCTGCCACAAAACTTCCAAAACTTCTAAAGTACTATAATGAAATTGATGTACAACTCACAATGATTTCAGATAATTGATCTAGAGAAGTTTGTTTTGTTTTTTATTAGAGGCAGGTTCAAAATCATATAATAAAGGAGAAGCATGCTTACTTCTTAACTGCATTTTTCATCCAAAATTACAACATTTTCATATGCTTAATATGGAAATTCTGGAGAAACATACTTTACCCCTCTACTCCCCCCCATCTGACCCCTTTAATAAGGCCAGCTCTGAAAACACCTACACACTTTCATGTGATAAGCTGAATATGATATTCAAATGGTAATCATACTCATATGTTATATGATGAGCTAAATGTCTAGAACTGTGATGTTTGAGGTGATGTTAAAGTTCCACGGTTGATCAGAGATGCTTTGTGATATGTCCAAGAGGACAGCTAGGTTAGTCTGTTGCGGCAAAACAAGAGAGAGCCACGTAATACTTAGAGTAACAAAATGGTTATGGCACAAGCTTTCATTTCATTAGAAGCATATCAGTGCTTGTTGATGCACCCATTTTGTGATGGAGGCACACATGTATATGTGTAATGGATCTGCATGTGTGAAGTCTACATGTGTAAAAAGTCTACTGCAGTGATAGGAAGCCCTTGCCCACACAACTCCCGGATGGGGTTGGACTCCCAACTCCCACCATTAGCCCTAGTGATTATGACCAACAGTCAGAATGATGGCATTTGTAGTTCAGCAACTCCTGGACAGCCACAGGGTCCCTGTTCCGGGTCTAAAGGTAAAAGGTAAAGGCCCCCTGGACGGTTAAGTCCAGTCAAAGACAACTATGGGGTTGCGGTGCTCATCTCGCTTTCAGGCTGAGGGAGCCGGCGTTTGTCCACAGACAGCTTTCTGGGTCATGTGGCCAGCATGACTAAACAGCTTCTGGCACAACGGAACACCGTGATGGAAACCAGAGTGCATGGAAATGCCGTTTACCTTCCCACTACAGTGGTACCTATTTATCTACTTGCACTGGCGTGCTTTCAAACTGCTAGGTTGGCAGGAGCTGGGACAAAGCAACTCGTTGAGGGATTTGAACTGCCGACCTTCTGATTGGCAAGCCCAAGAGGCTCAGTGGTTTAGAGCATAGCTCCACCCGTGCCCGGGTCTATAGGCCTCTCTGGAATGCAGACCTTGATCACTTCTGCTCTCTGTTTCTACTACTTCATGAATGAACCAATCTATTTGTTGTTGGTTCAGCCTCAATTCCTGGCTTTGGGGTTTTTTTAATCCTGCCCCTTCACCACAGTGATATCATTCTTTCCTATATTAGTAGCTGTGGAGGGTGGTCCATTAGGACAAATGGGGCTCTGCCTTGACAAATGCAACCAGTCCTCTGCTGTTTGCTTCCTTACTTACATCCAGTCCATTTGTAGAGACCATCACGGAGGAAGATGGGGATAAAATTAGCTGGCTCTGTCATTGACTCTAACTCCATCTGCTATTTGTCTCCTTCCTTATGACCTACCAGTTCCAGTGGGCACAAGCCACTACTTTTATGCAGGTTTATGAGAATCAGATTAAAAAACAAAAAAGGAGTGTTTCATGTTAACTGAGATTGCACAATTTCATTTTGTTGGTCCTATGTGGTGACAATACTAAATGTGCATACAGCCACATTTTGCAGAGATACCAGGAATCTTGTAAGTGTCTCCATTTTTAATATTTCATTTTTACTGCTGTTGTTCTTATCTCTGTGGTGAAGAATTCCAGTGTGGTACAGCTGAATATTTCCAAATGATGCATTCAAAGAAGATATACGGTGGCATTTGAAGGATATTTCCCAAAAGGTGATGAAAGATGTAAGCAAGTTGAACTATGGCTTATTCTGGTTCCCTGTAGGCTCTACTCGGATTATTGCACATTATTTTTTACATTATATTTTTAGAATTCTCATTAACCTTCTTTTTGTCAAGGTTGTACAAGACATGCCATTAGTTCACTCTATGCCTTTGTGTTCTTTGGGCAATTTGACACATAAATGACAACTACACATTTCTTGTTTATCAGTCTGAAAGCCTCGAAAATGTTTTTTTTCATAGCTCAAGGTTGGTGGTGGTATATGTGTAGTTTTTGGAGGGCCTGGTGTGTTTGTTTGTAGGCCTCTTCTTAAATTCTGCACTGCCATACGGCAAGCAGTTTTTAAGGTCTGCATGGGTCTGAATACACAGAGGATAGGATTAAAGAGTCAGAGCTATTTGCGGAGTTTGGAAATGCACATTATTGATTCCCAGAAGTTTGATGACGTCTACTCCTCTTATAAGGTATTCTGCAACATGCATCCTTGCTAAACTACAGTGGTACCTCGGGTTAAGAACTTAATTTGGATTTGGATTGGATTTGATATTCCGCTTTATCACTACCCTAAGGAGTCTCAAAGCGGCTCACAATCTCCTTTCCCTTCCTCCCCACAACAAACACTCTGTGAGGTGAGTGGGGCTGAGAGACTTCAGAGAAGTGTGACTGGCCCAAGGTCACCCAGCAGCTGCAGGTGGAGGAGCGGGGAAGCGAACCCAGTTCACCAGATTACAAGTCCACCGCTCTTAACCACTACACCACATTGGCTCTCTTAACCACTATACCACATTTTGTTCTGGAGATCCATTCTTAACCTGAAACTGTTCTTAACCTGAAGCACCACTTTAGCTAATGGGGCCTCCTCGTGCTGCCGTGCTGCTGCTGCTGCGTGATTTCTGTTCTCATCCTGAAGCAAAGTTCTTAACCCGAGGTACTATTTCTGGGTTAGCGGAGTCTGTAACCTGATGCGTCTGTAACCCTAGGTACCACTGTAAAGCCTTTCTGCAATTCATTTTTGCTACCCTTTCTCTTCTTGTGGGTCAAGACACTAAATTTGCCCAGAGACTCTGTACCTAAAAGCATTTCTAATGAGAGGCTATTATAATTGTGGTACAACATACAGTCTAAATTAGTCAGAAATTAACATTGTATCAGAATTACTGCTTTCTGGGCTCCACATATTTCCAGTCTCCTGTATATCAGTCTGCACATGTGATATCTTTTACTGTACAATTTAGAAACAGTTGGGAATTAGCAAAAAAGTTATTAGTATGACTTAGATGTTATCTGCTGAAGAACTCCAAGGCTCAGAAGTTTAAAAATGTTTTATTGCAATAAGATGTTCAATGACTTCATACATATTAATAGATGCCTTGAAGTGGAAAAGGCCAGTTCTTCTAGTATAGATAAAACACTGTGCTGCTAAATGTGAATGAAATAAAGCAAACAAGGCAACTCTTACAAATATTTACCTCCTAGGAAGCCTTGGAAAGAGAACATGCAGGTCTCATTTGCATGCTTCATGCTGACAATATGTGTGTTTGGGGAGCCTATTTACATATTCAAAGTCAATTCACTTCAATAGCCAAATGTTTCACACACACCCTCCCACAAAATACAAAATCACAGAAGCTGAAAGATCTACCTAGGTAAAAATGATTGTGGTTCAGATAGTGTTCATTAAATGACCGGCATGCCTAGATAATGCACAGCAAGGTGCATACAAGGGGGAAAATGTATTGAATTGCTCATGTGAAACTATGCTGCTCTGACTTCTCTGTTTCTTTAGGTTTGATGCCACCAACATTAACCAACATAAATCCTTTTTAAGCATGTGCGTAAAAAAATTAATTAATAAAGTTGACTAGCCAGATTTTTCAGGAGGCAGAAGGGGTTCACGTTTCAAGCTCTCCACCCATACACAGCATAAACAAACAATTTCGACTATGCATATGTGAAATTAAACGTCAGGTAAACATTTGAAAATGCATCCACCTTTGAAATAGATAAAAGAGAAGCCCTTATTCATAAAATCAATTCAGTGCTCATATAAGGCTGAACCCAAACAGAAGTCGGGTGATGGCCATATATCTGTTAGGTACCATTACCAAGGTCTGATTAGATGTGGAGGGATGCAAATCACCATTCTGTAAATGTGGATGATTATTTTAACCTGCAGAAGCAAACAAACAAAAAAAAAGGAATAGAAATAGAAAACGTATGACAATGATGTGTAACACATTAAGTAAGGCTTAAATTTGTTACAAAGCTTTGCCAACATAAAAGTTATAAAAGAATTGAAGCGTAATTTGAATGATTTTTTTTCAGTGTACGGATTCTGGCCACTACTTGAGCCAACAACAAATATAGCATGAAATTGATATCCTGATTGAGAACCATCTGAGTTTGGCATTCAGCCCAAAGATGCCCCCTTCTTTATCCAAGTCTTGCTCAATGCCTGCTTGAATTCCACATGCATTTTGAAATGCAAGACTGACTTTTTCTGCGGTTTATCTCTCATTGTCTTTGTTTGTACTGAGAATGACTGAAAACCCTGTATATTTTATGTAAGTCGTCTGTTACTCATTTAACTCTCTTGCCCTTTAACTAAAACATGGGGGGGGGGAGCAGCTTACATTATTTGGGAGATTAAGTGCACTATGTGATTCAAAGGATGCACAAAATTGCACACAACATCACCCTTAACACTGAATACACTTTTGAAAGGGTTGGCTCCAAAGGCAATCTGTGACTGATGAACTTCTTGAACAGCTGCGCTGATTAATTATTTCTGGTCTAATTGTACTCATTTTGCCTGACACACCCAACTCTTGACTACTATGTATGAAACACACCTGCTAGCATTTGAAAGGACTACTTTGCTGAACCAGAGCCCGCGTTATGATACATAATGAGAATTCCTGCATGAAGGGAAGCTGCTGGCAAGCCTTTGACAAAGATCAAAGTATCACTACACCATGATGTTTGTAGCTTTAAAATAAAAATAGCTAAAGGCGCATAGTTTTCAAAGGTTCTGAAGTTTTCGCCAACCCTATGTGTCTCTTTATACACAGAACTGGTTTCCAGAAGGCTACAAAGTGAGTGTAGGTCCTACCAAACTAACGTTAGTGCTGCCATACGTCCGGGATTTCAAAGGCAGAATTGAGGTCCTGGGGGAATTTGTCCTGGATCTTAGGCAAGTGTGTATACACACACACACACACACACACACACACACACACACACACATATAGAATTAATGTAAAAAAAAACCATTTTAGGGGTGTCCTGGTTTTTACTTTTTGAAATATGGCAACCTTAACTAATGTGTCATTTGAAACTGTTGAAACCGAAGTCTGAAAAGCGTACATACTGAATTTACATAAATTCTATGGAATTTTATCTGGGGCAAATTAAATTGCTCCTGCTATATTAGTAACATTGCACACACCCAGCACTCAAAAAGAATAATGTTTTGTTTTGCTTTTAACCCAGGGGGCACATGGGCACACATGGTCTCATGCAGGGGTTCTTGGAATGGTGACAAAATTGTTGGGAAGAACTCTATGTACTGAGTTCAATAGGATCCAAAATGCAGCAGTCTGATTGGTCCCAGAACAATAGGATCCAGAATGCAGCAGTCTGATTGGTCCGCAGGAGCCACCCAATCCAGCTCCAGGTGGAAGGGAATAAGCAACCTGATTGGCCTACACGAGAATCCCGGAATTAGCCAATCACGTGGGGCCCATTGTGTAAATAATGTGTATAAAGCCGACACTTTGGCGGGGGGAGGGGGTTGCATTCCTCACTACTATGAGCTGAATAAAGAGCATGAAATCCACACTCGACTCCGAGTATATTTCAATAACTCTTTAAGCATTAAAAAACACATTCATTTTAAAACTTGTATTAAGGTATAGTAGAATTGACACCTTTACTGAGATACATGTGGTTCAAGGAAAGAATTCAGTGCAACAGTATGCTAACCTTTTTGTCAGCACAAGTATTTCAGCTTGCCAGATGGAATGATCCTCTTTTCCTGCCCCAGAAGCACACTATTCCAGGGGTTCTCCTGACCTACTAGAGACAGTTTATGGGGTCATGGGGGTGCACAGAGGAAGGGGGGGGGAGTCCCACTGTGCAAGTGGAAGCCATTGCACAGGCTTCCACTAGCAGGACTTGCCCCAAGAATTCAAAAGAATCTTTTAAAACCAGATTCTTCTTATCTTTCACAAAAGAGCCATCAGCAATGCACTTACACACCACCGATAGTGCCTCCAGGTGTCTTTCACTCAAAACATATCTTTTGCTGTGCTTGTATCTGGTTTCTTCATGACATCCTCCTAATTCTATAACCTTGTGTATTTTGGGCAGAATGCTATTGATTTATATACATAGCACTAATACATGTATATGTCCATCATATCTGATGGATGAGAACTCTTTTTTCCATTCTAAAAGCCAGAAAGAGGGGCAGGAGAATCAGGAAAGATTTTGCTAGGTAAGGTAGGGAGAAAAGAAGGGGAATGGGGAAGACTGACAGTCAGAAAGCTTGGTGGGCCCAGGACTAGATCTGGAAGGATCTAAGCTCAGCTCATATTTGAGGGGTGTTTGTTTGTTTTAGAAAATCAAATTGTATATACATCTTTTGAGGTAATAAACGAAATAAAATATTTGCCAGTATCAGAAATTTTGACAAAAGCTTGTAACCAATTCCCAAGCAGGGCCCAACTAGCTGGTCACAATGTCCACACATTGAGCATCAATGTATGAAGAGGGAATGTCTAGGCACATTTCCCTTATTCAGACATCGTCTGAATATCTGAAGGTACTTCAGATATTGGGATGAGGCCAGAATGGTCCACAACACAGGAAATGTGGCTTGCCCTAGTTACACATTGATTACCACACAAAGGCAAAATATCTGAAAGGGTGTTTAGCTGAGGCATTTTTATCTGGGAGTTTGTATTCCAAGCTCTTCCAATTTGAACTTTGCCTCCATCACTAATAATTATAGATCACATAGCACAATACGTTTCTCATCTATACGTCTTTAGACTATAATTATTTATTTATACTTTAGAAAAACTGCAGCTAAACCTTGTAACAATGGGGACGGGGCACTGAAGGGTTTACATACCGCAAAATGACTCACACTTTTGAAAAATACTCAGATGTACCACATTAGTGGTAAAAATTAAATGTGACATCTTTTAGGGGAGAGTATAACCCTTGCCTTACAAATAAAAAAAATGAAACGAAAGACACTTTAGTACTGAATTACGAAACCTATTTTGTTGTTGTTTTGTTGTTGCTACCTGCACAAAACCTATTGAAATAATAACAAAAAAACCTGAGCACTTTCCTGAAGAGGGTTTGGTATGATAGATTTTGGCCATTTGCCTTTCATTTGTCTGGCTTTACAAGAAATATTTTGATAGTATAGATAGGAACTAGGCAAAATGCAGTCTGCAACTGATATCCTTTCTCCTGATTGTGACCTGATTGTGTTTCATTCCAACACACTGCAGAGGCTCAAATGACTTTTTCACTTCAGCTCCTTTCAAATCAAAATTGGTTGTGTGTGTGTGTGTTCTACCGAAATGCCCAATTGTCAGATTTCATGCTTCCATCAACAACTGCGCTTAACCCCTCTTGGCACCATGTTGCTCCTTGACATGTCTCCCTCAAACATGTTACACATGATGACTTTAAAATTGGAATTTCCAGTGAGCAGTTCTCTTATGGATGAGAGACTAGGTTTCCTTAGAAAAAGTGGACATCTGACATCTACAGGGTAAAGGCCATTAACAATACGAAACCGTGATCTACCACAGACTTTAAGTACTCCACTGAATTTTATGTGGCATTTAATGCAGTCCTAGGTATGTGCTTTCTCTCTACAAATGAGATTAAAAATTAATACAGAACTTGATGCAATATGTCATTTAATGGCTCCAGATAGTCTGTATTCAAAACTAATAAATAGTACTGATGTTGCTATCTCACATAATCATGTAATTCCTACACATAATTAATTCAATCAATTATCTCCCTGTATATGTTATCTTTAACAGGGCAGTTTCTGAGGCAGTTAAAGGGAGTAATAGCAACAACATCACATCATATTCAGTTACTAACTTCTGCTTGCAACCACATTAAAACTAACTCACAGGCAAAGCAACCTTTATAAAAGTTAGCATGTGGTCATAGTAGGGGAAATGGGAGCAGCTTCATGAATGTTACGCATACTTTTGACTCTAGTAATATTGGTCTTAATAAATTTTGTTGGGTTGCCAGTTTCTGGTGAATAGCAAATTCATTTTTCAGCAACCAAATCTCGCCTTTCTCTAAGCACTCCAGGTCACTCATAATTAGAACACTATAGCCCAGTCTTCCCCTGTCTTGTACTCGCCAGATGTTTTTTATGTTACACGGGGTGTAGCATAAAGAGATGGGTGATTCTGAAGGGTGGTTATAAAGCACTCCACATATGATCTGCAGTATTCAGTGTGAACTACACTGCATGCCCTAACCTACAATATGGAAACACTGAACTGCATTTTCTTTGGAATTTGCATTAGCAAAGCTATTTAAGGAAAACACATCACACTAAATAAGAACTGATTTAGAAATATATGGAACTGGTATCTTTCCTGCTACATCTTGGGAGGTGTTTTTCGGGGTGGGGTGGGGGGGATAGATGCACCGATGTCTAATTTCAGCTATGTTAAAATCTTGGATTTTCACATTCATTTCTATGGGCAACTCTCTTTTCCTAAAGCTGGGGACATGTAAACAATAGTTTCTCAGGAAATGACCTATTCAGAAAATGAGATGGGTTTTCTCACACATTTTTGTATGCACGTGTCTCTTCTTCTGCCTACTTGTGCTTCTTGCTTTTGGAGAAGGAAAACGAAGAAGAATGGCAAAAAGGACAATGCAGGAAGAGATAGAAAGCTTTCTACTCTCCACCTTGCCCAGCTCTGAGCTCCTTGCATGTTCTCGCAAACAGCCTCCCTGACAAGCAGATCAAGAGTTTTGCAGCCTCCTTGCTGCTGTGGCCACCCTTTGCTACTTCCAGCCAACCACTTCCATTTCCGTTGCCTCCCAGTTTTCATTTTCAATAAACACAATGTTCTATTACTATGGGTCATAATCAGTCCTTATTTGGATGCGTTTAGACTCCCTCACTCTGGTTGCCTCAAGCCTCCTGATAGTTGTGGACTCTTCCTTTCTTGGAAGTTTTTAAGCAGAGGTTGGATGGCCAACTGTCATGGCTGCTTTAGCGGAGATTCCTGCATCACAGGGGGTTGGATGAGATGACCCTGGGACCCTGTCCAACTCTACAATTCTATGATACTAAGGCCTTTCCTCCTTATAGATCTGACTTCACCCCCTGGTCAGCAATGCTGTCTTGGGAGGGCTTTCTAATGCTGTTTTAAAAAACTGAACACTTGATTTTTATTGTTGCTGTTTTAACTCTTGGTCTGCCGTGATAAGTTACTTTTATTTTATCTTTTAGCATATGCTGAGGCTCTTGTTTGGGAGCTACCATGAACTTTTGTAGGTAAAGTTCAGGTACAGAGAAACAAATTAGTGCAGGCCTAAGTCTTTTCATGTAGTGCGGTGGAAATCTCAAATATACCTCCATACTCCCACCTCCCCTCCTTTTAAAAGTTGCTAACCCAAACAGCATTTGCAGTGGCTGTGAGCCAGGAAGCCCGTAATTTAAACCGTACATGAACCACAAACTTACTAGATTGCCTTTGGCAAGAACCTTCGTTTCTCAACCCCGTCTCTTTCGTATGCAATAGAGGGTTGATGTGAGATAATGTATGTGCAGCATTTGAAATCCGCAGGGAAACTAGTATATATTTGCTGCTGCTTCTTTTTTCCTATGACTACTACTGTGGCTCTGACTACGACTGTTGTTTTTGTTGTTACAGATGTGCTTACAACCTGCACCGTTAGCAGGACTTTGAAAATGAGGAAGGATCATTTCTTTAACTATAAAAGAACCTTTTAAAACAGCTTAGACACCTCTTTTCAAGAACTGTACAAAGTCCTTCAACCTTTTGCCCCAGACCAAGAGCAAGCACTCGGCTCCACTAAAACTAAAGTGTTAAAGTGGATTTGTGATACCCATTTGGCAGGGTCAATAGCACAGGTCAATGTAAAAATAAATTCCACAGATGAGATGTAGCCTTTTCCTTTGGTAAACCTGAGTTTTAAATTGAGGTCCAAGAATAAGTACAGCTCCAAGACATTTCAGAGAGACATAAGATGAAAATGAACAACATTTCTGTGTGCGACAATTTTGTCTCAGTAATAACCCCGTCACTGCGTGCAACAACGTCTGTGCTTTCTGCAGTAATTTCCGTCATTTACAGAAAATGCTGCTGCTGCCAAGCTACATTTGCATGATGATATTTAAGGAGATTCTTTTAATTATTTTTGCATTATGCTCTGCACTTTCAGCAAAGTAATGAAAAGGACGAGAGCTGTAGATAGGCAGAATGTATGATGTAGTTACAACATTGCCTTAAAACTTACTCATTTACATAAAAGTCTACGTATTTAAAACACACGCACAAATATTGACAGAAGGCATTTTCTTTTATGGCTGGTGAAGTGGGTGTAATGTGAGCTGAACAAGTTATCTGTGGAAGGATTCTGATTTATCTGCACACAAAAAGGAAGAAAATGAGTTTTAGAGAAGAGAACAGAGTAAGAGTGCTGTTTTAAACAGCTGTATTAAAGGAATATGTGCCCATCGCTGAAGCCCAGATCCCACGTGTGCAGGAATATACTTTTTTCCTGTGGTGATGACTAGTGATAGAAGCATCTGTCAATTTCAGTTATCCCAGTTTCTCATTTTTTTGGATCTCAAATTCAGTTCTCAGTGGTTTAAGATGCGGTTTTGACTTATGTACACATTTTTTTTCCAAACAGCAAACAACAGCAGCCTTCATCTGCCCCAGATGCAACAAAATATGTCTCTACAGCCGCAGCAGGCGCTGCAACCTTCCAACAGTTTGACTTCACCTGCAAAGGTGTACTCTTCCATTATCTTTCAAGACAGATGGATGCCAACAATAATTTTAGTGCATTTTGTTGTTGTTAAGAAACACATTTTAGATGCCGTTCTGATTAATGTACACATTTTTCTGCAAGCAGTTTCCTCCTATGTATGTGTTTTTGTAAATATTGACTGGCAAACTGCATACCGAAATTGAGCCGAGTGCAAATTTGGAAGGAGAGCTATGTTTCAGTTCAAATACTGTTTCACATGTTTGATGGATCTTGCTTCAAATGAGGACCCACTGTGAATATTCCCTTGGTCAGAAAAAGAACACACACATCAAAGGTGCAGGCTTGTGGCCAACGAGTGCTATCCAAGCTGGTTAAATCAACCAAGACCAACTTAGAAAATGCTGCTGCCTACAGGCATGAAATTAACAACTAAAGCAGTTCTGGATGGCATGCCTACCTTCAAGCTGTATAATCTCAGTAGTCTCCTGTCTCTTCTCTTCCTATTGTTTCAGTTTGAGGTGGGGTGGGGGGAGAGAGATGAAAATTGCTTAGGTCTGCTCAAATATCTCTTTGTCTGTGCCCTAGCCAAGGGCACCAGCATGCAATACTGCAAGCTCTGATTCTGTGAGAAGCTTGAAGTGGATGGCAAAAGGTCAGTTCCTCTTTACACAGCAGGAATCTTCAAAATATCCAGAGGAAATCACTCTCCATAGATGAATAATGAACTAAGGTAGAACATAGGTCCAAAAAGTCTTTCCCTTACTAGCTATTTCAGTAACCAGAAGGTAAGTAGTAGAGTCACCTTCATCACTTTAGTTTATTATGCTTAGTTAACACAACCAAAAGGAGTCCCGTCGTGATTTACATGAGAAGTAAAACAGAATACTACAGAATAAAATATCTGTTAAAAACAATAAACATATACTTGGCCGAAATATTGGGAAATAATAGAAAAAATTGGAGATAATTGGAGGTTGCAGAGCTTGGAGAAACTAAAGGATAAGGTGCGAGATTGGTTACATTACGCTCAAATTAAAGAGGTTTTTAACTTGGACAAAAAGCTAGGATTCCAGGTGGAAAAATCGAAATTAGAAACAGAATTGTTAGAACCAAAGACTAAAGTACTCTCAAGAATGTATAACTTGCTGCTTAAATGGAACACTCAGGATGAGACAGTAAAATCAGCCATGATAAAATGGGCTCAGGATATTGGGTACAACATCATGTTTGAGGACTGGGAAAGGTTATGGACCACTGGTATGAAATTTACGGCATGTAATGCCTTGAAGGAAAATATTATGAAAATGATATATAGGTGGTACATGACCCCAGTTAAGCTCGCAAAAATATATCATCTGTCTGATAACAAATGTTGGAAATGTAAAGAGGCTGAAGGGACATTCTTTCACCTCTGGTGGACTTGCCCAAGAGTGAAGGCCTTCTGGGAAATGATTTATAATGAGTTAAAGAAGATATTTAAATATACCTTTGTTAAGAAACCAGAGGCCTTCCTCTTGGGCATTGTTGGCCAGAAAGTGTTAAAGAAGGACAGAACTTTTTTTATGTACGCAACTACAGCAGCAAGAATACTTATCGCAAAACATTGGAAGACACAGGATTTGCCCACGCTGGAAGAATGGCAGACACAATTGATGGACTATATGGAACTGGGTGAAATGACTGGCAGAATCCGAGACTTGGGAGAAGAAACAATGGAAGAGGACTGGAAAAAATTTAAGGACTATTTACAAAAACAGTACAAATTGTTTGAATGTTAAGAAAGTGCATGATTGGGGAAAATATGGTTCCAGTAACTCGTTTGAAAGATTTAGAAAATTAAGTGATATGCAAGAAAAGGTCGAAATCTAAAATAATATTATGTTTAATTTAAGTCATAACCAACTGTTAAAAACTATTTTAAGATTAGAGGTAGAACATTTGAGAGGTATAAAATAAGAACTGAAACAAGGTGATAATTTGCTGAAATTTTTATTTATAGAGAATGCAGGGTAGGGAGATGTGAGGAAGTCCAGTTAGTTATACAAAAAGTTATGAAGTAATGGTTTTTCTTTTCTCTCTTTTTTCTTTCTTCCTTCTGCTATATTGTTTGATGGTATGTTTTTTATGTGATCTTCTATTCTATGTTTAAAAAAACTGAATAAAAATATTTTTTTTAAAAAACAACAACAATAAACATATACTAAATGTTTTCATTTGAAATCACCTAAAACACAGAATTCGGGACACGGGTGGCGCTGTGGGTAAAACCTCAGCGCCTAGGACTTGCCGATCGCATGGTCGGCGGTTCGAATCCCTGCGGCGGGGTGCGCTCCCGTCATTCAGTCCCAGCGCCTGCCAACCTAGCAGTTCAAAAGCACCCCCGGATGCAAGTAGAAAAATAGGGACCGCTTACCAGCGGGAAGGTAAACAGTGTTCCGTGTGCTGCGCTGGCTCACCAGATGCAGCTTGTCACGCTGGCCACGTGACCCGGAAGTGTCTGCGGACAGCGCTGGCTCCCGGCCTATAGAGTGAGATGAGCGCACAACCCTAGAGTCTGGCAAGACTGGCCCGTACGGGCAGGGGTACCTTTACCTTTTAAAACACAGAATAGCCACCCCTACCCAACTGATGGCAGAAGCTGGACCATTAACACAGCCCAAATGTTTGGGGAAACAAAAATATTTTTGCCTGCTGCTGAAAATGACAGAGCGAGCACCAGGTAAACTTCCTTGAGGAGAGCATCCCGTAACCGTGTGTGTGTGTGTGTGTGTGTGTGTGTGTGTGTGTGTGTGTTCTCATAGAAATGGCATGCTATCTCATTGCCACCCTTGTTGCTTTGCAATTCCACAGCAAACTGCTGCAGCTTTGCACATTGTTGGTCTCCTGGGGCAGATCTGGGCAATGGTTTTGAGGACAATTTGAGCAGGCCATAAGGGAATGCATCATGGCTGCAAGGCTTACCGGATTGACAGATTCATCCATTCCTAGCTGCAGGCAGGTTTAAATCTGGAGGTATATGACAGTCAAAGGCAGAGCTTGGCAGGCCCAGGGTGGGATCAATAGCTAAAAAAACCTAATTATCTTTTAAAGCCCTGATACTGTTACTCCTGGAACTGTGGCTTTGGTAAGCATAGCTGGCATACAAACCCAATTAATTGTTTAAACCAATATTCGTTCACCAAGCAGAATCATTCAGTTGGAAATAAATATAGGTGTTCCTGAGGAATGATCAAATTAAAGGAGGAATGCCCTCATTCTCTTGAAAGGGCCTCCCTTTAACCTCTTAATTATTCTGGTGATGCTCATATGTTTTGCTCCCTTTGCTCCTGGGATGTTAAGAGAGGGAAAAGCTCTCTGTGATTTTTTGCTGAGTATTTGGGTACTAGAGTAATGTGAAGTCAGTAATAAATATTAATATATGAAAAATACAACATGCAAGCTTCTCTGCAGAGAGCTGTTACAGCACTGCAGTTCTTTCTGGCCTTTTGACACCATTCTCATTTAATACAGGACGTTTCTTTAGCAGAAGCTGCCAGCTGTGCCAAATTGCATTCCATTACCCAACTAATGAAAAATGAGAATGGAATCCTACCTTCTTCTGATGAGTTGCTAAGCCAGCCAACGTCCAGCCCAAGACTGCAAAGCACACAGTGCAAATGACAATAGGAAAACTTAGCTTACACTTGAATTATCAACATAAAATTGTCTTTCTCCACTTCATCTAATTTACAACAGTAATCACACCAAAGGGATCAGTATGTACCCATAAATTAAAGAAAGACTTGCTTAAAATCTGTTGGCTTTGGCTTCGTTGTTCAGTTTAATGCTGCTATGTAGGCTAAGAACCCTTTTATAAAACCCACTTGAATTCCTTGGCCCCCCCAAAAGAGATCTGGCTACAGGAGACATCAGCAATACCGGTTCAGCAGTATAAAACATCTGAAGGATAAAATTAATAATAACTTGAAGGATATTTCTATTCAATTTTTGTTCCAGTGTTTAAAGAAAACCCTATTGATTTTTTAAAGATTGCTACTTTTGGTGTGAAATGGCAGTAGCTGCCCTTGGGGAGACCTATTGGTGTTTCTTTTTAGATTTGCTAACTTCAGGAGCCAGAAAATGCCACTTCAGCACTTGCTTGTGATGTAAAACACTTGGCTGTGCTGCTGGAGTTATCTAGTATCATTCCAAACCTATGGAGAGGCAGCATGCTGTGGAGGTAATGAGCTTTATCTTGATAGGAAGAAAAGGTAAGGCTAAGTGGCTCACAAATACACAGATTCCTTTCCTCTGCTTAATCAAGCCTAAGTGCTTTTCTACCTAGTCCCAAGAGTGCTTGATGATGCGCATGCTACATATGTATGTTACAGTCCTCATGTCATCTTTCCTGGATTAGGCTCTCAAAGATGCTCTAAAGAACATATTCTTAAGAGAGAATTGTTCTGCTGCTGCGGGAAGAGATCTTTGTTCTGCATATTCCTCCAAACTCTGTGAATAATTTGCTCCTACAAATACATTTGTTTGCATCAGATAAACAGGTGGGGAAGCAAGAACACATTTTTATGACCTTCCTCATACCGGCCTCATACTGAGTTCACGTCTGCTGTGGCAGAGAGATCAAGTGCTGGAGTAAGCAACCTGCATGCAGCTCCCCTTTGTCAGAGAGGAATAACAGCTATTCAGAGGTTAGGGCAGCTTCAGTTACAAATAGAAAAAAGCTCTGTAAAGCTTTTATTTACAAGTAAGCTATGAAAGTACATCCAAGCAGCATGGATTGTTATCAGAAAGTAACAATGCTGTGTGGACCACTGTTCCTGCACCAATAGCATCTAGGATCAGCTTCTCCCTACTGAATCTGAATCAAATGAGTCTGTAGTTACCCAGAAATTAGGCAATAGTGAGTTTGCAAGTCACAAAGTGTGTGTGTGTTGAGATTTATCTCTTCCAGCTGGTTTGCATGGAATGTTGCTGCAGCTGTAGGAACATCTATAACTAGGGGGAAATTCCAGAACAAGGCAGACTGTAACAACAAAAAGACAAAGACAAGACTTTAAAGCAGGTGAAACCAACCTGTGGCCATTCCTAAGTTGTTGAACTCCAGCTCCCATGATCTCTGAGCATTGGTCATACTGGCTAGCTCTGATAGGTGCTGGGAGTCCAACAACATCTTGAGAGACACAGGTTAGCCACCCATGTCCAGTCCCTGTAACAGGCTTCTGTAAGAAACTCATACAAAATTGTCATACAGAAATGTCCACTTTGATGGCACAGAAGACCTAGTTTAAAATGAAAAACATGGCAGTCATGGTGTCTAGCTTGTGGGGTGCCCACCTCAGTTCCATATTTTTTTTCCTGCATATATTTGCTATGATTGGCATGGGGGCACTTTGCCTGACAGTATTCTGTACCCAAATGAAGAATTGGCTACAATTCAATGCCACCTGGTACAAGATACTTCCACACAGGTGTGGCCCAAAGCTTAGTTTCTATTCTTTTCTGCATGATACACTGTCAGGGTAGAATGCAGTGTAGAGCTAAGGGATTTCTGCTTTCACAATGGAACAATTTCTTCTTCCTTTCCCCTATGTACTGTTCTCTCAACCCTCCAGAGTGGATTTGGGGGAGGCATAGGAGACATTCAGAGGGAGGAGGAGGGAAGCCCTGTTATGCTGCTAGGAGTCCTTGAACTGGCTTCCTGTAATGGAACTGAGGAGTTGAATCTAGCCCTCAATATTTATGGACTATTTTTTAAAAGAAATATTTTAGGCAGGGAATGAGATGATGCTAATTCTAACATCAATGCTTATTTCTTGCATTGGGGGCATGTATTGCATTACACATTTACTTTCTTTGCTGTATGTTGAAAATTCACCAAGTGAAAAACAGTCATTTCCATCGACACTGAAACCCACAGAGACCCTCTGGAGAACGATGCATAATGTATAGAAAAAATGAACACATATCAATCCTAGTATGGGCAAAGAGAAGTTTAGGCCAACTTCCTATACAGTTTCAGAATGAGGCCCAGCGTCTTAGTTTCCAGTAGCTCATGTATTTTTCATGGTCTAAACTGTCAGCTTAAAAGGCACTATTCCTTTATTTCTATTTTTTCAAGGGAATGAATGAGGGTTTGCAATTGAGCGCCTTATGGCTTACATTTTTAAAAAAGGAGCTTGCAATTTCTTTCTTTTTTGCATACTAAAAATGTAAAGAAGATCATATCACCCTAATAATCTCATTTTCCAATTCCTCTTTGTTAACACTGCTGGTTGGAGCCAATTACAAATGCCTTAAGGCTTTCCGGCTCATAATCATAACGTGACAGGTCAATTTTTTTTGTTTGCTCCATCCATCATTACTGACATGCTAATTCAAAGTAAGCATGGCATAGCCTATTCAATGCCTCTTCTCCCTGTGCAACTACTGTAATTTTAATGCAGAAGGTTATTATGAAGCACGTTGCCTGCTGTCATTCAGAGCACACCTCTTCCATGCCTTTCAAAACAAATCCTATAATTATGCTTTCTCTCCCACTAAATATCTAATATTTCTTACTGCCACTGGGCAAATAAACCCAAAGAGGCCATCATGAGTGAAGTTTATGGGAAACAGCCAGTAATACTGTTCAGTGTATAAATGAAGTGGATAAAACAACAACAACTGCTTGGGAAGATACTATGCAAGAAACTCCAGAACTGCTAACACTATTATTCCTGTTATCAATAACAGTATGCTGCTTATTTAGTGGTAATAAGTCAGGGTTTCATTGTGCAAAGCATGTGAGCATCAGAGATATTATCCTTCTCCCAAAAGAGTTTGCCATGATCTTCACTATCTTATATTTTACATATATTCCATCACAAAAGACTCATCAGCTTAGCAGATAAGAAGGCAGGTCTCTTATAGATTAGTAACTAGTTCAAGAACTGGAAGCAGGGGGCAGAATTCAACCACTGAGCCCTACTAGTGGAAGTCAGTGCAAGGACTCCCACTAATGGGGCTTTCACCCCTCCCCTCCCACACCCCACAATTATTTCTGGGGAGGTCAGGAAAACCTCCAAAAGAGGGGAGGAGAAGGAGGATGGTTCCATCCGACAAAGTGATGGATGACTGCTTATTCCTACTGTGCAGGAGCAATATGTCTCACAATGGAGGGAGGTAACAAGGAGCAGTATCAGGACCTGTGCTTTTTAACTTGTTCCTAAATAACCAGGTGTTACAAGTGAGCAGAAAGATGGCCACGTTTGCTGCTAACACCGCATTGTTCAGGGTGGGAAAAAACAAGCAAAAAGTGCACGTGAAGAGCTCCAAAAGGATCTTCCCAAACTGGGTGAATGGGCACTTAAAGGGCAAATGCAATTCAATGTAAGCATGCAAAGTGATGCACAAAGGCACCCAAAATTCCAAACTCCACATATATGCTAATGGGATCGAGGGAAGAGATCCTAACACTGTGATGGATAGCTAGGTGAAGATGTTGACCCAGTGTGCAACAGTTGTGGCAAATTCCATGTTAGGGATCATTAGGAACAGGACTGAAAACAAAACTGCCAGTATCATAATGCTGTTATGCAAATCCATAGTGAGACTAAATTTGGAATACTTTCAGAGGCGGATTGAGGGGAGCACGACCAGTTTTCGCCCACACTGGGCGCTGAGCTGAGATGGTGCTGCAGGGGATACTGAGACAATGATGAGCAATAGAAGGTGAGAGGTGGGGGTGGGGGTGGGGGTGTCACCACATTTTAGTGTTGCAGAGCACGCTGCTGAAATGTTAAGGCGCAAAGTCCACCACTGATACTGTGTGCTGTTTTGATTGTCTCCCCTCAAAAAGGATATTGTAGAAGTGGGAAATGTTAGTCATGTTTATAAATTTCAATGAGTCTTCTCTGAGTAGGACAGCATTCAATTCAACCCTGTGCCCTCAATTACAGCCATTTTTACTTAAGCATCGGGTGAGGATCAAGTTTGCTTCCATGCAAAGTCTCTTCCTAATGGCCATTTCTTTGCTACCAAGGGCTTTTTCCAGCAAGAGTTCACTGGAGCTCAGATCCAGCACCTCTCAGGTGGGCGCCATTGTCATTCTAAGAGAACAAGGGAGAAATTCATGGTGAGCTCTGGCACCTCTTTTTCTAGAAAAATAGCACTGCCCATGGATATGATGCTAACGAGACAGAACAGGCATATATTTAAGATGTCAGTAGGTATCCACAATGAACCAGCAGGGCTGCTAAGTATGGGAACAGAGTTCCCCTCCCAAGTGGCAAGGGGGGACTCAGGTGCATCAGAGTCCATTGCCCAATGAATCCATGGCATTGTCAGGTGAGAGAAAACCTGGGGGTGTCAAAAGTGTGCCCAAGTTTCATTTACTTCTATTCAGACATCCAAACTTCCAGCCCTCCCTGGTGAAGGGCTGTGCATATGAGCTGTTTTCTACTGCCAGCGATGTACAATCCTTGGCTACTGTTGGTAGAGATGGCAGAGATCCTCTCTAGCCCTGTGGAAGTCAATTCCACACCTGTGATGTCCAAATACTCTGATAGGCAGTTACAATACTAAAATACATGCACAGCAAGCAGAGCAATGGTTACTGCACATAAAATATAATGGGTATTCCTTTTGTATTACAGTCCTCTAATTCTTAATTCAATACAAAAAGATGATGGCTTGCAATTTACTAGAAAAACTGTCTTCAAAATCCTGTGGCTTCCTGATCACAATTAAAACCAGGCAACTGTGAAAAAGTACTTGCCTCTGAAAATAAAAGGTTTATGAATAAAAAGCAGGGATCAATAAACTGACAAAACATCATAACCACACAAGAAAAACTAACTGTAAGAAACCTATTCCTTAACACCCTAGGGGGAAAAAATCTATAAATTGCTTTGTGTATGCAACATTAATACCAAAAAACAAACAAACAAAAAACAAAGGGGGAAAAACATGAAAATAATGTGTTAGACAAGGTCAGGAAAAGGTTATGTACATTCCACTTTGCTGACAGACATGCTGTCATTAGAATTTAACCCATGTTGCTACATAAAGTTTGATGGTGGAACTCATGACAAATAATTAAAGGGAAACTGTCAGACAAGACCACAATTCCAATATAATGCTTTGCAGATATATTGGTCCATTAATCCAATGATGATGTCAATGCTGGGTGCATTTATGCATGCATGCATACCTTTGTCAACATATCTACTCATTCAGTGGTACAGTAGGAGCAGTGAAAACAGGCTATAGCATCAAAACAAAGTGGAGAAAACATAGGCTCACAGAGGGGATATGAATTTATTGCAATTTCAAACTTCCAGCAAGCAATTTCTATGAGGGGATCTCTTAGGTCTTACATCCTTCTTTCGGAAGTCCAAAATAAGCAGCTGGAAAATGTAACTTCAAACTGCAACCAAATCATGGAAAACCCATGACTTTTTTCCCTAGCCAGAACTAACTAGAATTTAATCAGTGACACTGATTAAATATTAGGGTGCAATTGGGTCGGTGTCTTATGACAGGCATAGGCAAACTCTGGCCCTCCAGATGTTTGGGCCTAAAATTCCCATCATCCCTAGCTAACAGGACTTGTGGTCAGGGATGATGGGAATTGTAGTCCCAAACATCTGGAGGCCCGGAGTTTGTCTATGCCTGTCTTATGATATACCTATTTGAGTAATGGCTGCCTCTGTGGATAATGCCATCCATGAAGCTCACTGGGCCAGTCATTCTCTCAGTCACCTAACCTACCCCACAGGGTTGTTGTGGGGATCAAATGAAGAGAACTATGGACTCAACTTTGAGCATCTTGTAGGAAAGGTGGGGGTATAGATACAGTAATGAATTAATGAATAATGCGTAAATACAATTTTTTATTTGTGATGTTAACAAGTCTGTTATGGTTCATATTTTGGTGATGTTAAGAGTGGAAGGGGATACTGGGGAGGAGAGAATGGAAAGAGATGGGGGATCAAGTAGCTGAGAGGTGAGACAGCACAAGAAGAGTTATGGAAGAATACTAGTCATGTGTACAGCAAGACACTGAAATGCTATCTGCTAAGCTCTAGAAACACTTCTTGTTTTATAAAGACTCACAAGACATTTTATTTACACCTCCAAGCATTTTTGCACAAACAAAAGGGCTTGAAAAGGAGTAAGAAAGGAATGATTAAAAGGTACCTAATTCCACCAAAATGCATATGCAAGGAGTATGCAGAGTCCTGGCAAATAAATGACAATAAGCATCTAACCAGTGAAAACAAGCTTTCCTCTAACACCAGGAATCAATGATCAGGTGGCTGCTTAGTTCGTATTATCACATACACCCACATTCAGAGTTGGACTTAAAGGCTAGCATTGGGGTGTTGTGAAGATGAGAGAGCTGAATGGTACCTGTCATCGCTGAGCAGTGTGTTACAGAAGGGATCCTTTTCCCTTCAGAGGAAAACTATTTCAACAGCCATACTCAAGGCATGAAATAATGATACATTAATAATATTGTCAATCCTTGCAGGATGCCATAGTAGGAAATGTGCAGAGGGAAGGCAAAGATCACAGCTCTCCTGCTTGATGATGGATTGGTCAAAACTCTCTACAAAATGGAGTAGCTGCTATAGCTCCAAAAACTTTGTTTTTCTTTAAATAGATTGCTCCAGTGTTTCAGATTTTTTATGAAGACACTGAGATGGCAGGCAAAACCAGACTTCTACACACATCATCTGGACAAGGGCTCTCTGGCAGCACTAAAATGAATGGCTCATCTAAGGACTGGCCGTAAGGCACCTTTTCCTCTTTAACTATCCTGTGACAAGTTACTGCCAGGGTTCAATATATGAACAGATAAAGGACATAGATTTAGGTTTAGAATCATCTCTAGACTCTGGCTTTGTTCCATTTTGCAATTAAAATACACAAAGTTCAAAATTTCCACCGTATCTCTTGTTTTTGTAGGTGTCTAGCTTTGCTCTCTACTAATCAATAGGAACTGTATTGGCTCTCTACTAATCAATTTCCTGTGTTGGCTAGTCCATCTTTCCTCCCACCATTTTCCTTCCTCCTTAGCCACATATTAACTCCTGAATTTATCAGCACCAGGTGCATATACAAAGGGGCTGGAGATGCTGAATTTAGATAGTTCCATACTTTTTATTTTTAATAAAAAGGTTGATCACCTGATCTGCTCTAGTCACTCTTTAGTATTGGTATTTTACACACAACTAGTTTTGCCATGATGGTGATAAGCATTGAACTGTGCACTCAAGTAAAAGCAGTGTAAATGTGAATAGATGGCATTCACACTTAGATGTGTATTCCAATAATTTGAATACGCATATTATTTATACCCATTCTGAGTTAGGAAGAGATGCATAAGAAGAAGCCTGCTTCTGTATGGCGAATTCTTTTTCTAGATCATGCTAAATGTCTGGGAAAGTCTGCCCTCAGTCAGTTTTTACTATTTGGATCATAAGTCACAACAGAGAACAGAAATTCCATTGCCAAAGACTGCGTGTTGAGTGTGAGGGTAGTGAGACCCTCTTCAGCATATAAAATGAAACACTTATTAAATGCCAAACAAAGCACAGGCATCTCTAGCAATGTTTCTGCTTTTCAAAAATATCAGTTTTTGTTTAAAATATATATCTGGAAATAGGGAAGAGTTCCATTATTGTAATTGGCTGCGGGATTTGCCAAATTTTTCACATCTAAGCTGAGTATCTGAGGGAGAAAGTGAGCTACTTCTTTAAATTTCTGGAAACACATTGGAAGAATGTCACTGAATCTTACTGGTTCCTTGGGTGAAAATCCTTCCAATTTAGCAATTTAGCAGGTGAAAAGGAAGTGGAAAGGAAACAATATAAACTATGCAATGACGAGAATTCACATAATAGCCCCCTAATATAACCAGATGCATACGTCTGAGGCACTTTCGAACATGAAAGTAAAATATTTCTAAAAATCACAACTACAGATCTTCTCACAGCTACAAAGCATTTTAGCCCAGTTTTGGAAACTAATAATGCTGGGCTACCCCATCCTCTCCATTTAACTATCACATTAGGATTTAGAAACTTATAGTTTGCTTCATTCACCAGTACGGTAATATTTTTCTTCTTCCAACGTATCCCATCCTCAAGTAACCCTTTGTTTTATTGGATATTACTGCTTATTACTTCAGTAGATCTATTTATTATCTATCTATCTATCATCTATCTATCATCTATCTATCTATCTATCTATCTATCTATCTATCTATCAATCTATCATCTATCTATCTTCTATCGATTGATTGCTCGATCAATAGATAGATATAGAGATATAGATATGGTGAAACGATTTTCAATAATGCTGTAGAACCTTTCAAATTGAATGGATGGACCTGCACTTCCTGTTGTTAGTCCTTGCATCCCAGCTGGACCTCATTTGGGTCACTGTTAGCTGCCTCTTATTGGGTCTCAGTTTGGTAGCCATGGGGGAGGCTGGCACTTCTCTCCAGCATGACTTGAAAAAGAACTTGCCTTCTCCATGCTTCTGGTATAAACTGGTGAGATGCTAAAGGGGTGATGGAGCTGCTCCAGTTACAACAAAAGCAATAATTTGGTCCAATTCAAATGAGAATTTGGGTTACTGAGTGCCATTACACTCATCATGCTACATAAGCACGATAATCCAGATGTGAAAAACAGCCTGAAGGAATGCTGCAAGATTTATTTGGAAGCTATAGCAGCTACACTGATGATGGTGATGTTTGTTTACAGTGTCAAACGTTGCAATGCATAGTTTATTATTGCCTGTGTCAGCACTTCCTCAACCATCTTTCAATGGATTAATAGTGTGCTCTGTCTTTGATCTTTGTGAGTTAGCCGCCCAGGAAAGCTGAAGAGAAGGGGGATGACATGTGAAGCATACACTAGATTATTACATTAAGACAAGGAGCAACTAGAGTTGACAGAAGGAAGCCTAGCATGACTTAATCATCCCAGTGAGATTCCTCTTTAGTTTCAGCTACCTTGATCAAGCTTGATCTCAAATATTGGGCAATTTCAACCTTAACGCCAATCTTAACAACAACAAAATCAGAAAGACATTTGGGACCTCAGAAAAGGGCAATTGAAATCTTTATTACATACTAAAGCAAACAAATACTAAGCATGCAAAGAGGAAATAAAGCAGGTTTGATACAAACAATAAACATTTGAACTGGCAAATGGTCTTATATTTGGGATATTTTAAGATAATGAAGTTCCGCTTACTTTCATGGACTCTTAGATCTAATAGATCCACCTTAAACCCACTGTGGAGATCCATCAGGAATAGACATTAAACTGGAAATTTTATTCCCTATGCCTAGTGAGGTGGAATGCTGTCATTTTGAGCAGAAAAGTCAATGTTACAATATTATGATATAAAAACTGGTTAGCATATAAGTCACCTCAATAAAGGAGATATGTTGTACAGGGGTTCTTCATTGCCAGTTTGGCAAGAAACAGCTAGGCTGATACAATTACTAAAGAGGAGGCTGAATCTTTTCAGATTTTCCATTAGAACAGTTGTGGAACCCAATTTTGATAAGAGGTCAGTAGAAACCAAAAAGGGCCATCATTCAGTGGCCATTCCATTTAAACTTATTGGTCTTTAGTTATAGGCCCATGAGATATCGGAATTCCGAGAACATTGTGATTGGATAGGGGGTTCTGAGTGGAGAGAATAAAAAGGCAGGCACATCATGTTTAGGGAAAAAGCTTGGTGTCATTAAGGGACTTAAGAAGACTCAGGGCCTTTCTGTACATCTTCTATAGTGGTACAGTTGCTCTTTGATGTTTTTAATCTGAAACTGACTGACTGCACCTTTGGTCACATGTCACTGTTATTAGGGAGTGAGAGTGGTTTTTCCCATCCACACTGGTGATGGGTTGCAACTAACTTGAGAAAAGTTCTGTGGATATAGTCACACCCCTTACGTACCGTTGTGTTCCTCCAGCCAGTAAAGGTTGAAGTTTATGAGCATGTGTACATCTTTGCAATCCTGATATTCCCACAAGGTGAGTGAGCACTCACCATTAAAAGCTTGGCAGATGGAGTGTGGAAACTTGTCAGGATATTTTTGTCATTTTTTCCCAGTTCAGAACTTCTTGCCCTGCTCCTGAGCTCCTAAACCATGATTCCTGAGCAATGTGTCTGTTGCTAAGCTGCACTGTTACCTGCCTGAGTAGATATTCCTTCCTTCCTTATAAGAAAGAGCTTCTGCTTGTGTGTTTTAGAGCCAGAGCAGGACACCTACCAGATTTCCACAGAACCTCACCTGCCCATGCTTTCTGAATTTGCCTAATCAGGTTGAAGATCTTCTGTTATAATTAATAAATACAGTGGTACCTCAGGTTACAAATGCTTTGGGTTACAAACACTTCAGGTTACAAACTCTGCTAACCCGGAAGTAGTACCTTGGGTTGAGAACTTTGACCCAGGATGAGAATAGAAATCGTGCGGCGGTGGCAGCAGGAGGCCCCATTAGCGAAAGCGTGCCTCAGGTTAAGAATGATTTCGGGTTAAGAACAGACCTCCGGAACGAATTAAGTTCATAACCTGAGGTACCACTGTATGAGCATTCTACCAGTTCATTGCTTCCCAGGTCTGCTTTATGGGTGTGTTTTTTGTAAACTGGGTGATACAGTACAGTCTAGGAACAGAAGCAGCTTTACTTGGCTGTTGTGACTTTGGCAGAAAGAGATACAAATAGTTGTCTAATACTAAACTCCTACAGGTACTAAATGCATCTGACATGCTGGGTAAGCAGTGGCGCACTCCCCCCATCCTTGTGCTGCCTTCCCAAAGGCAGGAAAACACTAACTTGGCTTTTGGAAGGAGGGGGAGGACTCTAGGACCTTGTGAGAGCCTCAAGCCTCCTTCTCAAAGCCCAGTGAGTCACTTATCTGGCTTTGAGACTGCGCCCAGTGCATGTGCACTGTTCATACAGCCCTAAATCCACCCCTGGGGCGAGCAAAGTTGCAACTACTGGAATTCTCCTCTTCTACACGCCATTAAAAATACAGGAGCACAATCTTCCTTTGATTCTGGCCATTAATGCCTATCATGGACTAAGCAGGTTCTCCATTGTTAGTGAGTCACATATGCAGACGCATAGCTTGTCCTGATAACCTGTTTAGTGAACATTCCACCTGATCTGTTTGCTTGGAGGTTATGTGACTTCTCATCCATCAATAGTTATTCCATACTTTTTAGTTCATTTCCTGTCGCTTTCTTTACCACAAGTTTTTTTTTAAAGTGGATTTGTTGTGCTAGAACACCAGAAACATTCTAAGCCACTTAACTGTGAAAACCTAAATGTCTGGTATGTGACTAAATCCCTCTCATAAAATAGTGACAGTGTAGAGGTGACCATTGGTGAATACAATAAAGCAAAGAGAAATTCAAATTCACTGGTTCACTAAGGCATCAACTACTGCATCGTCTCCCCTCCCAAATTTCTGGAAACACTGCTTGCCTCCAATTTTCTTGCCGAATTAGTGAGTGCTATGACAACAGTAGGCATTTTTTTGTTCCTATTTTCAAACAAGAGGCTTGATAATTGGATTAATTTGTTTACAATCATTTAATTAAATTTGCCAAACAACAATGTACATACTTGGAGGCACAATAATTATACCTATGTGTACCTTCCAATCACTGAAAGGGCTGTTAGTCACTGAGGAAGTATTTGGTAATTTAAGATTACCCTTATTTTCATTTTCTGATTAGTGAAGAACAGTCATCGTCATGTTCAGGTAATTGCTTTATTAACTAGCTTAATTACACATCCTGTAAAAGTGGCAGCTACGCAGTTATTCTGCTTAATGTGTTGCTCAGGAAAAAGTGCTAACTAATTGCTTACATATTCCTTTTAGACGCCTGGAATATTTGCTGGCATAATTCATTTGTGAATACTATGGTGGAAATGCTATGAATTGGTACTTGGTGTGATGCCAGAGAACAAGATAAAGTTCTACCTGAACATCAGTTGTATGGTTTATGATTCTTTCAACAAGCAGGGAAAGGTTTTGAACCTAAATCCAATTCCTTAAAACAAGCTCCATTGAAGCATCAGCCCTGGGCAGGTGACAGGATACAACTTGTGTATTCGGTCCATAAAGAAGATCCACACCATGAGATTAGGAGAAGGGCCAGAAGGCACAGCCCCGGTCTCACACTCCATATGTTCACCATCACTAGTTTTAATGTCATTTGCCCAGGTCTTCGTTTCCACATAAAATGTGTTCAAGGTCAAGCTGAGAAGTAATAAGCCGCCCAGCCTTTCCCCAGTGTCTAATTAATTTAATTACGATTTTGGTGTACTAAGAACTTGACAATTCAAAGATGTATAGGAATATGATCCTGGGTATCTTCAAATTGACAATTAGTGCACTGTCTGTTTAGAAGTACAAGAATATGAATTTTGAATGCGATATCAGATATAGGTGGGTAGGTTCCACTGGATGGAATAGAACTGCTGCCGACAGATGTTTATGGGTTTTTTTTGTTTTGTTTTTGAGGAAAGGGGAATGTGTCCTTTAAAGAATAGCCATAAGTTTGTAAGGGTACCGGAGAAGTTGTAGCTTGGAAAGAGCTACGAACTACAAACTGCATTGTGTTGCATTTTTTATCTTTTAGATTACTTTCTTTAAAGTGAACTCTACAACCACAATGTGTCATTTAACTATAAAAACGTCTTGAAATTAATTTAGTAAAGAGGCTATACCCAAGATGTACACCCAATATTGTCACAAACAAAGTCCAGGAAATGGAGATAATCCAGGAATACTTTGCAGTTCTTAATTTCCTCCTCTTCTAGAATTTAGAACCCTGCCAGCTCGTGCATCATGGGATGTGATTTGAGAATCATATAATACACAGCAGGAATGTATGCTAAATTCTCTTTCCCTGGATCTCCTGCTGTTCCAGGCAAATGCTATATTGAGTTGGCAATTCCATTTTACTGCCATTATCATTAATAGACATTGTTTCCATTCAGTGCAGAGTCTCACTGCCTTATTATCCAAATGAACTGGAAATCCACACTGTGGTACAATATTGAGAATGGTGGCAGTGGCGTAGCGTGGGGGGTGCCAGGGGTGCCAGCCGCACCGGGTGCAACACCTGGGGGGGGCGCGAGTCCAGAGGGAAGGGACAAGCAATCGAGGCTTGGTTGGGGTGGGGGGTTGTCGTCTCCGCCACTGCTTCTGTTTTCCGCTGCGCTGAGGCGAGCTGGGCGCGGCCAGGCATGCAAGCGCAGCGCCTGGCCAAGCGCTGCAGCTTGGGGAGCCGGCGCCTTAGCGCCTCGCCGTCGGCCGCGCAGCCGTTGCCCAAGCTCGACAACTCGTGGAGGGCGCCTCTCTCTCTCTCTGCCTGGAGGGGAGGGGCTTTCCCTGCTCTTTGTTCCGTTTGAGCAAACACAGCAACGAAACAGAGCAGGGTGGGCAGTAAGACCCTGAGGCAGAATGCAGGAAAGCAGCCACTTCCTCTTTTCAGGTTTCCCTTCTCCGGTACCTACCCACCCACGTTTATTGCGAGGGAAATCTAGCTGACTGCAGGGAAGGGGTTGGGTGCATGTAATGTGTGACAAAGGCATCAGGTGTAAGTCTTGGGTGGAAAGGGTATAAGGGTGGGGAGGTAGAGTGCATTTAAAAAAACCAAAACATTGTGGATTTAAAGAAGGAAAATGTAGCATAATCTACTGTTTGTAAGGGCCCTTTGGGATTGGTTTTACCCATCTCAGACAGTTAGCTCATAGTGTAAATAAAGATGGCTGTTGTTTACATTTTTTTAATAAAAGCATCAACAACGATCCTTTTGCACGGTCTGTTGTGCTGTGTTGCAGAACTTTTTGCAGTTGCAGGATTAGGGATGGTGTTCTGTGCTACAGTGGCGTAGCGTGGGGGGTGCAGGCTGGGCCGGCCACACCGGGCGCAACATCTGGGGGGCCGCGCTCCACGGGTTAGGGGGCGCAAATTACTTGCCTTGCCCCGGGTGCTGACAACCCACGCTACGCCACTGAATGGTGGCACCAGAAAGGGTGTGTGTGTGAAAAGGTAACTGAATGGAACAAACTTTGCCCCAATGTGAAATATGCCTTGTTTACTTAGGTGGATTTAGCATGCTTAGAATGGCAGCCTTATTTTTAATTTTAAGTTTATGATCCAGTTACAATTTGTATGTGAAATTTGAGTGTTCTTCAAATAACCACAGGGAGCAGCCATCATTTCCGCCCCCTCTGGTGCCACCAATGGTTTGGAGGACTTGCTACTGTTATTGTGAGTAGCATATCAAAGTCCAGATTTTGGTTCGTTATATGAGACTGTAATTAACACTTGTGCCAGACTTTCAATGCGGAGAATTCTATAAAATTATCATAAATGTTCCGAAATAATAATTATTGTACAAAATAAAGTCAGTCTCTGGCATCAGAATTTTGTTTTGTTTAGCTATTATGTACTCAACCCGTGTGCTCTACAGCTTCATGACAGAAAGCATCCAAAATCCAATTTTCAGATACAAAAGCTGGATTGCCAGTGAGTGAACCGCAAGCCAAAATGTTATTACTGGTGTTAATCTGCAACAACCAACAGCAACAAAATATGGTACAAACATCGCCATCCATCATTACCAGAGAATGACGAATGGGAATGTGCTGGGATGCAGCCGTCATTATTGACAATTGGGTTACATGCAGCTGCCCAGGTACTGTGTGTTTGAACAAGGACAAACACAGTAATTCACAAATATCATTGTCCCCTCTGGCCAACAACTTTCAACAGAACTGCAGCTGGTGAGATTCAACCTTTGCTGAAACTGGAAAGAGTCTCTGTGGTGGCTTGTTGTGTGATTGCAGTCTGTGCAATAATTTTGACAGCACAGTAGGAGCCACGGGAGCGCTTGAAAACAGAAACACTGTGGCCATTTATTATAAAAGGTTGCCCTGCTGTAGACAGCCAAAGCAACCGAAGAGCTGATATTCATCTGACAGTGGCTTTGGTTATCATAAACCCACTCCGTCATGTAATGTACTGGCATTCCAGTTTAAAAGGACCACACAGTTTTATTGTCCTTCGAAGAATAAGTAGTGCTTAGATTTAAAACTGAGACTGATTTCACAAAAAATGATGTTTTGGGTATACTGGATTTTATAGCACCTTTATGGGAAATAACTGACTAGTTCAGATAGATGCAATAAATGTAATGCTGAAACCGTACCCTTGAGATGCATGATGTCCCATGGTGTCTTCCTTCTGATTTTTGTTTGTGTTAACTTTGTTTTGGATAAATCCTTTATATTTGTGGATATTCATGCATTCTGACATTATATTCCTGGGGTGTGGGGACTAACAAATAGACAACAAAGGGGATCCTGCAAATCATGTTCCAAGATAGGGACACCAATTCTTAGCTCTTCTGATAAGTTTGGCCTCTGGAGGACAACTAATTTTCTCCACTCTAGATACACATGGAAGCTATATGATACGACAGTGTTATCTCTATTATGTCAGATGCATTGTGTCTTCTGTGTTACATTTCAAAACAATGATAATCCACAAATGCCACTTTTGCTGTTCTGAATTTTGTAAAGCTCATTAAGGCATTTGCTTGCTGAAGCCTAGAACATTCCCTGAAATTTTGGGCAGGCATTAGAATTTCCTGATAATTACTTACAATCATCAACATTTTATTTGCTAGGACATTAAATCTTGACCTTTAGTTTCACAGCAGTTGCTTGAAACAATTTAGGCTGCCTGGGAAATGAAACCTTGTGTGAAGTCAAACAGCTGAAATAAATGCCAAGCCCATAAAAGCTGGCACTGCTGAGAACCATGTGGGTAACATTAGAGTGGGGGGGGGGAATCCTGCATTACACTTGTCAGTTTTACATTTCTCCTTAGAGAATGGCCCTGCTAAACCATTTACTCATTGCAAACACAGAAATTTTCAAACAGCAAAGGGTAGAAGTTGGCTTCTATGGCGTACTAAGGTTTCCATATAACTAAAATTATGCGCCCAGAAAATGGAAAATCTGTGCAATGACCAAAATGTACGTACAGAGATCATTGGTTGCTAATCAAATGTTGTAGTTGCAATAACCCTGGTCTGCCCTATGGGGTAGGATCATGGGACAGGTCTCTGAAATTCAGTATGAAGTCCGGGACAATTCATCACCCTCTGCTGCCGCTCTGTGTCTGGGAAGAGAGCTGGAGTTTGTCTGTTGCACAGAATCTCAGACACATGAGCACACTTCAGACATCCTTTGAATGAGTTCAGTAAACACTATAGGAACATGCTCTACCTCTCTGTCACTCCTCAGATCACTCTCCATGAGTTGGAGGGTCATTTTCTGATGCGGAGAGACTGCTGTGCATATGGAGGCTCCACACACATTTAAAACACTGGAAAACTGGGTTTTAAATTGTGATGGAATCCTCTATGAGTGTAAGCAGGCATTCTACTTCAAAAGATTTCCCTCCTACTTGAGATGGTGGTAGATATAACATTCTCATCCCCATATATCTGCATATTTACAAAATTTATAAGTTGTACCATAGAAATGCAGTGGAATATGAGAAGAATTAGGGATCAAGACAGGCTGCAACATGTGGATGTAGGTATTATGCAAAGCCCAAGTGAGACATCAATGATTTGAGGCACTTCAGGTTGCCTAGGGGCAATTGTGAGTTATGGATCAGATAGACTCTTGACACCGGGGTGCCAGTGAATAGTCTTGCCCTACTATTCCTTACTTGGTTCAGCTTGCCTGAACATAAACTTTTGCCTTATACTGCTGAGCTGTCACTTGGAATGGAACAATGGTTTTTATGTAGTATCATGTTTTAAACAACGCGGCTGAAACATTGCTTTATTCAGATGGTTTTATATCATATATTTTTGTGGCAGAATGTTGTACAGTGCCTTGTGAGGGTCACGCACCCTCAGAGGTGGTTTAGAAATCTCCGAACAAGCAAACTGCGAAGTCTTTTGTATGCATTATTATTTCTTATAAATTTTCTTATTCTGTTCTGACTTTTAGCTCATTTTTTTGGGAGAATCTAAGACTTTGTTATGATTTACTAATAAACATGTGAAAGAACTGGTTTCAAGAGAAGTACTGCACAAAAATACTACTTATTTTGGGTGAGTGATGAAAAGTTTATATTGAAAGAAACAACAAACTGGAGTCAGAGATTTTTAATGTTACCCAAGTCAAGCTGTGAAACCTGATACACGTTTGTTTTGCATCATTTGCAACAAAGTACTATTACAAGAAAGCACTCTGACAATGGACCACTTCCTTGTAGTATAAAGGTCAAAAGAATCCTGTGTTTGGTAGCTGTGATTGACATATCCTTTGAGAAATTGCTATTCATTATAACTGTCACCTGCAGAAACTTCAATCCAAATTTTCAAGCAAACCTGCTAGAAACATGCAACAGAAGGAGGAAAAAAATAGCAATAGCAGAAGAATTCTGGACTTGATTAAAATGAAAGCCAATGAAACTATAATTGCCCAGCATATGGGAAGGCGTCTAGTACACTACTGGGGGAAAATAAACAAAGTCATCCATGCCGCATTTTCCAGAAACTGGTGTCAAAATAAGTTTCCTTACAATCCTTGTGGGGACCACAAACCACTGAAATGGGCATTATAGGACATTATTCTTTAAGCACATTATTAAAAGACTTAAGTCCTGTACAGATAAAAACACAGTAGAATGAATATGTGGGGAGTTGGGAGATAGCTGGGGCAACCTAATCAGATGGGTGTGGTGGTATTACTAATCACCAATCACCAAACACTAATTAATTATTAATTATTTCTTCTTGACCCCATCTTCCACATGTTTCTTCAAATAGAGCATATGTGCATGCAAGGTGCATGGAAAATCTATACCCTGTGAAATCTCTACCTTGCAAGCATGCTGGGTATAATTGCACATGTACCTTGTTAAGTCTACACACCTAATATAGGAGGTAAGGAGGAAATGATGCCAATGGGTGAGATGCTGGCCTCCCATCAACACACTGATTTTACCTAGATCTCTTTCAAAGTGGAATGAGGGGTGGAAGAGCCTGCCTTTCCCAGACAGCTATAGGCAACAGCAGGAGGCATTAGACGTCTTCATTATAACTAGCAGAATCAAAACTGAGCCAGAGAAGGCTAGTGAACTAACAATATCAATGGCTCTGGATCAAAAAAGTATTTGGATGTAGTGATAAATAATCAAAGGGGCTTCTGAAAGATCTGGGGCTCAGCCTAAATCATGCAGTAAAGGCACGATAAGCCAGTGGAACAGATTGACTGAATATACAATAAAAGGCATTTACCATGGATTTATCAAGTCAATCCCATTTTGTTTTATCTGAGCATATTCTAAGTGGCTAAGAAGAGCATGGAAGAGCAAGATAATCACAAGAGAATGGAAATGTATTTTTGAAAGAAGACTTAAAGGAATCAGTAACAGAGAATCTAGTTGGTGCATACATAAGTGCCATATGAAAGCAAAGTGCTGGTTCATATGGAGCTGTCTTACTCACACCAATGGTCCATTGAGCTCAGTACAGCCTCCCCAGACAGACAGAAACTCTCATGGTTTGCTGGAAAAGACATTTTCCAGTCCTGGTACTGGACATACTTTTGGCTGGGGATATTCATTGCCAGATTACCAAATAGGTAGAGTAGGCACTGGCCTATGGGCCTATTAGGGGCTCTGCAACAATGGATCAAAATAATATTTATTTGCTCTTGAAATAAAATTACAAAAAGTATTCAGATATAATTTGCAAGCCCCCCCCTCGAGATTTCAACTGCCCAGGGGCCTTCACAGGGTTTAATCCGGCACTGAGGATAATAGGAACTGAACCTATAAAAAGAGTGTGCTATATCACCAAGCTATGACTGCTCCCTTAAATGTACAACACATATTCAAGTGCAATAATTCATTGTTACTATGGGATAATCTCGTTATATGTGATTAAATATTCTCTAATATTTTGGAAACATTCACACACGTGCACACAGCTCACAGATGTTATTTTGCCATCTAACATAGATGGACAGGCAAGTGCTAGCTCAGCCAATGAAACTTCCCAATATACACCTTGCCCTCTGGTGCTTGATTGAGCATATCTTGGCAAAATTAGTCTGTCTTATCACTATGGATAACTCAACTTCTCCACAATTGTCGCACTGCCTCTTTGTCATGTTCCACAAGTTGGCATGTTCCGCATTTAATTCAAAAACGAAGGTTTTTTCCCCTAGCTCTGGCCCTGATCCAAATTCAGAATATTCAGAAGCAAATGCATTCATATTGCCCCCCATACATAGAATTGTGTATGTGTTGTTTGTGTGTACAGTTCCCATATGAGGATCTCAACATGCATGACTGAATTGGCATCAGATTTCTTTTTTCATGGCCCTTTATAACTTCATGCTCCTTCCTTTCTTCACCCACTCATCTGGTTTATCTCCATACCTTCTAACTTGTTGTTTCCTGTGCCTGGAACAATCCTCCTCCTGCAATTTGTCTTCCTTTCTCTATGCCACCACTCAGGATCACTATATATTCCTTCTAACCCACATTTCTTCTCACACCCTCACCTACTGCGTCCGCTTGATTCTGTTACAGCATCTCCTTTACACAATCGAAGCCAAACTTCTCTATCTTGATATAGATGATAAATCCTTGGTGCATGGATCATGCAATTTTTATCACCTGGGTACTTGCTAATACAATGTAGGAGCTAAATATACATTAAAGTGAGTTAGGTCATCACAGTTACAGCCCTTTGGGGCACTTTTTATATGGTATATATATATTGATGCATTTTATCTTTTCTTCTTTATGTTTATGTTTTCAGACTTGTTATCATAAAGCATCATATCCAAGCAAAACCTTTGTGAATAGGGTATATTATATGTCTATAGCAATGAATGTATGAATAAATGATTAATCCAACATAGTACACCGCAAAGAACAAAACATGAACATCTTAATTCCACTTAAAAAGTGAAGTATCAACACTTGAATTAAACATGACTAAGGAGGTGTTTTGTATTTTTTACCAAATCAACACCTAAGGCATTAATAATCAGGCCAATGAAAAATATCCACTGACTGCATTATCTGCTCTCAGATGTGGAAATCCTTTAGTGTTTTAGCTATGCCTTTGGTGTACTGGTTTAGAATATATATGACCTATGCAGCACACCTAGTGAATTATATTTTCACTATAAAGTCAAATGTTACACTTCCCACCAAGGTTTTTACTCTCTAACAACCATGCATTGAGTGATATAAATGCAGTGCACATCGTTCATTTTAATGCGTTATGCTACACCATAAAGAAAAGGAAATATAGGGAAACATAAAGCCACAGATTCACATAACAGGTGTCTTCAATCAATTGTTACTGCTTTTTCTGCACACTCTAAACACAAGATCCACGTTATTTCCATTGTGCAGGAAGTTTGGCATCCAATCTGGCAATCTTACAAATGCTTCTAAATTTGGACCCCCTTTCACTTTCCAGTCTGGGGTGTAGAGGAACTCTCTTGAACTACTGGCACTTTCAGTTGACATGAGGAGCATCAGGGTAACAGCCTTCCTTACTCACAGTCTTACATGTTTCATTAAACGGCTTGGGTTTGAAAGCTCACATACCTAAATGGTACTTTTGCAAATGCCCGAATTACGACAGAAGCGCTTTTGTCATTACCTTTGTTGTGTAAGTATGTCCATCGGAGCCACAAACCGCACTGGCATGCATCAGAGGGCATGGCTTGCATTTTACTAAATTAGCTGGTCCATTCCAGTGCCTCTGGGGAAGGTTTCCTTTCTTTTGCCGAAGGCTGGAAGAGAAGGTGGGGGTCTGTGTGAATGTGATAGACAACTAAGACAAGTCTCTGCCAAATTGAAGCCTGAAAACAATCTAAATTTTGTGCATGGAATCCTTTTGGATCTAATTCTGCCTAAGCACATTTCAGGGCCAGCTAAAGAGTGAATTTATAATTGTTGGCAAAGCAATATTGTTTATTTCCAGTAGTTATATAACAAAATGATTACTGTTATTGGTTGTATGAGAAAAACAATAAAAGCCATAGGAGACAGAAATAAATCATAAACATGAAAACTAGCAATAGCATAAAAACAGCATATAATTAACAAAAAGCACCACCAGCAACAACAACAACAATAATTTAAGGTACAGTAATAGAAATGTGGATGATAGGGATATCTAGAATGTATTTTATATGTTTTAGATAAGAGATTGATGTACTGAATGGGAAAGTGAAGCTAAGATTATGCATAGGTAAAGGTAAAGGGACCCCTGACCATTAGGTCCAGTAATGACTGACTCTGGGGTTGCGGAGCTCATCTCGCTTTATTGGCCGAGGGAGCCGGCGTACTGCTTCCGGGTCATGTGGCCAGCATGACTAAGCCGCTTCTGGCAAACCAGAGCAGCGCACGGAAACGCTATTTACCTTCCCGCCAGAGTGGTACCTATTCATCTACTTGTACTTTGACGTGCTTTCGAACTGCTAGGTTGGCAGGAGCAGGGACCGAGCAATGGGAGCTCACCCCATCACAGGGATTAAAACCACCGACCTTCTGATTGGCAAGTCCTAGGCTCTGTGGTTTAACCCACAGCACCACCCGTGTCCCAAACAGATTATGCATAGAGAGCTACAATTTTAAGTAGAAGCATTTTTTGTCTAGCATTTTCCCTAACATTCTCTAGCATTTTGTCTAGCATTCTCCCTATTAGAGCACATGCATGCAGAAAGCACCATATTTGAATTCTGGCATCATCAGGTAGAGTGAGAAAAGACTCTTGCCTGACACCCTGGACTGCAGTTGCCAGTCAGGGCTGCTAATACTCAGTTAGGAGGACAGCCTTACAATGTAGCTTTATATGCTTTTAAACTATTTTAGGGATCCTTCTAAAATGAAAAGTTACAACAAGAAAACCCCATTCAGTATAACCAATGTTGACAACTAGCTTAATATGTATATTAGCTTGGTATGTACGGAGAAGCTCATTCAGTTGATGAGTAAGCTAGATACTATGATTTTATATTTCTGTTTCCAGTGGCCTGCTATTTAAGGAATATACTGTATTGTTAAGCTGATTTTATTTTTTAATCTCATAGGAAATATTCTAAAATGGGGCAATGCACAGCTGAGGTCACTCCTATGACTTTATCTACTACAATGTTCACATTTCTTTGTGCTTTGCAATGTGCCCATTTTTGGATTATGAATGTTTCTAAAGCTGCTGAAAAGCCTGCAATGTACCACTCTGGATATCTGAAACTTCAAAAATGAATCGCTATCTTGACTGTGTCATTGATGTTCTCACTTCTTCTCTTCAGTACTTTAACTATTATATTATGGGGTTTCAGATCTAGGGTCTTTTTTAACTTGTTGGATTTTAGATTCTATATTGTGATATTGAAAGCCTCTGCTACCCCTGAATCACCAATGCTATGAGAACTATGGCCTCCTTTTTCATACAGGAGTGAATAACACCATGGATAAAATAAAATTCGACACTTGGCAGTCCAATGTCCACTGACATTGTGCCAACCCTCCGATCTGTTGCAGTCGCACAATACTAAGATTCCTCTGTATGAGTAGTTTTGTACATTTGCTATGTTACAGTCCATCAAATTAGCATGGTCAACTAAATAAAGATGTATCCCTTCTTAGCATACAAACATATCCACAAGGTCTTGGTGCCAAGCAGAATTTAACAGTACCCAGGATTTGAAACCATTGTTCTGATCCTGCCCAAGAGAAATAAGAAAAATCAACCACTGCATGATTTATGAAATTAAAGTTAAAGGGCATTCAATGAACAAAGTGCCATATAAATGTCTGTTTAAAAATATTATATTTCTATCTAAAAATTAAATATAAGCACCTTAAAAATAGGACTGGCATTCCTGATAGAAGCCTTTTAAATAATTGTTAAGGGTAACGCCAACTCTATTTTTAAGATTCATTTATATTTTGCATAGTTGTGCTAGTTAAGTATTATTAAGGTTACTAAATGTTATATTGTTTTAGGTTGTGCTTTTCTATGATCGCTTTCAGTATATCTGGTCTACAAATCATAACATCAAATACAGTACATACAGTTATCAAGACAATACATGCATGCACCTTTTAACATGAGAGTATAAGAAAATCCATGAATAATCAGAAAGCGTTATAAATAGAGATAATGCCTATTGTCAATTTGGTGCCTGCTATAGTCATTCCTTCTAAAAGCTTTAGCTCAGATTGGTATCTTTCTATAAAAGTTACAGTTACAGATGGGTAGCCGTGTTGGTCTGCCATAGTCAAAATAAAAAAATTCCTTCCTGTAGCACCTTAAAGACCAACTAAGTTAGTTCTTGGTATAAGCTTTCGTGTGCATGCACACTTCTTCAGATACACACGTGTATCTGAAGAAGTGTGCATGCACACGAAAGCTTATACCAAGAACTAACTTAGTTGGTCTTTAAGGTGCTACAGGAAGGAATTTTTTTATAAAAGTTACAGTATAGGAGGACATGAGCTATTGTTTCAACTGAGCTGTTTTTGCAAGGGACAAACTGTCAAGTGCCAAGGGCAGCCTGGAAAATTGACCTTAAATGCTGATAGCAAAGCACTGAACCAGCACATGGAAATGTTCTTCTGTTACCTAGGGATATTCAAAATTGCTAAATACCTAGCAAATCAATGATCTCTTTTAGGTTCTAGACTAAAGGACAGTGGTGAAAAAACCCACCCCCAATTTGTCAGACTTGACAAATTTTTCAAGTTATGATCTAGAAGCCTCTTTAATGTAGCTGGTTGCTTTTTCTAACCCAAGTGACAGAAGATGGTGCTGAATCCAGGAGCAAGTTGAGCTATCAAGAAAAAAGCCAGGGATAGGTAGTCATAATCTGTTGAGGATGAATATAGACAAAGCCTATACTGCTGGGGCACCAAAGATCTCAAAAAAATAGTTTGTGTCCTCTCCTCTTTTGCGATTGATTGATTGATTGATTGATTGATTGATTGATTCATTCATTCCTAATATGCACACCTGGATTATGTACATAGTTTTGGTAATTCCTTCATTTTGGGGGCACCTTCAAACTAAAAGTATATGCTCACTATCCTTTGCACAGCAGAACCTCAGCAACGCCACTGGAATAGTCCATGCACTCAATGCAATATTTTGAATTCAAAGTGACCAGGACAGAGTGGACTGAAAAGTAATTCTCAAGTATTTTCAATTACTAACTTGTTTTACGACACGCCCATCCAGGGTCCATTTGTATGTCTCATACCCATTTGTAAAAAATCAGCCCTTTGTTTTTGTGTTAAAAAATAAAAATAATGAAACTGAATCCTACTTAACAATAAGCCCTGGCTAACATTACACCTAATCAAGGGTAAGGATAGGAGGGCATATGGAGGGAATATGCTCTAGTAAGGACAGAGGGCCTCCCAAGGTCCAATGGCCCACCCCTTTAACCATGATTGAGGGACTGTAAATATCATGTGTGAAGTAGCTCCATGTGTTATTGGCTTTCTAGATTTCATAACAATATATAAATTCTACCTCAAGCATTTGGAAGAAATAGCAATCCCACTGCTTTGCCCTAATATGAAAGCACATCAGAGCAGTTTAGCCGAGACAAGGAAAACATTTTAAAACATCACCGAATGCCTTTATCATGGTTTAGAAAACACATATGGATGCTCTTTAAAGCAATTTTGCCTCAGTTTGCAATTTGCTGCACAATTCAAACTCTCTTGTAATATCACATTCAGCTGCTAAAATAATAAAAATGCTATTCTTTCATTTCAGTTAAAGCTTTCTTCTGCTTGAGCCTTTGTCACAGTGATAAATAGCACTATTAGGAAGCTTGCATCTACAGAAGCAACCCCATCACGATATCATAAAATAAAAAAGCCAACCAAAAAGAGAGAGAGAGACAGAGAAGCCTGCAATCAAAGCCTTAGTATCAAAAACCAGTTCTGTCAGTATATAGCAGTGTTAATCTTCTAGAATGCGTTCACTTTCCTTAACAAACTAACTCCTCATTAATTAAGATAGGTGAATAGTAAAATACTCTGGATTGAACCAAAAAGGGTGAGGTATACATATTAAAATTTCTGCAAATGATGTGTGAAATCGGGTGGGTCCAAATTCATAAAGCTCACAGTGATGCTACCCAAATATTACAATATCTCTACATCTTTGCACGAAAGAATGCCTGCAAAAAATTAAGTATCTTAAAAACCGTGCCATATAATCATAGCTAGGAGGCAAAAGCACAAGAAGCTGTGACTACCAGGGACCTGAGATCACAGGAGCAGGAGCATTAGGGGGAAGAAAAGTTCACAAGCCATATGTGCAACCCACACACAGTCCCCTTGTGTAACTTGCACATATGTTTTTCTGTACAGAATCTCGCTAGAAGAAAGCAACAACTCCATCTTATGGGTTGGTTAAAAAAAAAAAGTTGCTGTGGTTGCAGATTATTAAGTTGCTAATTAACTTGAACATTTCAAAAGGCGGCATTCAAGTTCATCTTCTACTCTAACGAAGTGCCCTGGTTAGATGGCTACTGAGCAGTGTCATGCTTTGCATGGTGTGTGTTTTTTTAAGCAACATGTCTGTTGCTATTTGGTTGAACACATGCTGTGAAAGTGCTAACTTCCAAACATAGTCTCAGGCTACTTTCGGACTACACTATTTTGTAGATGATACTCAGTACTCTGCCAGCAAATTTTGTGCAATTAAAGCAAAGTTGGCCCTCTTGCATACAACAACATTTCTGTAGTAAGAAAAGTGACAGGAAAATGAACTGGAAAGTGAGGGATGACAGCAATGTCATATTACCTGTAAGCAACCAAAGCAGAAGGAATGCTCAACGAGCAACTTGTCTGGAAGAGCCCTAAAACTAGAAAACAGCTGAAATAGGCATTTAGTCCCTGAGGTGTTCAACATTGCTTTTGTTTCAAAAAGTCCAACCATGAGGGGTCATAACCTTCTACTTGTTCCTTCAAGCTGATGATCGATTGAGTCCTACCACACCACATCCATCTCTTTCCCATCTACTCAACAACTGCAATTAGTTAATATTGTCTGCTTCTTCATTCATGTGTTCCACTTAATCCATCAATGTGATTGCTAATGCGGCTCCGTAGATGCCAAAGAATAATCAAGGATGGATATTATTATGGCATGCTCTATAGTTGAAAATGCGAGGGAAATGTTGCTGAATGAGGACTGGCTATGGAAAAGGAAAAATAAGAGTGCCAACTTCCCGAGGGGAACAATTTGCATAGCAGGTGCTAGTTTTATGATGTGTCTGAATTGATCATCTAAAAATATATCGTTGTTTTAACTTTTATATCACATAGAAGCCTGCCAAATGCTCTAACAGCCTGGATTGCATTCCCTATTGGGCTTTTAGACCAAAAGACCAACAGAAAACATAAGTTGGGCTTAGGTTATGTTAAGATAAAGCAAACGCAAATGTGAGGTATTAATTGCCACACTCAACCCACTAGTCATTTCACCCAGAACTTCTCAGCAGAAATACTGCACAGCCCTCTTGCACAAGTTCATATAATATTCAATATACAAATCAGATCATTTTGAAGTGAAAAGGTAAAAAACCACCACCACCACCAAATCTATACTTAGTACTTGGTGGCAGAAAAACAGCTCTCAACCCCAAAAACCTTCAGATTTAAAATAAAGTATAAAATATGATTATCAGCTAAACTGGCTTTTCTCAAGATTTCACTTTCTTCTAGCTGTTAGAAATGGTCTGATAAGCAACTTCAATTTATTAATAACAGGGTTTCAAAAGAAAAAAAAAATACATCACAAATCTTTTAAGTGGAAAAGGCATTGTATTAATGCCTTTTCCACTAATACGTCAGAAACAAAATAGCTTTAGAGTGGCTTCTATTATGAACGTTTTGTCTTTTCAGCTTGACAGAGACGTGTGTTCGTTTTAACTTTATCTCTCTGTCTTGCTCAGTTCCAGAAGCGTATGTGCTTTGAGTCAAAAGTATGACCTGCCAGCATTCAGAACCCAGACAGAAAAAAATATTTTTTATTATCTTATTTCTGCCTGCCTGGGGATGTTATCACCTATGCAGCATTCATATTATCTCACAGGTTTTAAAAGACTAGATTTTAAACACCCATAGAAGGGTTCTTGCTGTACATCTCTCTAAAGAGATAGTGTTCAAGTTATGGCTGTTCTTGGTAGGTAAATAGAATTCATGTAGGATTGCTGGAAAATGTTAATGCCTGTAACAATGTTAATGCCTGTAACATTTTCATACCTATAATAATTTACTATGTGGACATGAAACAGAGAGACACATTGTGCAAAAATGTATGTTTTAAAATGATTTATTGGACCAAGACCTAATTAGCTGTAGTTCAGAAAGTGTAACTAGGGTTGTCAGTTACAACCTGGAAATTGTTGCTATATCTTTACATTTATTGATTGAGAGACTCAACAACTATGTCTTCTCCTGCCCATTTCCCCAGAGTTCTTTTGTCTTTCCTCCTTTCCCACCTGCACAGCTGGATTCCCTATTATGTCAAACTGTGGTGGGGGAGTGGTTAATGGATCTGGGAAGAAAGCATGTGAGAAAAGCCTGTGCTGCTGAATCTTAGGCTTTTTTGCAACCCCAAAGCAAACAACAACAAAAAGAAGCCAGCTAGCAGCATGCCAAAAATAGGAGGAAATAATGGCTATATGAGTGTAAGAAGAAACAAGCAAAGGTTAGTTAGGGAAATACCAATTGATAAGTGCAATTACTAACGCTGAACAATTTACTTCTCACCCACTTTTAAAACACTTAAGAGGCATCTTTTACTTCTTGGTGACTATGGGATGTAGGGTTGGGCCCTAAGTTACCTCAGTGAGCATATTACAGCAAACAAGGACAAATGAACCCAACATTTACCCCAAGTCTTCCCATTGTCACATCATGCATTGCCCTGCCCCAGTTCTCCAGGTTGTTGGCTACTGCTGACGAGAGGCTGGTAAATTAATGTTGAGATGATGTAGTAACAGTATAAGTAAGCAAACCTACACTGAAATGCAAAAGTGAAGAACATGGCATTGGCCAGCCACATATGGCTACAGCTCAAGATCTGCTATAACATGCAATTTGGCAGGGATGAGGATTTTAACTTAGGTTTCTCCCACCCAAACCTTCTCCATATTAGTTTCACACTCATTGCAAGGATGTACCCATGGCATTGCAGATTGATAAAAACAATGTAAACATTTAGAGTCAGCATGCAGTGGTTATGGCTGTGAAAACCTCATTAAGAAGCAAGCATGCTTTTCTTATCTCTTCTTCGTTTTGTGTTCTCTGGGATCAACTTAGCAACATTTTATGGGGAGTCTACAAGGATCAGCCCCAATGCTCTAGAACAGTGTTTCCCAAACGTTTTGGGGCAACGGCACACCTGTTTACCGGAAAAAAATCTCGCGGCACACCACCATTAAAGCCCCGCCCCGTGACGTCAGCGCGCAGCGTCACGCCGGGAGGGACGCACAAAAGTGAAAGTTTTTTCCCTCCCCCTTGCCGGGGTGGGAGGAGGCAGCAGAGCGAGGGACTGAGGGACGGCGGCAGCTGAGGCGGCGGCGGCTGTTGTGGTGGTGGCGGCGATAGCGGGCGGAGGAGGGGGCGGCGGCGGGGCTTGAGGAGCCGTCGCCGGGAGTTGCTGCTGCTGCTGTTGCTGCTGCTGCCGCCCGGACATGCCGGCCTCCTCCTCCTCCGCTGTCTCGCGCTCCTCCCTTTTGCGCGCGCTGCCCCGCCGCTCGGCACCACCACCGCGGAGCCGCCCCCGGCTCGACGCGGATCCTCGCCGCCGCCGCCTCTCACCGCCCGACTCGCCCGCCTCCCTCCCACGGCACACCAGCCGATGTCTCACGGCACAGTAGTGTGCCGCGGAACACCGGTTGGGAAACACTGCTCTAGAAGTATCCTCCAAAAGAGATTCATTTAGTCTCCTCCCTGCTAGGTTTTTTTTTTTTTTTTTTGGCAGTTGAAGGCTGTCCCTTCTCAGAGGACCTTTCATCTTTAACACTATTTACTTTCAGGGTAGTTGTGCTTATTTTAGTGGCCGTTTACTGGGACTGTTGCTTTCGCTGATTTATTGATGTAATTTGTTTTGGTTTACTGAATGTTGTTTTTATTGTTTTCCTCATCTATGAATTTTCATGACTGGTGCTGTAAAACAAAGATTTAAATAAATATGTGCCACTCCAGCAGGTGTGAAGCATAGAATCATAGAATCATAAAGTTGGAATAGACCACAAGGGCCATCGAGTCCAACCCCCTGCCAAGCAGGAAACACCATCAGAGCACTCCTGACATATGGTTGTCAAGCCTCTGCTTAAAGACCTCCAAAGAAGGAGACTCCACCACACTCCTTGGCAGCAAATTCCACTGTCGAACAGCTCTTACTGTCAGGAAGTTCGTTCTGATGTTTAGGTGGAATCTTCTTTCTTGTAGTTTGGATCCATTGCTCCGTGTCCGCTTCTCTGGAGCAGCACGGTTCCTTTCATCCTGCTTGAACTGCATCCCATGGCTTTTGTCGATCCTAGAAGCTTCGTCACTGTTTTGCTTCAGCAGCCAAGCCATTGGTTCAGTAGCCTTGTGCAGACAACATATCCAGAGAAAATAACTAAAGGAAGGGTCAGGGTTGTGCCACCAGTACTATTCATCCCAGTTCCCTGTGTTTATGCAGCCTTCTGAGTCTGCATGCTGTACTGAGTCTGCTTTGGTCACAAGGGTGAATTAATATGTGAAGGTTGGAGGGCAGGCCAAAGGGCACACTTTCCTTGTCTCTGAATATGTAATCTGCACAAGGCTAAAGTCACACCTAAAGCTAAAGCTGCCAGTTTCATTGTACAACGGATATAACAATAGCAACTTTATTTTCTATTTGGCATGATGACTCCAACTACCGGTAAGTCCTATGCAGTGTATATCCATTGAAATTCATTGGCTGAGATTAGTCATGCCCATTTATTTAAATGGGTCTACTCTGCATATGTGATTTAAATAACTAACAATGGATGCAACCTATTATGAATACTTATTTAGCAAAATAGTAATAAGTAGTAGCAGTAGTTTTTTCCCTTTAAAAAAAGGTTTAACAGTTTTGTCCAAAGTTTCTTAAATTTTGTACGTATTAAAAGTTGAGACAGTTCTTGCCCAGGTTCAGATTCTAATACTTCACAAAAGCGGGGGAGAGGTGGTGAGAGGAAAGCAAGCCTTACAGCAGCAGCAGCAGTAATAATAATAATAATAATAATAATAATAATAATAATAATAATAATAATAATAGTAATAATTCATTTATACCCTGCCCATCTGGCTGGCTTTCCCCAGCCACTCTGGGAGGCTCCCAACATAAGTAATGGTGATGATGATGATAATAGTAATAATAATAATAATAATAATAATAATAATAATAATAATAATGCGATAAAACATCAGACATTAAAAACTTCCCTGAACAGGGCTGCCTTCATATGTCTTCTAAAAGTCAGATACTTGTTTATTTCCTTGACATATGATGGGTGGGCATTCCACAGGGTGGGCCCCACTACCAAGAAGGCCTTCTGCCTGGTTCCCTGTAACTTCACTTCTCGCAGTGAGGGAACCACCAGAAGGCCCTTGGAGATGGACCTCAGTGTCTGGGTTGAACGATGGGGGTGGAGACTCTCCTTCAGGTATACTGGGCCAAGGCTGCTCCTTCCATGGGAGCTTCAAGCCACAATGGATAGGACTAGTTTGGTCTTCCCTTTGCCATGATGTTCTTCCTGAAATACAAGGATGTGGTCTATCTGTGGTCCTAGGTCACCAATCTGTTGGCAGGGGGCAGAGTGTGCCTCCTTTCACCTCTGCAACACAGTTGCAGGTAACTGGTAGGAGCGCTCTCTTTCTCTCTCTCTCTCTCTCTCTCACACATATGACATTATACAACCAAATAAAGCTTTGGCCTTTTTCTTTTTAAAACAGCATAGCATTGTTGTCTACCCCATCACTGGCAAGCCAGTGGTAGTGCATTCTGATGACGCCTTCTCATTCATATGCCAGAACCTGACAGCTTTGTTATGCTACATGCTAATTCTTCAATTTATTATGGGTGCACCTCCATTGTAATTTTTGATTTATCACAATCTAATCAAAACAATAAAAACCTGACTTCAGTCTATCTGAAATAATTTGGTGTATTTTCACTGATAGTTTAATTAGTCCTGTCTCTACATAGGTTCTCGTCACACCCCAGCTGAAAACTCATGCTCTTTCCCATTCACACTCATATGAGAGGCATTTTCAGGAGTAATAATTTTCAGGAGTAAATTCATCTAATAGGAGATGAATCTTAGTGCTAATAACATTTTTCTGCTCCTCTGGCCCTCTTGTCATTTAGAAATACAGTTTTAAGAGTCATTTTGAGTGGTTTGAGTGGTTCACTAAATTTGAAGATCTGCCCCAGCAGTTTACAGAGAATAAAGAAACAATGCAAAGGGCTTGTGACTTGGGATGCCCTCTTCACAGCTGCCTCAAAAGCAAACATTAGTTCTTGAAAGAAAAATTAAGGCATACCTGATACCTCCATCCTCTCTCAATGAAGATAGAATTTTACTAGTCCTTGGGCAACTAATAAAGACCAGGCGCTATGCTGTAATTTGGCCAGGGTGGGGGAAGCAGTCTCAATGTGCCCAGTTGGCTTGCCACGGTCAGGTGCCCTGCAAGAGAGGGGCTACAATTCTGTGATGACTCAGAGGTCTGGCAAAGATATGGATACTGAAGATGCTGAGGAGGAGGAAGGCTGTCTATGGGATTTACTCTTAGAAGGCACCTCTCTAAAGGGATCTTCTATCTCCCTATCCAACTGAGAGATAAAGCACTGTGTCTGCTACTTAGGGATCACTCTAAAATGTTATCTCCCAATCAGATCTGGAGATAAAGCTGTGGGACCACTTCCTGTGGTTTGGCAGGCCAGATCCAGCTGAGTTTACATTACGCCACAAGAATGCCCTTAATAACATACAACAGTTTGTGTTTCCAAAGTAAAAATACACTTACATTTTTTTATTCTGACAGTTAAACCACTCTTTCTGTAGTCAATTAGGCAAACTTTAGCCAACAAAGCCTCTCTTCTTCCCCGAGGGGAGAGGCTGTGAGCGGGTCTCGCTTCCCATGCTTCGCAGTGGGCGTGGATGGCCCACTGCGTCACAGAGAGTCCCTGGCCTGTGTCAGGCCCACAGTCAGCCAATACGAGTGCGGGACTGTGGCTCAGCCTGTTTGTTTCCTGCACACATGGACCTCCCTCCCTCTATTCTCATGCATTCCACACCTGACCTTGCTATGGATCTCGGTTGGTTGCCTGTTGAAGGGGCCACTTGGCAGATTGGCACCAGCCATTTGGTTTTTTGTAGCAAATTGTCACAACTTTATAAGGTTAGGCGGTTAGGCACTGGAAAATGCATTGTGTGTTGGAGGGGAGGCTGTGGCCATCACCTACCCCTCCCCTTTATGGGTGTTCCGTTAAAGGAATCTGGTGGTCATGGTTCCTGTCTGATGCCCAGGTGGTGGCTAGGGCCATGGCACAACCCTCCGGTGACTCTAGGGGAAAGCTTCCAGTTGATTTGCATCAACAGGCTCCCCCTACAGGTTGTTAACTCTTGTGTGACTCCCTACAGAGCAGGCAGGAGTCAAATGTAGTCTGTTCAGATCCTGTGCCTAAGCCAATACTACTCACATTCTGTAACCAATAAAGTTGTGGCCATTTTTAGCCCATTAACCTAAAATACCATGTGTCTTATTTCATCATAAAGCAGGCCACGGGGCCTTGACTCACAAGTCAAAGTATGTTAGACGCAGTTTACTTCATTGTGGTTGACTCTAATTGTGTTAACATAGTTTTTTGAAATGATGGGATCTATTTCCGATGGGAAGAGTATGGAAGGTACACCACACCAGCTGCTGAACCGAATAAGTGAATACTCTTCTTTATGGAGCAAGAATAAAAAAAAAAAATTGGGGGGGGGATGCTTTTCAAGAGAATAACCCCTAACAGCAATTCAAAATCCCAAACAAACAAATTAAAACCTCGACTGAAATGTCGGCTACAGTTAAATTGACAGACTGCAAATCTCTTCTCAATGGAAGGGCAAATACACACTGTGAATCTACTTTGGTATGCCAATCATCCCGCTTATGAATAAATGTGTTGAAACATCTTGGGCCAAGGCAAATGAAGTTCTATTTTGCTGAAAAACTTAACAGCCTGTAATCCTTGCTTTAAGATCCACAGTTGAAAGAATCTACTGTAATTCCGCAGCAGGCTCAGCAGTGAATAGTGAAGGAAAGCATTTTCTATTCAGTGGGGAAATGTTTGCAATATGCAGGGGGGAAGAGGTGGGGAAGTTTCAAGAGCAACTAGAAACATGTGAACCTTTATCTCCATGCAATTTATTTTCAAATTCATGAATATTTTGATGGGGTGCTATACCTTTACCACCTTCCTACTAATCAACAAAGAATATAATAAGGTATAGCAGTTAAGAACTAAGGCAGTGTCTGAGATTTCTGCTGTGAGTGTTTTCACCCAGCTGGAAATGGGATAAAGGACTCTGAGGTGCCTAGTATCTCTGAAAGAGGATATAGTGTTGAACAGGTATACTGCATGCAGATCACAATCACACCCCATGTTTTCAAACAGGAAATACCATGTGATAATAAGCTGGCTGCAAAAAGGAGGAAATGAGAAGAAAGGAGATCCATACATATCATGGGGCCTCCCAGGTACGCAGATATATTTTATCCACAAAATGTGCAGAGCCCTGTGAGTACCAATGGCAGAGAAAAGTTGGCAGACAGATCTTAGCCTGGCAGCTCAGCAGGTAATCATGGAAGGAAGTGGTTCTACCAAAGTGTAAGAGGGAACTGATCACAGAGAAAGCATGCATTTAAGCAGACACGCTCAAAGCCTAGAGTTAAAGGGCTGCAGCTCAGTGGTATAACATGTGCTTACTATGCAAAAGGTCTCAGGTTCACCCCCAGGAACATACAGTAGAGCTAGGAAAGACTCTTGCCTCAATCCCTGGAAAGCCAATGGTTTGAAGTGGTACAAGGCAGTTCCCATTGCATCTATCTTCTATATCCTCCCCCACCAGAGCTGGCCCACCCATGAAGTGGGGAGAAGCAGTTGCCTCAGGTGGCAAAAGTGCAAGAGGTGGTACCCAGCCCTTTCCACCACTTCCAGTGCTGCTAGAACAGCTGTCCTCACACAGAGTTTAGCAAGAGGGAGGCACTCCAGCATGTGGCCTTGCCACTCATTTTCCCCACCTCTGGGGTGGAGAAGATGAGCAGCAAAGTCTTGCCGAATGCCCCCCTCTTGGCAAGTTCAGCAAGAGGGGGGCATTCCAGCAGTAGTAGAAGTGGTGGGGCAGGCAGGGCAGGGCAGGGCAGCAGGTGAGGTGGTGTGTGGTAGTGGGCGGTGGGCAAAGGGCAGCAGATTCCCATTATACCTCAAGTGGTCATGTGGGGTGGTCCACCCCTGCTTACCACACTCCTAGGACCCAAGCTGCTGAAACACTACCCCCTTTGCAGTTTAAAGGAGTAAGGGAACTGTTTTAACAGCTTGCTTTGCCCCAGCAAAGACAGTACAGTGGTACCTCGCAAGACGAATGCCTCGCAAGACGAAAAACGCGCAAGACGAAAGAGTTTTCCATTTTTTGAGTCGTTCCGCAAGACAAATTTCCCTATGGGCTTGCTTCGCAAGACGAAACGTCTTGCGAGTTCTTGCGAGTTTGTTTCCTTTTTCTTAAAGCCGCTAACAGCCGCTAAGCCGCTAATAGCCGTGCTTCGCAAGACGAAGAAACCGCAAGACAAAGAGACTCATGGAACGGATTACCGTAATTTCGTCTTGCGAGGCACCACTGTACTTCTAGTTTCTTTCTCCCATCTGTTCTATCCATGAAGCTTTCTAACCTGTCTTTTATTTATTTACAAAAAAAACCAAAAACAAAACCTAAGGAGAAGTCATTTCACACTGGAGAAATTTCAAATGAGTTCAGCAATCACAAATGAAATGGTGATTGACAGATTACATGACTCCACATTCAAGATGATGGGGCATTTTCATGTATGTTGACTTAATCATCAAGCCAGACGTGATAGCAACATTCACAGAATTTATTCACATTATCTGCTCAATTCATGCACAAACAGTCAAGCAGATAATTATTTTTATGTGCAGCTGCTGGAGCTGGACTTTCTTCTACTTCGTCTGAACTCCCAGTGAACTCCCAGTTGCAAATGATCTCAGCCTATTGAATGGGCAGGGGCCAAGTGGGTATGGGTTCCTTTCTCTTCCACAGTGCACATCATTTGACCAGACATATGGTGTTCTAGGAGCCCTTTGGACTTCCATATCCCTCATCCTTAGCATGGCAACCCAGGAGGTAAATGGGTAAGGAAAATTAGATGGCTGACTATCTATTTCAGTTCTAGATCTACTCCAAAATACTGAAATAAACATTACTCCTGACACCTACTCAGTTAAAAAGCAGGATTATTGCAAGAGAGATCCAACTGGGGTAAGAACATGAGAAGAGCATGCCTGCTTAGGCCAATGGTCTATTTAGTCCAGAAACCTGTTCTCACAGTCACCAACTGGATGCATGTGGGAAACTCACAAGCAGGATTTTGAGGACAAGAGTACTTCCCCCAAGATTTCCAGCTAAGCAGGTAGCAGAAAAAGTAATAAAATAAAACCATGCTCTTAATATGCAATTTTCTGTTCTTTGATATGTTCTTTCATTTTGTCTAACAAGGGAAGAAACTGACTGTGCTTCAGCTTAGGTCCAGACTAAGATTTCGTTCAAGAAAAGATGAAGAAAACATCTTTAAAATTCCAGACCAACACTTCAGACAATCTATTCTGTATGATGTTTATAATTTATTCAGTAGCAGGCTTGAAATCTGCCCACAAGTAGAGACTTGCAGTTTTTTTTACATAGAATGCCTTTATATGGAATATGGAATGAACAAACAAACAAAACCAAGTGCATGTGTTCTAGAAAACAGCTTATCATGTAACACGAGCCTATTAAGCTTTAACAAGCAAAATAATTTCATCCTCAACATAATGACTCTGATACAGAAGAGCTGAGCCATTATACTATAATTTTAAATGACAAACAATATCCACAGACAACCTTTCCACTTTCTTCATTATGCTGCTGGTGATTCAAAATAGCCAAATCAGTAATTGAAGCAGCAATTAAGGGGGTTAAAATTGTAATTACGTTGGTTGTTTTTTTAAAGAATTCAATCTGCCTTAAAAAGGAACACTTAAATATTAAGTGAGTCTAATATGTGTAAACAAAGCCTTTTTTAGTGTTCTGAGATGTAATAGTAGTAGTTACATATTGACCTTTAAAACGTAACAAGTGATTAACGTGGAATCAAAGTGAACAAACTGCAAAGCTATTTTGACTTTGGGATTACTGTGGAAGACAAGTAAATCTATTTCTAAAAATGGTTATTAAGATTTCTTTCTCTTTTTTAAAAAAGGAATTCAGGCTACAGACAGTGCATTTAGCATTGACATTCAGCTTTGTGAATCAAGTAGCTTATGAATTACTCCGGTTTGGCCAGAGGGTTGCACCAGTTGGTGACACCTCTGCAATCAGCTTCTTTTGTTCCAAGAGACAGACGGGAACCTGGTTTGGTCTCTCTGGCCTTCAGCAAAGTGAAATGTTGAAGGACGGGCTATTGCTCTATTCCTAAACTTAAAATGATGGGGAATTTAAAGAATATCAAAAAGGGGGAAAAACCCCCACGGAACAATGTACTGTAGTTGGCCAAAACTTTAAGTATGCAGGAAATCAGAGTAGCAAAACCAGTTCAACAATCAAAACTATTTTATAGCCACAACTCTGAAAAAATGTACCAATGCTGGAAAAGTCTAAATATATAATGTCCTATGTTGATTCCACACCTGTTCCAATATTTTATCCAAGCTAAAATCAATGAAAATAATATTGACACATGTGACCTATTGATGCATGCTTACTCAAAGTACGTACAGTGGTACCTTGGGTTACATACGCTTCAGGTTACAGACTCCGCTAACCCAGAAATAGTGCTTCAGGTTAAGAACTTTGTTTCAGGATGAGAACAGAAATCATGCTCCAGTGGCACAGCAGCAGCAGGAGGCCCCATTAGCTAAAGTGGTGCTTCAGGTTAAGAACAGTTTCAGGTTAAGTACAAAGCTCTGGAACGAATTAAGTACTTAACCAGAGGTACCACTGTACAAACAATGGGAATATAGTGGTAAAGAGTTTCAAAGAGCTCACATGCAGTGCCACAACATTTGCACTCACTGCCAATTGAGCCCAATTCAATGTTTTATAGTTAGCGCTGTATTGAAACATCTTGTTCAGTTTCTCCATCATCAACATCATCATCATCATCAATTCCCCTGCGGAAGAGACCTCAAATTTTCTCCCTCTGTCTCGGGATGCTTTCAAATTTCCTTTGAATTTTTTCAGAATTTTGGTGGGTACAGGGTTGAGCTGACTTTTATTGTTGCAAAGTGGCCATGGGCAATGTTTAATGTTTCCATTAAACATTACCCCACCATTCTGCAGCCTCCCCAGGTGCCCAATATCCCTGAATGGAAAAAGCTTCATGGGAGGGGTTACCTCATGGCATCTTTCCCTGGGCTTTAACTGAAGCATGGGATGCTGGATACCAATTGATCTTGTATGCCGATTGATTTTCTTTTAACCTCTATAAACTATCTTCCTACACTGATTTCTAGTAAGAAAAGGCTTCACTTAAAAGTACAATGGCTTTATTTAAAAAATAATAAAGAACAACTGTTAGGAGCACAGTTGGCAGCCTTCCTGCTTTCCTGTGCTTATGTGAAAACCCAGCTGAGGATTTCCTGGGATTTCCTCAGGAAATGCAAGCAGCCAAGAAGGCTACCGTGTGGAGGTTTATAGAATGAAAGAAAGGTCATTAGTCACAAACACTCCATGACAACCTTGAATGTAAGGTAAATAGAACAAAATTCTGCATTCCACTCAGTGTATGTGTGTGTGTGTGTGTGTGTGTGTGTGTATATATATATATATATATATATTTGCTTTCGTAGATTTTCACGGGTACAGGAATGTAGGTTTTGGTGTCTTCGGGTGTCTTCCCGTGTAAGAGTTGGGGTGTCTAGGCGACGTTTCGACGAGGTCTCACTCGTCATCTTCAGGCTGGTGCTTTCGGCTTCTTGTTACTAGAACAGAGCAGGATCTCAGTGTTTGAGTTCCTATAAATACTGTTGAGGGGGTGTGGTGTATAGCCTCCAACGTTCTGGGCAGATAGGAAGTTCCTAGGTTAATGTGCCTTTTCTTCTTTTGTTCATTAATTACTTGAGGGATATCTTGAGTGATTACTTGAGTGATATTCTGAGTACCACTTAGGAGGGTCATTAGGTGTGGATTAGTTGCTAAAGCTTTCGTGTCTTGACCTCTTGACCTTGTGAAGAGTTTTTCTGAGAAGATGGCTGTACTGCACTTAGTTGTGCTCTGGCTTGGCTTCGTGTATAGGGGCGAGCTGTGGTTTTGTGCCCTGTGCCAGCCAGATCTGTGTAGGGATTGCAGGGGGGTGCAGCATCCGGAGGTGCCACTATGGTTTGGCTACTGGATGGTGTCTGTAATTTATCTGTGGAGAGGGTCTGGGTTTGGGTCTGGTGTGGTTGATTGGAGATGGCGTTCTGTGTGCCTCTGGTTCTGGTGTCGGTTTTTGTGGGGAGGGCTAATTTCCAGATGTCTGGCAGGCGGGACGTGTCGTCACGCTTGTTCATGTTGTGAGGGTGTTTCTCTATCTCGATGGCTTCCATGATTATTCTCTTGTGGTGATGTTCCATGTTAAAGAGCAATTTGGAATCTGCAAAATTAATTTCGTGTCCTGTTTCTTTCATGTGTTGGTAAAGAGAGGAAGTTTTTTCTTCTTTTTTGACGGCATTCTTGTGTTCTGCGATACGTGCATTTATTCGTCTGTTTGTTTGTCCAATGTACGTGGCTGGGCAGACTTTGCAGGGTATTTCATAGACCCCTTGGTTTTCTAACTGGATTTTATCTTTTGGGTTTCTGAGGATATTAACAGCCTTTTGCACCAACCAAAAAATAGCCAATATCCTCAGAAACCCATATATATATATATATGCATATATATATGCAGGTTTTGTTGTCTTCGGGTGTCTTCCCGTGTAAGAGTTGGGGTGTCTAGGCGACGTTTCGACGAGGTCTCACTCGTCATCTTCAGGCTGGTGCTTTCGGCTTCTTGTTACTGGAACAGAGCAGGATCTCAGTGTTTGAGTTCCTATAAATACTGTTGAGGGGGTGTGGTGTATAGCCTCCAACGTTCTGGGCAGAGAGGAAGTTCCCAGGTTAGTGTGCCTTTTCTTCTTTTGTTCATTAATTACTTGAGGGATATCTTGAGAGATTTCTTGAGTGATATTCTGAGTACCATTTAGGAGGGTCATTAGGTGTGGATTAGTTGCTAAAGCTTTCGTGTCTTGACCTCTTGAGCTTGTGAAGAGTTTTTTCTGAGAAGATGGCTGTACTGCACTTAGTTGTGCTCTGGCTTGGCTTCGTGTATAGGGGCGAGCTGTGGTTTTGTGCCCTGTGCCAGCCAGATCTGTGTAGGGATTGCAGGGGGGTGCAGCATCCGGAGGTGCCACTATGGTTTGGCTACTGGATGGTGTCTGTAATTTATCTGTGGAGAGGGTCTGGGTTTGGGTCTGGTGAGGTTGATTGGAGATGGCGTTCTGTGTGCCTCTGGTTCTGGTGTCGGTTTTTGTGGGGAGGGCTAATTTCCAGATGTCTGGCAGGCGGGACGTGTCGTCACGCTTGTTCATGTTGTGAGGGTGTTTCTCTATCTCGATGAGAAACACAAAAACCGACACCAGAACCAGAGGCACACAGAACGCCATCTCCAATCAACCTCACCAGACCCAAACCCAGACCCTCTCCACAGATAAATTACAGACACCATCCAGTAGCCAAACCATAGTGGCACCTCCGGATGCTGCACCCCCCTGCAATCCCTACACAGATCTGGCTGGCACAAGGCACAAAACCACAGCTCGCCCCTATACACGAAGCCAAGCCAGAGCACAACTAAGTGCAGTACAGCCATCTTCTCAGAAAAAACTCTTCACAAGCTCAAGAGGTCAAGACACGAAAGCTTTAGCAACTAATCCACACCTAATGACCCTCCTAAATGGTACTCAGAATATCACTCAAGAAATCTCTCAAGATATCCCTCAAGTAATTAATGAACAAAAGAAGAAAAGGCACACTAACCTGGGAACTTCCTCTCTGCCCAGAACGTTGGAGGCTATACACCACACCCCCTCAACAGTATTTATAGGAACTCAAACACTGAGATCCTGCTCTGTTCCAGTAACAAGAAGCCGAAAGCACCAGCCTGAAGATGACGAGTGAGACCTCGTCGAAACGTCGCCTAGACACCCCAACTCTTACACGGGAAGACACCCGAAGACAACAAAACCTGCATTCCTGTACCCGTGAAAATCTACGAAAGCAAATATATACACACACACACACACACACACACACACACACACACACAGAATTATCAATTCAAATGCAATTCCTTGTCTCATTTGATTGAGGAAAAGCACAAAGCAGGGCAAATTTAGTGGCATAACACTACTTTTAGTCTATAAAATGCTGTATTACACGGCTTAGGACTCCGCTACTTATGAGGCAGCTTCTCCCTGTATCAACCACCCCATAACTTGATAAGGCCCTGATGGCAGTGCCATCTGTGAGAGACGCTTGATGAGCTATAACTCAACACAGGGCCTTCTTAGTTATAGCACCCCAGTTTTTGAACATATCTGCCAGGGACATTTGGTTGGTATAAACCTGGCTTAGCTTTAGATAGAAACTGGGTCTTTTGACATGCTTTTGATACAGTACATGCCTGGGCCACAGACTGCTGGTCAAAGAAAGTTTATTTCAACTCCTTTTAATATTTAATAATTTTGTGTTCCTTGTTTGTAGACCCCAGGGCAGGTTACAACAAAGGGCAGGGTTTGATTAAAAAAAAAAAGTCTTCTCAGAAGTAAGTCCTATTGAGTTCAGTGGGACTTACTCCCATGCAAGTGTGGACAGGATGGCACCCTTTGTGTATAAAAGCAAATGAGAGAATTGTAAAAAAATAAATAAAAATTGAGCAAAACTGCCACTAAATATTTACTTCTGCTAAAATATTTTGAGAGTCAAAGTAGAATTCAAATATTTCACTGCCAGTGAAATGATTCATAGTTAAAAAAACAGCAAAGTTTTTTTGTTTTGTTTTGTTTAAAGTGACTGCTCCTTGAGCACACAGTGTTCTTCTCTCCTGGAAAGGAACTTATTATTATAACAGGAGAACCACTAGTCCCTGGCCTCTTTTTGCCTTTACCTTGTGTAAGAGGTTTCTTGCGATTTCAACAGAGGAAATGATAGATTCTGAATTTGCTCGGATAAATGTCAAAGCTATGTTCTCGTCTTACATCACTGTTCTGCACATTTACTGATGCAGTGGGGGTAAGGCACATTCTAATAGTCTTCTAAATTTTTAAATAAATGCAGCATAGATCCACAGCTGCTGTAAGAGCCCTCTGCACAGATATCATTTCATGAGGAAAAAATAATCTCCACCTGTATTCTGTTTGTGAGCAATAAAGCATGATTTTGAATGAAACATAAACTCTTCATTTAACACCGTAAAGTGAAAGGCACAAATTAGTCATTTCCCACCTGGATTATATACATTTGCAAAGAATAATAACAAAAATGGGAGGATTTGTCTTGCTGTTTCACCATCAGCATAGAAGATTTGAATGGTATTTCTGTGATTTGAATGAAATTAATGATTTTGCCATTTTACACGCTTTCAGTCAAGTGATTGCTTTTACTCCCTTGGTTTTCTCCCAGAAACATCTGAAATAATAAACTGCAGGCCTGTTGGCTTGCTGTTGAGTATACACAATGACTGAGAACAGTCTTGACAAGAGAAGACCCCTGATTTTCGCTCTGGTTGTTCTGTTTGTGCCTCAATATATGTTCCAAATCCACTTCTACTGAAAGCTCTTAAATAGCAGTGAAATCACACCTGTTTGTCTAATAGGACTATAACAGTATTTAACACAGGCATTCTCTCAACAGGTAAGGTTATGTAAAGGCCAGACTCAGCTATGGGACTTGTAGGAGTGAAGAACAGCAGGAGAAAAAAAATGCATTTTAGATGACTTCTGAATTGAGGGAAGGAAGAGAGTTGTGCCCTTGTCTAGTGTATCCCTAAGGACCTAAGGCATGGGTGCAGAACCTTTTCAGTTTCTGAGCTCCTCCACCCCAGTGGGCTACTTGGAGAGCTGAGCCATCAGAAGCCATGTGCCCACATAATGATTACTTAGAGAAGACACTTCTAAATGGGACTTTACTCATGCTTCCTACTTCATAGGTGATAGAGCATCAGGCACAGCTGCTAAAGCACATGTTTAAAATCTAGATATACAGTGGTACCTCGGGTTAAGTACTTAATTCATTCCGGAGGTCTGGTCTTAACCTGAAATTGTTCTTAACCTGAAGAACCACTTTAGCTAATAGGGCCTCCCGCTGCCGTTGTGCCTCCGGAGCACAATTTCTGTTCTCATCCTGAAGCAAAGTTCTTAACCCGAGGTACTATTTCTGGGTTAGTGGAGTCTGTAACCTGAAGTGTCTGTAACCTTAAGCATATGTAACCCGAGGTACCACTGTAATTCAGTCCAACAGAGCTATGCTAAGGTTAGATTATGAAAAAAAGGCTTTTGGTTCTTCCAAAGTGTAAGTGAGTCATTTTGGACTCACAGCTGTCCATGGAGGCACAGGTCAAATCTGTGTCCAGGGCAGCTGTTTACCAGCTCCATCTGGTACGTAGGCTGAGACCCTATCTGCCTGCGGACTGTCTCGCCAGAGTGGTGCATGCTCTGGTTATCTCCCGCTTGGACTACTGCAATGAGCTCTACGTGGGGCTACCTTTGAAGGTGACTCGGAAACTACAACTAATCCAGAATGCGGCAGCTAGACTGGTGACTGGGAGCGGCCGCCGAGACCATATAACACTGGTCTTGAAAGACCTGCATTGGCTCCCAGTACGTTTCCGAGCACAATTCAAAGTGTTGGTGCTGACCTTTAAAGCCCTAAACGGCCTCGGTCCAGTATACCTGAAGGAGCGTCTCCACCCCCATCATTCTGCCCGGACGCTGAGGTCCAGCGCCGAGGGCCTTCTGGCGGTTCCCTCATTGCGAGAAGCAAAGCTACAGGGAACCAGGCAGAGGGCCTTCTCGGTAGTGGCGCCCGCCCTGTGGAACGCCCTTCCAGCAGATGTCAAAGCGATAAACAACTACCTGACATTCAGGAGACATCTTAAGGCAGCCCTGTTCAGGGAAGTTTTTAACGTGTGATATTTTATTGTATTTTTGGTTTTTATGGAAGCCGCCCAGAGTGGCTGGGGAGGCCCAGCCAGATGGGCGGGGTATAAATAATAAATTATATTATTATTATTATTATTATAAGAAAAAATTAACAGGGTTGTGCAAATAGAACCAAATTGCTATGCTTTTTATTTATGTTTATTTATTTATTTATTAAATTTATATACGCTTTGAATTAAGCACTGCTTTGGGCATTCCTTGAGGAAGACTGATCATTTCCTCCCTACTGCTGGCAATCAGCACATCCAGCCCCACGGGGGACCATTCCATCTCATTCCTGTCAGGACAACATCCAGCTCTTTACATCTTTCAAAATACAGCACAATAAAAGCATCTATGTCAGCTTGTGGAGTCAACTAGCACCCACATCCTCCTCCCACCTGCTGCTCATTGAAACTCTGCCACCCAGACCTCCCCGTAGAAGAACTAAAACATTTCCGATAGTATTAGCAAGCATGGTATCACCATCCTTCAGCATCAGCACTCCTCAGCAAGCAAGGCCAAATGGGGCTATTCATCTATCTTCAAGGTTTTACAATTGTTAAGGAAGTAGCTATCCAGATAAACATTTGACAAGTAATTATTATCACAGTGCTGACTTGCTGTGTTATGAGCCCATTTTTCTAATGTAAACACCCTTCTAGTTATTGCATCCTGCCAATGGTGCTGTTTTCTGGACTGAAACTAGGCTGTTTGAAGGTCATGGGAGCAGCTGGTATATTGCTGGCTTTGGACTCTTTATAAACTTTTTCTTTTCAAAAGGATGTTACTTTGCTCAAAGGATCATATTATTACCATTCCACGCGATATCTGTTCTTCTTTCTTTCTGATCTGTATCATGCATACTCAGATAAACTGAAATATTAAAGGGGCACTGGCCCAACACCCCCACCCCGGGGGGAAAAAAGCCTTGTTGTTTTGTTTTGTACCATTGTGATCTACTGAACATACAACACAGCTTCACAACCTTCCTGGACTTCATACATTTAAGAAAAAAACCTGTTTTCTTTTTATTGCTATTTTTATACTAACGTTAATGTAAAACAAAAATGCAGAAACAATAGCAAAGGGAGCTTAGAATTTCAGAAGAACCTGCGGGATGGGAGAAATGTTAATATTTAAAGTCAAAGTGCTCTGTTTTAACTCTTCCAGTCTACAATAATTTGACCAGGGGCATTTCATAACAGTGTGATTTGAACATTGAGTCCCATGGAGGGGCGCATGGGCACACTGTATTTTCCAGCTGCTATCACTAAGTGGTAGCTTACAACCACCATCTCTAGGAACCAAAGAAGCCCACAACCTTGGTTTTTGAATGTAATCTGTTCTGGAAGACCATTTGAGTTCTGAAATGTTCAAAAACTGAAAACTCAATAGCCGACAGCTAGGTCTCAGGATCTTGCACTCAGCGGAAGAGCGTGTCATGTTCGACTTCTGAGGCGTGTTCGAAAACCGAAGCATTTACTTCTGGGTTCACGGCGTTCGAAAACCGAAATGTTCTTCAACAGAGACGTTCAAAAACTGAGGTACCATTGTAAATGAATACTGGTCTAATCTATGAGCCATGATGAAGCCAAATATACAAAATGCAGCACATAAAATTGTAAGTTATTATAGTTACTTATTATTATGAATAGTTACCATATACACCATTACAAAGTGTAAACATATTCTTGCTGCCACAAAAGCATAAGCAATGACTTTGTTAAAGTTTTTTGATAGTACTTTGCTTCTTGGAGGCTTCCCCCCCCTGCTGGCTTAAAACACCACCACTGCATACCAAAAACCAGGCAGTCGTCCCCATACGGCATCCAGATGTTTTGGATTCCAACTTCCATCAGCCCTTGCCAGTGGGGCCAATAGTCAGGAGTTGAACTCCCAAACACCTTAAGGCAACTAGAATGCATCTCTTTCAAAGACTTGCTTTTGTTGCTAATACATTCTTGGCCATTCTGTTTTACCCTTACATTAGAATCAATATGAATAATACTGGGCAATCTACAAATGCATTTAGAATTTTGGCCTACAGCATGCCCATTTCCCTATTTAAAGAATTAAAAAATAAATAAATCAGTGTGAATCAGCTTGACATTGAGATTTTCAGAAAATTCCATCCCTATTCAAGACTTTCCAATGGACTGACAAGGTGATCCTTAATCAAGGATGGTTACAGAAGTTGTTTCAAAGTAAGATTTTATAAAACCCAAGCCCACCAAACAAAGCCTTTTCTTCCCTCCCCTAAAACAAAGCAATACAAAACCAAAAATAATGGAGATGGAGATACATATCATTTGCCCAATTTCACCAATGCAGTGGGTTTTTTTAAAGAAAACTACAAGAATCTCACACAACACATTTTCTGATTAAGGTAAAGGGCACATGTGAAAAATTCCCCCAGCTACTTTCAGGAATTATAAATTTTGGCATGAATTAAACTGGAAAGGGGTTTTGGAATCCCAGAACAATTAGGAAACAAAAGTGCTCTTAGCTCTTAAGAGAAAGAAACCAAATATTTCATTTCATATGTGCTGCATAATATCTGGCACCCTCGCAGACCACTGTGAAACAAATAATGAGCTTAAATAAGTCCTAGCAAAATGCTTGCCTTTTCTGACACTTTGCCTTAAAGAGGCAAACACTGCATTCTCAAGAAGCTACAGAACACTAAACAATAAGGATATTTGAAAAACAATTTCTGTCCACTACCAAAAATATATATGATTTCCACACAGAGGTACAACTGCATTTCTCTCCCTGTGTGTCAAGTAAGCTGTTTTAGAAAAATGTTGGGAAAGTTTTATTTTTTAAAATAAACATAGGGTGGCACTCAACTAACCCATCCTATCAGCACAATATTTTTTGCTTATGCCATGGGATTTCCCTGCTCTCTGCACCCCATGCCCTCTCCAGATCTGATCCAAGGGGTTGAGGGATTCCTGGAACAGATTTAGAAGGCATGCAGGGAAGGAGAGGAAAGGAATGTTACATTATGCAAGCAAAAATCTTTGTGCTGATGGAACATTAATGTAGCACTACATTGAGAACAACCCACTTATCCCATTTTAAAAAAAGTAAAATGTAATTCAATTTTCAAAATGAACTATTGGTGATATCCAGTGCTACTCATACTTAGAAAATACCCACTGAAATGAAGTCCATTGCTCTCAATGGGTCTACAATGAGTATTACTGATGCTAGATCACTCAGTATATTTACATTAAAGAAACTGTGTTTAGGTTGTGTGTGTGTGTGTGTGTGTGTGTGTGTGTGTGTGTGTGTACAGATGTCAGATTATAACTTGTTGTGATGTGATACTAGTACAAAATATATACCGGTAATTTTGCAAATTCTCTAAAATTATGTTCTAAACATTTTTTATAATGATCTTGCAATCAAATACCATGTCTTAAACATTTTATCCTACCTTCTAAAGTCCTTTTCTTTTGTTTCATGCTGTTTAGATTGTAAGCCTGATGGAAAGAGCTGATCTCTATAAACTGCCTCTGGAATTTTTTTCAGCTTAAGAGTGATGTAAAAAGAAGCTCAGAGAAGGTAGGTTGTAAAATGAATGCCTAGAACCTATTTTCTCTGACCCTCTTCTCTGGAACAGGTTCTGAGATAAAGTTGGGCTCCATGAAAACATCTCTCTTTTTAATAATAATAATAATAATAATAATAATAATAATAATAATAATAAATTTTATTTATATCCCGCCCTCCCCAGCCAAGCCGGGCTCAGGGCGGCTAACAACAATCAAATAAACAATCAAATAATAACACATTCTAAAAATTTTCATTATAAAAATTAGTTAAAATCAAATTGATGGCAACCGATTAAACAAAATTCTGTGCAGGTTGCCAGAGGAGGGAGTCAGGCTGCGCCCTGACGAAAGGCCTGGCGGAACAACTCTGTCTTGCAGGCCCTGCGGAAAGATGTCAGGTCCCGCAGGGCCCTGGTCTCTTGTGACAGAGCGTTCCACCAGGTTGGAGCCGCAGCCGAGAAGGCCCTGGCTCTAGTTGAGGCCAGCCTAACCTCTCTGAGGCCTGGGACCTTGAGGGTGTTATTATTTGCAGACCGTAGGTTTCTCTGTGGGGCATACCAGGAGAGGCGGTCCCGTAGGTACGAGGGTCCTAGGCCGTATAGGGCTTTAAAGGTTAAAACCAGCACCTTAAACCTGATCCTGTACTTCATTTGTAGTGAGTTTTGACTAGCTTTTTGGGAAACTTTTTCTGCGTGTTCATTTTGCTTTTCAGAAATAATTTGCTCAAATTCTCCTAGGAAAAATAATACTTTTATGTCCTCTCAAAATGTCACCTGATTACCTGAGCAAGTTAGAATAGCCTAAATACCAATGTTGTGAAGACTTCTCCCTAAGGGTTAGACTATGCCAATAATTCCTCTGAAACTTGCACAGGACTTCCAAGACAAAGGATAAGTCTTTGATGTCTGAAGGAAGGTGGTTTCTCTTTCTTATATTTACTTGTATAGTTCAGTGCCCTTCAGTCGTAAGCTAAAAAGGAACTCCAACACGCATTTAACCTTGATCATTAATAGAAACCACGGGCAATAGGGGATGGGTGAGGAGGGCCATGAGTTGGAATGTTGTCACAAAAGGCATGACTTGATCCATTCTGCTGCACAAAAATATATCGTAGTTATCTTGACTGAACATTTTTATACAAATGTCACCCCCTGGACCTGTCTTGTTCTTCTCTGTAGTTTTTGTCTTCCTGTCACTCAGGTAGCTCTTCCAACATGTGCTGTCTTACAATTTGCTGTATCTTCTGTGTTCCCTCAGAGCTTTATTTTAGTCCATTTGCAGACTGATGAAGTTCAAGTAGCTCTTTCTGTTCTATATATAGCTCAAATTCTGCAGCGATTTATTATCTCATTATATCTTTGGCATTAACGCTAGAGCCAAGACAAAACAATCTGCTTAGTTTTGCTTTCATTTTTCTTATTTTCAAAAAGAGCCTCCACTTTTCAGAGCGCTTTTGTCTTTTTCAGACAGGTTCTGAAATTCACCAATTTTAATCGTTTAAACGCCAAATAAGTTCTGTACAAATCTCCCACTATATTTATGGCCAACCAATAATATATTATTTTATTTGTGTCAGGTTTCTGTACCTCAGAAGGTAGCTACAAGCAACAGAGCTTTTTAAATGGCCCCCCCTTATCTGTAAAACTCCCTGGTTAAGAGCACCCACGACGCTATCCAAGTGCTGTGGAGGATGACAACATTTCTACTTCATGCATAGTGGGTTGGTGCAGTTAGTGGACACCTCTGCTTTTTTTAAAAAAACTTCATTTTACAGGTTTTGGAATTTGTGTTTTGAAGTGGTTTTAATGACTGTGAATAGCATAACAGTATTTCTAATTGTTGTGTTAAGCTGCTTTGGAGATCTTTCTGCATTGAAAGGGAAGTAGAAATGGAATAAATATATAAACACATTACATGCCACACATGTAAATGCAAAAATATTGATAAACACAATCTGTAACACTTGTTCTTGGTTTATCTTAACTTTAAAGACTAGAGCACCAGGGCTGCACCATCCCCTTTGCATTCGTCCAAAGGAAACCCAAGGTAAAAGAAGCAGCAAGAGCACTTGTGTTGCTTCCAACTCTCTCTAAAGAAACGTACATATGGGCAGGTGAAGGTGGAGACAGATGCAGTGCATCAGTTTCTTACTGATGTGGTGGAGAACTGGAACATCAGCTCCCAGCATGTGTAGTCCTGGGCACAAGCAGCTTCTCTTTCCCAGTGGGGATGCTGGTGTTTGGGAGTCTCAGTCACTTTCTCAATGTGAAAGTAAAACTGGGCAATCCCCTTTGCCCGAGTGAAGGTAAGTTTTATCACCTTGGAGCAATGGAAGGGGAAGGCATCAGTTAGAAGGACCGGAGTAAAAACAACTTTGCTCTCATGGATTGCAGCAGGCTGCATCTAGGGCTATGTTCACCTTGTTCTGCTCAGAAGCATTTGATACAGGGCACCTGTAATCAGCTGCTGGAAATATCCCTGTGGACAACTGTAAGTTCAGCGACAGCAGCATCTTGGTAAATGTATGAAGCATGTACAATGTAAGAAGCATAATAATATAAAATAAAAGACATCGTTTAGACTTCTTGTCAAACCTAGATAGCATCTTAAAAAGCAGAGACATCACCTTGCCGACAAAGGTCTGTATAGTTAAAGCTATGGTTTTCCCAGTAGTGATGTATGGAAGTGAGAGCTGGACCATAAAGAAGGCTGCTCACCGAAGAATTGATGCTTTTGAATTATGGTGCTGGAGGAGACTCTTGAGAGTCCCATGGACTGCAAGAAGATCAAATCTATCCATTCTTAAGGAAATCAGCCCTGAGTGCTCCCTGGAAGGACAGACCCTGAAGCTGAGGCTCTAATACTCTGGCCACAGCATGAGAAGAGAAGACTCCCTGGAAAAGACCCTGATGTTGGGAAAGATTGAGGGCACAAGGAGAAGGGGACGACAGAGGACAAGATGGTTGGACAGTGTTCTCGAAGCCACCAGCATGAGTTTGACCAAACTGCAGAGGCAGTGGAAGACAGGAGTGCCTGGCTTGCTCTGGTCCATGGGGTCACGAAGAGTCAGACACGACTAAATGACTAAACAACAAACAACAACAGACTTCTTGTAGAACTAGATGGCTGCAAATGGAAAACCCAAGCATCAAGAGCAAAACAAGTATTAAGGTGGAAAAAGAATTGGGCATAGGAAATCATTCAGAAAGTCAAATGTGGCTTGCATCATCATTTGACATCTCTAGGCATTGTGAAGTCCCACTACTGTGCTACTAGTGGGAGTAATGTAACTTAGTACTGAAAGTTCTTAAGCAATCTTTTTGACACCCAGTGAATTGGCATAAAATACAATTCTAGAATGAATTAAACATCCTGACTTACTCCTGACATTAATTAGTCCCTGGTAGTTGATGGTAACTACTGATAACAGGTAATTATTCAGGATTTTTTGGGGGGGATTGTTAATGAAAGAAGATAGGTTGTCTGGTAATCAAAAGCCGAATGATAGAGGTCAAGTAAATTAACAAGACAACACTCCAAACTGCCATCCTAGATATGCAATGTCTTTATTAGGATTTTCTTCTTGTTGTTATGGTATAAACTATGATAGGCCCACCAGAACAAAGGTATCATGGCAAATCATTAAAAGTTCAGTTTTGGAAGAAAACTGCAATTCTCATTTGGAGTGTCTCTTGATAATACATTGTAGTATTGCAATATGCTACAACATGGTCTGCATTCTGCAAGCTATTCGTGCACACACGAGTAGCTTGCAAAACAGGGACACAGTGATCAACCAGCAGCCTATTAATGCACATCCAGTCTGGCTTGCAGCAGCCAGGGTCAGCTCACAGCTATCTTAATTCCTTGCATCTTGTGGGGTCAGGAGACTTTCTTTCTTTCTCAAGGCTTTGGCTGAGCTTTTCTATGCAAGTGAATGAAATAAAGGAAGGAGACACTGCAATGTACACAAGTAAATACCATACATTTATGTGTACAGTAGGAAAGAAAGAGTTGCAACTGGGAACAAAGGACATGTTGTATTTTTCCTGGGGAAGTTTTCTAATTATCCTAAAGCTCCTGGAATTCAGCTGTGCCGGGTATTGTCGATTGAGTTTGACTGGCCCCAGTATGGCTGAACTAAAGTATATTAAAAATAAACTTTTAAACATCCTTTTAGGATACATTCAAACAAATAGTTGCATCAAATTAGCATATTACTGTTAAATGCAGCTCGTTGTATCATCACATGCAACCATTCAAACACCATTCATATAAGTACTCACACAGATTTTGAATGGTTAACAACAGGGGTCAGCCCTGAGAGCCAAATGAGGCCCTCCAAGTGCCTTGATCTGGTCCTTGGGATTCTCCCCAGGCCACATCCTACTTTGGCCGCCTCTAGGCCTTCATTCAGTATTTTTGCATGGCTGGAATGTGATTGTTAGAAAAGCGTTTGCACAACGAGTTGACAATTTCCACTGGTTCCTATGGAGAAATTTCTAATGTGTTCCCGACCATGGAACTTTGAGCCCAAAATGATGAAAAAGCCCAGGCAAACCCAGGAAAATGCTCTGAAACCTTGCAAAAGGCAAGCAATAAAGTGAAAAAATGCTCTTTTATTGGTCTCTTCCTTCCCTCCCTCCCACTATTGTTTCTGGCAAAACAGCTGCTGCACACCAGCAAAACACAAAAAAGGAAGGCTTGTTTAAGGCTCCTTATTAGTTTACAGCACTACACACAGGTCCGGCTGTTTAGATAGCTGAATCTGCTGTGTGTATAGTGAGGTTTAGGTACTAATTCCTTGTGTTTAGATAAGTGAATTTTCATATAATGAGCATTTGGAAAGTAGGACCTACGTGTAATTTGACCAATAATCATGGTTTTCCAGTGCTTCTCCTCAAGCTGTCATTTTGCCACGGTTGCTTTTCAAAATCTTGTTCTCAATAGATATATGATAAACCAGTTCTGCAACTCTTATCACCCTTTATGCCTTTAAATCCTATTGCATTTTCCTTGGCTACTACCAACCAAGCCACAGGCATCAAGCTGAAACAAAATGCATTTTAAGAGTGTAATTTTAAGACTTAAGTGTCTTCAGGCTGGTTTATAAATGTGCTCCCCCCCCCCCCGAAAAACACACAACTACACCAATCATTGTTGTTTTTCTTAGTCATAGTGACTACACAAAACAAAACAAAAAAATGAAAATGCAAATACTTTAGGAAACAAGAAAACTAGTTTTGTTTGGGCTCAGATTAGTTTCAAAATGACTGATTTCCTGATGGCAGCTGTTGGGAGACAAAAGCACTTTCTTAAATGCAAGGGAGTTGTAGAATAAGGTATCACACAGAAATGTGTATTTTCTTTAAATGAATATGTGTAATTAATATATATAAACCATGGTATTCATCACAGGGAAAACAGCTGGACCCCATTGAAGAAAACAGTAATGGAGCAGCTTATTTTCCATTTCAACAAGGAAAGCATCAATACAAAATTGCACATGACTACAAAAGTCTCTAGCAGTAGGAATAGTTGTGTGTGTGTGTGTGTGTGTGTGTGCGCGCGCGCATGCACACACACACACACACTTGTTTAAAGGCAGGTTGTATAGGGTCATGTTGACTCAGATATATGAGGCAACACTTATTTTTACACTATAGGGATGCAGTCATTTCTTTGCAAAGTCCCCAGCTCCTAGGCAGGTTAGATGGTGACAAAATCAAAGGGACTCCAAGATGAACTGTCAGAGAGTATTTACTGTGAAGACAATGAAGTGTCCTGTGGGAACCAATCTACAAAATGGCCCCAATGGGCACATCACTAAGCATTCTCAGGCATGTTTCTAGATGCCATGGAACCAATTATTGTTTCACTAAGAAACAGTCTGCACAGCAGCTCCTTGGGCATCCACCAGGCTTCTCCCCTCCCACCCACTTCCAAACAGCAGCTCATAATCATCAAGACTCCTCTGCTGAGCTTTCAAAGTAGTTTAGCTGCAACTATCAGAAAGGGTAGCTCACAGATTTTGATCCTATGGGAGATCATGAACAGGACTAGTAAACAGGGACATCTGCGAGGGTGTTTAGCAGGGGAAATTGAGGGGGAGGCCCGGAGTGCTGCCTCATGCTGTGCTTAGAACCAAGAGACATGGCCTGGGAGCGAGCTGCTGCAGTGTCAGGACTAGAACTCAAACTCTGCCAGGAATGTAAGGACCAACAAATTCTTCAATTACCACACTGACATTTTCATTTCCTAGGTGGTAAAAGAAGGAACAAGAGTATCATTTCTCTTGGACCTGCTCCTCACCAATAGGGAAGAACTGATTGATGAGGTAGAAGTACCATAAAATTTGGGAGGAAGTGATTGTGTCCTCTTGTGTTTCATGATACAGAAGCAATGGAAAGCTAAGTGTAGTCGGACATGCACTTTGGACTTCAAGGAGCCTGATTTCAACAAGCTTAAGGAACTTCTAGGTGAGAGTCCCTGATCAGAAATACTCAAAGAAAGGGAAGTCCAAGATGGATGGGAACTTCTTAAAGGCAAAATATTGAAGGCACAAATACAGACAATTCTGGCGGGAAAGAAAAGTGGGAGGCATCTAAAAAAACCCAGTGTGGCTGCATAAGGAGCTCACAAATGAGCTGAGCTTTAATAAGGGCATGTATAAGAAATGGAAGAAAGGGGAAATCATGAAGAAAGAGTATACATGAGTAGCCAACAGTTGCAAGGAGAAGGTCAGGCAGACCAAAGCTCAGAATGAATTCAGGCTTGCAAGAAAAGTTAAAAACAATCTTAAAAGTTTCTTTGGCTAGGTTTGAAGCAAAAGGGAAAAAATAAGTAAGTAGTAGGTTTCCTGTATAGATAAGATAAAGGTATGCTATTTGGTGACAGAGAGAAGACAGAAATGCTCATCACCCACCTATATATTTTACACGTACACACCCATTGATTACATATGATAATTTGTGACCTACTCTTTCTACAAACTACTTTTGAAGCTCAGAGAATAAGGACTCTCAATGAACTCACCCAGCTAATTAACTAGCAAACTAAATAAGAGAAATTGAGCAATAACAAAACTGAGTCTATGTGGGGCTTGGGGGGGGGGAAGAGTAATATTTATTCCCCCAGTAAGAAATGGGGAATGAACTGGTAGAAGAGCGGAAAAGTGCCATCTAACACAGGTCAGCTAATTGTGAACCTTTGTGGAATGCCTAGTGGTATGAAGTTATTTTGGACCATCTGTGCTGTTGCTTTTATTCCTCTATTAGGTTTTATGTTCTCCCCTGTTAAATTTCAGCCTGTTAAAGTAGGTATTGCTTTACAGAATGTTACACACATCGATGCACTATTGGCATTATGATTAATTGTAATTGCTCTTAATATGTTTTTTGAAATTGTTATTGCTCTTCATTTGATATGTTGTGAGCTGCTTTGTGCATACAGATCAACAGGCGGCGGCAGCAAACTACATAAGCATGAAAATACATATTGAATAACTGTACCGCAAGGTGCAGAGGTTCTAGAACAGAGGGTTCTTGCACCCTACCTGTTGTTGCTGCAGTAGCTTACTGAGGACAGGGGGACGGCCCTCTGGCTAGCTCTGTTTCATGGCCACTGCTGCAGATGGCAAGAGGGTAGCATTGAAATTATCAGGACAGCAGTGTCTTATTGCCCCAAGGAGCTAAAAAGGGCACACATGATCCTGTAAAGTTTATGTTCAACATTCTTTGACTTCACAGTATGAAACTATCTATTTCTCCTAAATGTGAAACTTGGTGCATTTCTTTGACCATGGTGCAGACCTGATTAGTGACCTTTTTGGAAATAATTTATAACTAAAACAATGGCATATCAGTGCATCTATTTTAAACAAGCAAATCCATGTGCTTTAATCTTAGACCAGCATTAATATAACCCATAAACTCAGAGCCAGAAAGAGACTGCACTTATATGGCTGATGCCCATAAATAATGTCATTCATGGTTCATTGGTCAAATTAATCTGATAGAAAATGACTAAATTGAAAATCTGTGGGTTGAACTCGTGATGAGTTTTGGCAGAATGCTAAGCAGGCAATTGCAGGCTTATTAATTGAAAAGGAGATGAGAGGAAACTGAAAAATGAAAGTACTAGGAAGTAACAGATTAGAAGATAAATGTGGTAAGACCACATATGTCAAACAGAAAAATGTTGTTGCATTAAATCCTTTTATTTTAGTATTGTCAACTCAGGATTTTACCATGAGTTTTGTAGAATGTGTGTGTGCACAAACAAACAAACAATCCAGTTGCTTTTGGATTTCATCTTCCCTGAGTCTGACTGGGGTTTACAGGAACTGGAACCCAGTAACTTCTGGAGGGTGCCACACTGCCAACCCCAGAGGAATATGTGTGTTAGTAGGAATGTAAGTTGAGCGATTAATATGCATAACAACCAGTCATTGTGCACATTCACCAGGACTCATGGTCTGACCATCAAGTGGGAATTGTGTACAGACTCTCCAACAGGCCTTGCAGAATGTGAATATATTTTGTACATTCTCCAGTCATTATGCATAGGGGCCTGGGGAATGTGCACAATGACCGGTTGTTATGCACATTAACCACTCAATGTACACACACCCTTTCCTCATACTTAAAAGCAGAAATGTTTGGTGATTGCTGGATGATACTTCTCTTGGAATCAGATTACATTGTGAAAACTCACTTTAAAAAGAGTGTGACTGCAATTAAGGCAAAGATTTTTAAAGCATGGTATTGGAGGAGAAGCAATAGAACCACAAGGAATGGAGAGGGGGAGCTTAACTTCTACAATATGGTCTCCATAAAAAAAATTCCCCTAGTAGCTGCTACTTGCATCAGGAGCGAAGTCACAGTACGCATCAATGAAGCTTTTCTCGTAATGTAAGTAGCAGATTGTAGGTGGATGGAATTTGCATCAGGACCACAGCAAGACTTAAAAGAGCAAATAATTGGCAAGCAAAGCTGGATAGAAGACTGCTCCTGCCCACCTCTGCTACCACTGGGGTTGCACAGCTGCTGCTGTGGCTTCCAGTGAGATCTTCTCTTGTGAGATCTCACCGGAAGCTACTGTTGCCACAGAACAACCCCAATAAGCAAGGCTGTGGTGGTGATGTGTATGGCAGCTTCCCATTTCACCTCAGGTGGTGAAAAGGGCTGGGCCACCCCTGCTTAATCCACGTTCTTTATAAAGCATTCATTGTTGGGATTTTCCTATGTTTAAGCCAGTTGTTCCTCTGCTCTACTGTTAGAAAACTGCTAGTATCCTGCAATAAATAAATAAAATAAGACCCCACTGACAGGGGAAGCTGTACCACATCTCTGCATAAACTATAACTGGATCATTCAATCATTCCAGATGCAGCACAATTACCCACCTTCCGAGAAGGAGACTCTCATTTGCATCTCTGCATGTCCAACAGCTCCGGGTCTGCACTAAATTATTTAGTGTTACAACTCTAAATAAGTCCTACATATGTCTACTCAGAAGTAAGTCCCATTTACAGTGGTGCCTCGCAAGACGAAATTAATTCGTTCCACGAGTTTTTTCATCTTGCGATTTTTTCGTCTTGCGAAGCACGGTGTCGGGAAAGTTTTGGAAAAGCTTCAAAAATCACCAAAGTCTTCAAAAACCTCAAAAAAGGCTACCACACCGCGTGCTATGAGTTGCTCCTCGAAGTCAAGTCGCAACTGTATTAACGGTTTTAAGAAAAAGGAAACAAACTTGCAAGATGTTTCCGTCTTGTGAAGCAAGCCCATAGGGAAAATCGTCTTGCAAAGCAACTCCAAAAACCAAAAACCCTTTCGTCTTGTGAGTTTTCTGTCTTGCGAGGCATTCATCTTGCGAGGTACCACTATAGTTTGGCAGTGCTTCATTTCAGGTATGTGTTTACAGGACCGAAGCCTAAATTGACTCCTGCTTGGCCTGTCGAAAGCCTCATGACCTTTGAATGTGCAGTGTTAAAGGTATCTATGTTTTGAGCCTTTGATGTCAATGATCCTTTGCATGGATATACTTCACTACAGCTTTGTTGTTGTTTGGTAACACAAATCTCTGTTTATTGTGTTGGAATCAGTTTTTAAACCCCCACCCACCCCTGAATTTGGGGGCAGTATATCAGGCAATGACAACAGCTGCTTTGGAGACGTGGGGAATCTGAAACATCAGGACACACATAGATCTTGTTATGTTCCTTTTTGTATTTGGATCACTACCAACTTAGCTAGTCTGCTTTGGGGATACTTGAACACTTGATCTCAAGTGAGGGCAAATTCATAATTGGTATATTCAGCTGTTTGGTAAATGCAGGGAAGATGGCTATAGGAATGGAGTATTGATCTGCCTTTCCCATATCAAAACACACATAATTTTGCCATGCCCCTGTTAGATTTGGTCATCTGTTTAGGTGCAGGTTTGAACTTTAAGGAGTACAACATGCACACCCATTCCCATGTGTTGAACCTCCCCCTCTATCACCTTTCAGTTAACAGGGATATTAGCAACAGGACCATCATAGAATAAAATGGAGGGGGGGGACAGATCAGAGGAGCAAGAACCACTAAAATACATCTTAGTGCTTTAGTCTGGACACTAAACAATTCCATAAATCCCCGATTAAACTAACATACTTTCGGTTGGTGTCAAAAAGCAAAGAGAGATACCACCAACCATACCTCAGAGGAGAAGTAAGCCTTCCAGAAATTAATGGAACATGTTCCAACAATAGGTTTGTAGAATGTTCAAGATTCCATTGTTGGTACTTCACACATGTTATGGTTTGTGAATGAATTTATGAAACAGTTGGGCAAATTAGGCCTGTGTGTAGAAAGGAAGAATGACCTTTCCAAAGTGGTTAAAAAGATAAAAACACTCCTCTGTAGATTCCACTTTTAAAAAATAAAATGTTACCATCTGATTATGTTTAACATGATATAATACTATGAGAAGAAAACTCCTAATTCATAATGGATAAAAAGCTGCAGAAAAGGTTTTATATACTGACCACCTTGAAAGGAACTGCAATATTTTAAAGAGGGTAATCTGCATATTTCATATGAATGAAATATTTTGTGTTCATAATTTATACTGCTACAGGAGTTTGTAATATCATCTGCCCAAAGATAGTAATTTAAAAGGCTGTACGTTTAACACTTTCCCACCAATATAGTATGGATGTTAGGAATTGAAGAAAGGCTTTAATAAAAATCCCTTCCCTGTAAACTTCAATTTCAATATTATAAAAGCATGCCTTTTATTAGCACTAAAAAGACTTTCCTGCTCAACACATTCATGTCCTGAGGCTTTACAGGGGGGAAAGCAATAAATTTAGAAACTCTCGTAAGTAGATTATTGTATAAATAAAAAATGATTGAAGCAACATTGGTGGTCATTTGTGAACATTAAATAACAATTTCTTTTTGAGTGAATTGCTCAGCCAATTTTAGTCATGGATAAACAATAAAAATAAATAGTTGTGTTCAGCATCACTGCCAGCTACGTCACAGTTATCATAACTCAGTAGCGGATAGCATGATGCTCACCTGACCTCTGGACATTCATGCTGCTGTTGCTTACTGGGAAGTAGAGAGGCTAGGGTGAGACGGTGGGGAGGCTGGCATGGTGGTGGTGCATTTGCACTACCACGCCAACCTCACTGCCACCTTGCTCCTACTCCTTGCTTCTGGTCAGCAGCAGCAATGCAGCCAACAGGAGGGCAGGGGAGTGACAACACTCCCCCATGCCACTCACAACTGTTACAACTATCAATATGTTAAAAACATTATGGGGAATTTTAGGCAGCATGTCCCTATCACAACGAACCATGGAATTATGGAAGCTCTCTTCTTGCTGGAAACATTTTAGTCAATTGACCCAATGGGTCAAAGCTGACAATTGACATAGTAGAATCAGTTACATTTTTGTGACCCTCAAACTAAGTCTTGATAGTCTAGCTGAGGAAAGAACTAGGAAACTGGCAGACAGAGGTACCTTGTATCAGAGCCTTATGCTGATTCACCAATTGTGACTTTCTTTAGAGAAAGTGGATCTTGCACAGTTATACATGCCCTGGTTACTTTATGCTGGACTACTACAATGCACTTTATGTGGGGGTGTCACTAAGATGGTTCAGAATCCACAGCTGGTACAAAATGCAACTGGCTTGAATGCTGGTGGGAGTCAAATAATTGGAGCGTATAACGGTGCCTAATATTCCAGTGCATTTCTTTTTATTATTATTTATTAAATTTATATGCCAACCTTCATCTGAAGATCACAAAGTGGTTTACAGTATAAAAACACAAAATACATACGACAACAACAATGACAAAACAATAACACTCCACAACACATTAAAAAGGCCATAGACTGTTAAATCCGCCAAAGGGCTGGGCGAAAAGGAATGCCTTTGTCTGGTGCTTTTCTGCTAGGCCGTGTACAATACTTCTTTCAACCTTGCCTTAGAGCATCATGTCTGGTCTCTAGTTTAAGCAAGAGTCATGCTGGACAGCTTTTGTTTTTACAGCCAAGAAATGTAGAGTTGGGTATACAGGGAATTGGTGCAATTTAAAATGGTGAGAACCTTCAAGATTATGTCATGACTGCCTTTGTATCACTTTTTGCCCATGCTGGAAACTGATAGGTGTGATGGGTGATGTTTATTTTGAAATGATTATTAATAATAATGTAGTCAAACCATGCAGTAATGAAACATGAAGGTTGCTCAACGAAGCATTCATCAGTCAAGAAAATGTCAGAGTTATTGCAGCATGTGTAATCTTAATTCTCTCCCTAAACACAAAAGATGCACTAAAAGAATCTTAGCATATATTTACTAGCATAACCTTTTTATTGCTCTTTAGTAGTGGTCTCTCAAGATTTGTCCAAAGGAAGACACTTATGACAACCATCTACTTACAACTAATTTATAGTGATGTCCCCAGTGTGAAAGGAGTTCACATTGCCCTTTTCTGCTCTTAAGAGCTTGATGATAATAAGACAAAAACAGGGGAAAAGACAAAAAGCATTCAAATCAAAGAACCAGTTTTGTGGATTTCTCAGCTACAGTTAACAACACACTGATAACATGACAACTATCTACTGAGTTCTGAAATGGGCAAACTGTTAAGATTAATATTAAGATAATGGCTAGGGAAGATAGCCGGACAAGTAAGAGCTTGAATGAAGAAGAAGGGAGAATGCTTATTGGAAGCAAAACACTGAAGTGCTCCAACTACTGACCTGTATTCCTTCTAGGATATTTTGGCATAATCAACAGAGATGTTTAGGTGCAATGATGGGTAAAATCTTCCTTATTATTCTTGTCAAAACTGGCACTACATCTCTAGGGTCAGGAATTTTCATGAGGGTAGGGTTTTCTTATTTGTTGGTTCACAAGTGAGTTCAGATCCTTACTGCACCTTGTTACCTGCTCCCATAAAAGCACACACTGCATTTTTCCATGTACAGTGGTACCTCAGGTTAAGTACTTAATTCATTTTGGAGGTCTGTACTTAACCTGAAACTGTTCTTAACCTGAAGCACCACTTTAGCTAACGGGGCCTCCTGCTGCTGCCGCGCCGCCAGAGCCTGATTTCTGTTCTCATCCTGAAGCAAAGTTCTTAACCTGAAGCACTATTTCTGGCTTAGTGGAGTGTGTAACTTGAAGCATATGTAACCTGAAGCGTATGTAACCCGAGCTACCACTGTATAAGACTATATTTCCCTCCAATTTTTTAAAGTTTAAAATTGGGGGTCATCTTATACATGGAATGTTGCGATTATTTATTTCTTAATTTTGAGCTCAAAAAATAGGGGTCGTCTTATACATGGGGGCATCTTATACAGGGAAATATATGGTAACTGGTTTTTGTTTTTTTTTTGCAAAAGTGCATATGCACAGACGTTATCATGTGTCCTTTCTACACATGTACATGGAATCCAAAGCATACTACACTCAACATATATCTTTGGATGTACAATAGGGCAAATTACACTTACATTAACATTAGAAGCACAGAATCATAGAATTGGAGAGCTGGAAGGACCCCAGAAGGTCATCTGGAATCTCAACACGGTGGCCCACCATCCAATTTGAAACCATACCAGACCCTGCTTAGCTTTGCAAAATGTGCTAGCAGTTTTATTTCTGGCACTTCCAAACACCCTAGCATCAGGGAGATTTATCAGCCAGACAATAATTCAGTGTTTGGAATTAAATAATGTAGAAATGTATTACAACATTAGAAAAAAGATTGATTGGTATGCAAACTATTTCAGAAGTAAAAGAATGGATATGCTGGCAGCTTAAATTAGAGCAGCAATCTCAGGTTTAACTTCAGAAGCCAGTAGAGGAAAGGATCTAACACAAATGGTGGAAGGAGGGCAAGAGATACCAGGCAGGCATGCAAGGAGTTAAACCGGAGTTAGAGGTTAGACTTAAACAGTGCTGGCTGGGAGCAGGCTTGGCTTAACTTGCTTAGAGGAATAGAGGAGGAAAGAGACAGTGGGGAAAAGAAAATTAGAGCATCCCTTGATGAAGGCTTAGAGAGAAGAATTCAGGCCCAAAGTGAACAGAACATAGAGTAACAAAAAGGAAGAAGAGATACTGTGGAGAAAACTAGGAGGGGGAGGCAGGCTGACTAAGACTGGGGAAAAAATCTGTGGAGATCCCTCATAGTCTCTATGCTGAAGATTCAAAGAAGAGAAGTTTTAAATCTTAGACTACATAAGGAGAGGAATTTACACAGAACAAAGGAAGAGGAGAATCTATGGCACTGGGAGGCCCTAAAGTTATGTACAGTGGTAGCTCAGGTTAAGTACTTAATTTGTTCCGGAGGTCCGTTCTTAACCTGAAACTCTTCTTAACCTGAAGCACCACTTTAGCTAATGGGGCCTCCTGCTGCCGCCGCGCCGCTGGAGCACGATTTCTGTTCTCATCCTGAAGCAAAGTTCTCAACCTGAAGCACTATTTCTGGGTTAGCGGAGTCTGTAACCTGAAGCGTATGTAACCTGAAGCGTATGTAACCTGAGGTACCACTGTACTGTAAACCAAATGGTTATTGCTTTCTTGCTGAGGGCAAAGGAATGTTGTGGTGTAGAAATGATTCGGTGTACCTACTTTCAGCGGAGGATTCTATCCCTAATGGGTTATTCCACATCAAATCAATGCAAAAAACAAGGGTTTTGTCACCCACCATCTTGGATTTTGATGAAACTTGGTCATCATTGGTTATGGGGAAAAAATAAATAAAATGTACACAAGGGTATCTTGTGCCGAAGTTCTCAAGAGTGACAGACAACGCAGATTTAATGAAATTTTGAAGTGCTATAAAATTAAAATCATTTGAGATAGAGGGGAAAAATTTAAGGGGGGGGTTCTTTCAACCATAAGGGAAGGGTGTAAACCAAATTTCATCAACATCCGAGATGGAGGGTGACATGACCTTGCTGAAATGATGTGGAATGACCCATATGCTACTTGGCACTCATGTGCCTTCCAGTGGCGCTGGTGCATGCCATTTCCTCCTTCAGGAATTGAAGATGACCAAGACTTACCTGCAAGTAAGCCCCATTGCTAAGCTTACACTGTAAACTAGGAAATATCAGGGGTGGCTTAATTAGGCAGTAGAGAAAGGCATTGGCTTGCATACCCACTGTGTGCATTTCATTGGTCAATTTCATCAAGGTCAATAAATGCCAAGGGAAGCTTTCTTGCCCTGGGTGTTTGTGCTTTGGCTTTGCAAGCTTTCCAGTTAAGTATTGAGATTTCTAGAGCCAAGAGGCATGGGACACATGTAAAATGAATACTTGGTAACAACATACACATCTCTCCCCTTATGAAAAGATTATGATTATTCACAATGGTGAGGCTTAATTGCACATGGCCTCCCACTTAAAGAATTGACCAACTTACTGTTTCTCATCTAGTTCCCCCATACAAAGTCTTGCCCACCCTGCTTAGGATAGAAAGTTCTGGTTTGCTACAGCACAGGACACTGGCTAATGTTCCACAAAGCAGTCCTAATAGTGAAACATCTTGCACAATGAAGTGCCATCTTTCCACAGAGCTGCTACAACTATTTAGAAATCACAAACATTCATATTGGGGCATGTACTGCATTTTGCTACCAAATCTGTAAAACATGGATGTTTGTTCAATCATATTGTTGCAATGCAGTAGAACTGTACCACAGTACAACAGTGAAATAACTTCCTAATTGCCAGAGACGTGTTATTATTTTTTAAGATGAAAGAAAAGTAGATTTGAGGCTTACATCCTAAAGGACTCCCCAGTTGCCCTGGAATAAGCTAAAGCATTCAGATAGAAGGATAACACATTAGACTTGGGGAAAAGGGACTTTTAGACAATAAAAGGCAATTAGACTGTAAGTCAGGGGTGAGTGGACTTCTTGCTTGTGGGATCTACTTTATTTTTCCCCAGGACCCCAGGCTGAAACAAGCTGAAGCCAAGTACAAAACAGTGGCTTAGAAGTAAGGAGCAGGGCACCTCTGAAGAATTTGTCTTCAGTACCAGAGCTGAGCTCATGGCCCTTTCACACAAAAATCCATTCTAGGTTTCTCCCAAAGCTTTCTTCATTTCAGCAGCCTAATTTGGAATAAAAATGTTTCAATTGCTAGACATTTTGGAGTCAGAAATCCTTGTTGAGTGACTTCAAATCACCCAGAAATCTACAAACGTATTCTGATCTACCTTCTGCCCACTCCTGCTAGAAACATTGTGAAGCACAGCTCAGATAATATTAAGGAATATCAGAAAATTCAAAAAAAAATCTTAAATTTGGAATCTAAATACTTTTACTTAGAAATAAATTTCACTTCCCCCAAAAAGTGTGTAGGAATCCAGACCAGCTGTATCTACAGCTGTTCTGGAAGTGAACTGATAAAAGGTGTCTCTACTAGAAGTATTTTTCTAAAGGAAATCAACAATCTGACTCAAATAACACCTTCAGCGTTGCCTACTATTGAACTCATTCATGTCTCAATGCAGAAATGTACAACAACTAACATACTATATCTGTAACATAGTTAAAATTCAACCAATGACATACTTTCAAATGGGGCAATTGCAGACACCATTTCTTGTATTTTAAAAATAAACTTATCAAGAGCATTTAACTGAACAAAACTGCTGCAAAATAGGTCCAAACAGAACCTACCCAACAGACATTTTATTGCAATTTTCCATAAGCAGAGAAAGAACCAAAATATTTGATATTTCTAGCTGGCTATTATTTCTTTGTCATAAACTTTGAAGCTCCAGTGCATAGTAATAAATTGTCTAGCCATCTTGTAAAATAGGCAAAAGATTCAGTGCTTTATACATCTTTCTGCTTTTCAATATGTTTCTCTTCTTTTCTTTTCATGTCTGGTAATACATTTTTCCTTGACCTCCAGATCAACTTTCTCCTGATCATATAAACCATAATCGGGTACTTTTAAATGTACAATTGGTGAGTACTAATGGTAAAGTATGGAACCTACTGCAAGGAATTAGATTATAAATATAAAAAGAAGAACTTTTAAAATGCTGAAGTCAGTCCTGGCCCGCATTGCACTTCCAGTACATGTGCAAATTTCATGTAAATTAGGAAGTATTATAAGATAGACCGGAGAGGAAGAATGCTTACTGGTTACTGCTCATATGTTCATTTAATGAAACCAGAATATATTCTCTCCACTCTTCCCCAGCTACAAAGAAATCTGATGATCTTTTCCCCCATAAGGGATGAATCCAATATTTGAATGTTCTCTTTGGGTTCTAAAACCAACTCTACAGCAACAAAAGTTTAAAGAGCTCTAAATCTCAAAACATAGCAGTATAAATAAAAATGTAGTAATGAGCACTCTCCTTTTTCTTGTAACTTGGAGTGTAGCTAGAGAAACTGTACATTGGCAAACACATCCCAATAACAGTAGTTTACAGAATTGTTTTCTTTTGAGCCACTGAAATTTATAGAATGTCTCCACAGGCAAGGGAAGCTCCAGCCTTTGTTGGTGTAACTAGAATTACAACATTCCCATACACAGTGGATGAAAAAGAAGTATGTACAGGTTTAACGGAAATGAATAGGAACATTGATACATCTAGCTCATGACTGTCTACGCTTAGCTACTCACAGCAGTTCTCCAGGGTTTCAGACAGAAATACTTGTTCAGGCCTATCTGGAGATATCAGGGAATGAACAAGGGGCTCTCTGTATGCAAGACACATGCTGTAACACTGAACTCCAGCCCTTCCCTGGGAATATCACTTCCTGCACTGCTCAGCCTCAAAGGCTCTCCCAAAGGGATACAGATCCACTCTCAAGTTTTCCCTTGGGGTGTAGAAGTTAGAGGCTCAATTTGGATGTAATAACAAATCATGGTTTGTCAGTATAATAATGTGGAGCACTAAGATTTGGGCTTGCAGGCACTTGCCTACTCTTCCTTCACAGGTGATGAGAGTTTAGATGCCTTAGCGAACAATAACTTTACAATTTTGTCCAAATACAACTAATTGCAGTTTGCACAAAACATAGTTAGCTCTCAAGGCAGTATGGCAAATCATGGTTTGATCCGGGTATGGGATCCTGGATTGAGGGAAAACTATGGTTTGCGCTAACCATATTTTGCTACATTAAGAGAAACAAGCCAAGTATTATTTACTACAGTTAGAAGGGGAAGCTTCTAAGCTCCTTCCCAAACATGCAAAGGAAGAGAAGGAGGCTCGGCACCCTACCTGGTTGTTTGAATGTAGTTCCAATAGTACTTTAATACAGAGGTTTTCAACCTTTTTGGGTCCATGGTTTCCTTGACCAACTACATACATTCTGTGGCACCCCTGTGAGGCTCAGGAGCCCAGTTATGTCACCCCCTGTCTGCAGAGCTGGCAGCTCCTCAACCCTTTTTGAACCCTTCCTTGTGCAGTGTTCCCTCAGCCTCCTCTCTTTTCCCCTCTCCCTGGCAGTCCAGCTGACACTCCTTGTCTCTGAGCTGACCTCCCACCACAAAGAGAGGTGCATCCTCACACTGCCCCACAGGAGCCTGGGAAGCACCCCTGGGCCAGCCCCAGAGGCACCATTCGACTGGGGAGTTTGTAGCCAGGCTTGCTGCAACGAACAGCTGTGCAAGGTTTTGGGAGGCAGAGATGTGAGACAGCATCAATGTAGGGATGGAAGGAAAGAGGAACAGAGGCCAGTGTTGCCTGCAGCACCCCGACCAACATTCAAGGCACCCCAGGGTGCCACGGCACACTGGTTAAAAACCACTGCTTTAATAGATTGAAACAAAGATTTAGGACATTTAAAGTATTTCTTCACACAATGCCTATGAACTTAAGGAATTTGCTACCACAGATGTGGTAAATGCCTTTAAATGTGGATTAGACAGGTTGATGGAGGATGCATCTCTCTGTAGCTATGGCTCAAGATAGCTATGTGGAACTTCCAGCTTCATTATACCATTGAATAACAGTTCCTGGGAAACAACCATGGGAGAAGACAATTGACGAGTCCTGCTGCTGGGCTTCTGCAAGCATCCAGCTGGATTGACTGCCTCTCCCCCTATGAACTGACCTGGATCACCATTGGAGGCCCTTCTTCGTGTGCCTCCTCCATGAGAGGTCTAGAAGGTGGCTACACGAGGACAGGACTTTTTTGCAGTAGCTCCCTACTTCTGGAATGCTCTCCTGAGGGAGGTTCACCTGCCACCTTCATTATACACCTTTACGGTGCCAGGCCAAAAACTGCCTTTTCAACCAGTCTCTTTCGTGTGTGTATATGTGAGTATGATGGTAGTGGCGGCGGGGTTTACTTTGTTTTTCTTCTTGTTTTTCTTATGTGTTTTGTGTTTTTATCTTGTATTTTAATGCTGTGAACTGCCCTGAGAGCTTCAGATGAAGTGTGGATACAAATTTAATAAATAAAATATAAATATAAATATAAAAACCATAAATAGCTACTCATTTGTATGTTGCTCAGAATTAAATGAGGAATGCCTCAAGAATCACGCGCTATTTCACCTTGTCTTGGCTATAAAAAGGAAAGGGTCAGACATTTAATACATGGAAAAACTGCGCCCAAATGAGTGCTTGGACGCAAGTCAGCTCTTAATTAACATTCTGGTAAAGCATGAACATAAAAGAGTGAAGCATGGGTATGTATAGGTGATTTTTAAAAAAAGATTAATGACACATTGTTCAATTTTATAGACTTTATGTTCAACAAATCTTAAAAGAAAATGCAAATGGTGTCTATATATGTGTGTGTACATATATATATACACACACACAGGAAGGAAAAAACTAAAAATAACACACTGTTAAAACCCATCCAGAAAGCCTAAAAAGGAGACAGAATGCCCCAAATGCTACTTCATCTCTTTAAAGTGGTCAAGGATAAGAAATTATTGCAATGATTAGTATCTTCCCTTCCTAAATTTTCCTTTTAGGCACAGTTGGATGAAACACCCTGTAGATTAGGAGGGAAGCAACTATAGTTTAGCATGCATGGGAGAAATGACTTTGCAGCTTCTATTTGCCACAGGGAGCTAACTAACTAGTGGAATTAGATTTTTTTTTAAGAAAGAAAGAAAGATTAGCTTCACTTCTTTGGGATAAATGCAGTTACCAATGCTGCCTGCTGCCTCTCTACTCAACAGAAGGCCTTGATTTGCAATGTAGGAGGACAGATGTTTTATCTGGGAACTTGTCCAGATCTTTAAAACATACGCAGATGCATACACGCACACACGTTCGCACTATTTGCCTCTTTGGTCCATAACAAAGGCTTCAACAGCATTGAGTCAATATAACAGACAAATTGCTGGATACTTAATACTGTCAGGATCGAGTTCTTGTAACACATGGACATTCTTACATTTTATCTTCTATATTATTCTATATTTTATATTATTCTCAGAAGCCTCTTTCTCATACACTTGCAATTAGAACTGAACCCACATTGGTGGCACTGAGGAGACTTTTCACTGGTCCTTTTGACCCTTGCAAAAAACATGATAATTTTCTGAGAGTTGCAAACAGAGTTTGCCTACTGTGCAGGGTGAACAGTGTTGAGGGAGAGAAGGACTGGGCCCCTGTGGTTCAAACCAATTCTTCCTGTTTTGCTACAAGAAAATGAAACCACCCACACAACATATCAAGACTGGAACCATCTGATTGTCTCAATTATGGGGAAGCCTCCCTTCTTCTTCCTTCTTTCCTCTCTCTCCCAAATCAGGAGCTTCATTTCCTCTCACTGACATTGGCTATGTGGTGCCATAACATCAGGACACTGATAGGTTCAGCTCCCAGAATATTCTGAAAACCAATCAGAGCTGTTTAATTGAAACTATAAATCACAACATTCTTACCTGTGTACCAGTTGTTTGCGACTTACACAAATGGCTGTCTCGTAGTCATGAGTGACACACACTTTATGTGGGCTGCACTTTACCTTCAAGCATGGGTCTTTGGAAGGATCAAGAGCTATTAAAAGCAAGATATAAAGAAATAGTTTAGAAAATTATCTCTCCTCCCTCATTAGCCAAAATAATGAGCCAAGCATCTCATGAGGAAACACTTTTCAGTGTAAAAATGTTTACCCCATTTATCTTCACCACTCTGCAAGAAAGATTATGCTCAGATACAGTCCAATGTACTTTATAGCCATCCAATTAGGATTCAAAGCTACATAGATCTGTTATCCAGGCCCTGTGTTCTAACCACTGCAACATCACAGGTTTTTTGCTAGTTACATAGACTTTTGCTTGGATCTGCAGAATCACAGAACTGTACACAGCTGGATGAATCCACCTCTTGCCTCCCAATGCCACCATTTAAGTGGGACATAACTATTTATTATTAGATCATACATAAGTACAGAGCCAATAGCAATTGATATGATAAATAAAAAAGTAGTGAAGGTGCCCTACTGCTCAGGGTGAGGAACGGAAACAAAAACAGGCTGCATGAAAAACTAGGTGCCGAATAACAATTCTCCCTGGACTCCAAAATATTTGGCATGAAAAACTGCTTTCTGTATCCATTATGCATTGTTCCTTTGATTTTAACATCCACATCCTAATTGATTTTTAAAACTATTTTTAGATAGATCACTCTATATTTTTTTAAAAGAAGAATACTGCTTAGAATATCACCAGTCTATCATGCATGGAACTCTGGACTGTAGCAAAATGCCACAGTTATCTATTGAAATAACAATTGTACAGCCAGCTACTTAATGATTGCTACTGTGCAGCAGGACATGTAGTGATTGCTCAGCCCCATATAATAGAAGCAGTCTTGTATTACTACAATGTGTGATTTCTTGTATTCAGCATAATTCTAAAATCAACAAAAACACAGCATGCCAGATCTAGCTAGTGCCAGCATGACATGCAAATACTAGTGTAGAATAGAGATACTATCATTATTGCAGCAATCACACCTTTAAACATTAACTCACAAAGAATCCAAAAGAACCTTTGAAGTTCTCTGTACACACATGCGGATGACGCTCCATTTGCCAGTTAAATACAATTACACCTGGGTACCCATCTCGGCATAGCAAGGCAGCACCGATCCAGGATGTAGATTCAAAGGAATTAATAAATGTCATATCGTGGTTAAACTGCAGGCTGTCTTTTTAATTCCACAGAAAGAAAAATAATTACAAATCTGGAATTTTGCCAGGACACAAGGATTAAAACCTTTTCACATCCAAAAAAAGATCTCGAGGGACTGTAAGCAGCCCACTGATGTTCTGCCAACAATTAGATGGGGCTCCTATGAAAATGTCCCATTTAGCTTATGATAAACCTTTTTTGTATGCAGCATGAATATGTGAACATAACAGAAGGGTAGAAGAAGGGAAGTGTCTGAAACTCAAGAGCAGTATTATTATTGGACCAATTTTTGCATTGTTGCTTTCTATCCAAGCTACTTCAAATACACTCATCCTGTGTGGATACTGAATGCACCAGGCGAGCACGGCATCCTTCTTGCATGCTCTGCCTCCAATGTCCATGTGTTCACTGTCAGTGTAAGTCTATGAATGCATGGCTGAATGTATGAAAGACTCCTCAGTGCATTCAGAAACTCTTATCACCTCCTGGACAAATGTCTGGACACTGGAAGACACAGCCAGCAGGTCTTTTGCTGCTTCCTCATCACTTGCTGAATGAAGTTAGGTAGGATGAAGTCCGTGGGCTTGCCCTGGCTTTCACTTTGAATTGCAGCCGTGGGTGGGCAGTGGACAAGTGGGTGACGGGTGGTATGCAAGCAGGCATTGGTGGTTGTTCTGCCACCCTCCCAAACTGCTGTCTAGTGCAGAAGGCTTAACGTGCTGCATGTTCTATCAGGCTTTGGGCTGCTCACTCAATGAGAGACAGCAGTATGGTCCTGCTTCCCATTCATGTTATTTAGTGAAATTGTGCAGCCTGAAGCAACTGACATTTATTACTTCATTTATCTTTAGAATAACAATGTTTGAAAGGTCAGTATTGCTATCCCTCTGTTGTAGAAGAGGAGAGGGCCCGAGAGTCCACCCTCCATGGCCTTCTAAACCTTCATTGTTGAGGTGAGAACTATTGTAAATACAGTAATATTTCTAAGTTTCTACTACATTTTTCAATACAATTTATTATTTGGAAAAATGGAATTCATGGCATGGAAATGGTTTGTTTTACTTTCAAGCATTTTAGAATGTGCTTCCCCACATTAAGTGCTACACTGAAATCTTTAACTCTTTCTGACATTCTGTATAGATTTCTGAGTAAATATATCTGCTGAGCCATAAAGAGTGCATAAATTCATGTTCTGATTAACTGAGAGCCATCTTCCAAGAAATTTTAGAAATGCTTTTCTGTCACTCTAAAACTGTGCAAATAGTATTTCAGAAGATGTACCACATGCATATTAGCCATGGCATGGCATCCCAGAAGAGTCACACCAATTAATCTAATTACATGTCAATTTAATATGCAGAATAGCTGCACTTTGCCACCTATGATACATATTCACAGCATTTCACAGAGGTGAATGAGTTCCTCACATTGGCTTTCATCTATTCTTAAGGGGAAAACTGCATGCTCTCAGATGTATGCTTATGAGGCACAGGGATAAATTATGTCTGACAAGGATAAATTAGTAGTGGATAGAAAGAGGAATGAAACCATTTGAGACTTTGATCATCTGACCCTGTGAGAAATGTTCTGGAGCCAAATCTCATGCAGTAACCATTCTCAAGCCAAGTTTCATTCTGCCACCGCTCAGAAAGATGCCATTCCATCCTTTACTAATATCTTCCCTTTTCTATCTCATTTTTAGCCCTTTAGTAAATCTCTACATCAAGCAGGTTTCAGCAGAAAGACACAATACACCAGATACTCAAAATTCAGGTAGCATTGGAAATGAGGCGTGACAGGCAATGTAAAATAGAAGGTGAAAGACCAGAAATTTGGATTACAAACAACTTTGCTCATAAAAAAGTGGAGTTGGATCTGGCTGGTGGGCTGGATCCTTACCTCCCCCAATAGCAAATTTGATAGGAGAGCGGGTCCTCCCATTTGTCAAAACCTGGTGTCAGATGACAACTTCAAAGGAGCACCAGTGGAGCTGATTAACACTGATTGCACAGGACCCCTTTGAAGTCTGTTTGCAGGTTTGCATTTAAACCATATCTGCAAAGAGATAGGAAAGTACTCCATTTTCAGGTGTGGCTTGAACTCAAACTATGCCAGCAAACAGATGTTTTTCATTTCCAATTGCAGAGTTAGCTGGAGAACAAACTGTGGCTGCAAATGGACTTTGAAGGCATGGTATCAAGTCAGGCATTGCAAGGGCCAACAATCAGCTGATACTGTAAAATGTACACAATCAGTTATTTTGTCATAATGACTATCTTGTATATTGTTGCTGTTTGCGCATGCAAACCCTGCCCCCCCCCCAATTTCTAAAAGAACCCATCAGGATGAACTGTTTAAACTGTCAATCCAAAGCAATAATACACAAGGTAGGGTGCTGTTAAGGAATAAAACTAGTAATTGCCAGTGCTAACCTAAACATGCTTACTCAGAATTAAGTCTCACTATGTTCAAGGCAGGCTTACCCTTTTGCTTTGGAATAATCTTAATTTAACTCAGTGGGACTTACTTCTGTGTAGACATGCACTAGATCGCACCGAATAATTGCTCCTGTGAGCCCAAAATACACCACCCACAAAGGAGGTCACCCATTACCCATTTGCATTATTTACTGCTCTGAGCCTTGTGTCCTTAATGCCAGACTTCACTGGGGTGGGGAATTTTTAATTTGTCTCGCTATCACGCATGACTGGATCTCACTGAATCACTCCTGATGCAGCGGTGCAGCAAAATGATTGCCCATCAGCAAAGAAGCATCTCAACACAAATCACTCTTCAGAGCTTGCATAATTCAATTGGGAGAAGTGTCAGAGATGGGACACGAGCAGCTGTCTGTGGCCCAATGTCTGCTATCTGAAGAGTCTGCTTGCCCTGTTGTTCAGGATCTATTTTAAACAGAGATAACTGTTTTGTTGTCCTTAGGAAGTATGATGACTTGCATTCTCAACACTTGCCCAGCTTTGCTAACCAGAACTGCCAAGACAGAATAGAATGGGTGGATGGAGAAAATGCCAGCACTGAAGGAAGAAATGGTTCAACCAGTTAAAACAGTGGACTCTTCTGATATGGCCAACTACTGGCCAGTCAAGATTTATTTGAATGAAGTGCCTCATCACGTGGCTCAGCTGTAGATGATTTTAGAAAAGATGGGGTTATCTAGATCCATTTTTGTCTGGGTTCCAGTCTTGTGAATACTGACTGCACAAATACAGGAGAAGTGTGTGTTTTGGTGCTTAATCAAGAGTTACAGAAAACAAAGGCGCCGCCTGCGTGCTTCCCATGGGCATCCGATTGACCACTGTGAGAACAGGGTGCTAAACTAGATGGCATGATCCAATAGGCCTGATCTTCTGAAATAGGAGAGCTATTTCCCACTGTCTAGGTTGCAGTGGGATTTATGGTACTTATGGTATAGTGTCATTTAATTTTTCAGGACTCTCAATGGCCAATTCAAAAGGGCGGTATAGTGAGGCTTTGGTTAGAACAGGAGAAAGGCTTGGAATTTATAATCTGAGGAGGTCCCATACTAGCTGAATAGTGACAGGGGCCACACACTTGTCCATCAGTGGAGCATTTCAATGGGAAATTTTTAAACTTTGATCTGCCTGGTTAGCTACATCTCTATTAGCTTTCCTTCCCAGGGAGGCAAAATGGAAGCATTTGAGTCAAGGCACCTGGAGTGGGCACATAAAATGGTGGAGAAAGTATGTGCATAAATAAATACACATGTGAAAAATCTGAAATACATACACAAGCACAAATGCACACATTGCTTTTATAAGAAAAGGCACTTACTAGAGCGGCCCCCAAGTTCCACATTCATATGCACATTAGCAAAGTCTGCAGCTATTCTGGAATAGTTACCTAAGAAACAATCACTGGAACCTTTGTTTGTTCCGTATTTCAGCTCAGTTATCACCAATACAGTGGTGCCTCGCAAGACGAAATTAATCCATTCCGCGAGTCTCTTCGTCTAGCGGTTTTTTCGTCTTGCGAAGCAACCCTATTAGCGGCTTAGCGGATTAGCGCTATTAGTGGTTTAGCGGCTATTAAAGGCTTAGCGGCTATTAAAGGCTTAGCGGATTAGCGGCTAAAAGGCTATTAAAGGCTTAGCGGCTTAGAAAAAGGGGGGGAGCAAAAAAAAATCGGAACACTCACAAGACTTTTTCGTCTTGCAAAGCAAGCCCATAGGGAAAATTGTCTTGCGAAGCAGCTCAAAAACGGAAAACCCTTTCGTCTAGCGGGTTTTCCGTCTTGCGAGGCATTCGTCTTGCGGGGCACCACTGTATTAACTTTGCAGATGACTGTCTCACAATTAGCAATTTCCTCAGTCCCCTCTCCCAGAGCTGAGTATTGTAGCTGCTCAGTGTTGGCTCAGGTATTTAGAACTACAATAGTGTTCTGCATTAACACCCCTTTGAAATGTAGGCTGGGTAACTGAGCACAACTGGTTCAAGTGTACTGAATATGGTACATTTAGCACAAGTCACTGGAAGTCTTCAAAATAAACATTTTAAAAAGTGTCAATAGTTTTGGCACCTTAATACAATTAAGTCTGTAGGAGAAGGTAATGAGAAGGTGGATCAGAAGTTCATTATGGGGTTAAGTGCCAACCTTCCATTAGTTTCCATTAAGGAAACATTTATGTATAATTTGAAGGAACTTGTAAACACAGGTTCAGCTTAGCTGTAAGAAGAGTTTGGAAACAAAACCCTCCGTTGCTGACTCATCACAGCACTTCAGATTCATTGCTGCATAGCAACATTCAAATTTATCACTTGTCTCCTCTCATGGATAGAAAGAACAATAGCTGAAAATTAGACAAATAAAAAATGCTTCACTTATACAGTGGCACCTCGGGCTAAGTACTTAATTCGTTCCAGAGGTCCGTTCTTAACCTGGAACTGCTCTTAACCTGAAGCACCACTTTAGCTAATGGGGGCCTCCTGCTGCCGCCACACCGCCGGAGCACGATTTCTGTTCTCATCCTGAAGCAAAGTTCTTAACCCAAGGTACTATTTCTGGGTTAGCGGAGTCTGTAACCTGAAGCGTATGTAACCCAAGGTACCACTGTAGTTTAGGATAGATTTCTTTATATTCAAAGTAGCAAAGTACTTGGGCCTATGCAGAATGAACTGGAGAGCTTTAACTTATTTATATACTTGAATCATAAATAATTTCCATATCATTATCATGGTAAGCAGATGAACTTCTGATTCTCCTCATTGTTAGGAATGATATGGCTAGACTCCAGCTCCCACCAAGCCAATGATCAGGAATAACAGAAATTGTAGTTCAACAATTTATGGAGGGCACCATATTGGCTTACCCATTGCTTAGCCAGAATAAGAAAAAAACCCCCAAAACTGTCATACCACCATGGTACTTAGCTCCACTAACTTGGGATGCACAAAAACAAAAAGGTGGTATTTTCTTTCTGATTATTTGAGCATTGAACACTTCCTAGGACTGATAGTACTTCTCTAGCACCTTAAAGGATTACGCTAGGTCACTCTTTTAAGAGACAACACCTCAATCCCATCTGCCTTGTGAATAGGATAAGAGACATTTTCTGAAATATGTTAATGATAGATCATGTGTCATTAATCAGTTTCTAGGAGCAGATGCTCATCATCTGTAGGGGAAGGCAACCCATGGGAAAAAGATTAAAGAGAAACAAATCCTGTATTTTGTCATCACAGTTCTTTGTGTCCTAAAGCGTTGAACGTGAAAGCTTTGAAGCGAACAGTTGCAAATCTCGGCACATAAGAAGAAGAGAAGGAAGGAAGACAAGAGCATGAAGGATTTATTCATGAAGACCTGGCAAGAGAAATGCAAATAAGTGCTATAATAAGGTGGTACAGCAGCTCACAGTGGTGATGTTACATGGATAGTTTCCTTGCTGCGCTTCAGTTTTATGAAAGAATAGTCTAAATTTTGCCACGCCACTCAAAGGAAGCACCCTTTACCACCGTGACTCAGAATTTATTAATTCCTTTCCACAGAATTCAAACAAGGCAACGTTTCCACACCTATCCACCCTTCATTTGTATGCTGGTATCAAAGAAGCCACCATACCTATATGCTGGAGTTGCATCTACCACGTCAAGATACATAATTTGTAGAAACAATTCTGAGAGACAACAGGGTGTAATATATAATCTAATATCTGAGCAGAAGATTCCTGCAGTGTTTAGAAATTATTGTAAGCTGTCTCTCTCTCTGTGGGTGATTCTCACTAAAACTGACAGAGAAACATAAGGCCATATGTTTGCAAAATGGAGGAATGCACAGACTGTTCTATATTCACTCAGTATACGATGTGGTGTTTTCTTCAGAAGAGCAGTCTGTTGCCATCAGAAGCAGAGTCATTCCCAATCCAATTTTCGTTTGCTTGCATAAGTAGGCCAGGAGTCAAGGCATGTGACTGATCATTTCATGCAGATTCTTTAATGGGAATATAACCATTGATTTGAATAAAATAAATAAATAAATAAATAAATAAGGTATTCACCTCACTTTTTACTAAAAACGACAGCTCGTTTTGGAAAGACACATTTACCTTGTAAAGTTTTTATGTTTTTTCTGAGGCCCCAATAGGAGATTTGAATTGTGCCTACTGATTTTTAAACACACAGGTTTGCTTGGCTATGATTACATGCTTATTTTCTGGTTGCTCGTGAAATACAGCAACATTTTCAGTAAAAAAAATTGCAGTGAAGCAAAATACTTGTGCTGTGTGTCACGTGAACAAGCAACTGGTCTACAGAGTCCTTAACCTGCGACTGACTCCTTTTAATGCAGCGCTCTCACATGAGCGATACTGTAAGTGCTCCAGGAGTAAACTAAAGGCTGAATTCAGTGTTCTGCTTGTGCAATGGGATTTCACCTTACCCTCCTCCCTTCTGCAGACATTCTTGCCCCCAGAATCTGCCCAGAGTGTTCCCCAAGATGGGAGGCTGCAGGGGAGGAGGAGGCAAGAAAGGCAAAATGCTGTTGTATGAGCAAATATCCATTCTGCTTGTATATTGGATCCAATCTTATATATGTGTGCAAGTGCTGCGTGCAGGGAGAGGGCAAACCACAGTTTAAGAAACTGTACATGAATTGTACATGAACTGTACATGAATTGTGAGGTAGTATGAAGCCCTTCATGGGGTCCCGCCCCCCAAATCTTGCAGAAATTGCTCTCCAGGGGAGCTGGTTTTGACTGCATCCTTGAGTCAGTTAATATTTCCTTCAACCAACAGACATCTATTACAACTGTGGTTCTTTAGTACTTTTCTTCTGCTCAGTATGGAAGGAGCTCAGAATATTAAAATGTGTATTCTCTCTTGGCTTGGGAATTGTTTTTTGGTGCCCTTTTGTGATTCAGAACTTGTGTAGCAGCCACCCTTCCATAGCTTTATCCCAAAGCTCTGTGGTAATGTTTAAAGAACCGGCACCATATGGGTAGTGCCAGTTGTACAAATCTTTCCCATACAGATGTCATTCAGCTGGTATCAGGGTGTATGTGTCTGTGTGCACCAGGCATAGGCAAACTCGGCCCTCCAGCTGTTTTGGGACTACAACTCCCATCGTCCCTAGCTAACAGGACCAGTGGCCAGGGATGATGGGAATTGTAGTCCCAAAACACCTGGAGGGCCAAGTTTGCCTATGCCTGGTTTGCATGCACACACACAGTGGGTCATAAAATGGGTCATAAAATATATTTGTGTAGGGTGCTAGTGGCAGGGCAGAAAAGGGAATTAAAAGAATAAAAATAACACCTCCCCTGAAAATGTGAACTTTCTTTTTCTTTGGTGGGAACATAAAGGGTTTGCCAGGCCTGTGAAATTTCACTAAGTTGACCAAGATGAAACAATACAAATTTTCACAACAGATGAGAGGAATTAAGAACATTTCACAGGAATGTCATGGTTGGGAGCAAGTTTAAACTCAAGGTCAACAACTCACTTGATATAGAGTTTCTATGGCTACCAAAACCTGCTGAGAGGCCACACTGGCTGAAAGGCAGGCAAAAGGTCAGCTAAACCCAAGGCAAGATTAAAAGATTCTTCCATCTATGTACAGTGTTTCAAATTCCTGTCCAAAGCCAAGCTATCCAAGCAAATTTCTGGCTTCAAGTATTAAAGGGTGAAATGCAGGGAGAGCATATTCTTTCAGTGTTTTCCAGCTGACCTTTTGTTATTCATAGCTTTCTAAGCCCCTTATTAAATCTATAAATCCTCTGCAGCTCGTTCTCAGAGCTATCGAAATAATTGGGAAGTAAACGCCAACAACTGTACTAGGTCCTTAACAAACTACCAACCAGAATTTGTTATAGGTAGGTATATAAATAAATAAATAAATAAATAAATAAATAGAAACACATACATACACACGCAATGCGAGCTGCATTTCAGACCCCGACTTGTCTTGCCTTCTTATGATCCAGAGAGCAGAACATTTTACTATGAATAATACAGGCTGCTTTGTCCCTTACCTATTGCAAAATGAGTAACTTAATACAAATCATTGCCGGACAAAGAGCTAACAGCAGTGCTTGAACTACTTTCCCATTATATTTCATGCTTATATATAGCTGCTATAAAGACAGACATAAGACCTGAGAGAATTTTTTTTCAAGTCAAGATAGTAGAAATCCTTTGGAGGGCTCGCATAATAAGAGTATATTGTAGCTCTAGGATATGTTTTAAACACCCAACACAGCAAATCTATTCTTCATACATGTGAGGGTGATAACAAATAAATACTCCCAAAAGCTTTCTGCGATAGAGGCACAATTCTACAGAACTTTATAACACACTTGCAAGATGATTTATGAACTTGATTTTGCTTCACAGCCATCCTTTTATTAAGAAAATCCATCCAGCTTACAACGATACAGTATAGCTTTTCTTTAAAAGCCGGCAATCAAAGGTAATATGGCATTATGTAAACACTCTCTGTTTTCAATATTGCCCTACTGTAACTAGCATGATCACTCCAAAGCAAAAGGACTTTTATATAATGAAATGTCAAGAAGAGTTGCCTCAAATAATCCCTTTGAAATTGTTATTGGTGTAAGACAAAGAAAGAACATCTGTTCAGAAATGACTGAAGGAAAATAATGTTACACACTCCCTATTTCCTTGAGCTCTGAGATGTTCCAGGAGCAACACTCCTCGGGTTTGGCTTCCTTTTTGGAGAAAATATTCTCAGGAGCTTATGGCATTTTTTGTAATAACTGATTTATTAATAAATATACAACTAGAAATTAAGTGGAAGCAAGCAGCATACTCACTCCCAGTAGGCACCAGACCTGCTACCTCATATCAGACCCCCAAGGCAAAAAAAAAAAAAAGGTAAAGGTAACGGACCCGTGGACGGTTAAGTCCAGTCAAAGGCGACTTTGGAGTGTGGAGATCATCTTGCTTGAGGCTGAGGGCGTTTGTCCACAGACAGCTTTCCAGGTCATGTGGCCAGCATGACTAAACCACTTCTGGTGCAACGGAAGACCGTGACGGAAGCCAGAGCGCACAGAAACGCCATTTACCTTCCCACCACAGCTGTATCTATTTATCTACTTGCACTGGTGTGCTTTTGAACTGCTAGGTTGGCAGGAGCTGGGACAGAGCAATGGGAGCTCACTCCATTGCGGGGATTCAAACCGCCAACCTTCTGATCAGCAAGCCCAAGAGACTAAGTGGTTTAGACCACAGCGTCACCCACATACCCAGTGTGTCTCAGCGCTCACGACCAGTGTGTCTCAGTGCTCACAACTAGCTTTCAGCTTTTACTCTAGTTCTATTTAGGGATTGAAAATCACATACACACTACAGCACACCATAGCCCTCCACAAGCTGAAGGATGAAGGTCTGAAGTGGGAGTCTCCTGTACTTGTGGAAACATCTAATGTATTTAGAACGTTGCAGGTGGTGTGTCTGAATGGGTGGGGCTTGGCACCACACCCTTCGTTGGCATCTGTCAGTCTCGAGAGACAATGGAGGCGAGCACATTTGGGGGTGAGGTCATATTGGATGGTTACAGCACCTGTTGTGGCTGTAAAGACAGCTGGGGCAGATGATGTTGTGCTGTTGCAGACGCACCACGGTGTTTCTTCCCCATGCTCCTCCCAGCAGTCATTTCTCATCTGGTTGCTGCTACGGATGCACGAATTGATTGCCTGTCTCCTTGACACCACACCCTTACTCTCAGGTGATGGGGTTAATGGGGGTGTGACTTACAGCTTGGTGCAGTAGGCTATCTTCCAGCCATGCAAAGAGGTTTCTACAGCTGCCCCACATCTCCCCTCTTGAGGCAAGCAGAAGCATGATTAGAAATGCACTCAAGGAGGCCACAGAGCAGGGTCAATGAAGATTGTGGCCTGGGGGTTCACAAAGCTGCATTTGGGGCTGCATTTGGCGCCAGGACTTGAGGTTCCCATCCCTGCCCTACAGTACAGCTCTGCATTGTGTATATTGCCATCTTGCTCACATAGAGCAACTAATGCAAATGGACATGTTATGAGTTAACAAGAATAAGTAGGTGAGAAAATCCCTGTCACTGAGAAACAGTCTCTAAAAATGGGAAAGAAACAGACACTATTTATTATTATTTACTTATGGTGAATCACATGTCTGTCAAGGGCTGTTTGGCTCAACTTTCCCCTCAATCTAGTCTGGAATCCGTGAACAATATATTAGTTATCTGTGTGGCTTATTGTGTCCCAAAGTACTCAGGCAACCAGGAAAAGCTGTGTGTGAAATAAAAATACAGTCTGAAAACAAGTAATATCAGCAGAGTCTGAAAACATCAGTCAAAAGAGTTGAAAAGGCTTGTACCCCAAACTAGCCAAATATATGGGGTCCCAGTCCCTATAAAAGCTCTTAAACAACTCCCCTTTGTTTGGGTAGGTCCTCCACAGAAGCTGATTTAGGAAAAGTTTACATTGCCTTGGTGAAAAAATAAAAGCTGATCAGAATACTGGCGGTCTTGAGAAAAATGTCCCCCTGTCCAGTCTATTTGTAATTATAGCCAAATGAATCCTGACATCTTTGGGAGGACAATGATAAAAAAAGATGAAATGCCCAATTAAAATGCTATTAAAATCCAATGTTATAACCTTCATGGGAGCAAGACCTACATATAGCATTGCCAGTGACAAAGAGGGAACAGAACCCTTAAGACCAAACCATTAATCCTTTGTCCTAACAAGCATTCAGCAATGCAGTCAATAGTTAGTTATTCAAGATAAAACATGTTTTTAATGCCTTTTAGTAAGTCAAGACATTGCCTTGATTACAGTTTACATGGAGCTTGATGAAGAAGTAATCTAAAGATCTCAATAGCAATGTTACAGTATATAGTGGTTTGTTGTTTTTTTACAAAATGCTATTTAGTAGCACCAATTAGAGGAAAAAATAAGTTGCATATAAGTAAGTTTTTGTATGTTCCTTCTACAAATCCTGGTATAAACCATCCTGCTTCATTAGTAAAAGAAATTCTCAGTGCCCCTCCTGCAGCACATATACAGTGGTACCTCTGGTTACGTACTTCATTTGTTCCTGAGGTCCGTTCTTAACCTGAAACTGTTTTTAACCTGAAGCACCACTTTAGCTAATGGAGCCTCCTGCTGCTGCCACGCCACTGGAGCACGATTTCTGTTCTCATCCTGAAGCAAAGTTCTTAACCCGAGGTAATATTTCTGGGTTAGCGGAGTCTGTAACCTGAAGCGTCTGTAACCTGAAGCGTATGTAACCCGAGGTACCACTTACTGTAAAGGGAGAGGCTCTGATTAACACTCTCTAGCCCATTATTGTCCATGGAGTTTGGAGGCAGTGGAGGACAGAAGTGCCTGGCGTGCTCTGGTCCATGGGGTCACAAAGAGTCGGACACGACTAAACGACTAAACAACAACAGCCCATTATTGCTTATAGTCATTTGCATATAGAAATGGATCTAACTAATGTATGATCATGGATATGAATGCTTCAGACACACGAAGGAATTAATTTCAAGTAAGTAAACTTCACACTGTAAAAAATAAAAATAAAATAGAAGGTGGTATGCAACTAAGTTGTCCTGTTAGCACAAGGAGTACTGCTAGTCCAATGAGACTCCTCCCTCTTGCTGCACATACCTCATGCGTCCCCCAAATCTGCTCTGGAGGGTTGGAGGAACCCTTAGAACAGAATTAGGGGGCATGTGGAAAGAGGAAAGGGAGAAGTCCCTTTGTACTAGCAGTCATCCTTTGGCTAATGGGACCCTGACACAGCAGTATGTTGAATACAACCTAGACAGACTAAATTGTTGGGTTACTCATTTTCTGCAGCGTGCTTTGTTTTATATAAACTATAGCATATGAACAGTAAGAAAGAGAGGAAAATGCACTTATTTTATTTACATTGGCATTTCCAAAATAACCTTTCACTGTTGAAGTATGAAGGTGCTGATGGATATCCACGCAAAATATACTGTAAAAGGACTGGGCAGATTTGCTTCCCAACTGTGATAAGAAACCTCAGTAATAACAGCCTGTTTGATAAAAGGTATACGAGAGGCAGCTATAAAAGGTGATGGCTATAAAACACCAGGCTGGATGCCTGAGATAAACACCAATGAATATGACAAATATATGGTCCTGAATTTCATGCTGATATGAACATTTATGTGCATTAATAATATTAATGCTTTCAAGAATGCAAATGACATCCTTACGGGGACGTCCAAGCAATCTATGGACTTACTGAGAATACATGCACCTTGCAAAATTGTGGTCCTTTTTTGTCTAAGTACATCAATGTGTGGCACACACTTCAGTTTATCTCATGAAGAGTCACATCTTCCTCACATCCTGAAAATTAATCAGCATGTCAAAACAGAGAAGTAGCGAACAAGGCTCAGAGGAAACACATTGTATGCAAGTGCACCTGGATAAAATGAAACAAGTTCCTTGTCTCCAATAACAAGACATGAATCACCAAACCAGTGGCGTACGATGTCAAGCCGTTGAAAAGAGCCCAACTTTCAGAACAGAACTTTGAAAGCAATTGGATGGCCTGATTTCTGCTTTGAAGGTATCTACATTCAGTGGGTTGCAATCCAATGCTACTATTTCACTTGCACAGCAGACCTGCTTGTGCCACGGGACTTCCCCTTTCCTCACTTCTCATCTGTGCACCCTCAAAAACTGCTTCAGGGGGTTGGGAGACCCTCCAGAGCAGGATTCAGGGACACACACGGAGAGGAAGTCCGACTGCTCAAGCGGAACTCTGTTCACAAAGCATTGGCTAAAACCCCATGTATTTGTCAGAGGTTGATGGGTAAGTGATGGATCCAGCTTTCTCTGCAGCTGTCGTGTTGTTTAATTGTACAAACCTTGCCCCTTCAGTGTTCCAAGATGGTTAACAGATTATGTAAAACAGATTTACACGAAAGAGCAAAAACAGTAGAATAAAGTCATACAGCCCCACCCTATTCATGTTTACTAATAAATAAGTCAAATAGGTCATACTCCCATGTAAGGCTGAACAGAATTGCTGCCTTAATTTGACTATTAAATCACTGTACTGCAACTATCAAGTTAGTTGGAAATGCTACCTTTTGAAAATGTAACAAAGAAATACAAAAGCATCTATTGCAGTATATTTTAGATTTAAAACTAAAGGATGGAACAAGGATGAGGTCTGAAATGCAAACATTTAACGAATGGATGCAAAGACCATTCTTTTTAGACTAATAATCTATAATCTGACATCTGTAGCATCTTGGTCCCTTAAGTCCCAGTTGCTGTCTGTGAGAGTTAATTTGTTCTTGGATGCTTCTCCCTCTATGGCAGCTATGCCACATGTCCTGATAAGCTCAAGGCCAAACTCTGTTTGAAACTAAATAGATTTGAAACAAGGTCAGTGGTTGGCTGTTTACCCAATTATTAACTCTGCAAAGTATGGAGAATACAAATGAGAAATTACTTAAAAGGCTGGAGTTTAAGCCTGTTCCTCATGTCAGAGCCTTTTCATACCAGTTTGTCTATTTCTCCAAGCATGAGCTTCATTTTCATATTTTAAGATATGATTCTCAAGGGTACATCCATGTTTTTAAAAGCTTGCCATATCACTTCATGTCCAGAAGGAGGGCTCTGTGTAGAATCATGTTGCTCCATTGTGTCTTGCATGCAACAGGGTACCATGTGGAGTACACTAAATACCCTAACCCCACCTCCAGAATTCAGGACTGACATATTGCCATCTGAGCTAAATGAGCTCCACATATGCATCCTCTAGAACAGGTATCTTCAACCTTTTCACACCCAGGAACTAGGACTTTCTGAACAAACAAACAAACAAACAAACATGCATTTGGAGACCAATTTTGTAATATTTTACCATACATCTGCATGGTGGTAGTGCTCTTGTTACAACCCACCTTGGATCAGGCCACAAAATGGCAAATCCCAACCCACCAGCTGAAGACCAGTGTTCAGTAGCCTTGAGCAACAGCTATCAGTTTAAGTTGGCAATTACTAATTCAGACCTTTCCCTACATACGGCTTTCAAAGCAGACCACTTTCTTTGATAGCTGTATGTGCAGATACCTGGATTAGGGCTAACATGAGAAGCAACCCTAATAATAACATAGAATCCCATGGAATTTAAGAGACTAACAATTGTATTGTAGCATAAGCTTCCATGGGCTAGACTCCACTTCATCAGTCATCATAAAAATCATTTGAGATGACTCCTCTACACCCCACAATGTTGCTGAAGAAGGTTAAGATAATTATATGCTTCTGATGCTCCATTAAATGTGATGCGCAGGGCATGGTCTGACCAAAGTTTTGTGCTTCTAAACCCCATTGATAGAAATGCTAGAGATTAAAGCACATGCTTGAGCTTCCTTTGAAAACCGAACGAGTTACATGTGCCTACATTTGGTCAAACTGCGGTACCATTCTTCAATTAGCAACTACAATGATTATTAGGAGACATGAGCTAACAAAAGGTAGAAGTCTTTGGAGATTCCCAGCCATGACACAATCCTAATCGGACACTGGAGCCAACTCTGGGGGGCCGTGGGTGCTTCAGCACCCACAATAATATCTTGGTGGGGACTAGGCCCCCTCAAAGTCAATGGGCAAAGTTGAAGCCCATTGTTGTGGGCACCCACAATCTTTGGTGTGAGATGGAACCTATGTAACCAGACAACTAAGATTGCAATGCCTGACTGAGCTATATTATACTAAGAACAATGGTAGTCATGCTGGCCTATAAGAAATCTCCCCCAAAGCAGCATTAGACCAATACCTTTATTAGGCCAATCAAAATGTCATAAGATAATGTTCAAAAAAGGGAGAGAGGAGAGTAAGGCTTAGGCATTGGCCTAGATTGGGCCAAAGACTAACACACTCTCCCTAGCCTCATTCAGTGAGAAGAGGGGAGAACATGTGGTGGAGCGGGCTTAAATACAGTGGTACCTCAGGTTACAGATGCTTCAGGTTACAGATGCTTCAGGTTACAGACTACGCTAACCCAGAAATAGTACCTTGGGTTAAGAACTTTGATTCAGGATGAGAACAGAAATTGCATGGCGTCGGCGCGGTGGCAGTGGGAGACCCCATTAGCTAAAGTGGTACCTCAGGTTAAGAACAGTTTCAGGTTAAGAATGGACCTCCAGAACGAATTAAGTTCTTAACCTGAGGTACCACTGTAGTCTGATCTCTACTTCTCCTCTATAGGGCAAATCACCCCTATGCGGTTGCTCATGTCACTCCTGTGGAAGAGATCATCTCTCCTCCTTTCAGGGGTAGAGGGTGTGGCAAATGTGCCCCCCTCCCCAACCCCATACAGGGAAGGAACAGAAATGTCATAAGACAGTGTGCAAACTTTCAAGTTGCGGATAATGCTTTATAAGACTAGAAGTTAAGGGTGGGAAGGGCAGGGAAAGGCTGCTGCTGTTGCTACTTAGCTGTTCATGTCTGCATCCATATCTGGTAAATTTTAAAATGTAGTGGGGGATGAGCTAGCAGACATTCAAATAAGGCGCTTTCAGGAGTTTACAAGTTTCATGTTGCAATACTTGAGCAAATTACTTGGGTTATATCATTTTTTTTCATTGTTCTTAAATAAGAGAGAGTGTAGGAGGTGCTAGCAGGCATTCAAATGAGCTGCATTCAGGTGCTTGCAAGTTTCATGTTATAATACACTGTAACTGGAATAAATTACTTTGGTTATATAGTTTCTTTGTCATTCTTAAATAAGAGATCCTAACCAGGGCTACAATATAGCTCTGCAGTAGCCATTTATATCGTTATATCTACTGAAAGCATATGAACCACATGAATGTTTAATTTCCAGATTTGCATGCAGACTATGTCTCCGGGGGGGGGGGAAGCCCTCATTAATAAACCTGAGCCCATTATGATTTGCTGAAAATTAAGCAACAAATTATCAAGCTTATGAATCTGAACTTCAGCAGGAATAATAAGGCTGTTTCCTAGTAAACACCACAGTCCCTATGAGCTTTTGAAAATTCATATCCCTAAAGGCTGAGTCACATATGCGGAGTGGAATTGCATAGGGAGTTGACAAGCTATGTGGTATAGTTATTACTGTGCCTGTAATTCCCATTCAGGGAATCAATCTTATACATCCAAAACACACTCAGAATTACAAAAGCAATTAGGTATAATGATAGGTTGTGTTATATTTTCAACTACATCCAGGGCAACTGTAATATTTCACCTTCTTTCAACGGTGCTTTTCTGGTTCTGGCCCCCTCCTTTCCAACTAAATAGTGAGAACAAAATTGGTGGTCTTCACATGCTTTTCACCTTGTTAGCATCTAATAGAGGTGGTTACTCAGTCCTCTTGGGAAAGCAGTATAGCATAGCTTCTAGTCTCACTGGGCAGGGGAAGCATCTTGAACTGTTACTTTTTGTCTAAGCCATAAATATGCAGCACAAGCACTGGGAGTGGGGAATCTCCAGAGAACCCAACACAGAAACTGAGTGAAGAACCAGCTCAATCTGACTAGCAAGGAAATAGCACAAAAGAGAGGATGGGGCTTCAAATGGGGGGAGTATCCAGCCAATTTGCCAGAAAAGAAATGGGAAGAGAACAGAGGTTGACTTAGGAAGGAAGTTATGTATCTAGACTCAGTGTTTCTCCCAATGACTTATTTATTAAACATTCATCCTGATTTGCTTGAGGAGGTTAGACCATATCTGGTCTTTACTGAGCTTTTGTTCCAATTTGTTGTGGGGCGCGTATATGACAATTAGCACCCATCCTCATTAGCTTGTGTGGTGTTTCTATGGCTTTGTATTGATCATTTGTTCATCCAATGCTTCTCAAAGCAATTCCTTGTCACTTTCCTAAATGCAAAAAGGGTTGTTTCTTTTTTAAAGTGGATTTCTTGCGCTACGGCAACAAAACACTTTAATCCACTTTAATGTTATATACCTACATTTCCAAGTACACTCTTGAATCTGGAGGTGGGTTCAATGACTTTATAGTCCACTCTCCTTTGTCTCTAGAGATCACTGATTTCCCTCCCTAGTAAAGGTAAGGACCCCTGGATGGTTAAGTCCAATCAAAGCAAACTATGGGGTGCAGTGCTCATCTTGCTTTCAGGCTGAGGGAGCCGGCGTTTGTCCACAGATAGCTTTCCGGGTCATGTGGCCAGCATGACTAAACTGCTTCTGATGCAACGGGACACCATGATGGAAGCCAGAGCACACAGAAACGCTTTTTATCTTCCTGCCACAGCAATACCTATTTATCTGCTTGCATTGGTGTGCTTTCAAACTGCTAGGTTAAGTGGGCATCAAATCTGACTTTATTTTTGTCCTTTGGATCTCAGTATGTACACAACAAGCTACTTTGCCTCTACCAACCCCCACATTGGCAGAGAATATAAGACAGAACTGTTAGAAATAAAGTATTAGTTCACTGTGGCAGAAAATCCATTCAAAGTTCTGCTTCTCTTCTTCCATTGTATGGTTTAGGACTGTTGCCTCTCATTTCCCCCCCACATTTAAAATAAGAGCAATAATGCCTACCTGTAGGTTACCTGAGTTCTCACAGAGCACCTTTTGCCATGCTACCACGTCTAAAAGCCAAGTTTCTGTTTACTTTTGATAAAGAAATTATACAAAACAGCTGAGAAACCCCTGCAGAGCTCAGAGCCATGATAATTCATCATAGCTTTCTGCCTGTTACCAAGGAAATGTGGGGAAGCATTTTATTTCCTTTATCAACAATTAAAGACTTGTTTCCACATTATGTTAATTTTAGTCTTCACTGAGAAAACCAAATGCAAAAATGAGAGGGGAAATTTCAAAGATTAATCATGTTTCTTTTATATGGAAATAAGAGCATCCTTTAGAAATCTTCATGAATGAAGAAATGATTCACACATCCCGGTCTCTTTCTCTCTAGCATGATGCAGCAGAACTACCACTCAATTCCATGCAGAGTTAGGCATGTGTAAGCACATACATTTCAACGGATTTAGGCATATGCAGTACTCCACATAGGATGAAACTGGAAGTCCCACAATGAGTCAAATTATTCCAGTGACGTGTAAATAATACTCTTACTGCCAAGGAATGTATCTGAAAACAAGGTACATTTTGTGAAATGAATAATGCTGATCTTTGAGCCAGAGGATGATCTTCCGTCCAAAAAAATTAAATCGCCCAGACACCACAGTTTTATCTAGATTCATTTTTTAATAACCTGGGCCTATAAGGTGGATCTGAACTTATATTTTAGGGAGCAAGCCTATGCTTCCAGGGGGTGAGGCTGAGTGGCAGCTAAGGGGTTAAGAACATAAGAAGAGCTTGCTGGATCAACCCACTGGTCCATCTAGTCCAGTATCCCATTCTCACAGTGGCCAACTAGGTGTCTATGGAAAATCCATGAGCAACAACTGAGCACAACAGCACTCTCCTCTCCTGAAGTTTCCAGCAAGTGGTAATCAGAAGCATTACTGTTTGTGGAGATAGGATGCTATGGATCTCTCTCTTCATAGATGGAGCACAGAATCTTCACCACCCCGCTTCTTCTGCTCAAAGTTTGCACCATACGTTTCTAATGACATTTTCTAAAGCAGCTATTATACATGGCTGAAGTGCTGCCGTTATTATGCTTGTGACTTGTATGCATATAGGAATAAATCAAAAAATTATACTGGGTAAAAAAAAAATCCAGTTTCTTCAGGGATGAAACTTGCTTCTCCAGGTTCATTTTCGGTCACTTTTTAGAGAAATCACTGTACTAAAATACAGACCTTGTAGAGATAACATGCCATTGTGATATAATTGATAGACCGAAATCTGTCAGACAGAAAATAATGTAACATTCGATCAGGACAATCAACTCATTTAAAACAAATGAACCAGAACCCCAAATGAACTTCTACAGGTAATATATATTTTGATATAAATATCTCCATATTTTACAATTTAAGAGAGGACTTTAAAAATCAAAGGTTGCATATGCTACTCATGGACATTTTAACTGATGTTTTCTGTTCTATTAAACACAGTAAGGAGAAGGACCACAGCTCAGTGGCAAAGCACATGCACACAAGAGGCCCTGGGTGCCATCTCTAGCATCTCCAGCTCAGGCTGTGGAAAACTCCTATCTGAAACCCTGAATAGGCACTATCATTCAGTGTGTAAAGAGTACTGAGCTAAATAGACTAATGCTCTGAGTCATTTTAGGGCAGCCAGAAAACCTCCAAAGACCGACCTTGCATTATAGCACACTTATAGGTAGGGGTGGGGCTGGAAATTGGTGAGCTCAGTTTCCTCAGCAGACTCATCTCACCTGTACCATCCAGACCAATATGTAGATTGGATGTAGGTCCACCTCAGAATCCACACTCCTGATGGACTTCATGATGAGGTTGTCTAATGGCCACCTCTCGCCAGATAAAACCAGTCACCCAAAAGGGCTCTTTGCCATTGTAGAATTCAGCAAGAAGCAGGATGGAGAGAAAATAAGAATTAGTCTGCTCAGCCCATCCTTAGCTGTGGTTGCACCTATTACTGGCTCTGGCTCCACTTATTGTTGGCCACAAACTGCAGGATGGGAGACTGCTGATGTGTTTTAGTCCTGCTTGCATGCTTCCAATTGGCATCTGGGTGGCCACTGTGGGAACAAGATGCTGGACCAGATGATTCATTAGCCTGAACCAGCAGCCTCATATGTCCCCCTGTCTTATGCACTACAAGCCCCAACAGACACCAGACACCATGGATTATGCATGTTGAAAATAATGCAACAATTTCCCCTGGGAGCAATGGGTCCTGATGACGTCCCACGATACCCAGGAAGGTTGTACTGGGAAACAGCCCACATAAAGCTATGTGAGTAGTCATGCTTGTTTTCTGTACAATCTCCTTGGGAGAAATGGTATGTCATCAGATCCCATAATTCCCAGGGGGAAATGCTACACTATTTTCAAAATGTACAATGGGAGGAGCTCCATGTGCTAGTCATTCCTGACAGCTGATATTATATATTAGAATAGAATAGAATAGAATAGAATAGAATAGAACAGGCAGTCTTGAGTTAGAACACATACAGAAATAAGATAGAACAGACTTGGGTCTGTACACCATTCCTACTAATAGGTGTACAGCAAGAATAACCACCCTATATAATACAAGGGAGAAATCCCTCATTTTGAAGGAGAAGGAAGATCTCAGCATCCCCTCTTTCATGATGTGCCTATGGGGTGGGGGTTCTATTTTGGGGTTTGAGACAGCATGCCAATTGGTCTTGCAGCCCATTTTTACTCTCCACTGTGGTCAGTTTGGAGCTTTAGGCTTATTTCCTGAGACCAGGTATTTTCAACAATAGCAATAATATATGATAGTTTTATTTTTCTTGATTTCATTGTTCTCTGCTGTAAATATAGCTTCACAGATAGTCAGTGGAAGGATCTCTCAAGATTTTTAAAAAATGCTATTCCATTTTCCAACAACGGTGCTGCTCTCAAAGTATTTTGTAATCAGAGGCAGAGAAATTGCTTATCTATTCTTTGCTTGCGCTCCATCATAGGCCAGTCTCCCCTTCCCCAAGGCTGCGCTGGGGTTGGCTGCCTTTTGCAGCCTAAGATCAAGACTGCTGACAATGCCTGCCAGCACCTTTGGCCCTAGAGCTGCAAAGGCTGTAGCTGCAAAAACACCATGCGCAAAGAAAAAAGCAACCCACCACCGAAGACCCCCTTGGGATATTTCTTTTTACCCCATAGCAGCTGATTTTGCAGCTGCAGTGCTCTCAGATTGAAACTGATAGATACACAAAGGCTCAAATGATTTGAAGATTGCAGCTCCAAAAATATGGGTGGTGGTGGGTGCAGTGACCTGACAATGAAGAGCCTTGTGACATGATCATCTTTGGGTTTGTCTGTTTGCTATTTTCCTCCCACCAGCTGTTTCCAGGCATGCCAGTTTGTTTAAATCAATGTACAGATTTCAAAAGGCAGGTTTAAGCATGCTCCACCGCTGAAAATGGATGGTGAAATGCAAGGAGCAATCCTACTCCTAAAGATTCTAAGTGAAAGAGGGGTGGTTCACTGTACCACCCCCCTCTGTTATTAGTGGCCATGCCACTTCTTTAAATTTGCCTACTGAAATTAGTGGAAACCACTGTCTCTTTCCATTGAATTCAATAGGCACATCAGTGTTTTGTAAGCATTTTCTCCAAGGTCACACAAAATCTGTAAAGCTTCTGCAAGTATGGTACTTGAAGGCAACACTTGGAAAACACCCGTTAAATTCTGGGCCCAACATAGGCCAGCCATATTTTCATTAATCTTATCTTGGAATAATCTGAGCCACTGGGAGAGGGAAAATCAACATTCACAAGTCTTGGAGTTGAATCATATGAATCTTTCAGTGCAATCAATAATTTTAAATCCTTATTGGTCTATAGAATTCAACAAACCGTCTTTGAATTTTGTTTAGTGCAACAGAACTAAACACTCTCACCGCTTCTGGCATGGCCCACATTTTAACTACGTATATCTTTTATGTGCAGGCACACACACACATTATATAGGCACCACTTCTGTTGCACAGAAATCAACTAAGGATTGTGGGATGATTACAAGAACCATTTTGATGAAGAAGCAGCAACAAACCTTGGGATCTCTGCCTGAACCTTCAGAATTCCAGGTTTACTTTTAAGTATAGTTCTTGTCTTCATCTTTAAAAAGAAATCCTAGCAACGACTTGAGTGTTCAGAAATAAATACTATTGAATCTAGTAGTGACAGGTGCAATTAGGGCACGGGTAGCTCCCTCCAGGTGTTGCTGGACTACAATTCTGATTGCAAATGATGGGAAAGTCTATGTGGGAAGAGGTGGTCCTTTAAACACCTCACTCCCAAGCCATTCAAGGCTTTGTAGGTAATAAGCAGCACTCTGAATTCAGCATGGAAATGAGACACCAGCCAGCCCAACTGTAACAAGACTGGTATGATAACGGCTATGCAGACTGCCACTTTTTGAACTTTTCAGGGGCTGGGCCATGGATAGTGTGTTGCAGTAACCTAACCTAGATATTGGTAAGGCATATGTAACCATGCATCAGATCTGATTTCCCAAGAAAGGGATGCATCTGGCGCACTGGCTGTGCTTTGGTAATGGCACTCCTAGCCTCAGCAGCCATTGTGCCATTCAGGAGCAATGTGGGAACCAGAAGCACTCCAAAACTGCAAACCTGATATTTCAGAGAGAGCACAACCCCATTCAAAACAGGTTGCAATCCTGGGTCACAATTTCTACTATGTTTCAGAATGAGCACTTGGGTTTAATATGAGCTATGAATGTATGTCTGAGTGGACAATGCTTTTAAAGCATTGCTTCAGAATTTAAGCACTTGATCCACAAACTGTTCATGCCACTTTATTGGCACGTAAAGCCAGGACATTCTGATTAACCTCAACATGTTTAGGCCATCTGAAACACAAGGACTCCTCTTCAGTCACCTGTGGTCTGTAATGTAAACATTTTCACTGTAAAACAAGTCTCTGGAGGTTCTGACCTGGTAAGTGTTCAATGGAACTATTTATGTAATGATCACTCTCCCGCCATGTTTATTGCTTGCATAAAAACAAAATTAAACCATTTGCGAACCACAACAAGGAGAAATGTCAATCTTTCACAAGTATTACTCCTTGTGGAATGTCTAAGTGTGCGACTGTGAAGATGCATAAAAAAACCCACCAACACATCAGTAAACAATAAAGCCACTGTAAGCTTTGCACCGACATACAGAAGCTAATGAGGGATTTTCTCTCTCTGTTCCTCATAAGAGTATCAATTTCATGCCCTGTAGTTTTTAAAATGAGCCACAAATCTCCATGCTTTGTTTTTTTCTCATCATCCACAAGATTACGACAGTACCTATAGTCTATAATGTAAGGTGAATTGTCAGCTGGGGAACCACACTTCTTAGCAAGTATAATAGACTCTCCAACAACACAGTCACTTTAGAGTCATTTGTCTATTTCCAAGAAGAGACTGGTGTTAGCTAGGAAGATTCTGTGGTACACTCTCAATCCAAAAAATAAGGTGACAGAAGGCATACATTCTGACCAAAGGACTGCTTTGTTACCCCTTTCTTGTTTTGTTAACATCATGTGAGTTTTTTTATCTACCATAAAGACTGTGAAATGCTTTTCAGACACAACCTACAGCTAGTGACGAATCTGTCAAACTGCCTAAATATCTGGATAATTATTTGGGGTGAAGAATTTCAAGAACATGGTTCTTATAAAAAAGATTTCCCTAGATGCTTCTTCTCCAAGTGAGATTGAACATTGCAAACGTTATCTGCCATGAGTATCTTCCAACTTCTATGAAAATATCTTCTCACACATCACCTAGGAAGACGCACTTCCTTAGGGACTCTTGTCTGCGAGCTGAGTAAAAGCACAGGCTCTATAGAGCTTTCTGTTGTATTGTGGCATGAAAACAGAGTCACACTTATAAAGGGATTTAGAGGTAGGCCAAGCATTTGGAATATCATTGCAGAGGCTTTTTGGCAACAATGATTGTGGACCCTGTGGCATTATCAGGTGGCTGTTGCAGTTGCTCAAGAGTAACCAGGCAGGACTGCGACCTGTGTTTTACAGGCTTTATTTTGGTGCTAACTATTTACAGTGAAGAGCCCCAAAGCTCATGTCTGGCTCAATCGATAGCAGAATCCAGGAGTGGTCTTTTTTTGGACCTCCCCCAATATAAGAGTTTTGTTACCCCCAAGCATCTCCTCCCCTCTCTGCGCCCCAAACTACTGCGCAGGATGGGCGATGGCAAGGGTGTGTTTCCCTCCTGTCCGGCTTGCCCAGAAGCGGTGTTAAGGCTCCTACCAGCATCCTCTGGTCCTTGCACCTCTTACCCACTGGAGGTGGAGGTGGCAGTTTCCTGACAGGCATCTTTAGTTGTTTCTTTGCCTCTTGGTGGGTATGGTCAGCACAGACTGGTCAGCAGTGGAGAATCACTGCCATGCGCTACATATTTGGGGTGTGACCTAGAGGCATTGGAAAGAAAAAGATAGCCACAGAGTCTGTAGTTGACTTGCCAAATGCTTTTGCTAAATCCTGGCTTAATTAAAAATTTGTTCATTGAAAAGAGGCTGTCACCAGCCCAGGTGGGAGCCACTGTGGGCCACTGCCCCAGAACATGTAGACAACTGCATTAGTCTGACTGTGCTGGGTGCTGATGCTGAGTCTGTGCATGGTTCACATGAGGCTTGAGGAACATGGTGCAAACCTGGGCAGAAAACTCTGCATGCATGAGGTTACAGAACAAGCTACTTAATTTCCAGAGTAAGAATATTTCTGCATTATTGATTTGATGCTAAATCTTGTGCACGCAATGCTGATTCCTGCCAAGTATTACCATGATCTCAAAAGGGAACAAGCGAAGCACAGAACACAGAGGAGAGATCCACTTTCACACTGTGTTTTTTAAAACTGAAGTGTTAAAAGTGTTTCTTCAGAAGAGGGTTATATGTAAGTTGAATGCAGCTACTTGAGGGGGGTGGAATGATGAACAATTTAGTATGGAGAGTCCCAAAGGAATGTAAATGCTAGGAATACAGATTTCAGTACAATTTGAATATGGTGTACTTAGGTAATTGTAGACTCTGGATTTTATGGTTTTATGGGGAAGCGGGGGCTCTTTAGATGGTAATACATGTTAGTTCAAAATGTGGTGTGCCTTGCCTGGTGCTACTGGATGCTTTCCTGTTCATTCTGCTAAGTGTGGACCTTGACATCTGCTCCAAGGGCACCACTGACTTTGAATTAAAACAAGATGGGGAAGAAGAAAAACATTATTTTGTTACTTTTTAATGTTAAGTTATGTAAGTAGTGTTCAGAGCCAGATAATAGTGTTTTAAACTGGTCTGATCTCTTCCTACCATCCCCGTTCCCCAACTACCATGTATAACCAAATGAAAGATTCTGAGAGCTTTTCCAGTGGGTACTTGATAAACTCTCAATATGTTAATAAACAATTATGTGCTGATTTCACTGACTGCGCTGATCAATTATGCTGGCTGGTTTTGACCTTTTTCCTATTGTGTATGGCTATTGTACAGGTATACTCCCACACAGACTTAATCCTTTTGTATGCTAGTGATCTTCAAAATTAAATGAATCCCTTCACTTCCCTACTTTTCAGGGCAACAGGTTATCTATTTTAAGGTTTTATATGTTGCAGGCAGCAACGTGAAACAGAAAACAGCAGCCTCTGCAGTGTACAGTTCTGAAAATGTTATTCAGAGCTAAGTGGTCCCGAAACATGGCTGTTTATAGCCAGCCTTAAAAAGGCTTACTGATATTGCCAAGGAGATGTGCACAGTGGGGAGGAGACGGGGGTTAGCAATTTGATAGGACTGGAAATTAGAGCAGGACAGTTAATGCAATGCAAAGTGACAGCACCAAACAATATGACAGCCTATAAAGGCCCTCAGGCAAGGGTGAAATATCAGTTCATCTAACAGAAATAACTAAAATTCCTAAGGCAAATCTCCAATGAGCAACACAGAAATGGGATAATTAAACAGCCACCAACATATGTCTTGTCATTTGTAAATGGTTTAGGGCCTTACATACTGTGCTCCACCAACATAGCGGGTGAGTCACCATTTCAAAATGGGAAGACAGAGACGGGGAAAACTGAAAGTGCTTCAACCGTTAGAAGAAGAGTATTGGAGGAACATAACTGTTATGTACTGAGTTGAATAGGATCCAAACTGAAGCAGTCTGATTGGTCCTAGAACAATAGGATCCAAATTGCAGCAGTCTGATTAGTCCTAGAACAATAGGATTCAGAATGCAGCAGTCTGATTGGTCCTAGAACAATGCAGCAGTATGATTGGTTGGCAGGAACCACCCAATCCTGCTCCAGATAGAAGTGAATCCACAACCTGATTGGCTTACAGTAGAATTCCGGAATTAGCCAATCATGTGCAGCCCATTGTGTAAATAATGTATATAAAGCAGATACTGTGAGGGGACTTTCATTCATCCCTCCTCACCACTATGAGCTGAATAAAGAGCATGAAATCACCTTGCGACTCTGAGTATATTTCTCTGGCGACGAAGGTGGGATCCCGCTGAGCTGACTGCCACACACAGCACCGCAGCACCGCCACCTGCCGCACCGCTGCCTCGCACCGTGTATCCAGGCTTCAGCTCCGGGACACAAGGAACTCAGAATGGCAACCGACAGCAGCTTCTCGCCATTCAACCCAGCATCTGGAGACTGGGAAGCGTACGCCTCCCGTTTCACCTTCCTCCTAGAAGCCAAAGGGGTCACCGACGAAGAAGACGCCAAGAAGAGGGCGATATTCTTCAGCGTCTGCGGAGAGGAGACGTTTGAAATCGCCCGGGCTCTCCTTGCGCCTGAAGACGTCGCTACTGTTCCATACAAAACAATAATGGAACAGCTGAAGGGGCACTTTTCGCCGCAGCCCTCAGTGGTGGCTCGTCGAAATGCCTTCTACGCAAAGCGACAAGCCCCTGGGGAAACCATAACTGGGTTTGTGACCTCTCTCCGCCAAGCCGCCCGGTTCTGCAACTTCTCAGAGCTGGAGAACATGCTTCGTGACCGCCTCGTCGGTGGCCTGAAGGATGAGAAGCTGCAACGACGCCTCTACGCCAAGAAGGACCTAACGTTCCAGGTCGCTCTAGAGGAGGCCCTGGCAACGGAAGCTGCCGAGAGGTCAACACAAGAGGCACGGCCGAGCCTGCCATCCCAACCGAGGGTCCACCACAAAGACCTCACCGACGACTCAGGATCTGACAGGGAGGAGGTGCACCGAGTACAGCAGCGCACTCAAGCAGCGCACAGACCACAGCTGCCTCGACGAGAAGGAGGAAACTGCGCAAGCTGCGGGGAGAGTCACGAGAGGAGGACCTGCCATTTCCGCAACGCAGAGTGCAGGCAGTGCAGAAAATTGGGACACATCGCCCGGGTGTGTCGGGCTCGGCCCACCCGACACCAGGCATCAGATGACCAACCCAAGAGCCCCAGGTCCCGGGGCCCAACGCACCAAGGCAACTCAACGGAGCTCACGGACTGCCAGGTATACCAGTTGCCCCACCCCAACGTAGAGAAAATTTATGTAGAGGTACAGATAGAGGGGGCCCCATGCCGCATGGAGCTTGACACGGGTTCAACTCTATCCATAATCTCGGCAAAGACCTTAAGGAAACTGTGTCCTACTGGGGGTCCCAAACTCAGGCCGGCCCCATTCACCCTCCGGGACTTCCAGAAACGTAAGGTCCCCACAATGGGGGTGGGGACCTTCAGGGTGCAATACCGAGGGCGGACGCGGCAACTGGACTTGCTCGTGGTCAAGGGCCCCTACATTAGCTTACTGGGATTGGCATGGTTTGGACCACTGGGGCTAGCTGTCAACGGGGTGAACCACACTACCTTACAAGTGGACGTGGACGCCATATGCAAGGAATTTCCAGGGGTTTTCGACGGGAAATTGGGACAGTATACGGGCCCCCCCATTGCGCTACAGCTTGACCCCGCAGTACGACCGGTCAGGCTCAAGGCCCGCCGGGTCCCGTTCGCCTTGAAACCCCGTATAGACGAGGAATTGGACCGACTCGTGGAGCAAGGAGTGCTGGAGCCGGTGCCTAATGCCCCCTGGGAAACTCCAATCGTCACACCCGTCAAGCCTAATGGTTCGGTCCGCATCTGCGCGGACTACAAATGTACCATAAACAAGGCCCTCACGGCCCACGCATACCCAGTGCCAGTGGTCAGCCATGTCCTTGCCACCCTGGCTGGGTCGAAAATTTTTGGCAAGCTGGACTTGGCCCAAGCATATCAACAGCTGCCAGTAGATGAGGCCACAGCAGAGGCACAGACGATTGTGACGCACAGAGGAGCGTTCAGGGTAAAGCGGCTGCAATTCGGGGTCAGCGTGGCACCAGGCATATTCCAGAATCTAATGGACTCTCTCCTCAAAGGGATTCCTGGTGTCACCCCCTTCTTCGATGATGTGTTGATTGCCGGGTCCACACCAGAGGAGTTTGAGGACCGCCTCCGCACCGTTCTGCACCGTTTCCAGACGGCGGGTCTCAAGGTGAAGCGGGAAAAATGTCTACTAGGAGTGCCTCAGGCGGACTTTCTGGGATTTATGGTGGACGCAGAAGGGGTCCACCCGACTGGGGACAAGGTACGGGCCATTTGTGATGCCCCAGCGCCCAAGAGCAAGACTGAACTTCAGGCCTTCTTGGGACTATTGAACTTTTACCATTCCTTCCTTCCCCACAAGGCGGCGGTAGCGGAGCCCCTACACAGACTCCTGGACAAGCGGGCCCCTTGGGTGTGGGGCCAGCGCCAGGAGGCCGCATTCCAGGCAGTCAAGGACTTGCTTGTCTCAAACTCTGTCTTGGCACACTTCGACGAGAGGCTGCCGGTGGTGCTAGCATGCGACGCCTCACCCTATGGCATTGGCGCTGTCCTGGGGCACCAACTCCCGGATGGAAGAGAGGTACCGGTGGCGTACTTTTCCCAGACACTCAACGCAACCGAGCGGAACTACTCGCAAATTGACAAGGAGGGTCTGGCAATCGTGAAGGGAGTAAAAAAATTCCATGATTTCTTGTACGGGCGGCCCTTCACCGTGGTGACTGACCACAAGCCATTGCTTGGCTTGTTTGCCCCCGAAAAGCAGACCCCCCAAGTGCTGTCTCCTCGCGTCCTCAGGTGGTCAATTTTCCTTGCCAGCTACCAGTATGCACTGATTCACCGACCTGGTAAGGCGATGGGCCATGCGGACGCCCTCAGCAGGCTACCACTACCGGAAACAGGCCCTGACCCAGCACCTGCACAAGAGGTTATGAGCCTGGAGCTGCTTCCCGACCGCCCCATTCAGGCACAAGAAGTTGCACACCATTCCAAGAAAGATAGGGTCATCTCCCGGGTCCTGGACTGGGTGTGGAGGGGATGGCCCAGCAGCAGCCCCGGGCCAGAATTCGCCGGCTACACAACCCGCAAACATGAACTGTCGGCCCACAAGGGGTGCCTGTTATGGGGAAGCAGAGTCGTTGTTCCCCAGCCCCTCCGCAAAAGGGTCCTCACAGCCCTACACAAGACACATCCAGGGGTAGTAAGAATGAAGGCCCTTGCCAGGAGTTATGTGTGGTGGCCGGGGATCGATGGAGAGATAGAGGCCTGGGTCAAACACTGCCAGGCCTGCCAAGAATCCCGCCCAGATCCCCCAAGGGCCCCAGTCCAGTCCTGGGAGTCCGCCCGAGCACCATGGTCACGCCTGCATGTGGATTTCGCTGGCCCCTTTCAGGGGAAAACATTCTTCATAGTGGTGGACTCCTACACCAAATGGCTGGAAGTCGCACTGGTACCGTCCACTTCCACGTCCGCAGCCATCCAGGTATTACGCAGGCTGTTTGCAACCCACGGGCTCCCTGACACTCTCGTCTCAGACAACGGGACTGCATTTACGTCAGGAGAATTCCAAACCTTCACAGCACAGAACGCCATCCGCCACATCCGTTCGGCGCCGTTCCACCCTGCCACCAATGGCCAAGCAGAACGCATGGTGCAGACCACCAAGGACACCCTTCGCCGCATGACGCAAGGGGACTGGGAGTACCGCCTTGCCACATTCCTTCTAGCACAGCACAGCACCTCCAGCTCAACGACTGGCCGGAGCCCCGCTGAACTACTAATGGGTCGGCGCCTTGCAATCAGATTGGACCGCCTTCACCCCGATAGAGCTCAGGATGAGGTAGTGGTGGGGGAAGGCAGGAACCCCCGGAACTTCGAGGCCCAGGACCCAGTGTACGCAAAGAATTTTGGGGCAGGCCCAGCATGGGTACCCGCCACAGTCACCAGGGTCACTGGCCCAGTGTCATACGAGGTGCTAACGGATGGGGGGCAATGCTGGCGCCGCCACTGCGACCAGATACGGCGACGATTCCCGGGAGAAACCCAGGAGGAGGACAGGTCAGAGGAGTCCCAAGGGAACAGCGGGGCAGTGAGGCCCATAGAGCAGGAGGGGCCAGCAGGAGAGGCAGAATCAGTAAATACAGAGAGGACCCGTGAGGCCGAAAGGACACCAGAACCAGAACCATGTCTGAGCGAGCCGGTTGCACCAGACCAAACAGCCCCATCACAGCCAGCATCCTTGGAACATGAGCCAGAACCTGGAGCCCGGACCAGGGAACACCCCAGGCGGCAACGCACACGTAGGCCGCCGGCGTACCTCGAGGACTATGAATGCGACCTCCCGGGCAGGACTGGAACTTAGAGGGGAGGGGTGTTATGTACTGAGTTGAATAGGATCCAAACTGAAGCAGTCTGATTGGTCCTAGAACAATAGGATCCAAATTGCAGCAGTCTGATTAGTCCTAGAACAATAGGATTCAGAATGCAGCAGTCTGATTGGTCCTAGAACAATGCAGCAGTATGATTGGTTGGCAGGAACCACCCAATCCTGCTCCAGATAGAAGTGAATCCACAACCTGATTGGCTTACAGTAGAATTCCGGAATTAGCCAATCATGTGCAGCCCATTGTGTAAATAATGTATATAAAGCAGATACTGTGAGGGGACTTTCATTCATCCCTCCTCACCACTATGAGCTGAATAAAGAGCATGAAATCACCTTGCGACTCTGAGTATATTTCAATAACTGATCATGCAAAGTGAGTTGATTGACCTTCACTCCCTATCTCTAATACTTCGAAAGCTTGGGGTATGCTTATTGCGCTGCATTTTTGTGAACAGCATTCAACACCTTTTGTTTTCATTGCATATATCCAAGTCACATAAGACCTTAGAACGCTAAGACACATCCTATCTGGTTGCACAAGTAGCTGTGATTCACTTGAAATCACTTCACAGACCCAACATACAATCAAGAGTCTGTAAACCTGACTGTTACTTAGACCTTATTTAAATTTCTTTCCCACACTATTCCAAGGACTCAGGGTGGGTTCCATTAACATAGCTTTTGCTCATTTGCTGCTCATGATGACTTTATGAAGTAGAAGACTAATATAGGTTTGGGAACTTCAGTTACGTTGCAGCCATAGATACTCCTAGCCCATATGGACTTCTGATTGCTCCCAGTACATGCAGCAAATGGAAATGATTAGTCACATACTACTATTAATATGACTAGTGTTACAACTATTTCTATATCCTACGTCTCCACAAAGTTTATGGTGCCTAGTACTTGCCTGCACATGCTAGCTACGATTTGAAGCACAGAGAAGGCTTTTTAGGTTGCAACACAATGAACTGATCCAGAGTGATTTATTCTCTGAACCTTTATAGAGTGAAAAAGTTTTGTACCTGATTTCTCATATCTTTGGGCTGCATTTAAAGCTATGTGTACAGAGTTCCACTCACACAACAAGACTTCTCTTTCCTTCCCTGTTCTCCTTGTTAGCTAAGGCTCTAGTACCATGGAAGGGAGGTAACCAGAGGTGCAAGGAGGTCAAACTCGAGACCAATCTGGTCACAGGGAGTTCCAAAGGTGGAATGGGTACTACAGGGGCAGTGGCGTAGTGTGGGGGGTGCAGGGGGGGCCCGGCCGCACCGGGCGCAACATCGGGGGGGGGGCGCGCTCGCACTCGCAGCTCTCTGCCCCTACCTGGCTCCACGGGTTAGGGGGCGCAAATTACTTGCCTTGCCCCGGGTGCTGACAACCCACGCTACGCCACTGTACAGGGGTATACTATGTGTATGACAACTGTATGTTAACTTCACTTACTGCTGTGTTAGCCTATCAAGCACCGGTTACTTTAAATGGGGGAGGATGTTAGTAATTTCACTCCTCCGAGGCTATATTTTGTGATTAGCGGAAATCACATGGTCTGTCTGAGAGCAAGCGTGAGAACCAGGTATAGTCCTATCTGTATGTACTTTGTGTTGTACTTTAGCCTGTTCTCTCTCGGAGCGGGATGAGAGAGAGAGCACCTTGATTCCCTGTCTGTGCAATATAGTCTAAATAAATAGTAGTTTAGAACTACAATGCTTCATTCTTCTTGCTGTGCTCAGCCAGAAGGCTAGTGTGCATAAATCACTGGAGTGCCTTGGAAAATAAGGTGATGCCTTTTCCAGGGCTATGCTCACTGGAGGACGCTTGGAGATCCGGGTGGGGGGGAGGCTGCAGATAGCCCAGAGTGCTTTCCCAACACTCCTGTACCCCCCAAATATCCCAGGAGGGTCCCCCAACACTCTGAAGCATATTTTGAGGGTGTATGGTGGTGGTGACGGGAGCTGCAGAGAAGGGAAAACTTACATTGCACAGGTGGAAGTCTGTTGCACAAGTGGAACAGCATTAGATAGAATCTGTTCCTCTTTACCAGCAGCCACAGCTATAGTGATAACCATTGCTGTGACCCAAAGTGTGTGTGTGTGGGGGGGGGAAACAGACAACGAAATAATGATAAGGGGTACAATATTGTTGAAATATGCAAGACCTTGATGTGCAGAATCGGCAATCCTCCTCCCCAGTACTACAAAGCCACAAAACACTTGCATTAAAGTCTCTGGTTAGCCTCAGCTCATGATAAGGTGCTGTATACGGGAGGAGGCCTTGCTTAGTTTGCTTGCATATTTCTGTTCGCCAGGCTTCAGGCTAGACATTTTCCAGACTTGAGAACACAAACATAGTTTCCTCAACGGACCAAAAAGGTAGCTAAATAGCAGGCCTGCTGCTGCTTTGCTTCCTTGCCAAAGAAGGCAGCATGGGCAGCAGAAGCAACAGGGCAGGTGAGCAAGCCAGCGCAGACAAGATTCGATATCAACATTTGATTAGTTTGTACGCTGACATTAATATAAAAAAGGCTGAGCTCCCAACATGTCCTTCACAGTGCAGTGAGCTCTCAACGTGTGCTTTCAAGCCAGAGAAAGTGATTTGGAAATTGTCCTGGTCTGATTCTGCTGAATGCTATCAGACTACATCAGGAAAATTAAAAGCAATAAAAGGATACGGGCACGTAGCCGAAGTTGTTAATGTGATATAACTTCTGTCAATAAGCTTTCCCCACCCTGCACTTTCCAGCCACTACTATGGAGAGACAGGCGGCTATCTTGATAGCCCTCAAATTTGTATGCTCCTGCCCACAGTGTATTCTATAAATTACAGATTATCATCTTGATGTACTGCACAAAGAACAATTTTCCTCATTAATATAAATTGAACTTTCATTTCCAGGCAGCTCAGTGTCAGGCTGGAGAATGTCCAGAGCACCTTTGGTTCCCACTGAAACAGCGGAGAGACATTCAGCCCCTCTTCAAGATCCGGCCTTAATTAACAGCGTGTTAACATTTTCTTTACATCATACATCTTAGGCTTTTGCATTCCACATGTATCATAAAAGGGCTTAGCATACTGACTAGCGATAAATTCATTTAAAATATGAAGAATCGTATCAGCTAAATATTTAAAAGGTGAAAGTTATAAAGTATTAACCTGTGCTCTAGAACTTTATTTGGGAAAAGAAATATACTTTATTGTACCATATGTTCTTGCTGTTGTATTACATTTTATTAATAGAATTTCTAGGCTGCAGAGCATCTTTCCATCATAATTCTTTTGGTTGATGCTGGAAAAATATTCTCCTGTCTGCAGCTGTCCTAAGTACCTGCAAACTGAGGGTACTCAGTGTTATCATTTCTGTGTCTTAAGCTGCTCACACAATAGCTACTCACCCCAGATACTTGCTGAACAACCACTGTGTACACGCTTTTCATTACCAACATGTTACCAATTACCATGGAGTTGAAATGCTATGTACACAATCATAACCAGCCTCAGAATATATTCACCAAATCACAGCCTTCAAATCTTTCTGACCCTCTTATGCTAGGTCAGATTTCTTGACCATCTACCCTGGTGGTGCCTCTCTCCAGGATCTTTGGCAGAGGTCATTCCCATCACCTCCTACCTGATTCCTTTCGTTAAGATGCCAGAAACTGAACATGGGAGTTTCTGCATGAAAAACATGTGCTTTTCAACGGGCACATGTTTCTCCCCATGCCTGTTTTGACATTCTACACAATGACTGCAAAAAGATACAAGACCAGGCTAGTAAGCGTATGGATTCAGATGTAAGGAAATACCATTCCCAGTGAAAGGTGGCTGTTTGTTTTTGTAAAGGGAAAAGCTTTAGGGCAACAATGCACGTTTTCTAGCCTCCAACGAGCCTTCTGTATTACAGATTAGAATTATCACTTTGGAATCAGTTATTCTTTACACCTAGGTCCTCTTTTTGAAAATGGTAGTGAAACTATGCTGCGTTTAATGCTGATAATGCACAGTAAATAGTGTGCTGTAGCAACATGTGAAGTACTGAATTTCAGAAATGAAGGGTGCAGATACAGCCCTAAAGATTTGATGCTATCCAGTTTCATGAAATTTAAAAGGCAAATTTAAGAAGCTAAAACACCTGTGCTATTACATGCTAAAATACCCTTCACAATGTTTCTGGGCAGGACTGCTGCTGGTAATGGAAACTGGCATTTCAATAACCCACTTAGATGAAATTATCTTAGCCTTTAAAAAAGAGCTTTCAGATTGCTCACTGATAATTTGCAAAGGAGACCAGGAGGGGTGCAATATATTTCGTTCTATCCTTGCCCTCTCTCGAAAAGAATAAATTGCTTAGATTTCTTGAAATACAATAGAAGACTTCATTATCCCACTTGTTTTGCCAGAAGAATGTACTATCTGTATGTATTCCTTTTGCCCAGTATGAATCTCTCTGCGCTTCCAAATTTATATCGGAAAAAAAGAGTGGGAGAGGGCAACTGTTCATTGACCACTGTATAATTGATAAACTAACACGTGATAATTAGTTGTGTGAACTTACCTTCATTTATCATATCATCAGTCATCAGGGATAATTGTTTCTTATTCCATTACCTATTAATGACAGGGTAAACTAGAAGGTGGAAATCAAATCAGAGCCTAGCTATTGGAAGCCTCTGTTAAACAAACTCCAAAACTATACTGACAGAGTGGAGTTGATATATAATATTCTGTAAAGGCATCAGAAGAACATTTACTAAAGCAGTGCCAGTGAAACTCACTGATAATGAAATAAGGCCTAAAGGAGAAAAGAAAAATCAGGATGAGTTCAGTCAGTTCCTGTATTAATATGCATTAGCTGATAAGTCAAAGGTAAATACTAACAAAATTTCTGTGCTATCTCTGCTGCCATGAAGTGAATCCAATTATAGAGAGGTTGGCTGTATTACCTCTACGGTGGAGACAAGGAATTTATAGGCATTTCATTTACCTTGCAGTTTAGATAATGTTGGTAAGGGGGTTTCTTCCCTTGGATTGGTTCATTGTCATAAGGAATGAAAAACGCACGCAAAATTGTTGATAGCTATATTTATTTATATATATGATTTCTTACCTGCCCTTTACCTTAAGGCCCTATGACAGGCTACAACAGTAGCACATCATTATAAAAACAGATAAACCATTACAGTTTTAAAACATGTAAAACCACCTTTCCAGGATCTTTGGTGGATATCTCTGCCCTGTCACCTGCTGATCAGTTCATCTAGAGCTGTGGCCCTGCTTATGCAACTCTAGAATCATGGCTGCACCATGTGGAAAGTAGCTTCATAAAATGATCCCAGGACATACCTAATTGCATGGGAGGTTTCTTCACTGACTTAGTACATGTATAAACTTCCTTTTTTTCACAATGAAGGTAGCATATATAGGGTTCCAAGGCAGCTTCTCAGTGTCCAGGCTCTGAACAGGCCCACATTTGCATAGTTTGAGCAAGGTGGCTTCATAACATGTCTTGACTAAGAGGCTCTTTTGACTTTCCCATTTCTTAGCCTTGAGTGAGACTCTGACCTTGAAGTACAATTTCATCCACACCCCTGATTGCTCATATTTCCCCTTTGTCTTCTGTTCCTTTACTTCAACTTTTCAGTCCTTGGCTTTATATCTATTCTTCAATATATATCTATATCTAACCACCTGGCCCAGGCTCCCACGATTACAGAGAATTCCCAAAGAAAGAAATTTGGTGTTGTTTTTTTAAGTCTGCAAGAAAGGTAATTAATGACTTTTAAAAACATTGTTTTCATGTTTTATTTTAAATGAAAGTAAGTAATGCAACTCATGTAACTAGTTGCATAATATATTTTTAACAGTGGGAAGTGAGATGAAAAACCAAAGTGCAGGGGAGCTATTTGGCAGAAATAATTCTGTCAAACTATTTGGCAGAAACTAAACTTCAGCAGAATGGAAACAGCCCCGATTGTAACGAATACAGGTCGGAGCACGATTTGATGCCTTCTTCCAACCCCATGTGCTCCCAGTTGCAACCTATTTGCTTTGCTATAGTGTGCAGAGAGGTGTAGGTGTGTGAGAGACTGTGTGATGAACTTTTGTTTTCCTCCAGAGATACGAATAGCGCTCTGAATGTGACACAGTAAATCTTAAAGGAGATGCTGACTGGACTCCTGAGCTCAGAGCCCTCCGCTGATTAATTACAGATATGTACTGTGAAGCAATTTCAAATCATACTTTGTGTCTTGCTCTGCCAGTCAAGCAGCAAATGCTACAATTCCAGTCAGCCAACGACCACAGGTTAAAAGTAAAAGCAGGAGAGAATCTTTCCTACAATGCCAAAGTTTAGTTGTGGATATAGTCTGTACCTTCCAAAGTAAGGAAACAGTCATTGGAAAACATCTGAGGAGAGAAAGTGTCATTCCTCACCAGTGAGATACTAACTGCTAATTTGTATGTGGGCTTGTACAACAGTACAGTGGTAGCTTGGGTTACAGACGCTTCAGGTTACAGACGCTTCAGGTTACAGACTCTACTAACCCAGAAGAGTCGGGTTAAGAACTTTGCTTCAGGATGAGAACAGAAATTGCATGGCGGCGGCACGGCGGCAGCGGGAGGCCCCATTAGCTAAAGTGGTGCTTCAGGTTAAGAACAGTTTCAGGTTAAGAACAGACCTCCAGAACGAATTAGGTTCTTAACCAGAGGTACCACTGTAGTATAATAGACATCTTCTGCAACAGTAAAGCAGCTTTTTAAAAAACCTGATGCTTTAAAAATTAATGCTACTATGACTACACAGTGACACACGTATTTAATGCCGGAGATGAGTATGGATGGTAATAATAATAAAAACTTTAAAATTACATTTGAAAAATTCACATTTCACATCTGTATTCAGATTTCCAGCATTCATCTTTCTCTTTCCCTTGGTTCAGAAATGTTCTGTCTTACAAACTTTACATGGCCTAGCTATTAAAGCAGACATATTGCTTTATGACAGGCATTTTGCTGAGGAAATTATTTTTGCACGTTGCAGTAATACGCATGCCAAATAAAAATACTGAATTTATCCATTACCTATTAAAAAGATGGAAAATATTATTAATCCTATCTACATTAGGAAAAATAGGCTTCAACTCATACATAGTCTTAAAGAACTAAGCATCAAATCTGTTGTGGTGGGGGTAATTATTGTTGTAATTGGAGAGTATTTTCAAACTCACTTTGGGACTTAAAAAAAACCCCAACAGCATTTGTCACTAATACCAGTATCAGTGTCACATAATACTAATATCTATCTATTAGATTTGGTTGGGAAGTGTGTCTTCAAAGGAGATCACTGGAAGCACTGCTCAGCTGATCTATGGATCCAATGAGTCCTTTTGAAGTACATTTGCAGGCATGGTTTGGATTCACACACACCTTCAAAGTGCAAACCATGCCTGCAAACTGCCAAAGCAGAACTCACAGCATTGATAATGGAAGTGTGCCTTCAAAGGGACTCATTGACAGTGCAGTTCGGTACCAACATTGAGTCCCCTTGTCTTTACTAGGAGTTCCTAATGGGACATTCCGTAGAACAGTTGGTCCCAGTGGGGCTCACTGTCAGTGCCAGTCAGCTAATTGACACCAGAACAAGCCCTACTTGCTGAGAAGACTTGGGAGCTCATCATAAGCTCTTGACATTTCCCCTGTTTCCATACTTGCACCACACCTGAAACCACAAATGACATCAGCTATGGAACAGGGCATTGTTTGGGGGAAATGGTTAAATTGGGACCAACGCTGGGTCTAATTATGAGCCCTGATCTAGTTTTCTAGAGTTTTCTACCAAGTCATGGGTAGGCAAACTAAGGCCCAGGGGCTGGATCCAGCCCAATCGCCTTCTAAATCCGGCCTGAGGACAGTCTGGGAATCAGCATGTTTTTGCATGAGTAGAATGTGTGCTTTTATTTAAAATGCACCTCTGGGTTATTCGTGGGCAGAGGAATTCATTCATTCCCCCCCAATAGTTTGGCCCCCCACAAGATCTGAGGGACAGTAGACTGGCCCCCTGCTGAAAAAGTTTGCTGACCCCTCTAGACAGTAATTTTTGGATTTAATAAAATGGTGCTGCTGCTCGTATATTAGTAAGAGTGCCATGGGTGCCAGCTAGGGATGGGGGATAAATTTGATTCAGTTTGCATTCAAAGCTGATTTTATCAAATTCACAATTTCTGAAACAATACAAAAATTGAATTATAACCATCCTTCAAAGTTCACACTTATTTAAATCTTGCTATGCAGTTGTCCAACCAACCAATAATTAGGAATATGCATATATTAGTTTAAAATATGCACAAAAATGAAGAGTGGTGAAAACAATGTACAATTTGCATTATATTAGGATAAATTGCTTGCAAAAAATGCATACGTTACCCAAATGTGCATAAACTTGTTTATGAGGAGAAAATAGCACCGATATGATGAACATAAGAAGAATAAAACCAATGAACCTTGAAATACTAAGGACTGGCGCTTGAGCTTTCTACATACAAAACATATGCCCTGCCACTGCCACTGAATTTTCTAAATTCAGCATACTTGTTTTATTAGATATATACATGATTTTAATTTTTTTGCTTGTATACTGGTGAGATTTCTTTTGTTTTGTTTTTCTATACACATCTTAGGGATCTAAATTAAAAATTATTCTAAATAAATAAAAATCATTTGATTTTGATAGACAGATCTCCACTGAGAAAGGGAGGGCACAAGGAACACTGAACCCTAAAACGATTCAGGCTTAATCAACTACCATTTCCCCCCATCTCCAAACTTGAAACTGCTTTTATATGATCTCACAGAAATCTACACTGAAACAGCACTGGGCTGAGACTGTGCTCTTGCAGGTGAATAACCCATTCAGGAGACACCCACAGCCCTTAATGGAACATTCAAGTTCTTTTGTCAAACGCAGGCCTCAATCAGGTGATACTTCAGGCAAAAACAAAGTGATAGATCCATTCACAGTAATCAGAAGGCCAAACTCACAACCCTACGTATTCCCCCTGCCAGGTAAGACTCCACAACTGTACAGAGACTCCTTAAATTATTAATGGCTGCAAGTGTCTTGGAAATAAGAAAAATCAAAAATCAAAAACATAAAAGGCAAAAAGATAATTAGCTATTCACACATATTAAATGATTTTTCCATTAACTAATAAACGTGCTTTTTCTTAGACAAAAACATCCCCAGTCAGACCATCAGTAGAGGTAAGGGACAAGGAAAGGTTTTTCTCCTTTACCTAAAGCCCTTGTCCCACATCCAGGTATGCAAAGATAAACATCCTTTTAGGCTTCCAAACAGCAGCAGCTCTCCAGCCACCTGAGTAAGTGCAGAATACTAGGATGGACAGGGAGAGAGGCATAGTCGTTCACACTGGGGGCAGAGCTTTGGGGGCACCATTGGGGATGCCACAACTATGTTTTAGAATGGAGCGTGAGAGGCAGAGGAGTGCAGAATTTTGCCATCGCACAGGGTGCCACTGAAATGTGAGACTCCAAGATCCGCCACTGGCACAAATGCACTAGCAGGAATACCAGATTGGCTGAAGTCCAATGAGATGATATAAGGGAGAAAAGGGGACACTGTGCCTGTAGCACAGTGGTAGTAAGAAGTACTGCTTCAGGTGGTTGTCATTTCCCACTCCAAAACTGCTGGGAGCTATGCCTCATCATCACACTACCATTCCCAGATGTCTTCTACCAGCTGCCAATCACCGGAAACAGAACTTCTCACTGTTGCCATTTTGTCCACCACCCGCTTCCAAATTTCTCCCACAAATGTGGCTGTAAAATGTAGGAAGTGTTTTGGCTTCGCTCTTTCATTTCTTACATCTGATCGTTGTTTTTTTAAAAGAAAAAAGAAAAAATGTGTTTCCCTTACATGGGTAGAGGAGGGAACAAAATTCACTTTGCCATATCAGAGCTACATTCAATATTTATTTATTTATTTATTTTGAGGGGGGACGGGGAATCTAGATGACTCAAGGAAATTCATTTCATCTCATTTGCATTTCTTTTCTGTACCAGCTAAGATGGGTTTGCATTTTCCCCTCCCTGCTGCTTCTGAATATAAACTTATCTTAGAGTTACAACCCACTTAATTCTAACATCAACAACACATTCCCCTTGAGATGTGTTCTTCTTTGTGTTGTTCTGAATAGAATTCCATGTCTGTTATATGACTCTTGCTGCTTGGCAAAGAACCTCTACCCAGATTTCAATGGCGATCAAATCAAAGTTCTAATCAAATTGTGTCTCTCTGTGAAGTGATTCTTTGTCTGTTGCCTTGCCTTGTGCACATTTCTGTGTGCCAAGCCCACAAAGCTCTTTGCATCTGCCGCAAGTTATGGAAGAAGTCCCAATTTCTTCCTTTTCTTGCTACTCCTACCATGGCTTTGGCTTTGGAAAAATGCCTAGGCTAGGGCTTGCCATAAAACCTGTCAGGCCTGTAAGGCTGACAGGCAGAAATTCCCCCGTTCCTCCTTCATCCCAACAAAGACAGTGTGAAATTGGTACAGAGATACTTTCCTGCCTGCTACTACCCCATGGCAAGATTCTTGATTTCTTCCACTGGAGCAGCCTATCTTTTAGCTGCCCTTCAGATGTTGCTGGATTTCAACTTTCATCAGCCTCAGCAAGCATGGGAAATGGTCAGGGATGATGGGAACTGTAGAGCAGCAACACCTGCAGGGCAACACACTGGCTACACCGACACTGAGGCCTATAAGAGCTATTTGCTTCCCAGGGTCAAACTGGTCCCCCATGCACCTTCCTTTCAAAGTGGGCTCCATTTCCCTCCTCTTTCAATTCTTTAAAATTGTTTCGTAACCATCTCTCCGACTCCAGGGTATTTTCTCTTTTTGACTTGTCTGTTTTTTATAGTTACAATTATTAGGGCCATAGGCAGGATATAAATGCTTTTCTAAATACATACACACACGAGGCAACTAAACACGCCTCATTCATGTCAAAGCTACAGATAACAATGGCTGTGGTAAACGGTTGTATAAACAATTTCAACATTGCTTGATATTAACCACAATATTTCTAAATGCTTCCAAGAATGGTTCTATATGTAAAGCTGAGGCATACTGCTCTCCATTCAATAAACACTGACCCTATGAAAAGCTCTTGTCATTTTCTTGTATACAATCAAGTACTTTCGCCTAACTTGCTGTGGTGTTCCATTAATTCTCCACAATGGAGACTGAAGTAAAGTTATTAACAGGAGACAAAGCATCTCCCTCCATTATTTCTTGCAAATGAAAAGCATATACCTAATTTTGCAAGAGTATTTCATTTATTTTAGACTTATGAAAAGGTCTTGTTCTCTCATCATAAAAGAAGTGCAATACATTTCTGTTTCCATTAAGCTTCTGATTCCAGGTTTAACCATCAACATCAGAGCTGAATTTTCTGCTTACTTTCTCATATTCTCAGAGGATGTCAGGTTTTTATTTATTTATTTGCATAAGCAGAGAGAAGATAATAACTTGTCGTATGAAAAATCTGCCCAGTTACACAGTTCCTTTTTTCTTTCTCAGATCATTCAGATTTCACCAGAGTAACTCTTAAAAGGGAATATTTTGAAAGTCCACACATACTCAAACATTTCAGAATACAACCCCTGAAAACTTTTAAATGTGGCTTTTGACATTCAGTTTCAAGAGAGGCTTTTAATCCCCTGAATCATCTGATTTGCTGATATAGTGTGTCCTTCAAGAATCTTTATTGAGACAGACGCTGTTCAACAAGTTCATAATTGTCTCAAGTCAGGGGTGAGCAGTGAGATACTCAAGTCTGTGGATGACAACAATTTTCTCAGTATATTTAAAACATGGGAAGCTGCCTTACACTGAGTCCTACCCATTGACCCCTCCAGTTCAGTACTGTCTATGTGTCTCCCAGTGATTCTAGACAGTCATTGGTCCTACCTGGACATGCCAGGAAATGAATCTAGGACCTTTTACATTCAAAGCATATGCTGTACCTGCTGAGCTACAGCCTATTCCCTAAGTGACGTTAGGAGCTTCAAAATGACCTTTCCAAATTGGGTGAATGAATAAAACAAATGAGATTCAGTGTGTTTAAGTGAAGAATACTGAGACCAAAAATCCCCAAACAAACCTAACTTCCCACATACACACAGTTGCATCTGAGCTGGCCGTGGCTATCCAAGCAGTAGAGCTCACTGCAGACACCAACACAGTATGATGTGGCACTGAAAAATGATGAACGTAATGTTGAACATAAAGCAACATGTATTCCAGTGCCGTTAAAACAAATACTTTCCTCCTAAAACATGTGTCCTGCTTTACAAAATTCACAAGGCTACTAACAGCATTAAATAAAAACCAACCTCAACAACATAGCCCTAAGCACTTTGTGTCTGCCTGCCCCTCTCTCCTCTGTATATGTCTGCCTTTATATATTCAATATATTTATCTTTGAAGAGATATATAGGGTTCAGAATAGGGAAACCAAAATGACTGAGGGGTTGGAGTCCCTTCCTTATGAGGAAAGTAAATAATGAGGTTGAGTTTTCTTTTGGCTTGAGGAGCCAAGGTGATGAAAGTTGGGATTATTGAACTTTACAAAATTGCAAGTGGGACTGCAACAAATTGTTTCTGTTCAGGGTTTCAATCATTTAGCCTTCCCGGCTCCTGGATGCTTCACTCCAGCTTTCCGTAATGAAGGTTTTGGAGCACGCTCCTGTTTATTTCAAGGCACAGAACTCGTAGAAATAAGAATCTGGATTCAGACTACATTGTGTATTGTAGTTCTATTTCCTTGTGTAAGGCAACATGCAGACTGGTGTTCTTCTTTCCAGAAAACCCACTGCACTGCCAGACTACTTTAAGTCATGTGGTGGACTAGTCTGTCAGAGCATTCTGAAATCCTGATGTGAATCAAGAAATGTCTCTGTGATAAACACAACAGCTCTGACCTTTCACTGTGGATAGGGACACTGGAAACTATAATGGATATGAAACAAATGAATCTTCCAAATCATGACAAAGCCTCCTCCTTACGCTTCCCATAATGCATACCAGCAACACAAGAGCAGCTTAGAAGCAATTCTTGGCTTATGCTTTGGTTGTCATTTCCCTTTTCCCATCTCTTCACAACTTGACATTTATTTATGTTATTTAGGAAAATATATATACTGGTTAATCACAAAACTCCCTAAGCAGTTTACAGAATAAACTTACTGATAAAGCACATTTAAACCCACAAAAATGTTTTTTTTTAAAGAAGTACTTGTATACAGACATATATGTGTGTACGTGTGTACAGTAAAAGTATGGTAATTCGGAAAGGGGAGGGGGACAGTAGATGAGAATGTCAACACCAAACTATTATAAGCTAAGGTGAGTTGGACTTTCCTTTAATGGCTTGTTTCTGATTTACAGCACAACACTGAAGATTTGTACTCTGCCTATGTTTTCTGATGGCAGAAAGCGAGGAGGAATTAAAGAACCTTTTAATGAGGGTGAAAGAGGAGAGTGCAAAATATGGTCTGAAGCTCAACATCAAAAAAACGAAGATCATGGCCACTGGTCCCATCCTATGACCTCCTGGCAAATAGAAGGGGAAGAAATGGAGACAGTGAGAGATTTTACTTTCTTGGGCTCCATGATCACTGCAGACTGTGACAACAGTCGTGAAATTAAAAGACGCCTGCTTCTTGGGAGAAAAGCAATGACAAACCTAGCAGCATCTTAAAAAGCAGAGACATCACCTTGCCGACAAAGGTCTGTATAGTTAAAGCTATGGTTTTCCCAGTAGTGATGTACGGAAGTGAGAGCTGGACCACAAAGAAAGCTGATGGCCGAATAATTGATGCTTTTGAATTATGGTGCTGGAGGAGACTCTTGAGAGTCCCATGGACTGCAAGAAGATCAAACCTATTCATTCTTAAGGAAATCAGTCCTGAGTGCTCACTGGAAGGACAGATCGTGAAGCTGAGGCTCTAATACTTTGGCCACCTCATGATAAGAGAAGACTCCCTGGAAAAGACCCTGATGTTGGGAAAGATGGAGGGCACAAGGAGAAGGGGACGACAGAGGACAAGATGGTTGAACAGTGCTCTCGAAGCTACCAACGTGAGTTTGACCAAACTACGGGAGGCAGTGGAATACAGGACTGCCTGGCGTGCTCTGGTCCATGGGGTCATGAAGAGTAGGACACGACTAAATGACTAAACTACAACAATCTGTGAAAGAGAACATATGTGTGCATAAGTAAGTAAAAAATGTCCGTGTGAGAGATGAATACCTCTGCCAGTGTGGTGTAGTGGTTAAGAGCGGTAGACTCATAATCTGGTGAACTGGGTTCACGTCCCTGCTCCTCCACATGCAGCTGCTGGGTGACCTTGGGCTAGTCACACTTCTCTGAAGTCTCTCAGCCTCACTCACCTCACAGAGTTTGTTGTGGGGGAGGAAGGGAAAGGAGATTGTTAGCCGCTTTGAGACTCCTTAGGGTAGTGATAAAGTGGGATATCAAATCCAAACTCTTCTCTGCAGTATTGCAATATATTTCAGTTCTTGCCTATCATGTCTCACAGATGAGGTAGAAGAGCCTAAGTGCTATGGTCTACGAGTGGCCTTCCAAGGCAATCTTTTCATAGCCACCTCAGTTGGTAAGCCTGGAGAAATGCTCAAACCATGCTGAGTTCTTATTATATCACTGTAAATTTTGGTTTACAAAGTAATATAGACAAAACAACAGTTTCCTATCCAAAAAGCTTGCCATCTAAATTTCCACAGCAGCAGCCTGATCAGTCTCTGGGCAGGAGACCATTAGGAGCCCCGGGGAAGATGGACTGAACTTTCAATTTCCATACAAGTCCTATTAGTTTTAAATTGAACTTGCATGGTGGAAGTTGAGCAGCAGCAGCTTTGCTTGATGGATTGCTTCCTTCTAGTTTTTCAGAAGCCTTCATATGCTATGAGGTTGATGCTTCACAATGAGTTTAATAAATTCTAGTAGCACCACTAATCTTCACTGGTGAAGTCTTGTGATGTACAGCACCTAGCTACCAGCAGGCAACAAATATTTGATTTGACTTCATACATTTTTTTTTATATTGCACTTTTCACCCAGTACCTCGTGCATTTTCCTAGGGTCAGTCAAACAGCCTCCTACTTAACATTTAGGAGTTCCTTTCTAATTTCTTGGAGGTGCAAAGTAGGATCACAATTGGGTAGAACAACATCAGATAGCAACAGTGAACACAACACTAACATATCATGTCATGCAGGAGCAATCAGAAGCCACTTCACAACTTTCTGAATTTTTTTGCTGTGTTTAAATGGCAACACAATGTTAATTGCTAACCACAATGCGGAAGTACATTTCTCAGGCATCAGTTTTGAGTCTGCACTCACAGACAAGAGACACTGCCAAAACAAAAAGAAATCACAGAACCAATAGTTCAACAATGTTGTTCATTCCCAGTAAGTTCTCCAGTCATTGTAGGTTCTGTAAAACCAAGAGGCACGTTACCACCTCTGTGGCAACTCTGTAGACACACATACCTATTATCAGTGCTAAACAAGCTGTTCAGAACAAGATAATCCCACAGAGCAAAAGCATACTGCCAGTTCTGAAGACCCTGTGAAAAAAGTACTGAGGCCATTAATTCCAATAACCAACAAAGGAAAGGACTAACTCGGCTGTTACCTTGTCAGCTTAATTTTTAGTACTGCAGGAAAGCTGGGGATAAGCAAAATGAACTTCCATATTTGCTACAGTATATTGGTTTCTGAGACAGATTGAGCTGTGAGCTACTCAGTGGTAAGAAGCAGTAGATTACTGTTTTAAACTTCACATGATGATATCAGTTCTGAATGCTACTCTATTTCTATAAAAAATACTGTGCAAGTAAAGATAACATACTAGGTATACAGGATTTAGCCCAGCAATTCCCTATTATGTGGGCAGCAAAGAGGAGGGAAAAGAGGCCCTGACACTTCTTCCTGATTTTCAAAAAGCCTCTCCATCAACAAGAAAGCTTCTCTTCCCAGCTCCCCAACCACTTTTCAATAAGCATTTCCATGGGCAGAAAAGCAAAGAGAAGACAAGACAGGCAAAGCCCTTCATAGCTCCTCTCTTCATGGGTAGCCAAAACAGAAGTGGACCAACCTCAGCACTCCCCCACACCCTCAACATTTGCCAATTCTTTCTTCTCCATGTTCGTCCTGCAAAAATTGCCCAAGGAAATCCTTCCCTCCAGAAAAGAAGGGAGGAGTTAACATCATAGCCAAGGGGAGAGGGAAGCGACTGGGACCTTCCAACCTCTGCAAGTGCTCTGGCTGCAGAGCAAAAATAATAATTATACTCATCCCTTTGCTTCAGTTGGGTTGGCAACCCCCAGCTTAGGTTGCCTGCACGTTGTGCATCACAACTTTATTTCTAAAAGGGGAAAATACTTACTTAAAAAAGGTGGAGTGGGGAAGGTATCTCAGTCTGGCATCTCAGGGTGCCAGTGAAGGCTACTGATCTCCACTCTATCTGATCAGCCTCCATTGATTTTACTTGGGAGTAGAATAAATGATATTAAAATACTTGAATTCAACAATATCAATTAATTGTTTGTAGTCACATTTCAAAGGTATCCTCTTAGTTAACAATGTATACCATGAACCTGGTGACCCCTCAGCAGCAGGGGTGCCTAATTCTGCACATACTTAAAAATTCCCACTGGCCTAAGAGTTGTATCCAACTAAGTCACTGCAATTGCAAACAACTTCTATTTGCACAACAGAACTTCTACTTTTTCTCCTTCCACTCACCCTCAGATCTGCTCTGGGGGGTTGGGGGAACCCTTAGGGCAGATTTGAAGGGGTGGGGTGGGGTCAGGAGAGGAAATTGTTCAAATGGAAATTGTTCTGTGAGTGCAACAACCAATGGTCTAACCCAATATAAGGCAGCTTCCTGTGTTCCTGTTATACCGGTACACCTTCTCTAGAAGAAAATGCTTCTAAGTATGTGCTTCTTCAATACTTGTCAGATTTTTTACACTGCCCTTCTATATTTATAGCAATGGTTGGATATATTGGTTTACTTTTGAATTAAAATGAGGTAAACTAAGCACTTGATCTTTATACAATTAATTCTATACACAGAAGGCCAACACAAGGTCAAGGTAGCACCAAATCTTAAATAAAACATAATAAAAAGAATTAATGGCTCAATTTTGCATACAGAGGCAGAGTCGATGTCTCCTTTTCATTTTCCAAGAATAATCAATGAAAAAAAAAAGTGTCAGAGTTCCCTTCCTTTAACTTTTGCATAGGCAATGAAGAGAGAGAGGGGAGTGGCAAACATAGGCTGATTTTAAAATGTGATATTTTGCACCAGTGGCATGAAGAATTTGTCATACTATTATGCTTTTTATTTTATTATTTTATCAATATCTAATGTTTTTAAGTTGTAATCATTCATCTTGTTTTTATTATTGCTTGTAAGCTGCTCTGAGCCCGGCCTTGGCTGGGGAGGGCGGGGTATAAATAAATTATTATTATTATTATTATTATTATTATTATTATTATTATTATTATTGTCAGCATTATATTACTACTATGACTACTACTTGGGAGTATTTTTTCTTCAAATCAGATCACCTATACACAAAGAAGTATAGGTGAATCTTTACAGAGCTTTATGTGAATTATTGCAACAATTCATGCAATGCACCACGTTATGTTCCTTTTTGTATTAAACAACTGTGGACAATTCCATTTGCAGAATCCAGTCATTCAACATGCTCAAAATGATGATCTATGTGCTAGAAATTCACAGCCATATGCACACCCTCAGTCAACCCATCTGCAGACCATAATACATGCCAGTAATTTTAGATAGAGTGAATTGGAAGAGCAGCCCATTAAATAACTGAAGTTAATTAATAAACATTCTTTTTTTCCTTTTATCTCTTCTGCCTTTCATCTGGGGATTCTGCTGCCACAGCAGCTGCTGATCTAGCATTAGATAAAAATGGGGCTGTTGGAGATTTTAACACAGGCCCCCAAATTTAAAATTTACTAGATTGTAGAGTATCTTTCCTCACCTGTTCTGTTAAATTAATCTTGGTAGATACAGTATTTAAACAAAGCAGATTCTTTTGATGTGCAGATTGGCAGATCAAGGAATTATAATCACTTAACGAAATCTTTCAGAAAAGTACCGCGGCATGACTGCACTCATTAGATTACAAAACTGGTGTTTTCTCATCATCCATATAAAATTTGGAAAGAAATCATATAGTGGACTTATCAAAAAATAATGTGGTACCGTGAAGACTTTAGGCTACTCAAGAAGTTGATAAATAAAATATATTTCTCAGACTTCTAGATTATGGATGTATTTATATAACATACAGTGGTACCTCTAGTTACGAACTTAATTCATTCCGGAGGTCCGTTCTTAACCTGAAACTGTTCTTAACTAGAGGCGTGCTTTTGCTAATAGGGCCTCTTGCTGCCACTGCACCACCGGCACACGATTTCCGTTCTCATTCTGGGGCAAAGTTCTCAACTCGAGGTAACTCTTCCAGGTTAGTGGCATTTGTAACCTGAAGCGTTTGTAACCTGAGGCGTTTGTAACTCAAGGAACCACTGTACATTATTTTAATTTTTATTATTTATATTTTTTATCCCACCTTTCTTTCACAGACCTCAAAGTGGTCTATATGAGTCTTCTCCTGCCCCTTCATTTTATCATCACAACTACTGTGCTGAAGGAGGTTTTGGCTGAGAGAGAATGACTTGCTCAAGATTTCTCAATGGACTTCCAAGCTGAGTGGAGATTTGAACCCAGGTGTCACCAAGCCTACCCTGGCATTCTAAAAACTACACCACATTAACCCTGTAGCTATTGACATGGGGGGAAAGACAAAATAAGTACAGTAGAAAGGAATCTGTATAAATATCATGAAAGTTTGCTTCTCTAAATTGGATTAAATACCGTATTTTTCGCCCCATAAGACGCACCGGCCCATAAGACACACCTAGATTTTAGGGGGGGAAATGAAGGAAAAAATTTTTATTTCCCCCCCAGGTGCGCTGCGCTACACCAGGAGCTTGGGGCGTGCGGAGCTCAGCGCGCCCCAAGCTTCTGCGTGCCGGCAAGGTCTCCGCTAGCGTGGGAGAGCCGGCGCCTCTCCCAGGGCTAGCGGACCCCTGCGCTAATCCAGAAGCTTGGGGCGTGCTGAGGTCAGCGCGCCCCAAGCTTCTGCATGCCGGCAAGCAGTCCGCTGCCGCCCCAAGCCTTGCGCACCCGGCGGGACCTCCTGCCGGGTGCGGGAGGCTTGGGGCGGCAGCGGACTGCTTGCCGGCATGCAGAAGCTTGGGGCGCGCTGACCTCAGCACGCCCCAAGCTTCTAGGTGCGCGCAAGCAGTCCGCTGCCGCCCCAAGCCTTGCGCACCCGGCGGGACCTCCTGCCGGGTGCGGGAGGCTTGGGGCGGCAGCGGACTGCTTGCCGGCATGCAGAAGCTTGGGGCGCGCTGACCTCAGCACGCCCCAAGCTTCTAGGTGCGCGCAAGCAGTCCGCTGCCGCCCCAAGCCTTGCGCACCCTGCCTTCAGGGCGCCCGACGCTCCGAGAAGCAGGCTGCTATCCGCAGCCTAGACATCCCTGCGGGTCCTCCCACAGGGCTGCCTGGGCGGCGGAATTGTTCCCGAAGCGTCGGGCACTCTGCCTTCAGGGCGCCCGACGCTCCGAGAAGCAGGCTGCTATCCGCAGCCTAGGCATCCCTGTGGGACCTCCCACAGGGCTGCCTGGGCTGCGGAATGGTTCCCGAAGCGTCGGGCGCTCTGCCTTCAGGGCGCTCGACGCTGCGAGAAGCAGGCTGCTATCCGCAGCCTAGGCAGCCCTGTGGGACCTCCCACAGGGCTGCCTGGGCTGCGGAATGGTTCCCGAAGCGTTGGGCGCTCTGCCTTCAGGGCGCTCGACGCTGCGAGAAGCAGGCTGCTATCCGCAGCCTAGGCAGCCCTGTGGGACCTCCCACAGGGCTGCCTGGGCTGCGGAATGGTTCCCGAAGCGTTGGGCGCTCTGCCTTCAGGGCGCCCGACGCTCCGAGAAGCAGGCTGCTATCCGCAGCCTAGGCAGCCCTGTGGGACCTCCCACAGGGCTGCCTGGGCTGCGGAATGGTTCCCGAAGTGTCGGGCGCTCTGCCTTCAGGGTGCTCGACGCTGCGAGAAGCAGGCTGCTATCCGCAGCCTAGGCAGCCCTGTGGGACCTCCCACAGGGCTGCCTGGGCGGCGGAATGGTTCCCGAAGCGTCGGGCGCTCTGCCTTCAGGGCGCCCGACGCTGCGAGAAGCAGGCTGCTATCCGCAGCCTAGGCAGCCCTGTGGGACCTCCCACAGGGCTGCCTGGGCTGCGGAATGGTTCCCGAAGCGTCGGGCGCTCTGCCTTCAGGGCGCCCGACGCTGCGAGAAGCAGGCTGCTATCCGCAGCCTAGGCAGCCCTGTGGGACCTCCCACAGGGCTGCCTGGGCGGCGGAATGGTTCCCGAAGCGTCGGGCGCTCTGCCTTCAGGGCGCCCGACGCTGCGAGAAGCAGGCTGCTATCCGCAGCCTAGGCAGCCCTGTGGGACCTCCCACAGGGCTGCCTGGGCGGCGGATATCTTCCTGAAGCCTGGAGAGCGAGAGGGGTCGGTGCGCACCGACCCCTCTCGCTCTTCAAGCTTCAGCGAAAGCCTGCATTCGCCCCATAAGACGCACCCAGATTTTCCCTTCATTTTTGGAGGGGAAAAAGTGCGTCTTATGGGGCGAAAAATACGGTACTTATTTTACCTAAATGCATATTTTCTTAGTTCCTGCATTCGTCCAAAATATTTTCTACCTACTGATGTAATTTTAGTTAAATGGAATATAATTTCAATTAAGGGGAAATGAAAACCAAAAAATTATTGTGTTGTATCTTGGTTTTCCATCTATTTATGAGCTAGCATGAACAGTTGTTTTCTGTATTGTTGTGTTGAATAAAGCTCATTAAACGGTCTCTGAAAGAGATGAGCAAATTCCCAGTGCAAAGAAAGAATGTCTGAGCTCTTGCCAAAGTGAAGAGTTCTTACAACCCTGGATAATGCATGCTAATTGAAGTCTACCCTAGTTGGGTAGCTGCCTGCCTAGCACTTTGGAGTGCTATCATGTTTTGTGTGTATGAGCCCCTATTTGTTCCCACTAGGCCCTACAGTCAAGTAACACAAATAAAAAGAAGCAAGCTCCAGCATTGGTGTGCTCCCCTCTCTCCAATGTCAATTATCTAGTTGCAGGATTAAAATACTGCACTAGAGAAGCAAACAGGAATGTTAAACTGTCTGTTGTTGTCTTTTTCAGCCTGTTCATATGCTTGTGTATAAATTATACTACACTGTGTGTGCACAGAGTACTTCCTTATTTAAATCTTAAAATACAAAGAAGAAATATGTTGTACAGCTGCAATTCTTGGGTCAACAGTTTGAACAACTAAACCCTAGAAAAACAGAGCACCATAAAGCTGACCCGCTATTAAGAACTTATTGGTTTCCATATAACTTCCAACTTGAAGACACATTTCTGGTATTACAATGGACTCTGCTCAACACTGCATAAGACTGAACAGTAATTCCTCATCACAATCTCCGTTCTGCCAGGAGCACCCTTCTTGGGCGTACTTACTGTGTGCTAGGTTAGGAGATCTAGGACACTTCAATGAAGGGTGGTGTGCCCTCAGCTTTGATATTATCATGTGCTGCAGATGTGGCCACATCAGAGTCTTAGCCTTCTCCTAAAGTGGTGGTGAGGGTGCCTGACCTTTGGTTCCTATGATTAAGTTGACCAGGTAGAGTTGGATTTTCATATTTATTTGGTTTCATTTCAAAAAATTCAGCTGATTGTCATTATTATGCATGCTTTTAATGTACTGTTGCTGTTTCAAGCCCTGGACATGCAATGATGCTAATAATACTAATACTATACTACTACTACTACTACTAATAATAATAATGTTTTGTAGACAGTGTGCCAATGACTACTGGCTAAAGCTGTGCCAGAGCATTCAACTCACTGCTGACACAGGAAACACTTGCAAAATATATGAAGGCATGAAGAAAGCCTTTGAACCAACAGTCAAGAAAACGACTGCAATGCCTGGAGACAGGTCATGTAACCACAGCAGTGACCAGAGGAGGAATGACCGCTGGGAGGGGCAAAGAGAGAAAAAACATCACGGTGCATCTGCAGCAGCACAACAGGATGTATCGGTCTCTACAGCCACAGCAGGTGTTGTAGAAGAAGAGTTTGGATATGATATCCAGCTTTATCAGTACCCTAAGGAGTATCAAAGCAGCGAACAATCTGCTTTCCCTTCCTCCCCCACAACAAATACTCTGTGAGGTGAGTGAGGCTGAGAGACTTCAGAGAAGTGTGACTGGCCCAAGGTCACCCAGCAGCTGCATGTGGAGGAGCAGGGAAGCGAACCAGGTTCACCAGATTATGAGCCCACCGCTCTTAACCACTACACCACACTGGCTCTCTTGTAACCTTCCAACAGCTTTAACTTCACCTCCAAAGACACACTCCTCCATTGCAGCTATCTTATAAATCCATTCTAAATGGGTCAAATATAAAACCTTCAATTCCCATTTCAGCTGGGAATTATATGATGGGTAGTGTGAAACAGTGAGCATTGACACAAAAAAGACCAACATAGAAGTTTTACCCTACGACAGAAAATAAGTCTTCACTATTCTGGCAGGCACAATGCTCTTTTGTATTCAAAGGGTTTGGTACAGTTTACTATTCTGCAATTGCCAGAATCAATTCAATTAAGCCAGACTCAGTTCCCATGGCACACAGAGAGGGCAGCAGTGTTCTCGTGTGCAGCTTACTCACACAAGCAGAATGCCAATTAAGTCACAAATCCATGCAATATGATGGCTCCTCCTCAGCTTATGCTCTTGTGAATAAGTCTTGTGTTTATGTGCAACTCTTATTTGGATGCTGGCACACTGAGAGCCAACTCGAAGGCTTCAATCCTATTAACACTTATCTAGCTAATCCTATTAACACATACCATTGAACTCATTGGGGCTTATTTATGAGCAGATATATGACTGTGAATCATACATACATATTATATACTAATCACTATATAATACAATATAGCCTCTATCTTGCAAGTCAGAGACTGTGCAGGACAGTTGCATAGGAACTCTATGCAAATATTAATAAATATTAATAAAAAAAGAAATAGCAGGGTTATAATTTCTCCCTTTTAAACTAGTTTTACTGGAACAAATAAATTCCTCAACTATCCACAAATGAAAAAGGATAGTTTTTCATTTAGATAAAAGTTTAATGAAAATAAATGACACTCATAGTAGAAGGGAAACAACAAAATGGAGCACTACATTTAGACCATCTATGATTAATGAAGCATTGTTTAGATGTATAGATGAATATACATTGATCAAGGAATGCTGAAAGGCAGACAGACACAGGCACCCACACCCACACAAATTTCACAATTTCATCTCTTACAAAGAACAGTTGGGAATTATTATTTTTTTTTGGGGGGGTATTTTATTCTATCTTGAACAACAAAGGGTGTTATTATTGAAATGTTTGCAGTCAGTAACTGATGGCAAATACACATGTACACACACTAATGTCTTGGCTAATGGAGACACCCAAAGGGCTGGCCAGTTACATGAACTTGAGAGTTACCATTCCTGGTCCAGTGTTGATGTTTTTTGTTGTCCTGGACCCCTGACTTACCTGGCAGCAAATCAGTCAGTCAAGTGTCCAGTCCAAGGTCAATCCACGTGTCTGAAAGTCCAAATCAAAGCACCATCCTGCTGAGGTCCATCAACATGGGCAGTTGAGCAGACACATCACCTCAGCTCTGCTGCCCTTTTATACTCTGCATGCTGATGGCAGCATCTGGGCTTGATGAGGCACATGACTCTCACCTGTCCAAGCCTATTCCAGCTGAGGAATTACAGGGAGCTGGGCTGTAGGCCCTTGCCTGCCTCAGCTTCCTGGAGTGTCCTATCCACTGTCCCTATACTTCAGAGTGTTCATGGAGACAGCAGCCCCTCTGGCTCTGGTGATGGGTCCTGCTGCTCTGGTTCCTGTGTACTGAACCCCATCCTGTCATCATCCTCTGTCACTCCATGAGTACTTTTACTACACCGACTTAAGGTTACCAGACGTCCCCATTTCCCAGGGACAGTTCCCGGATTTACAAATCACTCCCCATACAAAATCAATTGAAGTTGAAAAAAATCTAGTAACCTTACACCAACTTCTTCTTCCCCATCTCCAGCTTGCCCTGGTGTGTCCCAGTCCTGGCTACAACCCTCACCAGGATCCTCTTCCTCTTCCCCACTGTCCTGTCAGTTCATTACAGTTGCTTGCTTATGTGAGTGCTTCTGGGTAGACATGTACAGCGTTGTACTGTACAGATGCTAGATGCCACCACCAAACAATTACAGCTGATAGGCAATGTATATTACTGAGTCACAGCAACACAATTATTAGTATTTCCACATGTTACTGGAACATAATGAGGGAGGCAATAGGTAAGATACAGTGGGAATGAAGAGGAGAAGCATGTAAAAATGAATACTATTTTTTGGGGGGTGGGGAAGAAGTGCTGTAAAACACGCAGTGGCTTATTCAATAAATACTCCTCTCTCCTCCTCAGAACAGAAGGAATTTATACTCCACAGCTAGAATGGAAATGACAGTGGAGATATTTGTCATTTCAGTATCTTTAATGAAAGGCTCACATATCACCCCCATTAGATTTTGATCACTAAAAATATATATAGACTGTTAAATAATAACAATAAGAACCATAATGCATAGGTACATGGCTGCATAGAGAAAGGTTGGTATGTTCTACACTGTCATGGCTCTGGAGTAAGATTCTCCACGAGGAGGTGATTGAGATGGAGAGGTTATTTCCTTCAGCACCAGATCTGGCTGACCACACTGTTCTAGAAGCTCCAGCTCATGAGGATCCCATCTTTCCACAGCTTCCTTACAGTCTCCCCACAGTCTCTCCCATGCCATCAGAGCCAATGGCCAATAGCTCAGACAAGACCTCTTTAACTATAAGAGTCTTCTTCCAGATGAGGCAAATCCAGACCAAACTACATTTAAGTCCCAAACTAGAGCTTTCGGCTTCTGAAACAACATTTGACTCTCCTTGTATTCAATCTCAGCATAACTCATTGATGTCCATGGTGCTACTTTGAACCTGAACTCTTGTCTTGAACTGGGACTCCTGATGAAATCTCCACCTGGCTGTGACCACCAGTTGGGGGAAAAAGAACATATGTGTGTTTTAATCCACAATGATTAAATGATAACACAGTCAGCTCACCGCAAGTGCAGCCCAGTTCAAACTTTTCCTCAGTATTACTGCAATTTTGGACAAGTAATTCTACTCCAGCTGAAATGCTTTCCTTCTTGTCTATGCAATAAACACCCTGAATCACTCCAAACCTGCCTTTCTTTCTTATGCTCCTCATTTTATTTCATTTTATTTCGCCACATTGGAATCCTTTAACGTGACTCAAACTTGTTTAATTTAAGGCTTTGGAGTGGAAACTACAGCAACACAAGTTTGGCCTTGGTGCACAAATCCTGCCCCAAGACATATCTCCATGATTACATTAGACGACAAGTTCTGTGACTTAAAAGGGATAAACAGGCTACTGCGATAGAGTGCTATTTCAGGGGAGGGAATTATCTCTAAAATTCAGAAAACTGTGAAAATTGAATACCAGGAAGTTTCTTTAAGTCCCCCTCTCTTCCAGGACTCTCTTCCTGCTTTGTAGATCCTTTTGGGCAAATAGCTGTATTAAAAGATAACTATCAGAACTTTGCACATTTGTCTATTTTTCAAGTGCTATATAAATGTCACCAACTGCATTAATCTGATTGGAGAGAACTTGGAAAGGTCCTTCTATGATATATCTATACCTATTTTTGTCTACAGGAGGAAAGAGAAACACAGGAGTGGTATTCAAAATGCTTTCCAAACCTTGTGTCTCTTCCATACCCTTGGTTCTATCCCCATTGTCTCTGTGTTTCAGATTATACCCTGGTTGAGGGCAGAGACTTGTTTGTGTTTCTGCTTAAAAAACTACGTAAAGTTGCACCAAGGGCACTATGTATAAATAAGTGCATGTACACACACACACACACACACACAGCTCTTGAGCATTGTCTTCTTACTATGAACTTCTTTTCTTATTATAAATACCAAAGAAACTATTGCTTTCCTTGCTCGAAACCCAGAAGATTTTCACAGATTGTAATATGCCCCCCCTTAAGAGGAGTGATTACAGGTCTTCATTGTGTGTCTGAGTCTTGGGCGTCTAGATATTCACAGAAATATTTTGAATCCTACTGCCTTTGATGAATTCTCTCTGTGTTGCATATATATGTTCACAATAAGACTGGTTTATATTTTGTTCCCTTAAGGGAGTTATTTTGTTGCAGGAAGATGTAAGGCAGAAGAGAGTTGGTGCACTAAGCTGCTAAGGGGAGTAAACAAACTGAATGTCATACTGAAATGCTGAACAATTGGTTTGGTTTTTTTTAAAGTCAAAATATGCTAAAACACGGAATGATTCTGGAAGGTGCCAATCTTAAACCACCTCCCACTGAGTCAACAGTTTATCCCAATGGGTTATGAAACAACCCTCCTCAAAAATAAATACTCTGTTTTTTAAAACAAAACTCTCTATGTATGCATGAGTGACTCCCCAGCTAGCCCTTGTGTGTCCATACATCAGTACTGCCTCATACAGGACAGCTGTTAGACAGTGGAACGGTCTCCCATGGGAGTTTGTAGACTCCTTCCTTGGATGTTCCTAAGCAGAAGTTGGATGGTAATCTGCCATGGATGCTTTAGCTGAGATTCCTGCATTTTATGGGGGCTGGACTAGATGACCCTTAGGATACCTTCCAACTCCACAATCTATGATTCCAGGACAGCCTGGCATTCCTATGGAACCTTATCAAGTAGAGCACATACTGCCTGCAGAGGCCATGTTGTTTCTGAGTCAGTTACAGGCTTTGGGATTTTCTATCGTAATCAATTTCTCACTCCTTTAGAGGAGTTATAGAGAGTGTGAATTTGTGACATTTTTGTTGGTCCTAATTCAATAGGACTGGCGAATTTACGGCTTTCCAGATGTTGCTGGGTTCTAGCTCCCATCAGCCCCAGCCAGCAGGGTCAGGGATGGAAGCTGAAGTCCAGCAACAACTGGAGGGCCACATTCTCACCATTCTGTAATAAATATATTTATTGTGTTCTCTTGAGAGGAACTTTGATATAACTGGTTTACTGCTCCTAATCGGGGGCTTTTTGAAACTTGTGTCACTAAGCAGTGGCCAAGATAGCATCTGTTACATAGCTAACACAAAGTAGACTTTAATTCATGTGACAAATCTTGATGCCTATTACCGCGTAATATTATTGTGTATTCCCACTTTCAGAGTTACGATTGCATTGCTAGATTATTTCTTGTGGTCCTATTATTAAATGCTTGTTTTGTCAAAGAATCAAACCAATGTTGATAGACCGTTAGGCTGTCTGAACCTCCACCTTAGATATGGTAGCATCACTGGATGTAGCATGATTCACCAGTGATTTCTGAAAGTGCCCAAAGAACCGAAGCATAATTATTCCTGAACAGCAAATGCCAGTGATGAATATTTGTTAATACAGAAACAACATTAAGGTCTTCCTGAGCACACCCACAAGCAAGGTACTCACAGCAGAAATCATGCACACTCATCACCCTTATATAACATTAAAAAGGGACCCCTGCTGCATGGATCTGTTTTTGAATTGACTTTGCATGCTCCTTTGCTCTAATGTTTATCAAAAATGCAACATTAGTATATTTCAATTTGTTTTTATGGGAATTTTAATATTTCCCTTGTTAGCATGCAAAGCATTATTGAAAACTTCTGCACGCAATAGTGTACTCAGTCCAGCAATACCAAAACTAATACAACAGTTAGAAAAGTTCGCCTTGGGTATAATACTTACTGTATATGCAGTATATGCATGTATATTTTGTACACACGTACACGTATACACACACACACACACACACACACACACACAGTTTGCTACAAGCCCAGTTCAGATAAGAACTCATAAAAGCTTGGTTAAAATGAGCTTTTAAAGCCTCTGCATAATATGGATCAAAAGGAATTATTTATGAAACATATTTGTATCTCACTCTTTTTACAAACAGACCTCCATACATCCCAAGTTGGTTCAAAAGAAGAAATTACAATAAAAAGAAAGCACACACCCAACCAACCGCAACCCAATTGAAACACTTCACAACTTCGCTACAGCTCCCAAATCAATTCTGGCAATGGTTATGATCCAGTTATGAAGAGTGGGATTCACCTAACCAGCCCTGTCAGTGGAAGCCTTGCAATAGGGCTCCCCACCCCCACCCTATGTGCCTTCTGCAATTGCTTTTGGAGAAACACTTATAAGACAGTAATACTGAATGACACCCTTAGTGTTCAAACTATATGGTAGCTTTCTAATCCATCACATCTAAAAACTTCATTTCATTTAAAATGTTTCGGAAAAGAAAAAATGTTTTAATTAGTGCCCAAACAACCACCGTGTAGGTAACCAGATTAACTTCCCTGAGGAGAGAATTCTATAATGAAAAAAAAAAAAGGCTCTTGCTGCTATTTGCTTATGGCAGTGACACCCTGAGAAGGACCTCAGTGGAAGATCTTCTCTCTTGTGCAGGTTGATATGGAAGAGAACACCTCTTAAGGTTTCTAGGATCCAAGCCATGAAGGACTTTATAGGATATAACAAGAACCTTGAATTAATTTTAGAAATAAAGTGGAATGTTCCCAGTGAGCCATCCCAGTTAGAATTCTAGCTGCCATATTTTGAACTAAATGCAGCCTTTGAACTGTATTTAAGGGTAACTGCAGGCACAACACATTGCACTAGTCTGATCGGGTTGATACTAGAAAACTGTTAACCAGACTATTCCTGTCTAGAAGAAATCGCAGCAGGATTACCAGTCTAAGGTGGAAAAAAGCAAAAACTGCCACCAAGTACAGTTGTGTCTCTAGTGACAGAGCTGGATCAATTGCGTGCTGAGGTCCCCCAAAACCCCTACCCCAATAACTCAGACATCACACGTGATTTTTGTTTGAGGTTTTTGGCATAATTTTGGCCACAACTTTATTTTTATACAAATTGAGAGTGGTTGCTTAGGCATTGGTTATGACTACCTGTCCCCCCCCGCCTTGGGGGGACAGCACTGACTCCCTAGTCAGTCCCGGAGGAAACAAGGTCAGAGTCAGATGGAGCTGCGTCACAGGCCCTCAACTGCTCCGCGCATGTTCCTTGAAGCTTATGCGGCCCGCACCCTGCCGTCAGGGTTTGGACGAAGGGGATGGTAAGCTTCAGAATTCCTTTAACGGAATACCCGTCAGCAGCAGCATTGGAGGGGCAGGCACAGCCGATCCATACCCCTCCACCAACCAATTTTAACCAATGCCTAACCGCCAACCTTACAAGTTGTGACGATTTGCTAAGCAGTAGGCAAAACCCAAAAGGCACGCACTAATCAGCCAATTGGACAAATTCCTACTGGGCCCCCGCACCAATGCGAACGACCCCATGACAGGCAGAGCAAGGTCAAAGCGCAAGCCCAAATCAAGGGAGGGCGGGCGGGAGATCCGATGTCCACAGCGAAAGAGAAAGAGAAAGCTGTGGACCCTACTTATATAGGGCATTAGTCCCACCCCTAATTGGCAACATCAAATTTACCCCAGTAACAACTTCATCCAATCTGCTCCAGCCCATTGCCATCAATGGCCTGGTCACTAACTGGGGGTTTTGTTCGGCCCCATCCGCAACACGTGCTCTCTCTTTTATGAGAACACGCTTTATTATTCTTAAACTGTAAACTTGATCTTACAGGAAAGTGCAGCCCCATCTGAACCTCACCTCCTTACCAGACAAATGAATCCTGGCTTCTACTCACAATGCCCATGTCTTATCAAGTTTAAGCTTCTGTTTATTGCCCTCCCCACATCAGAACACTACTGAGCTCAGTCAACAATTTGACCCTTTCATTGCCTCAACTGCATTAGATAACATGGAAAAACAGATCTATGTATTGTCGGAATACTGTTGATATTTTATTTCAAGGCTTTGGATAACACTTCCTGGTGGCTTCACACTGTGGTTAAATGGAATGGGGGTGGGGCAAGATGGAACCCTGTGAGATCCCATGACACAAGTGCCAGGAACCTGAAAAATTATTTCCGCAAACTCTGCTGGGAGAAGAGCACAGACCCAAAGGAGTTGGTGGATTGTTTCCAATGAAAGAAGCAATATTCCAGAATGAAAACCCTGCGGGGCAAGGGGGAAAGAAAAACACCCAACACTCCCTTCTGTTCCACTGCTGCATAAAAAGTAGGGCTCATCAACTTTCAGTTCCCTCTCCCCCAGTCCCTCTTTGGATGTCTCTCTGCCCAATTCATAAACTTTGTGAATGCCTATTTCTGGGATTCTACATTTGTAATGAAGCTTCTGTGTTGTTTCCCAATAATACAAATGCAGGAGTGACTTCTGAACCTCTAAAAAGCAGGGGAAATTAATACATTAATAGTCAATAGGTGAGGATGGTGTTTTAGAAGGTTAATATTTGTATTACAAGTAAGAACTAATTTTTTTAAAAAAGAACTCTTTCTATGATTAGTTATTAGACCACCTTCAGCCATGGTTGGAAAGCTGACTTTCCCCCTTAGTGCATCAGGCAATCAACATTCAATTACTGAAGTGCTTTGATTAGTTGATTAAACATCTAGTTATTGAATATGCATGAGACTCCTAAAACAAGCATTTCCAGTTTAGTGGGCTTATTCCTTTTGAACCACTTGTCCAGCAACTTTCAAATGTTGACAATTCATCAATATTCATAGAGCCATTTATTCTCTTGCTGTATTTTTAGCCCTATCGTGCATGCATATGATGCGTGTGTACACTTGATATTTCTTTGTATTTTCAGTATCTCCCTCAAAGGAGATTTGCATAAGGTTGACATTCTATATTCAGGAGAATTTCTTTTTTCTATACATGTGTGTCCAAAAGTCATCTTACTCCTTCTTCTTGTGCACCACATTTTGTGGTGGTGATAAACTAGCAGGACATATGAGGCAGGGGAAGCTGGATGCGGCTGGGCTAAAGAAGTCAGGAATTCTTCTTTGGCTCAGATGTATTTCAGTCATTGTATGCTGAGCATGTGTGATGGATTCAGAACCATGACCTATTAGAAATATGATTGGGACTTGAGCTAGAGTCTGAACAATAATTCACAGAGGAGCCCAATACAGTGCAGTGGGGCATCCACATACATATCTGAATTGATTAAAGATTTGGGCTTCAGTGATTAACTTCCACAATATGACTGTTGCAAATTTATATGGTGGAAGAAAAGATTATGATTCAATCTCTTTAAGATTTCAGCAGGAAAGTTATGATTCAATCTCAGTTTGTAAATATTTCAGGGTTGGGGCTTCAGGCTCTTAATTCAGGGGTCTAAAAGATTACTCATTACAATTTCCACATTTAAAGCATTTGCTACAATATTGTGTATGCAAATATAAACCTTTGGCTCTTTAATAGAAAATGCAACCTCTGTGATTCATCTGAGTGGCATTTCAAAGAAAACTGAGAAATGATGTTTATAACAACACCAGGTACAAATTAATGATTGCTATAATATCAGAACAGAACACATTAAATGAATTCAAAAAAAGGAAAGAAAAAGACAGAAGTGGAGAGAACATCAGGGGGTGCCTTTCAATTCTGCTCCATCATGTATGCTGCTGTCAGGGTATGAAAAGGAATTTTAGTACACTGTCACTTTGAGAGACATATTCATCCTCCTGAAGCCAGACTTCACTGGGTTTGATTAAGTGAATACTACTGAAAAGTGCTGTACTGAACTGACAGTTCTAGATGCTGATTCCTTTCGCAGTCCACACACTAGCTACACAAGAAAGGAAGCAGCAGCACAGAGAGCAGCAGGCTCTTGGTGTTACAGAAATCATAAACAGTGGCAAGCTGTAATCAGGACAATGTAGTTACAGCTGCCAATGCTTAAAACAGTATATATTATAGAAATGAATTTCCAGGCGATAATTCGCAGCCCAGCTACAAAGCCAACTGTGAGACTGCTGGTGCTTCCATCACCATTACGGGCATTTTGGAAACAAACAAACAAACATGCCAAATTTCAAAATGCAGCAGCTTTTCAAATTACAAAGTTTTCCTTTCCATTTGAATTTCAGAATCACACTTTGCCGTCTAAATTTGAAAGTCACGTTTTTGTCAATATAAATATTACTAAAGTCTGCTGAGATCAAGCTGTCAGATCTGTCAAATTCTGAACGCTGCTGCATGTTTTATATAAGGCACCAGCAGCTGTAGGATGCTACTAACTGCTACATGTTAGACACCATCTGATTTCAACTCTGCATTGCTACTATCAAGTACTGCCCACTACTGCAAAATCTTTGGATATCTCGGTTTTCCAAAAAACACCATTATTTTGACTGACCCTAGGGAAAACCCCAACTAGGATTAGACACTAGGATTTCCTACTGCCTCGCAGAATGTCCCCCCCCCCCAAAAAAACACCACATTTAGCTGGCAAAGGACAGGAACAATGGCTTACTTCCACTCCTCAAAATTTTAGGTCCTTGTTAGGTTGGGTGATCTTCTTAGCAAGTCATACTGAGCCAATTTAGTAGTTCTTAAGACCCAAAAGCATTTTGTATCGTCAGAGACAGGCTGGGGTGGAAATGCCATTACTGTGGCACCATCTAACATTTCTAGCATCTTACTGTGGAGATCTATCAACTTTATAATCTCGAGTGTTCTTGTAGTTGATATGAACTGCATATAGCTAGAAAACTGTATTTCTGTCTCCTGCCGCTTAAATGATTAAATGATTAAATGAGCATGAGGGGTAAAGAACCCGTGGCCCTACAGTTGTTGTTGGACTCCAACTCCCATCAGTCCTAGCTAGTATGGTTGGTGGTGAGAGACAATGGAGGCTGTAGTACACTAACATTGCATCACTGCTTTACACTGACTAATCATATTAGTCACAGTGCCCAAAAGCCCCTCCCATTTTTTCAAATGTGAGGCATGTTCCTATGTCAAACAAGTAGAACAAATTTCTACTAACATTAAACATCCACTTGAAGTAAAAACAATACCTGTACAAGGATGTTTACACAATAAAAAAGTTGAATGAACCTTAAAGCTTTTTCTGTTTTTTAAAACAAGCCTTTACCCAATAAAGAGTTGCTTACATTCTCCCATACTGGATAAAAACTCCACATCCAACCTGAAATTTGCAGTGCCCTTGGAGCAGTTAATTTTCTTTGTATGGTTATATAAAATTTCAAGGCTACCTGTTCCAATACATTTACTTCTTGCGCAATACTGCTCTCAGCTACCCCAAAGAAAAGGAAAAATAAAAACTTCTAAATAAGAGTTCCTGTAGATCACTGTCAACATCAAGGATTTTTTCTCCTGTCAGCAGTTTTTACTTGACCAAGGTCACCTTCATGTTTCAACGGTAACACTACTATCTGCAAACCTTACACTGGAAAATCATCTCCTCATATAATTCTCAACTGATGGCACAACATATTTTAACAGAATCAGATTAAATCAAAGAGATTAAGACAAACCACTGTTATTCCTATTACTTCTTAAAATCTTCAAGCAGCAAACTGAAATGTTCTACCAGAGCCATTGCTACCTAATGCTATTTGTCAGCAAAATGGGGCATGCTTGGAAATATCACTGCTCTCTAAGGTTCGTACTGTAAAATATACAAATCTGAGATATATTTTTAAAGCTTTGAAGTCAGATTTTTCAGAGTGGCAAATGATTTCTAATTAATGTTGACCAGAAATGGAATGACAGCATTCTGTGTACATTCTAAGAAGTCCCTTTTGATGATTTTCTGAATCTCTTGGAAAACTGTGAAACTATAAAACATGGGCATCCAGGGGGAAGATGTGTCCTTGTCAAGGGGCTTAGATCCACACTTCTTAAACAGGAGCATGAATCATGTTTTTTTTTTGTGTAATTCACTTTGAGGGTTGTTGTTTTTGTTCTACAATCAAGCAGCATATAAATTTTATGAAATGAATAAAATTAATAAATCCAAATACAGTGGTACCTCGGGTTACATAAGCTTCAGGTTACATACACTTCAGGTTACAGACTCCGCTAACCCAGAAATAGTACCTCGGGTTAAGAACTTTGCTTCAGGATGAGAACAGAAATTGTGCTCCAGCAGCGCGGCAGCAGCAGGAGGCCCCATTAGCTAAAGTGGTGCTTCAGGTTAAGAACAGTTTCAGGTTAAGAACGGACCTCCAGAACGAATTAAGTACTTAACCCAAGGTACCACTGTATGGATTCTATTGAGAACAATGCAGTGCAGAACATGATGTGTGTTGGAATCTATATCCCAGTGTGATCTATATCCTGCTGCTCTGATCATGGGAATTAGTTTCTTGCTCCACACTCACAACTGTACAACAGGAGATCAGAGGGGAAATAGGTGCAACCCAAGTAATAGAAAAGAGTTTTGTTTTGTTGGAAAACTCCCCTGAAAAGGCAGTGCCATAAACATTCAGAACTGTGTGAGTTTTAGTTCCTTCAAAATTGAGACAAACCTTCATTCAGCTTCTGATTCTACATGTACAGTAGCTGGAATTATCATAACTAAAATTTCCATTTCAGATGACTAATGGATCAATTGTTTCACTCCTCAGAATTGCATATGCTTCTGACCTCCCTTCCCTGCCTGCTCTAGTCTAATTTAATATAGTTGTATCTCTCTACCAAACAGGCTATGTCACTCATTTTCAGTCCCCTTTTTGCTGTCACCCTACTCTCTGTTGGCACCTTCAATCTGTGGTTCCCACTTTTTCATCTCCTGCTTGAAGAATAAGCATCCATGCCATGCTATGTTCTCCCCAATCCAATGTATGCACAAGAATACATTGGTGCTTCAAGAGTACTTCCCACACTGATTGTACCAAGAATCTTTTTTTTTAAACTGTTATTCGAAATATTCTGTGTGCTTATATAGTACCAACAAGAAACTAGTAATAATTTAACACACACAATACAATTGTTTATACATAACACAATTGGAGAACCACTATGAAGTCTGAGAAAAAAGTAAATGCTCTTATGTGCTTTGAGATTTGGGAAGTTGAAATATGTCTCCTCCATTACACATGTAAAATGGTTAAAAAGCTGAATGTCCCATAATCTAGCAATGAAACTAGGAAATCCCCCCTCTTCTCTCTCATTAATAAGATGGCAGAATACAGACTGGAAGTCTTAAGTCTGTTGATTAAGCATGGGCAAGAAAGCTACATTTAACATTAACCTTCTCTAGTTTTTGTTTCCTTCTGAAGGAATATGTGTGACTTTGCAATCTGAATATTGCCTCATGCTTTTCTCAAAAAAAGATTATCATTGTTACACTTCCATTCATCCATAAGACAGGGATTCGTGAACGCTTGTTATTTGGAAAACAACATGGGCAATGACTCATCTCTTGCTTACTTTGATTACCAAGTGTGAATGTCAAGTGCCTGGGAAAGCCAGATGATCAGATTTTGTTTGCCTGCTGGATCATTATATCATGACTTTAAATGGTGCCATCACTGGGGGTGGGGGACTACCCAGGTTTTTTACTCTGGGTGAAGGCTCCAGAAGGGTGCCATTGAGGCTCCCAGCCTCTGTGTGTGTGTGTGTGTGTGTGTGTGTGTGTGTGTGTGTGTATACGCAAATGTGCAGGGTGTGTGTGTGTACCAAACTGAGGCTTTCACGCGGGTGAAATAAAGCCTCGTTTCGCTCCTAACTTGTTTTAAAAATAGCAATGGAATATTATTCTCCTGCAGCAACTACAGCACAGATTTTTGTCTCTACATTGGTCTGAATTTCAGGTTGCCCCTGAGATTTTACTGGCTTCTACATCTATAAAGCACTCAGTCTTCCAAAGGTAGGGCTCCCTCCCCCCTGATGGTTTTTGTTTTAAAAAACCAATTAGTGCAGGAGTTGTGATCGACAGCTTGCAGTAGCACAGGAAAGCTAGACTATGATACTCTTCACCCCGTTTTGAAAAAAATTAAAGCTCAGGAACGAGTAGTGTTAACATCTGGTTAAAAGTGTCTGAGGATCTAGCTATTCAAATTCCCTCCTGTGCTGAGAATTGACCTGTATTATGCATATCACATATGGATGACTGATCTGCCTGTAGTAAAGACCTGAAAAGGTACCCTCTGCAGAAACCATTTGCTGAGGGCCTGTAAACTATGTGAAATACAAAAGGATTACAGGGTGGGGGGGGACTAATGTGCATTTTGCACAGGTCATAGGAGGGAGTTTCCCCACTGCAAAGTTTTAAAAAAAATCTCCTTCTCTCTATGCAGCTGTAGAGGGAACACTAGACACTTTCATCTTTCTACAGTCTGTGGTTGAAGCAATACAACAATGGAATTTCCAATGGATTTGGGTCAAGATTCAGAAAATAGGGCTAATCTGCTGAGGATAGTCTGATCTCCATGACTTTCCCTGCTTTGCTATAATAGCTACTAAGAATTACAACTGTGTGCTATAACAAATATATGCCCCTATTTTGGAGTCTAGGGGGGCTTTAAAAAAAAAGTGAAATGTGGGAAAACATTAAAATCCTTCTACCTGCAGTCAGGTGTTGTACAGTCCCATTATACCACATCAGGACCGTAGCAATTCATTATGTACTTTCCCCCTTCATTTCAACTGCTACTTCTAAAGCTAAGCATTTGGAAGCCTTGCTGAGCAAGCAAACCCATGAGCTTTGACAAGAGCCTGACTCAACTACCCCTGCTCCCAAACCACAATGAAAACTATAACAGGTTCTTTTTTAAAAATAATAAAATATTTGTACTATGGCAAGATGGTATGTGGCTTAAAGGAAAGAAGTCAGTAATCATAAGGCTTTCTCAATACTGCCTTAAGTTACTTCTATGAAATTCTGCCAAACATAAATGGAACAAACCTTTCCTAAGCACTACTTCTAGGCAAACAATATTGTGCTTTTCTCATTGCTCCATGGGTGAGCCCATGGACTTCAGTCTATTCACTTTTCTACCACCACTTATGTGGTGATGGAGAATTCCCCTCTGCTATTTCTCTGGGTAACTATCTACCCAGCTGATGTTTCATTTTAGAAGGTAATTCATGCAATACTGACACTGTACGCAACATTAACTTCTGTTAACAAACAGGCAACAATAAGCATAGTATTCTAAGCCTTTATGAGAAAAGAAATATGAAAGAAAACAAAACAACAACAACAGTGAGAACCCTCAAGGTTATAGCATTTATAGTTCTTTTTCTGCAGCATAAGCTGGTTAATGGATTCATCATAGATAGACATGGTTCCAAAGATCATTCTATTAACATTCTGTTCACCCCTGGTTAAATGGAAAGGCTGCAGCTTTCTCAATGCATTCAGTAAGGAATTCATACTCCCAACAATAACAGAAGAATAGCTCACAAATGGCATTCACTGCAGAAAGTGAAATTTGCAAAAGACAAAAATCAACACTCCGCAAACCTCCTGGTAGAAATATTGAAAGCAGCATTGTGTAATTTGTGAATGAATTGCTTACTATAGTATAGTATTTTAAAACATAAAGAAATGCCCCTCCCTCTGCATTTTCTATAAAACACTCTAAATTTACTTAGTACAAGTAGGAGAAGAAGAACATTACCCCAGGCAGGGAATACAATTTTCATAACAATTTGTTTAGTCAAGTATCAAGAGACTCTTCTCCCAGTTTGCGAAGTAGATAACATATCATTAGTCTTGATTGAATCTGACAAAACAAAACAACACCCCCGATTTACTGTACATAATGTATAAAATAAAATGCTTCCAAAGGCTTTAGTGCTACTGTCAGTCAGAGCAGATGCAGATATCTGCGTGAAAATAGGAAGAGATTCCTAGGAATTTGAATGTCACATAGCTATAGATTGATTTATATATTATTTATGGGCAGATTCAATTAATGAGTCCCATCAGTAGGACTTCTGCTTGCACAGGGGGGCTTCCCTGTCCTCCCCCTCGTGCCCCCTGCACCCCCCAAAATTGGCTTGGGGTGTGTGTCGTGAGAGGGTGAGAGGGGGATCATTCTGTCTGGCAAGCTGAAATACTTGCCCTGACAGAGCAACTGACTTAGCACAATGTTGAATTTATCTCTATTTTCCCCTTCACCAGAATGATCACAGGGCAGTTTACATCAGAATAAGGCAATACAAGATGTAATACATAATAAACATAAACATTAAAACAATGCTCATAATTAGCAGCATCCAAACTCAGAAATGACTTCATCCACCAGCTGCTAAAAGCCTGAAAAAGGTGTTGTTGTTTTTACTTGGCATCAAAATAAATATTTTGCTCCCAGTGCTGTGTTCAGAAGGCTCACATAAGCCCAAATTGCATTTAGCAATTCCTGCTATCCAGAGTACTTTACAGGTGTATATAAACTCTAGCTGAAAGGCACCCTGTGAAGTAGAAAGGTACATACACATTCAGTGATGTAGTAGCAGGAACATAAGCTGCGACCCAGGGGAGGTTTGCTGAAGACTGGCACCCACAGGCAGATGACAGGTCCCCAGTATCCCAACAGGGGTACTGAATCTGTCCTTGGGTCCTTTTGCCAGGTGTCTCTAAGCCATCATTAAAAAATTCCACAGTGTCCCGGAGCATCCAGTCTAATGACCCTACAAGGCATGGTGGGAAATTAAAATGCTTGAGGCTTCTCCTCACTGCTGACTCAAACCTGGTTCCAGCCGTGTTTAGCATCCAGGACACACATGGGCTGGAATGAAACATGATTGTTGAATGATCGCTGATAAGCATTTTAACAATGGTAATAACCAAAGCGGTATATCTTAGGCTTAGACACCCAACAAATGACACCCAAGACATGTAAGCCAGAGAGAACCTGATCCACTATTCACACGCTCAGTCAATTTTATACACAAAGACACTTGTAAATGCAGGAGACAAGAATAGTTCAAGCAGACTGCCTGCTTCCAATCTCATTAATCTATAAATATATTCATTTCTTGCTCAGATGCTTCAAACACAAATATAAATGGCTATTGACCTCTACTCTGTGTGATAAGTTTAGCAGATTCCCAGATACTGCATGCAACACTTTTCATGTGCAAGCTTTTCCAGAAGTATTAGCTGTAACGATGCAGCTCCCTTAAAGATTCTCTCCTCTCTGTCCCTGATTTACCTCTCTCATTTTATTTATCAAAAATTTTAAATCGTTTCATTGTAAATAAATTCAATCTAAATGGTTTACAATAAAATAAAATGTAATTATTGTTTTTTTAAAAAAATACAGTGAAAAAATGGTATTAAAAATATTCAAAAGATGATTAAAATCAACAGTAGCTAAAAAGAAACAAAAACACAAATTACTTCTACACTGTTTTAAGCAAGTGCCAAAAGGAGTACAGCAAATATGCCTGCCTGGTGTCAAAAGAAATGGAGCTCCAAAGTGTAGGTCCTGTCACACTGGATCAATTTCTTACAAGCGTCAGTTCTGCATATCGAAGTGGTTACCCTTATATTGGGTAAGGCAATCCCATGAGAAAACTGGTCCCAAGTGCTCACAGGCTTTATATACTAACATGCATGTAATATGCAGCAGGCTTGCTCAACCTCGGCCCTCCAGATGTTTTGAGACCACAATTCCCATCATCCCTGACCACTGGTCCTGCTAGCTAGGGATCATAGGAGTTGTAGGCCAAAAACATCTGGAGGGCCGAGTTTGAGGAAGCCTGATATACAGTTTCATGACATATGATGAAACCACTTGCCCTTCTGGCAGACTCTGTGGTTAACCCATGAGTCTGAAGATCTCGTTCTATTCAGAAATATGATAGAGTCATGTGGTTGTTTTAGGCCAATCTTGTGTGACTTCATTTGAAGACAGTCTGCAAATGTTGACAGCAGGTTAGCACACTTTCAACTGCGCCCTAATTAACCTTATGAACATAGCTTTCAAAGTCAAAGTAGGCGCTCTCTCTTTACACTGGGTTTAGAGGGAAATCTTTAACCCATAGTAACCTAAAATGAATTATAATCCCAAATTCACTATTCTAGGGATCGCTGTTAGGCCATGCCATCAATATGCTTGCTGCAAAGTCTTTTGCTGCTCCACATTTCATAGCCCTTACAAATTTTATATAAACTCCACACTTGCCTACAGGAAAAGCTTTCATCAGTCTAACAATTTGTCCGGCAATCTGTTAAAATAAAATACACTCCTTTTATGGGAACAAGGCTGGTAATAGTCAAGCTAAGTAATCTTTAATTCCAAATTATTTGCACAGTAGTCAGCATTTACATTCTTGGCATAACCAATCTTAAAAGGCAGTTCTCATGAATTTTAACACACAGTTGCTTCTGAAGATGAGCCCGCAAGCTTGATCTTGAAATGGATGAAGCACCCAAAGCTCTTCTAATAGGCCATGCAGTACTAGGATAAAGGCACCATTCATCTATACTTCTCAAAACCAATGACAATGAGATGGAAGTTGGTATCTTAAGAATGTGATTCCTTTGCAGAAAAAGCTTTAATACAGTAATGCTATTTGGATGTAGACAATAAATTATGCCACAATTAATCACCTTGGTATTTCACAGAAATACTGACTTACGGACTGTACAAAATAAATAAAAGGATGAAGAACTATATCTAGCTATAGTGAAATGTGAAGCTGTGGAATGGCAGTGCACAGTGGTTAAGCACATGAGCTATGAACCAAATTCTAATCGCAGCTCACCAACAAACTTGCTAGCTAGAAGCAACTCACAAGGATTACTTGCAGGATATATGGCATCTGGAAATGGAAGGGTGACAAACAAACCATTGGGTTGTCCTCCTGGAGACCCTTAGCCAATCATGGCAAGGAGGAGAAACTACCAATCAGGAGAGTGTGAAGATGTTAAAACTGTTGAACTGGCAAATGGGGCCTGGCTAGGGAAGTAAAAGCAGACAGCCATTCTAGGAAAGAACAGATTTAACAGCAACAGTTCTGTTGTGAAGAATTATAAGAAAAGTTCTTGTTTAAACCTGAAACACAACTTGTGATAGAAAATAAGTACTGTGCCTTAATAGTGAAAATGTCAAGCTTTATACCTCATTGAGTATTTGTTAATAAAAATACAGTTTTTGTTTCCATTGTTCCCTCACCTTTAGTTTACATTTAGATCATAGAATAAGTTGTCAAAGGAGCTCCAATATCAAGAACTTTTGCTGCTGATTTATATGATATGAAACCACATATATAGCACCCCTGAATGGTAGGCAGGAGTTGACAAAGGTTAAAGGAAACAAGCAGCTATCCTATTTTTAAAAGACATCTGAAGGCAGCCCTGTTTAGGGAAGTTTTAATATTTAATGCTGTATTGTTTTTAACACTTGATTGGGAGCCACCCAGAGTGGCTGGGGAAACTTGGCCAGATGGGTGGGGTATTAATAATAATAATAATAATAATAATAATAATAATAATAATAAGCAACCTGACTTGGTCATGTTGCCTAGCTCCCATCTCACTGAGGAAATCTGCCACTGGAGGCTGCTCTATTAAGAAAAATGGGGCATTGCCCCACATAGTCTTTCCTCAGCCAGTCAGCCCCACCTGGCTTAGCCTACCTGCTTGCAACTAGTCCAGGTTAACAGCACTGCCTCTCAGCTTCTGTCCTTCAGTGTTTCAGTGTTGCCCTTGTGGAACTTGTCAGGGAGGATGGGGAGAAGTTTAGAATTAGTTGGCTCTGCTTGACATTGGCTCCTGCCTTCCACCCTATCAGTCCCAATGGACACCAGCCACCTCAAGATTACAGCGTCCAGAGTAATCAACTTCACTGCCAGCCAATTGGCTTTAAAATATTATTTATTTATTTAGGTTTCAAAATAATAGTGTGACTAGGAATCAAATCATCTCTTTTACTACCACCATGGCTAGAAGTGCTCAAAACCCCTTTCTTCCTGTTTGAAAGTTTAGTTGTCAAGAAAGTATTGCATTTTAAACTGTAAGCAAAGGAATCAGAAAAGAAGAAAATGAATTTCTAACAACAATTATTTTTTATTTCATAGTTTCTTATAACCAAGTCAACCAAACAAAAAATTGGCTAGTTGAATGACTGTACCTAAGTGAAAATTTCAACACATGGGTCATCCGTGCTATCCATCCAATAACCACAATCTACAACAGGAACAATATTTACTCACATGTAAATCCACTAACTCCCAAGTAAGTATGATTCAGAATCACTTGTGGTTGTGAGTCTGAAATGCCTTTGACAAACTTAGTTTCCTGCTGCAGCCTGCAGTTCTACTGCACACGAATTGCAGAGAGTAACCTTCTCTTGTGTTGCCTAGGCAACCAGAAAAAGCAAGGTCCTAGCTATTACTCTTTTCCTTATTAGCCAATGTCCTCAGGAAAGTCATCTTTAGCACCTCCCTTTTTGCCCAAGGAGAACCAGCAAAGAGCCCTCTAAATGAAATAGAATTCAATTAGATAAATTCAACATAAATATTTCTACTTGTCTGTTTCATGAATTCTGGGTAGAAACAATATTTCTTCACAGTTCTAGTTTGCATCTAATAATGTACAATTATTAATATATAATTATTATTGTTATTACTATAACTAGTTGTAGAATTGTTTGGTTTAGAATGTGGAAATTGTGTTTCTTATGCTGATTTTTTTCATTGGACTTTGAAAACTGTTTACAGGTTTCTGTTGACATATGAAGTAAATAAAGGAATATAATGCATATGGTCAGTTTAAATGCTGAGCTACAAATTGCTCTATTTCCTTTCCTATATCTGATTCCCAGAACAGGAAGGTAGATCAGATAATAGACTAGTTGAGAGAAAAAATTGTCCCACTCTAATAATCTAAAATTCATTTCCAAAATATATGGAAATTTGGACCCTTTTATCCAAAAAGGAAGTAATGCGTAATATACTAAAAAGTAAAATTATTCACAACATAAAACATTTATATAACATTTATATATTGGAATGATGTATTTTTATATAAAAAAATAAAAGTATAACAACAGAAAGATGCAAGGTAAGAATTAATTAAATTTTGGACAGAGCAAATATGGTATTGAAGAGAATTTCTCATTATACAGGTATCAGTGATTGCACACATTTCTGTTCAATTATGCCACCTTTACTTCAAAGTTAATATAATTCTACAGCATAATGCTTCTTCATGGAGATTGATGGACACGTTTCATGCTAATTCTTTCCAGAGTTAGTAAGCTTTTATTTTTCATGTCAAGGAAACAAAATGATGAGAAGCAACCAAGCAGAAATGCCAGTGCATATTTCAAAATGTCATTATGTAGCAGCCACAAATTAAAGTGTTCTCTCTCTCTCTCTCTCTCTCTCTCTCTCTCTCTCTCTCTCTCTCACACACACACACACACACACACACACACACACACAGAGAGAGAGAGAGAGAGAGAGCGAGAGAGAGAGAGAGAGCGAGCGAGCACTGCCTTTAGGACTAAACAGATACTCTATGGGTGTCAACACTTATTTGGCAGGTCTGATTACAAAAAGCATACCAAGAATAAATATTGAAGCACGTGCTCAGGTGAAAAATACCACACAACCCTATTTTACTAAGGGGGGCTGCAGTTCACAAAATGCAAAACATATATCAACAAGTTCTGTGCTAAATTTCATTATGTATGATTTTGGATTCCAGTTTTTGGGCTTTCAGGCTGTAAATAATTCAGGATGATCAAGTCAACACTTGACTGCTCTATAAGAGCATTTCGAAGAGTGGCCTCCTTTCTGTACTGCCACTGTTTATTATTTATATAGCACAAAATTTGATTGTGCTCACCGTCACAAAAGATCTGTGAGGTATGTTACAGACACTAACAATGCCACTTCAGCACACTGCTTGGTACATACCACAAATTCTTAACTCATGTTCAAGGATGGAGTGATACCTTTCCCAAACTAGTACTTTACAGGAATTAACAAACAAAAGGAAACCTATATCACAGCAGAGCTACCAACAGGCAAACTGAGGAGTGTTATTATTACTCCTTCACTACCATTCATTTCTTTTAAAGTTGTTTCATAAAATATAGTTTCCATTTTAGTACCCAGGCAAAAGAATTCATTCTCAGAGAAGCTTTGGGTATTGTCTCCTGCAGGGCAAGCAGGAATGTGTGCTGCTGCTCTTGCTCATCACCTGAATTAAAATGTACTCTGAGGGAGGAAGATGCACAAGTTCTGCTTGTGATTCTACAAACAAGTGAAGAGAGAATACACAAGTCACTCATGATTCCTAGTGTCTAAGATATAACATTCAAGATTGCCTTCTCTACTGAAGACAGGTACAAAACGTCCAGTAGTCCAAATCCTTAGGACCAAATTACATGTTCAAAGAAGTTGCATGTAATTTCACTCAGGATTTTGAAAGTGTTTTATCTTTTATTTGTTCTAGGGGAGTGGTACTATTTTGTGTTTTTTTCCAATGGGGGGGGGAGACTAAATCTCTTCCCACGTGGGAACTGAAATAGTGAGGAAATTAATAGGAACTAGCAACGGGTAGATAAACAGTCCACTCAACAACCCTGCCCCACCCCCAGTCTACAAGCGTAAACTTTAATTTAATGGTGGATTTGGGGGAGGTCGGACTCTGTGTGAAATCATACAAATTCAAGATGATCTATTTTCATTCTGCTGGATCTGACTTCTACCCAGACCCCACATGAAAGGAGAGAGAGAGAGAGAGAGAGAGAGAGAGAGAGAGAGAGAGAGCTTTTGAGATTTCTGTCTTGGGCAGTGGAAACAGAAAGGAAGTTGTCTCTGGGTGGCTGTGACCATGCCTCCAAACTGAAAGGAGGCAAGACGAGGAAAGTCTTGGCATGCAAAATATATCCTATGAGGGCAGGTAATCCTGCTGCATCTCTGAAATAGGGTTGAATATACAAAAAGACCAAGTCCCAGTAGATGATGACTGGATAAGGCAAGACTCATGAATCGTTCAGAGATACACCAGCCATTTACAGTATAGTACTACTTAATAGAAATATATTAAATGTTCATAATCATAACGGATGTTCTCTATCTACAATTTTGCATTAAGGCTGGATATTTAAAGTTCCACAGTTGTCTACACTATGTATAAACTAATTCTGCATTTTCTAAAGTGACAGTGGAACAAGTTCCAGCAAACAATGCACTAAAGCTACCTTTGCTTCCAAGCACCGTGCAGTTAGGAATCCTTGCTTGGGAATATGTGTCTGTGTTATCTGAAGTCTGCATGGTCATGTAAAATATACAGAAAAATTCCTTTGGGTCAATGCCTTCTTCCAAAGCTTTAATTGCTGTGCTTCGTCTTTGGCAAACCCAGTAAGTTAAGAAAATAAAAAGCACAGGAATGTTCTTCCTCATTGGGTTGGCTGTATCAGATCTCTTGTTTCTATTACTACAATGACCCCAACAAATTAAAAGGTGCAAAAGAAGCGAGTCTGAATCCTCTGAAGTAGGACAGATATAGCTCATGTTACTTCATATTTTGGGAAATAATTGTGTCTTGATGGAGCTCTGTATTTCATTTAGGCTAAATTCAGTTGCAACTCTAATTCCATTGAGCCTGCTATTTACACCAGCAACCTTTTATAGAATGTAAATCACTCACTTCAGGACTAAATGGCGGTTTCATGAAAAACATACATTGCGTTCTACAGGAAGACTTTCAATAAAGCCATAAATGGTGGTGAGAAAGAGGGAGGAAAGCCTTGGAGGAAAAAATTCTAAGTGGCACGCTTTGGAAATGAAAGACAGTATTAAAATTGATGCATTTTTGACCACAGTACTATTCATTATTATGGATGAATAAATCTAAGGCTGATTGGGAACAAGAACATTCCCTTCGGGAACCTCTGAAAAGGCATAAATTAGATTAAATTGCTCTTGTCATTGTGTTTGAATACAGAAGCAACAAAAAGTAATTTCAGTTCAGAGAAGCTTAAGGTAAACAATGGTAATATTGGGTTTCATTTTCATTCCAATGGGTCCTCTCATTGATGGCGTCCCTTTAATTGCTTTTCTAGGTATCTAGTAGAGCATAACTGCGTGATAATATTCAAGCTATTTCACTTTGTTTTATTAGTTCCATTGGGAGGTTGGTTTTTTTCCCTGGCAAAGCACTGTGTTACATCCAACTGCAAGTAACAAAAGGCTAATACTCTGTTGGCCTAGAAAATATATTGCCTTCTAAATATGTGAAGAACCAGTGCTTGTTTATATCACTAGTTACTCCAAAATGACAAGTCCCAATGTACTTTAGTACCAGATTTCTTTATATGACCAAGCTGCTCTATACACAGCTGAGCTGAAGTGGAGGAGAAGCATTCAGAAGAAGAAGAAAATTAGCCAGTACTGAAAGACACCGGCCCTCCCCTTTAATGTTTTTTTTAGAAAGGATTGTTGAGGGATGTACCGAAAACTATTCAGAGAACATTGTTGTCACTCTCTTGTCTTTCTTTCTTTTGTCAGTAACCTGACTACTTAGATTCATACATGTGCAGGCAGTTTTGCCCTCACTTTAAGCTAACTTCACTTGCCCTCTGTGTTGCTGGCACAGAGCCAAACCTCATTGGCTGAATAGCATTCTTGAAAGCCAGGACATTTACTCCATGACCTCAGGACTTTCAAGATCACTCTGATAAGGAGAAATAAATGCTAACCAAGAAAAAGGAACATCAGATAAGAGAAACAAGGGCAGCAAACACCTTTGGGGGGAAAAGGGGTAAACATTCACACATTTAAAAAGGTTTTTTGGGGGCAGGATATTACTGCTCCCCACCTTCATAGGGTCAAACAATCAAAACAGACCATTTTGTGCAGCTCTAATTTATATCATTGTAAAACAGATGCAGGTCAAGTGTTTCTAGCTTCCATGGTTTTCATTATTCCTCACTTTTAGGTTGCTTCAACAGTCTTAATGTTGCTAAATCTGTCTAGACCCTCCGTATTCTACATACATTGCACCAGTCATTTTTATAAACAACCTTATAAGTTGCCACATGTGTACGATATTACTGTCTCCATACTACATACAGGGAACTGAGAAACATTGCTTCTCCAAAGGCAGGGCCCTTGCTTGTGACTGAATATGAGATTTAAAACAAGTGCTTCTTGGTTCACAGCTAGTTTTCTTAACTGGGGTAGAGCGGTCAAAAGGCGTGTCACAGGTGGCTCTAAAAGATACGACTTGCCAGTCACCCAGCTCTGTTTCTCTATAATGCCTTTGCTGTTGCTAGTGAAGCAGTCTACCAGGGACTCCTGCTTACTATTGCTATGGCAACACAGAAGCCCAATGGCCAGGCACAATGTGATTCACATGGTTCTCATCTCAGGCTTGAGGTGTAAACAGTCAAGTGGGTGGGGAACTTCTGTTCCTCCAGATGTCAACTCCAACCCCATGGCTAATGGTCAAGGGGCGGTGAGAGTTGTAGTTCAGAGTCCAACAAAATACAGAGAGCCACAAGTTAGCCACCTGGAACTAAAACATTCCTGATAGACGGACACACACACACACACACACACACACACACACACACACACATGCACGCGCACACAAACAAACACACACACAAAATCCTCTCTTCCCAGTTCTTTTTACAGCAACTAGACTTCTTCCTAAAATTCAAGCAGTTATTTGTTGGCCTTCCTATGTCAGGCTACTTATTCTTGAGTGAAATACATTCTTAAGCTTTTTCCTAAATAACGGTAGTTGTTTTTACCTTTAGCTGAAAAACAAATGAAAGAAATATGGTTATGTGAAGCCAGCCTGCCAAATAGGCAGGATTATGTCTGTTCACAGTAAGATGCATCGTGATTAAGCAATGGGATATTATAACATTAATCTCCTCAGAGATTCAGGAATTAGTATCTGCCCCTGAACTGCTACTCACAGCAACTATGAGCCATACAAAACAAGATCCAGCTTTGCTGCACATTAAAGTAATGAATCCAGAGGAAATTAAAGTATCTGTTCAATGAGAGGGGACCTTTAGAAAGAGCTTGTGGGAGTTTGAGGTCCCGGCTGCAAAACACACTGATGCACACCTGCACCTCTTCTTTCTCCATGCCAAGGATGTGTTGATTGAGTCCTTTGCTCAAATGGGATGCCATGTTATTATTTCTCCACCTGTTCCTTCTGATGCAACCCTTCAGCAGCAGTATAAGGCCACTACTAGTGCAGTTATTTGGGATGTCCCGACAGTGGCTGAAGGTGTGTGACTGCCCAAGACAGACAGCCTGGCTCAGCCTGGTTTCACCATGCTACTTCCATTGCTGCCACTGCTTATCCAGCCAGAATAAAACACAGAATCCAGGCTGGCACCTCCTTGTTGTACTGGTAACAGTGAGGTCCAGCAGCCAGGCATGGCACAAAGCAGGGGTAATTTGAATTTCAGTTGCCCCATGATGGTTAACTTGGCAGGGGATCAGTTGCTCTGAGGCAGAGTTGGATGAAAAAACGTGTGTAACCACAGCTAAGAAATATCACTTTATTATGCTTGTACCATCACTATGTGAATATAAGTTGGCATAGGTGAATCAATGGTCCGCAAACAAATGTAAAATTAAATGATCTCTTCCCTGTGTATCAAACCTGTATGATGTAAGTTTAATGGTGAATTCACTGTTAGTATGTTTTCCTGTTAATAGTTCATTTGCTACTGTCAGGGCTGAGTCAGAGCTCCAGTGCCCCCAGACATGGAAGAGAGCATTTGGCAAGAGCCAGAAGCAGCAGAGGAAAGTGTGGGTACAGAGGAGGAGGAAGCAGTGGCGGAGCTTTATGCTCTGACACCAGGGGGCGGAGAGCAGGCAGGGGCGGGGCAGGGTGTGCGTCCTGGGGCATGGTGAGCCACCCGTAGGGGCGTGGTACGTGTCCTGGGGGCATGGCACACCACCTGCGGGGGCGTGGTGCCCAGCACAGGTGGAGGGAGGGGCAGCCGCGATGGCACCCCACCGGGATCGTGCTGTGGGGGTGGTGTGCTTCCCCTGCACTCCTCTTCTTCCGCCAGTGGGGGGAAGCAGGACCCAGCAGAGAAGGGTTGGAGTTGGTGCAGGCAGAGAAGCAGGATGGCGTGGCAGATGAGCAAGCAGTCTCGCAGGCACTGTGAGGGTTAAGCTTTGAGTTGGAGGGAGGAGGGAGTTTTATGTTTGCTGGAGCCAGGCAGGAGGAAAAGAGGCAGAGTCAAAGAAGAGTTGTAAAGTTCCCACAGTTTAGATGCTGGAAACAGAATCATAAATCATTGGGGGGTATCTGATCTCTCAGACTCAGACTGATGGTGATGAGCTTGTAATGACTTTTGTAAATACTTGTGTATAAAGACCATAAAACCTCACCTCGTGGAAGTGGTGATTGTGGTGAAGAGAGGAAAGTACCACCCTGACAGCTACACACTGATGATCATACACTTTCTTCATTACAACTTTAATGAACAAAATTAATTTGCTATGTTTTTCTTACAAGAAAAGGTATTGCACATGAGTGAATCAAAACTAGGTTCGTCTTCAAACCTAAGCAAGTCATTGCCTTCACCAACGTTTTGCTACAATTCCTAGCTTTCAGCAAGCTGGTTTCTTCATTGTTTGAAATAATTTCACCCTCATTGCTTCTCTCCCATTAAATAATCCTTTAATCCTGCTTAGTACTAACAGATCTTGTCTTATTTAATGCCTTCTACTAATTGATGCACACACAATGGCACGGTACAGTATATGAGGTCAGATTGATCAGTTTATCAAATGACAGAGTCATTACCAAATCATTAGTTCTGGTTGCTTCCGTGATTAGAAAAAGAATTCTTCTACCTAGGGCCAACCATGTTCTTTCATAATAAGGGATTTGGAAGATATTTATACAAGCAGAAAATTGAATCAGCATCACCATCAGTGCATTAAATTATAGCATTTTTTGAAGTGAATATTGCCTTTAAAACATGACAGTGAATGTGGATAGAAAATAATGATCTACACTGAGCATCCTTAAATTGTACTTCTTATTATTTTGAGACCATTAGTCATGACCACAAATGACTGCCCTTTAACTTAAACCGTGAACATATGTTGATAAAACGTATGACCTGGTACAGCTAAATGCATACCATTGCCACTAAGCTTGCATATGACCTCCATGTCTAGATAGCAAGCTGGTGTGCTATCTGAGCCAAACCTTAGCTCTCAAAATTGTTTTGAATGCCATGTCTTACATCTTGAACGTACAGCACAATATTAACCTTTGAGGGATGGCAGAGTGTGTGTACTGTCTTTGCTGAGCAAGGAGGAGACTAGGAAACTATGGTATGAAGATTTAGTGCTCCAGTGACCTCTTTGTTCAACCCGCATCCTTTTTTGTAAGGTTAACCTGCTCACTATATGCCCTGGGAGCTATATGGGGGAAAGTATCACTGTAAGGACACCAGCTATTCCACTGTTTTGGCGACCCATGACTCTCAAGCATAAGCTGCTTTGCCACTACAATAGCCAATGGGATTGGGCAACTAGAGAAAAAGAATGTGAATTAACCAATTTTTCTTAAGCAGATCACTAGATGTTTCGTAATTCAAACAAATGAAAACTGACAAAATGGGATTGTGTGTATCTGATCTGAGAAACTGACACACAAGAAAGCCTGAATGTAACTAATACAGATGCATCATGTACTTTAGCATATATTTCAATGGTGGGAAACCTCAGGGCCAGGGACCAAATGCAGACCTTCAGCTCTGGCCCTCAGAATTCTCTCCAGGCCATACCCCACACTGACACAGACTGGTTTTGCCTGGATGGAATATATAATCGAACTCTCAGAATGCCTCTTGCTTCTCTGGGTGAAGGACAAAGGGGGGTATGTATTGAGAGCCAGTGTGGTGTAGTGGTTAAGAGCGGTAGTCACGTAATCTGGGGAACCGGGTTCGCGTCTCCGCTCCTCCACATGCAGCTGCTGGGTGACCTTGGGCCAGTCACACTTCTTTGAAGTCTCTCAGCCCCACTCACCTCACAGAGTGTTTGTTGTGGGGGAGGAAGGGAAAGGAGATTGTTAGCCGCTTTGAGACTCCTGAAGGGGAGTGAAAGGCGGGATATCAAATCCAAACTCCTCCTCCTCCTCCTCCTCCTCCTCCTCCTCCTCTTCTTCTTCTAGAAGCCAACCGACTGCAGAAAACTAAAATTTACATTAACTGTTCTGCCCGCTTTTGCCTTTGGCCCTCACCCACCACAGGCAGATGACCTTGGAAGATTGCTGAGAAGGGACTGTGACCTTTGGGCTGAAAAAGATTCACCAGTCACAATGTATTTGACCCAGAGATTACAGATGGCTGTTTGGATCCATGAGGAATCCCCATCCACCCATGAATGAATTATTATTATTACTTCATCCATAGATCTCAAGGTGGTTTACAGCATAAAAATACAAGATCAAAATAAATAATAAAAACAAAAACAAAACAAACCATTTGTGAACTAAAATAAACTGCCCAAAGAATTATATTAGGCTTTGAAGCAATCACTTCATTGTATAGGCACCCAGAGCACTTCAGGCTGTTCAAAACTAAAGATGCTCAGCTGAACATGTATGACACTTTTCTGTCCCAGGATCCCTGACAGGTAAATGACAGTGGAATGTTATAACCCTGTGTGGACCAAGCGGGTCCTCAGTGGTGATTCATAGTACTAGGGAATGAATTTAGCCCAGCTAGCAGTAGACCATGAATCAGACCCAATCTTCTTATGAACATTAAAAGCATGGCCTATTAGAGCACCTCTCTTTGAAATCTTGTGACATCCCTATTCAAAGCCATCATACAATTTCCTCACTTTGGAAAACGAAACAAAACAAACCTAAAGTCGAGTAAAGCTTATTACTAATATTTTTTTATGCCAGGTAAAGAATATGCCTTTAGACAATTCAGTGTCTTACAATGAAACAATGATTGAATATTTTAATACTGAATTTGAAACTTCTTTAAAAAATAAGAGCAAGTCCACTAAAGGAACATGTTGCAAAATTAATCTCACATTTCTTTCCTGAATCACACTAAAGTATTTTTGATGTGGGCGTTTTTAGCAAGCAGGAATGGGCTATACCATAAAAGTACATTACCTATTTAGAGATGTGAATCTCTTTTGGGATTGAGGGTGTATAGGAGTTGTGAGGGAGGACAAGAAACCTCAGTAAAAATATCATACAAATCTGACCTAAAGCAACTTCAGATATTACAAGACTTCAGGGTACACACATGCGACATGAATGGATGAACACTTTGGGGCTTTTAGAATACCCTGCACAACTGTAGACCACCACACCGAATATATTCTAAAAACCATGACTCTCCATTGCGGAGGAGAGTATTACTGCATTCATTTCCTGCTTCCAAGCTTCCTATTGGCCTATGAGAGAACTGGATGCTGGACTAGATGGGCCACTGGTCTGAACTGACAGGATTCTTGTGTTTTTAGTCATAGTTCACCAGTATGCTTTTCCTTGCCTTCTGAGAAAAACAATGGTTTTGGAACACCTGGCGGACCAGAACACAAGCATTTGCCCTGGCAGTTCAGAAGTTGGGTTGCCTGCAGAACAATATAGAAAGATGGAATTCATTAAGGCTGGCACCAAACTGTTGATAGTTTCATTTTTTAAGGTCTAAAAATACAGCACAACGTTGTTTCTGGCAAAGCTTCTCAAATATTATGTCTTGCTAGCCCTTTCACTGATAAAGCACATAGTATGAAACACGATTCACACGCCCCAATTTGTGTACTGTAAATTTAGGTCAATGGAACCATATAAGATTTGTAATCTGACACACTACTCACTATGCCAATTCTAGAGATGGATGCAAGCTGGTCTTCTAGTGAATTTTCTCTGGGATGTTTCACAACTCTCTACTTTGTGCATGTTCTGAAGCAATTATACACCTGCCATATGCCCAGCCACTCAGACCTCAATGCTCTGACTGATATAAGGATGTTTGTAAAAGTGACTTAAAAGAATTTGACACCAATGAGTGGAAAAGTCTGGCGAGTAACAGAAACATCTGGCATTACAGGCACTGGGCTGGCACTCAAAATTATGATGAGAAATTACCCCTACAATTTTAGCACAGAAGTGAGCACAAGAAAGCAAAGCATTGTTCATGGTTTTTCCAATGAAATACACAGATGGAAAAACTGTGGCAGGGCTTGCCAATCTTGGAATAGATTCTTCAGCTATCTATCATCAAAGAAGATGGACAGCTATGGGCAATGCCCCTTCTATATTATGCACCAGGGTCTTCCAACTGTCATCACAGGCCAGCATTCTTAAGAGTCACCAACTGCATATCAGATCCTGAGGCGATTGTGCATTGCTTTTGATATGTACTAGACAATGGAAATGCACTGGTTTGAAACAAACATTTTCGGCAGTGTCTCTTTTGAAGTTGTATTGAGCCACAGTCTTATAAGACATAAAATCCATATACTACTGAGAACTGCCAACTTTCCCTTAGCTCTAAATACAGCTTAAATATATAATATGACACAGATTTCACTGTCAGCCACATTACTTTATAACTTGAAGATAGGGTTACATGAGAAGAAGGCAGTTCCATGCAACAAATTCTTCTGCTGGCCACCCATCCTGTGAACAGAATGAAGTCCACTGTGTATTTGTTTTTTGAAAATAAAAATATTTGCAACTATGGCAAGATAAACACATCATGAATCTCCACTTTGAGCTAATTGTATACCCCACTGAGCGCAATACTTAATGTGCCTTACTGCATTTTCTTAAGTAATAATATGATCAAAAGTTCATTTATAATGCACTACACAATCTATCCATGCTACACATTTGTGGCAACACTCTTAATTTATCAAGCATGTTCTACAAAAATTGTGTATTGTCTGCAGCTTTAAGAAGCAAAGCGACAGAAGATTTATGTTGGTATTTTGTCCAGTTATGGTGGGTGGGAGTGGTGGTTTCCCAGTCCAGGTACCTCTATCCAACACGGTGATTCTGCTTCTTCTGGGAACCCACAGTGTTACTTGCTGGCATCAAACCCAACTTCTGTACGAGAGGAGAGTAGGGAAATGGGCAGATGTGCACCTAGTTTGGACGGGCAGTCTCCATTGTTTTGTGGGCAAGACGGATATCACCATTAATGCTGCTGGAGCTGCCAATTCTTTCCCTCCTCTGTGTTCCAGACACCAACTGCACTGATCATATTAGAGGACTTCAATGGACACATCTATATGAATGTGAAAGCAGGGAAACACTTTATTTGCACATGCAATGTGGTCCATGCAAATGAAAATATAAGAGGAAAATTATCTGCACATTTAAAGTCCAATTTTTACGAGGCTCTATTAGATTGTGCCTTTGAAGTATTGGCCAGTATTTCACAGGTTTCAGTACTGAAAATGCCAATGTATTAAACTCATGTAAAATTCACAACGGGAAATAGAACATTTGACCTCTGTTTCATGCGCTCAGTCTCTAAAAGCTTCTTGATGCAGTGATTTGCAGTTATCGTCATTACTGCTTGCATTAAAACAAATTGCACTGTGTTAAAATAGCACCTGGACGTCTAATAGTTGAAAGGGTTATCCGAGCTTTTTATTGTAATCTTGGTTTGCCTTTCTTTTCCTTGGACACTTCAAATTATTACAACATGAAAGTTGTAGAAGTTGTCACCAAAAATACTTTAAAAAATGCTATTTTCTCATTGTTAGTTCAAGGGAAAAAAATGCAAATTTATTTAAGTGGTAATGGTGTATTTTGCAATGAAAGGCGTACTAAATGACTAAGGTAATCTATCAAGATCAGGCTGGATTTTTGCCAGGTTATGATATTAAACGAAATGTTGGCTCCCTCACCATCCAAATCATTTCACCTCTTCATTTATTGTTCTAATAAAAAATGTAGACAGTAAATAAATAAAAAATCTAAATAAATCTTTATAGCACATCGTACTGTGTGACACAAAGACAATTTAGGTATTTAAAATTACCATTGTGTTTCTAATCAGGCTTTTCATCTATTTTCAGAATCTATAATCTAAAAATATGCACAGCATTAAAATAATGTCCCTCCACTTAACAGGAGTATTTTACTTCACAGTGTTTTATTTCTGAGTGCAAGCCTAAGTATTACCCTCTGTTTTAATTATGAGCAAATTGAGACACAGACACTCTGGGTTAAGTAAGGTCACACACAGAAAATTGAATGTAAAAATCAAAGCAGAAAGTTAACACAAATTATACAGATCTTGTGTCTCATCTGAATATATAAATCTTGAGACAGCCAAAATTAAGCATTTTTAATTTCAATTAATTTCAATGACAAGGTTAAGCATAAGCTGTTTATAAACTTTGGTTGGATGATGCCAATAATACTTTGCAATATTATTACACTCCTCAAAATACCGGTGTCTGACAGTTTCAATACTGGTGCTTAATGTTTCCTAATTGCAACTTTAATTCAATTTTCACTAGTATACAATACATATTTACATTGCGATCCTATACCTCTGGGGTGGGGAGCCCCACTGCACAAGCAGAAGTCATTGTGTGGACTTCTGCTGCTGAAATTCATCATTTGAACCTGACCCTATAGATCCTGATTTCCCCCCAACTTTTTATCCCACCACCATATGAAATTAAACTCATGGCTTCCTGCTATCACAGGATTTGATGGGGTGGAAATCTCCCTCTACCCCAGGGGTCAGCAAACTAAGGTCTGTGGGCCGGATCAGGCCAAAATGCTTTCAGGACCCGGTCCACAGACTGTCTGCGGATTGGCGTGGGGATTCTGTTCATTCAGGCTGCACCATTTTTTCCCCTTGCGCCATTCCATTCCTCCCCCCACACCATGGCGGCACCTCCTCCCTCCTTCCTTCTTCCCACCCTGCCTAGAGGAGGAAGGGGGCTGGGCTAACCTGACTGAGTGCCATTTTAAGCAGCCCTTTCGCACCGCTAATCTTCCCTCCGCAACTGCCGTCCTGGTGCTCCTGTGGCCCAGAGAGCGGAGCGGCCGAGCTCGCTCTGCCTACCCACGAGAAGCAGCGGTGGTGGTAGTGGTGGAAGCCCCAGGGAAGGTAAGCACAGTGGCTGGGGCTGGGGGGTGGGGAGAGGACTACTTGCCCCCGTCGCCTCTTCTTCCAGCTACCCCCCCCACTGGTGCCGCTTCTCCGGCCCACCACAAGGGACAGTCGACCGGCCTGAGGCTAAAAAAAATTGTCGACCCCTGCTCTACCCAGCCCCAAACAGCTCTGTCGTCTTCTGTTCCCCAGTGTGCAACCTGTAGGAATTCCCCCAAACAGAGCATGTTGGAAGGCAACATAGGATCCCTAGAGCTGGATCCTCTGCCATCCCATGCCATCATTGGGCTCAGCTGCTATGTCCGCTCCTGGTTTGCCTGCCTTGTCTTCTACCCCAGCCCCAGTGTAAGCGGCAGAGTGGTGGATGCAGCAGAGGCTGTGCTGCTTGGTCACACCCTGCTGCTGCCTGGCTGAGGTTAGGATTGCTCTGTTAATGTCAAACTGAATTACAAATCTGATGGCAAGTCAAACACAGAGACATTCTGATATGGCGTACTGAAGAATTAAATAATACAGAAAGACATCCTTATAGATTTTGCTCATATGTGGTTTGTCAGAGCCTACAGCTATTCCAACTATATTTTTTAATGCTAAGTACTTCATTTCATTCATAGTTTCAGTTATTGTTCTCTGCATATTCAAGCACTATTAAAATAAAGCTGATTTATTGGGCAATCACTCTTATTAATAAACATCAAAACCCAGAGTATTGGGGGGAGGGGGATGGTATAAGTGGCCAAACAGAAAATCTGCCAAGTGAAACAGAAATAACAGAAAGATTTTAGGAAACTGCACATTTATGGGGAGCAAAATAGATACAGAAATAAACAATTCCAGAAAATGGATTTATGAGTGGCTTCTCAAAAAGCACATCTTGGCTAGGGCTAAACTAAAATTGAAGCCTTCAAAAATAATTGCAGGTTCCATGATTTTACCCTGCATCACAATTCTCTCATTATCTCCTTCTGGAAGGATATTCATTAACTCCAGTCATCATCTTTCTCTTTCTCTTTCTCTCCCTCCCCCACCCCCCAGAAGTACTGAGAGAAACCATTTTGTGGGTCATAATTCAGCTGTCAGACACTAGGAAGATGTGGGTCCTATTCTTACTTCATATGGCAAAGTGGAAGGACTGATCTACATTCAGGTGTTTGTAGATAAAAGCTTTAATGATCGTACACGGATGCCAGGGGCTCCCAGCTGATACAGTGCTAAATACCTTATCGTGCTTCTTGGAAACATTTCTTCCTTGGACCAGTGGGCATATTGCTGTCTCACATGCACCAGTTTATATAAGGCTGCCCAGAAACCAGCTAGCATACCAATGGAAGAAGGGAGCAGAGGATGAATCATATTTTCCAGCTGAAGCATAAAGGAGTTTCTGTGCAGAAGGATGCTTGGATATCTCTGATGATTATCCTTCCTTCTTGGAAAAAAGAATCTTGTGAAAATAGAAAGGATGAGCTACTATAGTGTATACCTGTGTCTGAGAACAGCCCCCCCCCTTTTGGGGAAAAGACAATATCCAGAAGAGAGAATAATCTACTACACTGCATGCTCACTGGCCTTTTAAAAATCTGAACAGTTTTGGCATTCTTGGGCCTTTTAGGCAGTACCAGCTGTACTGCCTAGCTGTGGGTGTCAAGAGGCACAGAGGGTTAAAGCTCTAGGTGCCGCAAACGGGGCATAAGTGTCTGCCAGCCACTTCTTCTCTTCCACACATGAGAGAACAAGAAGGCATAATGACCTGAATGCATAGATGGAATTTGCTTCCTGCACAAAACACAGAGCTAAAAGGCAATGAATCATTTTTGATGACAGGGCGTGGAAAATCGGATAGCAAGAAATAACGAGTTACGAGTTGGCCTGGTAAAAAGAATAGGAGTGGCTGTTCAAAATTAGGGAAGAATGAGAAAAGGTTCAAAAGGTGGAACCATGAAAAGGATACAAAGATGTTGGATCTAATCAGGTAGGTAGCCGTGTTGGTCTGACGAAGTCAGGAGAGGGGACTAAAAAATTGTCCAGTAGCATCTGAAGGTATCTGAAGAAGTGTGCATGCACATGAAAGCTTATACCAGAACAAACTTAGTGGATCTAATCAGAATACCATAAACACAATGGATGAGGATTTTCATCAGTTGGAATATTGGTATTGGGAACTGGTTGGTCTTCCTTAAGGGTACAGGCTCTAGAGCAGGAGTAGCAGAAACAATGCGCTCATATGCTGTAGTTAGTCGGTAAGTCTCATCAGCCCCCATAGCATGACCAATGGCCAGGGATGGTGAGAGTTGTAGTCCAACAGCATCTGGAGGGTGCTACATTGGCTATCCATGCTCTAGAGTTCAACATTCAATCAAACAGAAAGCTGGCAAGCAAAGACTGTGTAAGACAAAACCATAAACCTGGGTTCAGGTAACACACTAATGGCTATGACTTAGCTCACAGCAGCAGGAGGACCAGAGGAGCAGCAAAGGCATCATAATCTCCTCTCTGGGAGCCTGCATGCACTAAGACAAGATCTGCCTTAGCTTTACATGTAAACTGAGCCACTGCCATGCCTAGTTTGACCTAAGTTGTTTTTTAAGGGATGGAGCCCTGCAATTAATGTTGGTGAAGCCTAGTTCAGTAACACTAAGCCAACCCATTGTTAGCCTTGGGTAATGTGGTAGCGGTCAGACTGTGGGGAGGAGTCCTGCAGCTGTGATATCACTCTGTAAGCCTCTCATTTGTTCATTCACTCTGAGACAGGGTTTGGCTCAGCATTAGCATTACTTGCAAACTGGGTCACTGAGTGATTTCTGTCAGGACTATGGCAAGAAAGGAAAGACTTAAACTTCCCCTTCCTCAGTCCCAATTAGTATCATGTCTAGTCTGGGTCTCAGAGATCTCTTTATGAAAGCAGCCAATTCTGCTGAACCACTGAGACCCATCGTGACATCAAGCCTTTTCATTTATGCTATCCTTGGTATTTAGTCAATACAGAAATAAGATATTAATGAAGATTCATGCACCATGCCATTTTTAAGTTGATATTTTGCTTTAATGTAACTGTGAACTTTGAGAGGTTGGGTTGCTTATTTGGGGTTAATTACAAATGTTTGTATACCCTCACTAGAGCAATTTCAGAAACTGCCGTGGAGCGTGTGGGAAATGTAGTTCGAAAGGTCCTGCCAAATAGGTGAATGACACTTGCACCTCCTACATCTATTATATCTGGCAGTTCTATAATCTCTTGCACCCAACATTCTGGAGAAATTGGATATAGTCTCATTTACGAGACAGGTTTTCTTCTTTCAGTGTATCCATCTGCTTGCTTATTAGAAATAATAATGGTCATTCAGTGAGACCAGTATTTTTTAATTCAAAGCATATTTCTGCAGTACAAAAAGCATTCCATTACTTCCAGTGTTTCTGCCTTTTGGGTAATGATGCTTTTTAAAATGCCATATGGCAAACAAATTATAAACCATTCTAAACTGGTTCACTGATTTTAAGGCTATCAATGTTTATTCTTTATTGGTGCACATTACCAGAAAAATTAACAGCATCTGCTTGCATATCTAGGATTCTGCAAATCTGTTAAGAATTTAAATGAACCTCTGCTACAGTGGCATGTAAGATTTCTTGTGCTGGATATATGTTCTTTTAACTTAACATTTCAACAGTTAACCATTGATAAGAATGAACACATTTCTGATGGCACATCCTTCCTTCAAACCCTTCATAAAAAATCTCCTTCTTCTTTCAACTAGACTTTTAAATGGAGATCTTTATGCTGATTTGCACCTGTAATTATTTTTATACAGATATATTTAATTGTTTTTAATCAAGGATTGTTTTCATTTTGTTTTATTGTATTGTTCTACCACTGATGTGTTTATTGAGCTCCTTCAGGAGGAAGGGGATGATATAAATATTATTCTTAACAACAACTTTGTTGGCACAACTTCTTAGTTCTTATCCTCTAGTGTGGTGAAGCTGAAGTACCTATAACTGAACTAAAACATATCCTTCCCTTGTTTACCTTCACCTTCAACTCCTCTTCCTTTATCATCTCTACTGCATTGAGAATTGAGGATAGGGCAAAGGTCTGTATTATTATTTATAGAGCCAAACACTCTATAATCTACATATATTATTGTTATTGCTCATAGTGATTACACTGAAATGTTGCTGTTATGCTGCACCTACTGTTGACTTTTTCTCCTGTACTTATGAAGTATGTAGCAAAGGTATACAACCACTTTTCCAGCTCTTTCTTTAAAATCTGACACCATCTTATTAAAAAAGAGAGAAAATAATTGCAGGGATCAGGACTCAAATGTAACAAGGTGAACTGTTCAAGTCCATAGAGCATGTTTAATGGGTTTCTTTATGTTTGAGAGCCGGCCCTATAATGTAGTTCAGTGAGCAGTAGCAGAACAGCTATAGTAAAAATGACAGGAAGGACACTATTTGCAAAAAAGTGCGGGGGGGGGGGGGCTCAGGCTGCACAACTGGGATATATGGCACATTTACACAACACCCAAGTTCTGGAATGACTTGAAGGGCAAGCAGTGGTATTTCGACTAAGCTGTATTTGCTGCTCTTCTAGGAACAAGAAATACAGTAAGACAGTGAAGTCACACCTCCTGCCAATAGGCAATCAGGGGTGCATTTGTGGCCTATGTACATATTTCCTTATTTTAGCAGGCAATAAACCTCCATCATCATGGGACATGGGTGGCAGGCAGAGAGGAGTGCAAATACCCTGCACTTCTCTTTTATCATGCAAAGCCAAACTTCTGCATTCTCCCTCCATTCTCAGGGGCAGGTACAGGCATATTCTCATTTGGAAAAGTTATTTATTTATTTCATTTCTATACCACGGATCACAGAGTGGCTTACAATATAAATCTGAACCTTTTATTCTGAATGAAGGAGGAAAGATGTGGAAGCATGGCAGTGTGGGTCATCTGCATTTGTTTGTAACTGCTACATTCCATAATATCAGAAGAAACCTCCATTGTGCGCTTCTCTTTTGGCTCAAATCCACAACTGCTTTGGACAAAGTACAGATTGTTGGTTTCTTTTCCAGTCCCTGGAGCTATCTTTAATTCTGAATGTGTTACGTCCAAGAGCAAAAGAGCATAGAGTGTTGCGGCTTCTAAGCTTCCAACCCTTGAGTTTTCTCTATCTCTACTGGGTGCCATTGTTAGTCTACGGGGCTAAGAGTGGAAGAAAAATCTCCCTTTCATCCTCCTGCCTGTGTACCTGTTCTCTCATTCTCTGTCAAGTCCTCACATATGAAGTGAAAGAATTTCCGCATTCTCTAAGGGGAGAAAAGTGAGTCAATATTGTAATCTCAGAGGAGAATAGAATCCTAATGGTTATTTTAATAGCTTAATTGTTGGCTATAAATCCCTTCCATTTTATGACTATAAACATGTTCTGCCAATATCTTTCCCCCCTCCACTTTAAATTCAGGAATAAGACTTCAAGTTGGCAAACCTGCCACCTGTGCAATTCCTATCCCCCAATCCTACTTCCTAGTCACAGCGAGCAGTCAAAAATACACATTCCCAGCATTAAAATGAACCCAGACTTTGAAATTAGAACTACGTACTTCTGCTGATTACTGATCAATTATCTGAGACTTTCAGGGTGCAGTCCGATCCACCAGCAGAGGTATATTGTGAAGTTGCAGAAGCCTAATTATGCTGGTGGAACTCGAAATATGCTACTGTCCTGACAGATCTGCCAGTAGAACTCCTCTGACATACCTGTAGAATACTCTGCTTGCAGAGCTATGTCACCAGTGAAAGTATGTTGATGAAATTGGGGTGAGCTGTGGATGGGACAGCGTAAGGTCACACTTATGCAAAATCTTCTATGCACCCAGAACATGGCTGCAAAGCTTTAGACAAGCTGCCAACCTGGTGTAAGGAATTTACCTCCCAAAACAAAGTAGCCACCTCCGGTCACCTTCCATCCTACCAATATTGCTGTGGCAGAGCATAGGATATGGCATAACAACTCCCATTCACAGCACACTACCACCAATATAAAACCTCATATAGGGAGACTATAAGACACATGACATGGGGCCCTTTTCTCTGACTTCATTTCACATGTACTTGGATCTCACAGAGTGGTATTCTGATGATGGGAAACTATGGAAGAAGGATTACTTGGCCCATCTAACAATGGAGGCTTTGACATGAATCTCTTAACAATTAGGACATACAGAGGTGTATGTTGTGTAGCATTGTATCAACAACACTATCATTCCCTGCCCTGCTTTATTTTGGCCTAAGGTAATGGGACCTAACTGCCAAGAGTTAATTATCTGTATTAAAACTGCCCAGTTTATGAAGTCTGATTTCTGAACAGCTTAAATCAATAATTTTAAACAGGTCACTGATTATATGTCAGAATGCAATAGCTGTGCTTTGGATTTTTAGAGAGAGGGGGAGAAAATGTGCAGACTAGCTTTAGAAGCCCTGGAGAGGAAACGTGGCATTCACAATAACAGCAAACTGATTAGCAGCTTGAAAGTAAGGCAATTACAAATATGAGAGAGAACTTGACATCATTAGAATTCCAAGAGCACAAATACATTAGCATCCCAGGAAATACAAGACAATAAAAACCAGCAATGCAATGCAGGAGCATAAGGCTTACTTATATAAAATGGTCACATTTCAGTAAAGAATGAAACCGAGCCCTCCTGAACTCACCCCAACACACATCACCATTACACATGCACATTCAATCACCACATAATACAGCCGGGAAGCTTGTGATTATGTACCGGTTAGAAAATGGGCGAGTCCTTTTACAAATACCTTCTTTGCATGAACGAGATAATTATGCATTAAGAATTGCACATTCAAATCATTGTATGTCCACAGAGGAAAGTAATTCCTGTGCCAATCAACAGTGAAAAACAAAAAACCCAAATTTAAATCCTGGAAACACAAGGCTTAAGGAGGGATTTAGGTAGCCTACAGACATTCTGTTGAACATCTAATCCAAACAGAGATGTATTTCATTGGTATTCCAGTAGTGGCAAACCTGAAACTTGCATGAGTGGATTGTCCTTAAGTTGCATCCAGAAACACACAGGAGATAAATTCCAGGGCAGAACAACAGCACAATCCGGCTGTTTTTGTAGAAATGATTGGATCTCAAGGATACTTTTAGCACTTCATCAGACACATATTGGTCAGCAACTACTGTGATGTACATCACATAATACAGCAATAAATATGGAAGAGAATACTATTTGTCTGTAATGTGCCAGTGAAATGTCAGGGATTTTTAAAATTTGTAATGGAACTGGTTGGTTACTGCACAGTAATTTACAAAACTGCATGCTTTATAATGCTGGTCACCAGCCTGGGAAGCTGTCCTCTTATATATGCCAGAGTGCCAGCAGTGCTTGTTTGCAGTAGACACCATGCAGTGTAAAGATGATCAATAGCATCTGCTAAAATTTTAATGAGGCAAGACCCAGGGAAGGTTAATTGTCCCACATGTTCTCCTTGCTAGTAACAGAGTCTTAATGAAAAACTATTTCAAGCAGCTTTTTTTTCCTTTTCTTATTTAAGGGTTTTCAGGACACCAGTGCAGAATGGTATTCTTCTGCCGTGCTGTTGGGTGCAGCAGAAATGTTAAGTTCTAAGGGAGAAATGTGGCCGTCACATTGTTAGAAATCTAGTGTGGTACCATCAGTTTATAATATGCACTTAAACTACTTTCCAGTTGAATGGTTGCAGATTCTTTGCTTTTTACTCAACTGGCAGAAACTGATATGTACAACCCCAGCAGGACTGCTAATGTGCCTTATTATCATCTCCGTATGAGATCTGGAAAGAATCTGCTGCACAACCCTGTATAGAAGGGGTTCTCAATATGGTGGTTTCCCCCTTGAAAGGAACATGGATATGTATGTTCATTAAGCAAGTAATGCCTTCCTGACCTCCAGCCAAGACCTGGGTGCATTATATATCCCTGACAGAGGACTGTGACAGCACCCCCACTTTCCTAACATCCTAATATGATTTGAAAAGAAGGGAGCTAGAGAGAGTAGTCACTTTGTGGTTAACGGTATTTTCCTGACTATAGTTTATGGATAGGATTAGAGATATGTTCTATTCCTCTTATAGTGCCAGTGTTCAGATTAGTATCCCACAGATCAACACAAGCAGCAGCAACAGGCCTTATAAATGAGGTTATAACTAAGGATCTTGGCATGTTCATCTGTACAACAGATGACAGCACAAAGATAAAAGGGTCGGAAGCCAGAGTCAGGCATTAAGGATGGAGGATGATCTAAAAGTTTGAGAAACTGCTGTAGAGTCTCTGGAAATTCTAGATGCTATGATAAACTTCTAAACTACCCACATGTAGAATCTCTATGTGCTCCAGCCAATCAGAATTTATTAAATACCTTTCCTAAAGTACTTGTGGCTTCCATGAATCTGTGATTTACCAAAACTGATCTGACTAGAAATGGTTCGTGAATATACTCTGCTGCTCTATATTCCTTTGGAATCCAGGCATATGTTACCGTTATAGACAGGTTATTATTCGGCTATATGAATTTATAGAGTAATGGCCGGCCAGATATTCCTTCACCATTTTACTTTCCTCAAGGCAGGTGAGTTTTGGTCTGCTAGGTTAATGATTCCATCATTTGGTAACATTGTTTTCTTGAGTGATAGATTTCATCAACGCTTTACCAGTATTTCCTTGCCAACATATGGTACTGCATCACAGCACTGACTCTTTTATTTCTGTATACTGCACATGAGAGCAAGACAGCTCTGACACCTTTTCCTTTAGCACATTTGATGGGTGTACTCTTTGCTGTGGGAGATTTTTTTGCACTCACAATGAAACAAAAATTGCATTTAACAGCAGTCTTTCCAGGGGTAGCGTTACACTATTGTTTACGGTGACCTTTTATTTTCAGATGAGGAAGCAAGCTAAAATATCTCTTGCACACAAGCACACAAAAAAGGGAAAAGGAAAAAGAACAGAAATGTAGCAAGAAAAATGAAAATACAGCAGATGATGCTGTTGAAATTCTAAAGCCATGTTTGGCACAATTGTTTCATCATAAACTGGCAACTTTGACAAAATGTATTTAAAGATATTACAAGTGAAAGAATCACAAAACATAACAAATATGCATGGTTTTTTGCAGTGCATTATTTTTTTTTACTTTCACAACACTATTCCAATACAGATGAGAGATCATAGAAAGGTTACTGCAAAAAATGAGATCTTTACAGAACATGCGAAGCACCAGTCTTCATGAGAAAGTAATTTATATTGGGGAAAGGCACAACAGTAAATTAGACACTCTCTTCCAAAGCACCACTTTCTCAGTTTTCAAAGCATTCCCACTGGGCTGCTAATGAGTAAAAGAAGTATCACAAAAGATCCTAATTCCATGTTGCAACTACTTTGACCCTTTGTAATAATATGAATTCAGTGAGACTACGGTATAGTTGAAAGAATGGAACTTCATTGTTTAATCTGGGGTCACCAACCTAGCGCCCACAGTCACTACGATAACTGTGAAGGCCTTCACTGGTGCTCCTGGGCAGAGCATCTAGATGTTAAGATTTATTTGCTTTCTTTAGTGTTTTTAAGGTTCTAGCCCTCCTGGAAAAGGAAGTTGTGAAGCAAAATGTGCAGGTAGCCTTGTAAGCAATTTCTATGAAATAAGCCAGGCTGGCTGCTCCTGTCAGTAGCTGTTTTAAACCAATAGGTGAAGCTATGTTGTTGAGAAACCAAGCATTATGGATATTGATACTTATAAAACAAAGCAATTTTATAGAGTGAATATAATATTTCTTTTACCTTGATCAAAAGGCTTGTTTGGATTCCAGTTTCTGAAATAATCATCCTAAAGGGAAGAAAATAGGAGTGAAAACAGTTAAACTGTTAAAATGAAACGTAGGTATTCTTTTGGGCAAGTCTTTTATTTATTTCTTTGTTAAACAAACATGCAAACTCTTTTTCTGTAATCCATTTACTGTTTGGCCTCAAGATAAAACAAAGTTTAAAAATTTAAAATGTTGCTTTCAAACATATACACACAAAATATAACACAGAAAATGAAGATATATTTCAAAATACTGTGCTATCTTAGTGGCTCCAGGGTTGTGTATATATCCAGGGAATTTCAAAGAAGCCTAACCAGTGAAGGGAAAACTCCTCTCGGCTTCATTTGGAATTGGGCTCATCTAGCCCAACCAATTTTCTTTTAAACTCAGCAGAGAGCTTGGTTATTTTTGAGTGCAATCCCAAACTTTTTCAGGATATCATTGCACACCCAATGACATAATGTGGAGAATGACATGGTTGAAATCCTTCCCCATAACCAGTTCACTTTTCTCCCTTACTCCATTCCAAAATTTATACCTGGAATGGATTGGGAAAGGAAGAGGGTTAACTTGGGTTATATCTGAGTTAGAGGAAAACTCTGGAAGTAATAATGCTTCATATTACAGTTGGGCTTTTTAATTTGCTGATATTCATATTCAAAGCAAAGGCATTATGAACTGCAGTGACTAAATCTGATAGCAAAGGTTCTTTTACCCATTACACACGTTAGTGGTAAGTGACCTTTCCTCTGTCTCTGGCATGTATACCTGTAAAAATCAGCACTAGCAACATATTTACAAATGAAGTCTGTGAAACTGGCCTTTGTGGTAAGGCATCTGTTTAAGAGCTATGCATAAGGAACTGTAATATTGTGCAAGTAGTGAGCACAAGACAAGCAGAGGCAGAGGTTGCTTCCTTTCTCAACAGGGCCACACACTGGCTGCTATTAGCTAAGTCTCCTCTTCCTCCTCAAGATGCACAATCAGGATTCCAATTCACAATACCAGATTTTGTAAGCATGGCAAATGGCCAGTGGCGTAGCGTGGGTTGTCAGCACCCGGGGCAAGGCAAGTAATTTGCGCCCCCTAACCCGTGAGCCAGGTAGGGGCAGAGAGCTGCGAGTACGAGCGCCCCCCCAGATGTTGCGGCCGGTGCGGCCGGCCCCCCCTGCACCCCCCACGCTACGCCACTGCAAATGGCTCTTCCTGGGTGTGCATATCCTGCATGGGAGAGAATTGACTGGGTGTAGGCCTCATATTTCTGTGCTAGAGATGATAAAAATACTACAGGTTTGTTGTTGTTTTTTTACTAGGTATTCCTCTCCTATAAAGCACTCTGGGATAATAAAGAAGTCATGAAGGGTGGCATGCAAATGACATTTAAAAAACCCAATATTTTCAACTACTTAACAAGCAAAGGATTTAGTGAGCTGTCTTTAATTTAACAGTTTAACTAGTCAACGTTAGTACATTACCCTTCCCCTACATTTATCTACATTTTTAAAAATGAATTAAAGTTGCCTTGCTATTGTCTAGTCATACTGCACGTGGTAATTTTAGTGATCTTGGATTATATCCAATACACTCTGGGGTAGACCCATTGAAATCAATGGATTTAAGTTATAAAACCTATTGATTTCAGTGAGTCTACTCTGAGTATCACTAATATTGGACATCATTTTGTTCAAATAAAAAACAAATTATTATCTCTTAATGAAGCAAAATGATTGCTACTTGTCCCTTTTGCAACCTTCAGTCAATTGATTCTGAGAGCTTCTCTTCATCTCTCTCTCCATTTCAGTCCCCTGCTGCTGTGGACATTGTATAACTTCTTCACTTGCTCCTTTCACCCTTTCCTCCAGAAGTTTTTGGTGAAAGCATTTTAAAACAGATTTTAAAAATCCATTCCCTTTACCCCCATCTACATTCCTCCTCCTCCTCTCCTGTATTGGCTGAGGTTTCCTTATTTGCTTCTTTTTCTGTGATTATTCACTCATATTTGTCTTTCATGATTCTCTCTTTCCACTCTACTACTCATGCCCCTCACTCAATTTTCTCTTGCTTCCTGACATCCATTGCCCTAGCATTCCTTTTTATTGCATATTTGCAATTTTTCTCTATATGTTCTCTTTTTCATTCCTGTAAGTCTACCCTTGTTACACACAAAAAAAGTGTTTGATTCTCATTCCCCACTCTCTCTCATTGTTCCTCTCTCTCTTGAGGATACTGCTCTTTTCCAATGTCTTACTTTCCCTCCTCCAAATGTTGTCACTTTTTAAAAAAAAAAACCGCTCAGCCGATCTTCTCTTCCTCCAACCCTCTTAGAGAAAAAAAGCTTAAGGGTCAAAAAATAGCAAGTAACAGCTACATGAATGCAACACTGCCCACTTGCTTCCAGCTCAGAAAAGGTTTGCTCCTCACAGTTCACTTGGCCAAATGTTTTGATTACAGCCCTTGTTTGACAGTACAGAGATAATTCTAGAAAGTATAGTCTTTCCATAGGTCATTTTTAAATTGGTTTTAGTTCTTTTCACTCTCTCACTTCTATTTCTAGTAATCTTATTGCAGCAATATCTCTTCTCTGTATTCCTTCTTCTGGTTCTTTAGCCTCTAGTCCAGCTGACTGACCCACTTCCATTGCTTGCTTGAGTATTGGAGTTAAGCAGTAACTTTCTTGTCATTACTTCAGAGTTTCTAACAATGGTTCTGCTTAACCACCTCTTATCCTTTCTGAAAGAACTGAGTACTGGGCCCTTTTCTTTTCATCCCTGACATTCTCCCTTTTAGCTCTTTTATCTGCTTATTTCCTCTCACATACCACATTTATATTGAGTTGCAACTATACTCACCTACACCCAAGCCATTTCTTCTTTTCATGTTCCAACCCCCTGCGGTTTTCTGATACCCTTGTATTCATATGAATCATATCCATTTTCTCAAACTTAATTTGGGTCAAAATTGAGCTTCTGATTTTTCCTCTTATGCAGAACTTTCTCTTGCGCGTGTTCATATTGTTTTTTCTCCTCAAGCTTAAAATCTAGGCATTCTCATTTCCTCCATATGTCCATGGTCTTTCAAAGTCTTAACATTTAAGGCAAACCATTCACTACCAAAAGAAGTAGACTGCACTTATTCATGGTCATTATTATTTCCTCCATTTTCTGCACAGATAAATTCTAGCATTCTTCTTGTTGGTATTGCTGTTTCTGCTCTCAAAATTCTATAGTCTGTATTCAACTCTGCCTCCTGCCTGATATATTCTACTTGCCTTTCAGCTCATGCAATTCCCAACCCCACTCTGGTTATACTGCTCCTGTCACTTGGTTCCTCTTCCTTCTCATCAGTGCTTTAAGCTACTTGTATTTAAATAATTTTGCATTATCTTTTCGCCTCTCTATCATCTCTTATTTCTATACACACTTCTTCCTAAAACCTTCACTCTAAAGGTACCAATTTCCTAGTTAAACCTAAGTACACTTTTTCTATTCCCCACCTACTTCCATTTCTCGTTCCCTGGAGTGCTCTTCCATTTAACAGCTGACTCTCTTTTACAATGAAGTAAAAACTCCTTTACATTCTTGCTTCTCCCAACTGCTGCTCTTCAACCCCTTTTTACCGTTCTTCCATTTCCTCCCTAATATCATCGTGCCTTTTTGTTAGATTGCAAGCCTACAGACAAAGCTTGCTTAATTTGTGCGCAACTTGCTAATTTATATGGCATTAGGCATATTTTGAAGGTGATACTAATGGGGTTTTCCCCCTTCCATAAGATCTACATACCTCCTGATTGTAATAAAACCTCAAAGCGGTTTACAAAAGGGCAGAGCGGTATATAAAAAGTGTGAGCTGGAGTGGGAAATTGATCAAATGCAGATCTAATCACACGATGCAGGAAATGACAGCTAGTTAAGAATAAGAAGATATTTTCAATGTACATATTCTAAACTAGCATCATTTTATTTTAGCAGCTTCTGCATCCCAGGGCTTCTTCTAATGCAGTGGATTCACTACTACGAAGTTTTACTGCTCAAATGAACAAATGACTTGCAGAAGCATATTTCACTCTCACAAAAAGTATTATTAGACCTGACCCCCGCTTTAAGCTTAATTGCTTTTAATTTATTCCTATACAAAATACAATGCTTTAGTATTTCTTAAGTGTCTTTTCTTCCCCAAGCTATTCATTACTTACATTATCTAAATTGAGAGGAACATATTCATTTAACCCACTGCACTGTAGGGGAAGGCAGCACAATGATTCCATCTAGTGTGATGAGAATGCTATCCCCAGTTCTGCTCTGGAAAGTTGGGGGAACTCCAACAACAGATTTAGGGAGCACACAGGGGGAGGAGGGGCACTGATGGAACCTTAGTTTTAATGCTATGTTCAATACAACTCAAAGTCTCTTAGGAATAAAAGCATGTTTGTGTACGGGGGAAAATACATAGATAAGGGAACTGTGGGGGTTTTTGTTTTTAGAGAAACCTTCTCTGATATATAAACTTTTAGCATGTAGAAAACGACATGCTTTCTTGTACACTGACGTGGTGATACTATGTTAATGGGAGACACTTTATAAATATTTTAAATAAATAAATAAAGATTAACAACAGCATTTATTGTGCTATTACTGCTTTATTAACTGAGCACTGGAAAAGTTCGAGGAGTGCTCACTTAGTGAAGTTTGTGTGATTAAATGCCTGTACCAGTTTGATCTTCCCTCCCTACTGGATCAGTTTGCCTAGAGCCATTTTGTACCCAGATGTTAAACCAGGGATGACAATACAGAAGTTTAATGGGCAGCATTCAGCTACATTTTGCTCATTTCTGTGGGTCTACTCTGAGGAAAGCTTAGTTGAATACCACCTGATATAGTTTCCAAACAGAACGAACTCTTGCTCAATACTTTCCAGTCTATTTCATAGACCAGAGACCAGAAAATGAACAAGTTTTGGAACAAAGAGGCTAAACCATTATTTAAAATGTTGACTGTGTATAAAATGCCATGCAGTACCTTTTAGGTATTCAATTGTTAACAAGAAGAAGCAAACATACCTCAACTTCCTGATGACGTAAGCATAATAAATGAGGAAACATAAAAGAATGAATTTAAATATTGGGAAAGAATGCAAACATTTTTCAGCCCCCCCCCCAACAATTCAAAGATACATTTGATGCAAGACAAAATTTAAAATCAGAATATCCATTTATACTTTCTAAATTCCATTGCAAGTCATCTAGCTATTTCCATTACCTAAATAAATATACAGTTCTGTAGGCAATAAAATACTATTTATAAAAAAAAACCTGTAATAAAATGTCATGCTTGACAAGTATAGGAAAACTAAACAGAAATGAGCTTATCTTTCATGAGCTCTTAATGTTATGTTGAATGATTTTGCCATAGTTGTGGATAAACCTAGACCTGAATTTTTAAAGTCCTATGTTTTGTGAAGTTAGAAAGGGTAGGGGGAGGGAGAAAACCCCCCAATGCTAATTACAATTAGAACTATACTCCCTAAAAGTAATTGATCAGTAGTGGCCTCAGTAGGGTCTTTGCCCATCTGAGCATTTGGAATCTTAATTCACTAGTATGAGTGGCTAGTAAAGGTAATGGGACTCCTGACCATTAAGTCCAGTCGCGGACGTCTCTGGGGTTGTGGCGCTCATCTCACTTTACTGGCCGAGGGAACTGGCGTTTGTCCATAGACAGCTTCCAGGTCATGTGGCCAGCATGACAAAGCCGCTTCTGGCGAACCAGAGCAGCACACGGAAATGCTGTTTACCTTCCCGCCAGAGGGGTACCTATTTATCTATTTGCACTTTGACATGTTTTCGAACTGCTAGGTTGGCAGGACCTGGGACCGAGCAACAGGAGCTCACCCCGTTGCGGGGATTCAAACCGCTGACCTTCTGATTGTCAAGCCCTACGCTCTGTGGTTTAGACCACAGCACCACCTTTACCTTTCTTTCTTTACCTTTACATCAACAGTACATATTATTTAGACATGTAACATTTATGTAATGAAACCAGCAAGGTGAGAGGATTATAAACCATTGGGAATAAGAAATAAATTGTAATATATTGAAACATACCAATTTTAAATGTTTAAAATTTTCTTTAAAACATTTGCAATGCAGTACCAAGCTTTAATTTAAACAATATTAGTAGTTGTATGCTATCTACTAAGTATATCAATAGTTATAAATCAGATATATGAAGAATATGTTAATCTTAGTGGTGTGCAGGGATCCAGATGAATCCCAAGCAGAATGCTTTGGAGGGATAATAATGTTGTTCAAGGTGAAACAGGATCTGTCCAACATGCCCTTAACCAAAGCAATGTCCCCTGAAGCATTTTGTAGTGCACTGGGGATGTGGGTGTCAAAGACACAATTACAGCGCATCTGCTAAAAAGTCAAACTATGTATTTAAGCTTACTATAGGGGGGAAATGTGAAAGGGAGGGTTCCAAACCAGATTACAAATCTATTTTGTAATCTGAGGGAATAATTTTAGCAGTGCTCTTCCATCACAGTGCTTTGGGATGAAGAGGTGCTTATGAAATAAAGAGCTTTGCTCTTCAGTGTTTCTTTCTCTTTTGAAAGTCCTGTCTCTAAGGAGCAGGATGCAAGAAGAGTTCTGGTGGGATTCTCTGGAAGTTTCTTTTGTGTTCCTCATTCCAATCAATACACCCAAACTCTTGTTGCCTACCTTTCCCAAGCTCTTCTTTTCTTATTTATTCTACTTTGACTTACTTTTACTGCAGTTGGCTTTTTGAGTCCAAGTGTATTATGGCAGCAGTACTCATTCTTGCTCAGTCATAGTATGGGATAGGAGAATCTGTCCATTTTTGTTTCTTTCGCTTTCTCATTTTTCGAATCTTAAGTTCCGTTCTCCACTTTTGCACATCAAGTAGTGAATGTTTTCTTTCAAAAGTTCTCAGCAGCTTTGGGTGCTGGGAAGAATTGCTCTATTTGCAAATCCTTGTTTTGCTGATTTCATTTAATATTTTAATTTTCTGAGATTGTTAATTTGAGGTTGTCATCAGCTGTACGCCATGATCATCACAATTATAACAAATAAAGGCTTGACATATCTCGCTTTGCATGTCACGAGTCTATCTCATATATTAGTTTCACCTTTTAAATTGAATTACTGAAATAAATGAACTTTTCCATGATATTCTAATTTTTTGAGTTTCACCTGTATTTCACACACTTGTCTTCAGAACATTATACTTGCTAATGTAAGACACCAGAGTGAAAGCTTTGAAGGTGGGCGTGGGTAGGAGCATTAATAATGTTCAATATACACATACCAAGTGGCATAGCACCATCAGCATTTATTAAAATAATGTTTGTTCCACTCTTCATCTTAAAAAGGCCCCTGGAACAGCTTATAGATTGCTTAAAAAGATTTCAGCCCATATTTTGTCCCTTACCATGTGAAGGGTGAAATTAGCTTTAACTTCTCCTGCAACTATCCTAGACATAGAGATCACAACAGAAGTAAAGTCAAATCAAATCACAAAAAATTACTTGCTCAGATTAACTTTGATGAGTTCCAAATTTATGCAACTCCACCCAGAATCTCATTCTTGTTTTTTAACTTCTGCTTTATAAACCTGATAATTAAACTCCTTGAAGCAAGTAAACTCTTTATTACACAGGAACACATTTCACAGACGTTTTGCAAACTTGTCAAAAAAAGGAAGCTTACATAAAATGCTTAGGTTATGAATAGCAAAAACATTAGCTAAATAGGACTATAAATGTTGGATAAATTGCAGTTATCCATTGTACACTAATCTAGCAGCAATAAGATGAATAAAAGAGCTCTAGAGCGAGTGTACTACTCTTGATACATTCTCATATTTGGGGACTGAAATGCTAATCTTAATTTTGCATTAAGTAAATGGCAAGAAATGGCCTTTTGTGCATCAGTGTCCTGGAACAGCAGACCAAGGCCAGGTGACCATTACAGTGGTGCCTCGCAAGATGAAAAGAATCCGTTCTGTGATTCTCTTCGTCTAGCGGTTTTTTCGTCTTGCGAAGCAAGCCCATTGACGGATTAGCGGATTAGCGCTATTAGCGGCTTTTAGCGGCTTATCGGATCAGCTGATAAGCGGCTTAGCGACTTAGAAAAAGGGGGGGGGAAGGGAAAGAACCCGCAGGAACTCGCAAGACATTTTCGTCTTGCGAAGCAAGCCCATAGGAGATTCGTTTTGCGAAGCACCTCCAAAACGGAAAACTCTTTCGTCTAGTGAGTTTTCCGTCTTGCGGGGCACCACTGTACTTTCCAGGTAGATCAATAATATCATAGGAGCTGAAGCAGTGATAGCAGCTGAGGCAATCAGCCAATCAGGAGAGTGACTGTGGAATTTAAATGAGCTGCTGACAGTTTAACAGGCAGATAGGGACTTTCTGTCTGAGCGGTCTTCTTAGCGCGTATCTGTCAGGAGGGACAGATAGTGAATTGGCTCTCAAAGATAGGGATTTGACTCTCAGTGGGAGAGGGACTAACAGTGTGGACAGTTGGGATCAGAACTGGGAGCAGTTAGCTAGGCAGGGCAACCCAGTTTTCATTCCCCAAGGGCAAGTTAAATTCAAGAAAAGGATGAGTGGGTGTTGCTGGTTAGAACACTGATAGACTTTGGGGGGGTGTTGTCTACCTTTGACTTGGTTTGTAAAAGACTGCTGTTTAAAAGTTCCTATGTAAAGAGTTTGTATTTTAAACTAAGTTTTGTACCACACTTTTGAAACCAGAAAATGTTAAGCATTCATTGACTGTAATTAAATAAAAAAATAGTTTTGTTCCATAAATGCCTCCTCGTGCTTTGAACGTCCGAGCTGAGAGTGAGTTGTCACTGGGTAGCCTTCACGGAAATACTACACCTTGCTGTTGTTAAAACATGAATGCTGACTCAAACAGTTAACTGTAGACCTCTGCTCTGTGGGTGCAGTGAAAACTTTTATCTAGTAGAACACACATAATATCATTCACAATACCCAGCATCCATCTTTGTTGAGGCTGTTTGTTACACCTGTGCTTTTTGATGCCCTTGCTTTGTAATATTGAAAATCATCTCAACATCAAAGAAAGGTTGGAGCAGCTGCTTGTTGAAACCAACCTAGCCTATACCATAAACATCTCCCCAAGGTCTAATGCCCATTTAAAGCAAACTCTAGTACCAGCAAATTACACATTTCCCCCTCTTAATTCAAATGGAGATTTCCCAGTTGAGCCTGCTCTAGTAAGAGAGGTTAGTCTCTCAACCTTCTAAGCACATTGTAATTTTCCTAGCTATCATTTTCTGCCCTGTCTCTTGGGAGGTGGAGAATATTCATTCAATTAGGTTGGTTTCCACAGTGAATGAATTGCATATACTATTGAGATATTTCTTGAAATCCCTCCATCCACCCTTTGGCAGAAGGAATAATTGAAGACATGCTGATACATTTGCCAAGGCAGTTGGAAGTCAGGTGATACTACTTGTGCACATGAAAAGATAATGCAAAATATATATGGCAGGGACGATTTTGGATAGCAGTACAGATCTGGGGGAATCAAGATCTCTGCGGTTGCTGCACCTCAATTGCTTACGAAATTTTAGTAGAGTCACCAGTTTGAAGATGCTTTGGGTATGCATTTGAATGTGTCTATATGTATAAATGCTTGCTTTTCATAAGTTTATAAATATATAAATTTTGTTTACTTTGTTAAACAATGAAGATAAAATCATACACTTCTGCACAGTATGACAGTGAGTCTCTCTTATTTGGGATCTAATAATTAACCAGACTATTCCTCTAAGCTTCTTCCTTTTTAACATACTTCATTTCCGAGGCCTTTTAAAATTATGGACTCTTCCCGCAGATAAAATGTTTGTCTCTTCACTAACTAGGCGAAACTGACAGTCCAAACCCTGGCTACTTCTCCTCTGCAAAGCAGAGGATAGCATGGGATCCCCAGCTGTAGCAGTCCAATATACAAACCCTCTCAGGCCCGGTCAAGTTGCATAACAGTCTAAGGCTATGATGTCAAGGTGATTTTAAAGGTTTATAAGATTTGATGCTTTTGAGCATTCTTGCATTGGTTTTTTTCTTTCAACATCCGATAGCAACACCCTAAAAATTCTCATCGATTTTGGGGGTGAGCAAGACTGTGTTCACATATCCCTTACAAAGACATGGGTTAGGAACCCTAATTAGGTAGACAGCCACTGTGGTGAAGAAGTGATGTATGGGGCAAGAGTTAAGTATCCCTCCTCTCACCTATACTATCTTCCCTGAAAATTGTGTCTTTCCAAAGCCATTTCCTAGAGGAGCTTAAAACTGTGGGATTAGTTGGATGAGAACTTCCCTGGAACCACCATTGGCTCACTGCTTGTTTGCAGAACCTGTTCATGGCACTCATAGGTCTTTTGGTGGCTGCCGGCTGCCATTTCTTCTCTAAGAAAACCCTAAAGATTTTCATGAAGCAGAACTGCTCTTTACAGAAACCATGTTGATTTGTCCTCAGCAAGGCCTATATACTTAGAATTTGAGATTCAATAATGCCTTTCACTAACGTAATGACAGACTTTAACAGGCCTGTAATTTCTTGGTTTTCCCATGAATGATATCTAAATATATGAGGTCAAAGAAGAACATAAAATTAAAACCTCATTCACTATTGAGCTACCCAGAGCAAGTAACAAGGGTAACAATGGCTAGTAATGAAATATATGTCCATAGTTTTTGCTTTGTGTTATGGAAGCAACTCAAAGTTTTGCTTTTATTGGCTTAACTCTTAATCATTTTGAGAATAATTAATATCAGATAAAACGAGTGCTCTCCAGAAGTCATGGTTCCCTGCAAGTTAAATTATAAATCAAATTGTAATTATGTTCCACAAAGAACTACAAGCCCCACTGGTTAAAATCTATAGGGAAACAAATACCAGTCAAGTACAACCAGTTTATCTCATTTTGACATTTAGTGTTACAAGTGTTCTACCTCAATGGAGATAACTGAAAACACTATGTGGAAAGTTTTTCAAGGAGTTGTATAAATGACCAACTAATTTCTGCTGTTTGTGATAGACAAATATTTAAAAATGCACACAAATTTCAGCTTTAAGGATGGACTACAATATTGTGTGGCGAGGCCCTGGACCCCCTAGCTCTCGCCAAAATAAATACACCAACACAAGTATATGGGTTAATGGGATAAATAAGGCCACAACTTTATTGGTTACAAATGTGAGCGGTTTGGCTTAGGCAATTGGGTGAAGCAAGACTATATCCTGACTCCTGCCTGACTGCAGGAAGTCTCTTAAGGGTCAACCACTGAAAGGGGGAGCCCTATGATGTACATAATTTAAGAGCACCCCCAGGGTCACCACTGGGGTCGTGGCATGACCCTAGCCCATGCCCAGGCTTTGGACAGGAACCACACCCCCAGATCCCTTTAACGGGATCCCCTTAACGAGAAGGGGCAGGTGGAGGCAACAACCTCTCCTCCCATAATAAGGCTTACCCAATACCTAACCTTACAAAGTTGTGACAATTGCTACTTGGTAGGTGAAAACCAATTTTGCCAAGTGGAAAAATTCATACCTGGCCCCGACAACTAGGTGACTAATATAAGACTCCAGGGTTGCTGCGAGGACCCGGATTCCCACCCGCAAAGCAACCCCTCCTAAAAGGGGGAGCTGACTAATGCAAAGGAGATTGTCTCATCAGTGCAAACGTTTATGTTTGCCCAATGAGACAATCTCCTCTCTCCTTCTCCTGCATGCTGTTCTGGGATTCTTCTGACCCTTTGAAGCAGATGTGGGGGAGCTGTGGGGGCGCAAGAGAGGAGAGAGGGGGAAAGGTCTATTGCATTAACTTCTGTTAGTACGTGTTAGTTGAATCTGGCCCTAATTTTTCCTTCATCAAAGATCATACAACACTCTGAACAATACAGTACCATTGTCATGCACTTTACCTAAACATATAGCACTATCTATGTTCTATCTATCTATGTTCTATCAGAGCAGTTTTATGATATGAAACAGACTTAAAAATGGTAATGACTCTACACCATGGAATGAATGGTTATTTGATGCAGGGATTTTTAGGAATTGGACTCATGGTCATCTAATCAGATGAAGATGCATGCAGAGTCAGGCTTATAGTCTATATCTCCAGGGTCCCAGGATAGGGATCTTTCCCAACTCTACTTGCTGTAATGGGAGATGTTGGCTTTTGAACCTAGCATACGAAGCATGTGCTGCTCCTTGCCCACCACAGCGCTCAGATCACTTCTGCCTGAAAATTCTTCAGGATTCAAAAATTTGTGAATATTCATTACTCACAAGACTCTTCCTGTCTCTTTTTACTTCTCCAGTAAGTAAAGTAGCAAAAAGTGATCTCATATGAATATGGATGCCATGAAGACTATGCATCTATGGGGGAAAGATTTTTTTCTCTCCTTTGGAGGTATTTCCTACATGAGGTATTAAAAGGAATAATAATAATAATAATAATAATAATAATAATAATAATAATAATAATAATAATATATTTATGCCCCCGCCCATCTGGCTGGGTTTCCCCAGCTACTCTGGGTGGCTTCCAATCGAATATTAAAAACAAAATACAACATTAAATATTAAAAACTTCCCTAAACAGGGAACAACACAGTAAAAGCAACAACACAGTAATGAGCATATTTCTCCAGGATGGACAGAAAAGGTGAAGACACTTCAAAATGGTAAGTTTCATTTTTGGTGCAAAATAAGGATGACAAGCATTCTGTCTGATTTTTGACATTTTCCCCTAGCACAAAGCACACTGTTATTTTGCAAAGCTACTTTTTGTTCTCTTTGCAAGAAGGATGTGTTCACATATGATCTGCGGCAGCGGCAGAATGAGCACATGCATTGCTAGATCACACAATACTTTCTTCTTACAGTCACAAGGATATACAAGCTACTGTTCTCACTGTGCAATTTAACTATAAGATCTCACATAAGAAGAATAAAGTGCAACCCTAAGCAAACTTATCCAGAATTAAATCTTTCTGAATGCAGATGGTCATTTCTATTCACTTGCGCACATTTACACAGGCAATGACTTGCTGGTGTCTCTTTCCTCTCCTACCTCCAGCTTCTTTCAATAAACTGGAAAAACTTCTGGGCTACTGTATCCGTACTTGTAAGGATCCTAAGCACTAACTAGTTGCATGAGAGACTGGGTAAATATGCCATGACATGTTTGTTAGTTTTTAAAGTGTAATCTTTATTTTTAACTGATCCTGAAACAGCGAGAAAGAAAGAGAGACTAAGTGGTCCTGAAGCCAGTATACCTCTATCAGTTATGTGCCTGAGCTTTGGGATTGTGAAGGTAGCTTCCAGATCTGGACCAGATTTGTCTGTGCTAGCCTACTGAACATAATGGAATTTAAAGGCTTCCTCCCAGTCTGAAAATGAGATGCCATGTGGTTAGCAGTTAAATATAGTTGTTGTTGTTGTTGTTGTTGTTAAGACATCAGCCTTAGCTTCCACTTTCCTGGCCTTGTAGAGCTTGAGCCAACATGAGATAAACTTAACTTTCTTATTAAACTAGTAGGGTGTTTCCCCCCACTGAATAACAATATAAAACATATTTTCAAACTTTAACTAAGACGGGCAACCTTTTTCTGATCTAGAACATAGTTCCTTAACCAGCCAACCGTCTTATGACATATTAAATTGTAGGCTCCAGCTAGGGATGGGTGACTCTGTCAATTTCAGTCTTTCTAATTTTTCATTTTACCAGTCTTAGGTTCACCTCTCCACATTTCCACATTGGTTTGTGTTTTCTTTCTTTCTTTCTTTTTTAGGAAAGTCCTTGTGAAAATCATCAACAATTTATTGCGAATTTCTGCTACTATACACATTTCTTCACATCCCTTTCACTAATATATGCATTTATACGCACTGTTTACCCCAGTATATGAATTGTTGTACATATTACTTGAGTTGGACAACTGCACTGCAAAATTTGGAGAAGTGTGAATTTCAAAGGATGGCTATGTTTCAGTTCACTTCAGTGTGAATTAGGTACATCCACCTTTAAATGCAAACTGAATCTAATTTCTCCCCCACCCTTGTTTCTGGCCCATTAATGCTACTGCTATGACATGTTTGTTAGTTTTTAAAGTATCACGGGAATATTTGTTGTTTTTCCTGTAACAGTTTACCATTGCTTTCCTTCTATAATTTGTCACTTTTGCAAATTAGATCACTTTCAGCATTCTGTATGATTTGTTTCCACAAACCTTGTGTGGAGGTGATAAACTGGCTACTGTTTATAGAATATTCATTGAGATTTGATTGTGGAGAGCTTACAGGACCTAACAGCAAAAAATAATAATCCATATTTATTTTTTATTTTTGGAAGTGAGTTCATTGCATAAGCTTGCCAAATCCACTTTGATTCTGCCAGCCATGGCTATCATAGATACATGATCAATTCCCCTGCTTAGTTCATCATGCTTACTGAATTAGTCTTATTATCAAGTATGTTTAATTAGAAATGCTTTCCTTTGAAAAACAACAACCCTGCCACCATAGCTACTGTCGCTTGAATACTTAACTTTGATAGCTCATAAAAACTACATAATCAGACAATACTTTTGTAGCTGCTGAATTATTCCTGAATCTTATTTCCCAACTTAACTTATTGCTTTTAATATTAAATTTATATCTTTCCATCTCCTGGAATGGAAATCTCATTTAATCTTTTTTAGCCCGTTATTAGGTGTGAACTCATGTTTTCTCACAATACCAAGGCTCACTGTCTTCTGTAATGGCAGTGATGAATTATGCTTTCAGCTTGGCCAGTGCTGAACACACTGTAAGAAAGATGAAGAGCCTGAAAAAATGCCAGCTCTGGAAGGAGAAAGTGTTGAAGGCAGTACTCTGAAAGGAGGGTGTGTGTGAAAATGCTTCAAGGGTTTTAATGCAATAGCCAGGTAACAATCTATTCCAAGATGAATAGCTCCCCAAGTTACTGCTTGCTATTCTACTCACCAGCACCTTTCCAGCATGTGTTGCTATCTGATGATCACTATTGTCCTTGTCCCTACCAACCCTTAATTCCTATTGTTTCTCCAGAGTTCTTTCAGAACTGGGATCATAAAACACCAATCCTGACAGATCTACATTGGCTTCCTGTTTGCTTCCAGGATGACCTATGAAGTCCCCAAACAGTTGGGGAACCAGATATCTGAAGGAATGCCTCTCCTTCTATCAACATGCCTGGGTCCTACCACTGAGGGGGAAATACATCAGTTCATCACATGGGACTTCTCTGTGGTAACACTTTGACTCTAGAATAACCTCCCCTAGAATCATATATGATTTTGGCACCAGGCAAAGACCTATTCATTTTTCTGTGCACTTATGCCATCACTGCATTTCTGGTAGTTCTAATGACTGACTGAACTTTCAATGCTGTATCTTTAAGTGTCTGGAATGGTTCTTGTGCAATTATATTGTAACCGACCACTGGAACACATCAAAAAGGCTGAAAATATACTTAATAAATAACTTTCCTCCTCTTATTTTCCTCTAAAGTTTGATAATATTATTACTGCTCTGTCTAGATGACTTTGCTGGGTAGCTTTTAATGCCTCTCTACATCCATTCACAAATTTAATATCATGCTAAGTTCTGTCATTATCACCTTATCATCATCTCAAAATTAATAGGTAGAACAGTGCCACCTCTAACACAGTGCCACCCCTAACACAAATCTGCACAGAAATTATTGCTTCTGGCAGGTGAGATGCCTAGATTCCTTGTATGCCTGAAAACTTCCCAGCAGAAAGCTTAGCAGTAAAACATTGGTCAAGATGAATCCATGTTACTGTATTAATACAAGTAGCACAAGCGGAATCCATTTTATTTTTTGATAGCCATGTCAGAGACAAGAGCACACCATGCACACCAAGCCAATAATTTAAATGAAAAGGTATGGGAATTTGCACAGAGATAGCCCACCCAACTCCTCCATCAATAAACAGCAACAAATTATCCAGCAGGAAACTACAATCTTAAACTTCCAACAATAGCTGGATCATTATGAATTCTAGATGACAGTCAACTAGTATCAGGTTCACATGTGAACTTTGCGTGTAGACTAGTACACAAAGCAAATTTGATTCAAGGATCTTTAGCTATGGTCACTTAGTACTGCTCCACACATTTTATAATTATACAGACCTTCACTGATAGTAGAAAACACTGATATTAGAAATCTGATGAAGGTACTTGAATACTTAGGTTGCTCTGAGTCAGGAAACTAATCAGTTAATAAACTTCTTCCTGCTGCTGATTAGAAATCAGACTAGCATACTAACTGGATAAGAGACTGAACCATAGTCACTTGTAGCCCATGACCACTGCTTTCTGTTGGGTTTGATACCTGCTGGAGAAATAAAGGGAAGCCATAAGAGATATGAAAGGGGGGACTCAGTGGACTGGCACATGATCTAAAGGTGCCAGTCCAGTGAAATAGGCAAATGTTTTTATTATCTTGCCTTGTAAGAGTAAATTAAAACCATATTCTTATTTAGACTATTGAAGTTTTATATCAACTGGTTTCTTTGCTCAGATTCTTTCCCAAACTTTACTGCTTCCAAACTCTGCCACATCTATATTTGTGGCCTTAATTTCTTACACACACACACACACACACACACACACACACTCGCTTTAATTAGATTTTTCTATTTTTCCAATTGAATATCCTGGTTCTCCTGCTACTAAAGTGGTACCTTGGGTTACATACGCTTCAGGTTACAGACTCCGCTAACCCAGAAATAGTACCTCGAGTTAAGAACTTTGCTTCAGGATGAGAACAGAAATCGTGCTCTGGCGGCGTGGCAGCAGCAGGAGGCCCCATTAGCTAAAGTGGTACCTCAGGTTAAGGACAGTTTCAGGTTAAGTACGGACCTCCGGAACAAATTAAGTACTTAACCTGAGGTACCACTGTATATGTGTTCCCTTTATGCCTTCTTTTTATGCATCTCCTCAGTCTTTGTGTTCTTACACTAACAGCCACACAGACTTTCACATGCTGCATGACAGAATGTTCTGTCTCCTTGCCCTCAAAAGAGTTAAGTAGCAGCCTCAAAGAATGTGGCAATGGGAGACCAGGATCTTGTGGAAGAACCAATCATAAGGTGGCCTGCTGGTCTATTTAAGGATGCTAGTTGAGCCTCACTCCTTAACATTCACTTTTGTGGCAAAAGGCAATTTACCTCATACAGGAAGGAACACCTAGAGTGTGAGGACAAAGCTTTATATCTTGAATCATTTTGTGAAATCACTATTTTTTGTTTCATTCCATGAAGTACTTCACAGTTCATGCTTTGTTGTTGTACCACTAATGCCTGCCATATTGTTGTCCATTCATCTAGAGCTGACACCAGAACTAACATGGGAACACATGTACACAATTCCCTACTCCTCTTCTCCCACACACAATGAGTTGTCATAAAATAGAGGGAGGCCTCTCTTCACATAAATATGTGTGATTATGGGCAGGAGAAGCACTTTCCCATCTTTTTTGGTAGTAGGTTCCCAATCACATTGAGGAAAGGAAGTATATATCAATATGCTAGTTCTTTTAATCTGCTAAATTTGTTTTTCATGCAGTACCATCACCCCTGGCCTTTGAGGAAGTCTCCAGCCATGCTCCTTAGGAATCTAGATGAAGCTTGGGCTAACACAAAACCTTGTGGTTGTGTCAAACAAATAAGGGCCATGTCAATATTTCAAGGTCTAAAGAGAAACAAGAATGGCTAGAGGTGATCACGATTGGCTCTAGATCACCTGGAACTGTACTGGCCTACTGCAGCCACTGTAATGCTGGCTTGTTGACTTCACCTATGTTACCATTATTTTTATTATTTTTAGGCTGCGCGCTATCAAAAATTATCATTCTTTGTAGAAATTGATTGTTCCAACTGTGTGAAGTTGATCTGAATATCTACCACATGCAATTCCAGATAGGTGAATTAAGTGAACTGGCCTCCAAATGTTTGAAAGTATATTTATATGCACTTGCTGATACGTATCTGGACTTTCAAATTGCAAGGCAGAAAATAACTGAAATGTATTAGCAGTGTCTGTTGTAGCACCTGTGTGGGAAGACTAATAATGAATGACAAAAAGTTATAAGCCATAAAATTGCATGGTGTCATCTGCTTGAGGCGATAATATTCCCAAGATAAACTTTTTGTAAGCTTGAACAGTGTTTGAATTTGAAAGAGCTTGCTAGAATAGTCAATAAAGAGGAAATAAAAATAAGATAAATAGACAAAAAGCATAATATACTGGTTCAGTGGATGTACCACTAAACTACAATAACGATTGCAGTGAGACTCAAATGCAAAGGTTGTTAGTATCCACAGAGCAGAATTACCGTGGAGACAGATTCAATTTTATTGGGGCGGGGAGAGGGGAGTAGAATATGACTACCTACTTTTATCATAGTCTGTTCCTCATGAGCGCTCTACGTTGCAGAGTATAAAGGTAATTCCCAATCCTTTGAGCTGCAGCTATTGAATGACAATTCAATTTGTATTCAGTGTGAAAATGACTGGCTAAGTGGTTAATGCTCAAGACCACAATTTTGATAGGAGATTAGCTAGGCCTCTGAATATGGACAAACATTGCATTTGGGTGGTAGACATAACATGGGCTTTTTTTGTTCCCTGTTATCTTCCTGAAAGAAGATAAAGGAGGGAGTTTCACTTTTTCATGTTAGTGATCAGGACAAAACCGAATGAATGCTCGTACCATTGTTAGCAGGGTCAAAAGGACACCCCATTTCTTCATTCAAGACTGGGAATGGCAGTGCCCACATATACGTCCATTAATAATACAATAGCATCCCAGATATTCCATCAACAGAATGCAGTTAATGTGCAGAAATGTCAGGGTAATGGGGTAAAGACAAAAATGTCCAGAACCATGTTGGCTGGAATAAATCAACCACTTAAAAATATATGTGATTTCACATCATTAATTAGGAAGTATAGCCCAATATTCTGTTTGTATTGTTACCTTTTTTTTTTTTTACTGAATAGTTAGATTATCTACCCAGGTAAAAAACAAGTCATAAGAGAGTCTTATCAAGTTGGAGCAAGCGTTCCACTTAGCAGACTTGCACCAACAATGGAGGAAGATCAATTTTCACCAATTCCTCTTTCCCCAGTGGCCCCAAACAGTTCCAGATGAAGAATGAACCCTCCTAATCAGCATTAGAGACTGTGCAAGGGTATGAAAAGAAATCAACAAAAATTATCTCATCCAATAAAGAGTCTATGGACAAATTATATATATATTTAACTTAACCTTATAATAAATTCTTGCTCTTTAAAAAAGAAAAAGCTTCCTTAATTTCACCTATTTTTATATTAGCCTAGTTAATAAGGCATAGCAATGAGATTGATCCACAACTGAGTCAGTCTTCAACCAAGTATGCCACATAATCCCGTATATACTAGAAGACGAGACAAAACAATGGGTACACCTGGAGAGGGACACAATTGAAAATACCTGCACCACAGCATACCCATAACTCCCAAACAAACTAAAGAAAATTCCCACAACACTAAACAGGTTCACACAGACCATGCTTAAAGCATGGAAAATGGAAGTAGGTAAACGGTCCCCACCCCATCCCCACAAATTCCCCTGGCACATCACCCATTGTTCCATCGCGCAGCACAAAACCTCCAGATAAAAACCCGGCAAACCAAAGGGAAACGGGAAAGGGATGGTATTCACAATATACAAAATACTTACTCCAAAATCCCACAAACAACCATCTGACTTTTAGAAGACATCTGAAGGCAGCCCTGTTTTATCACATTATTATTAGTAGTAGTAGTAGTAGTAGTAGTAGTAGTATTTACTATTACTACTACTAATAATAATAATAATATTGTGTTGGGAGCCACCCAGAGTGGCTGGGGAAACACAGCCAGATAGGCGGGGTATAAATAATAAACTATTCTTATTATTATTAAACTTAAAAAACAGAGCAAACAGCAACAAAAGTGGAGATTTAGCTCTTCAACAACTAAAAACAGCTTCCTTGTACAAAAGTTGCACATTTCTTTAATCCAGTACAGACAAGCAATGAAGTCTGATCACAGAGAAAAAAATGTCATTCTGTTGAACTTTCCAGAATACATTCCTCTGTGTTTCAGTGATAAAAGGTCAGGGTTTCCTTTCTCCTCAGCATAGCCTGACCTCTGACACAAGGAAATCAAATGAAACAAAATATTATTTCAGAAGGCTTCCTAACCAGATAGCTATTGCTCAAGAGAATATAGAGCTCCCGAATCACCAAGAAGCAATTTTCAACTTGAAGTTATAAAGACAGAAATGTCTTCCTGTTTTTGAGACATTATAGTTACTACCTGCAAAAAAGATTGAAAATCAGGAGGTGTGTCAAACAAACCAAAACAGCTGTTGAAAATCCAAAGGTGAGAATGTGATATTTAAGAGCAGCAGAACTTGTCAAACACGAGAAGCCTGGAATTCTAATAAGCTGTTAACTTACACTTAGGGCTTGAAACAATTGATTCTTCTATTTTTAGCAAAACATAGTAAACACTAATATGCAGTTGTCCTATTAAAACACACTTCATATGTTCTCTCACCAGGGTGGTTAATACAATCTTCCTGGATCCTCTTACATCACGCTAGGACCATGTATATAGCTCCTGCCATGCAATTACAGTGGTACCTCAGGTTAAGTTCTTAACCTGAAACTGTTCTTAACCTGAAGCACCACTTTAGCTAATGGGGCCTCCTGCTGCCGCCGCACCGCCGGAGCACGATTTCTGTTCTCATTCTGAAGTAAAGTTCTTAACCTGAAGCACTATTTCTGTAACCTAAAGCGTATGTAACCTGAAGCGTATGTAACCTGAGGTACCACTGTACTTCAAACAGCATGTTACTCCCAATATATCATAGTCACGAGTAACCACAGTTAGGAACTCCTTTCTAGAATTGAGTTGAGGAAACGAACCACAGAGGAAGTCAATGCCACACCAATAAGACAATTTGTTAAAGGGGTATAATGCACCATACATGGTCCAGTCACTGCCTCTCACTCTGACCTACCTCACACAGCTGTTGTGAAGATAAAAATGGCTGAGGGGGAAGGAGACTCATGTGCACTATCCTGAGATATTAATGTAATAGATAAATAAACTCTTCCAAACATGGTGGAAATAAATGTGCAAATGAAGCTGTTACAGCATCACTGCAAACTAGAGATCTTTGATGAACTTTCTAGAAACCATGATGATCTGAGGGGCCAGACTGAAGTGCGGAACAGAACTTCACCATCCATTAGTTTTCACACTTCAAAAATGTTCCAACACATTTTCTTAACCAGGAACTGCATCAAAATACATTTAGAGATGTGTATTTTGAGAGAAAATATGCTGAAACATATTTTAACAGAAATGTCTCTGTGCTATTTAAAAAATCACAGATTAATGCGGAAAAGGGGCAGAGTGAGCATATGGGTTAATGTAGACCAAAACATATCTGCCGATTCCTATGTGCATTGCTAGTGCCAACCACAAAGCTTCTAAGCAAGGCTCCCCCACCCCCGTGGGCGCCTGACTGCAACACAGGTTACAGCTGGCAGAATCAGAAAGCCAGTTCTTTTCCAGGAGCAGGCTTCTTTCAGAAAGCAGACAGGGGCTATCTAGAGAAAGTAAGTGTAGAATGCAAGCAATAGGAAATAAATTACTGGTTGCTTCCCACAATTTCCACCTCCACCTGTAGCCCAACCGGTGACCACCTACTAGGCTACCTCTTGCTTTAACCTTCAAATGTGCTGTGTGCTGGTTGTATCCAGTTCCAGCTTCTTTACTTGATGGATGTTAGGATAAGGAAGTGCTATGCCAATGTGGGAATGGGAAACTGCCTCTTGGTTAGACAGAACAGTGATGCCTAGCTAGTGACTAGGGGCAGATAGTAAGCCCTTGATTTACATCCTAACTGCCCACCCTGATCTAGATGAGAATAGGATGTCACACACTTAACTAGCTACATGAAGGGTAACAATGTGTCTATTAATTACCCGTATTTTTCGCTCTATAACACGCACCCGACCATAACACGCACGTAGTTTTTAGAGGAGGAAAAAGCATAGGCATGCCACCCGTAGGCATTCCCTCCATAACACGCACAGACATTTCCCCTTACTTTTTAGGAGGAAAAAAGTGAGTGTTATGGTGCAAAAAATACAGTACTTTGAGCCGACTAGTCCTTCACAACTGAAAATGTTTATCTCATGTTGTTCCCATTGCATTTCATATGGATGAGTTCAAAAAGTTTCAGAAATATACTATTCAGATAAGTTTAAAAGTTTACAGTTGCAGGCTTAATATTCTTAAGCTTTTCAAACCCTTGAGATGTTTATAGAAGTTTGATGGAAGCCAGAGAGACTTGATGTATCTTGTAGGCTAATCTGTACATATGCTAATTTCTGCTCCTCCACAATACAACAGTTTTATGATCATAAAGAACTTTCTTCCCACTAGAAACAAAACAGGGATTAACTCAAAGTGATATAATTCATATTGTTATCTCCAAACATCCTTCAAAGAATGGACTAATAAGCTGCAAATCTGAAAATGAATATTGGGACAATTATCTTGATATTTCTACCAAGACTTACTCACAAGAATAAGTTCAAACAAATACACCAAAATGCTACTTCATGTACCAGAGATTTCTGGAAATTATTAAGTCAGGAAAGGGTAACTATGAGAATTGCTAGACACCCCCCCCACTTATATTTGTACACATTTGTACACAGTTCTCTGGCCTTAAGCAGGGATTGCATATTGCACAGTTGCCACCTGAAAGATTGTGAATAGCAGAGATGAAACTAGGACTGCAGCAAAGTGGACAGAGGTGGGGGTTCATTTCCTCCTAAGAGGGGTGGTGGGAAATCGGTCTCTGATTTGGATACGGCAGGTGCATTTACCTTCACAGAGGACAGCAGGTACCCTTTCCCCTCCCTTTAACTTCTCAATGACAACGCCTATCAATGCAGCTGCCGTGGGCTTTCTGTTCATTTTCCCGTCATGATGACAGGAGTGTACATGTAAATATGCTGATAAGCCCCCTGCCCCTGCAACTGAAATTAAATCATAAGGAGAGGCAATGATCACATTAGAAATTGAACCTGGCAGACTACAGAATGCTATTGAAATGTGATGCTACTTTATTTTTAATCATGTATCTGTGGGCTGTTCCAGATGACCTGTTTATTCAGCAATCATCCTGATTTGTTTGTGCAATGACTAGCCTATGTCTGGCCTTTATGGAGCGTTTATTTTTATTTGTATAAAGGGTGGTTATACAACAATGAGCCTTCATCCCGATTTGCTGGATGAGCGTTTGCATGTCTTCTCAATAATCATTCATCCCACACTTTTCAGTGCATTTTCCCATTACCTTCCTTACAGCAAAGTTTTCCATGCCCCCAGTAGATTTGTGCTCTAGAGTGACAGAGTGCATCAACCCATTGGAATTTTATGCAACTAACTTTCCAGTTTGCACTTAGATCCCTCCCACAAAATAGTAAGAGCCTGCAGTCACCTTGTACATGTAAGATGACCTCCCAAAGCAATCCATAATAATAATAAAAAGAACCAGGCATTTTAAAATCTTACCGTTTGTTAGTACGAATTGTAAGAACCTCCAATGCATTCTTAGTTTAAAAAGCCTAATGATACAAAATTGTCTTTAATTTACACAATGCCAGATATTTCCTTTGGATAATCTGAGAGCATTCAATTGCATTCTAAATGTAATATTAAATCAGGAAGGACCATAGCTCAGAGGCAGAACACATACTTTGCATGCACAGCATCCCAGCATTCAATCCCTAGGCTCTCCAGTTAACTGTACTGGGTGGTAGGTGGTGTGAACAACCTCTACTTAATTCCCTGGAGAGCCACTGCCAGTCAGTAGACAATGCTGGGGTCAAAGGAAAGTTGTCTGACCAGGAGTAAGGCATTCCTAGGTTCCTGACCTGCAAAATGTTTTAATTCTGTAACTGCATGAGCTTGCAATAACACGGATAGCTGCCAGCAACCTTGCAGCAGGGTTATATCCTGGAATATTACTACTGTACAAGAAAGACCAATTTGGATACACCAATTTCCCCCTGTACGTTTTTTCCTGTGCTGACCCAAAATTTAACAGTATCATTGCAGAGCCAAACTTGCAAGAACCTGCAGTATGCTGAAAGAAAAACACTAAGCTTCAGTTTCAGCTTGACAGCCTGAAAGCTGATCCAAGAGATCTACTCCTTGTCATGTCAGAACTGTGAGGCGCATTAATCAAATGTAAATAAAGCCTTAAAGGAAATTTCTGAACTCGCTGTCAGCAACCTGCTAGTTGAAATGTCCCATCATTTGTGACGCTGGAAGGTCTAGCTGCCTTTAGTGCATCCAGATATTTGAAATGCAAATAAGGTTGCGTGGGCTGGCATAAGTAAAGGCTGAGGATGTGAGTAGGATAGGAAAGGCGACGTCTCTTTCTCAGCATAACAAAGTTTATTTTTCTGCGTTTCCTATCTACTAAGTCAGTCTCCATTCTCAACTTGCAGCTCAGCTATATATGTTAATTTTCTCCATCACCCTTAGACCACTAAAATCCAGAAGCCAAATGATGTCAGGTACCATCTGATTTTAAACTTGTTTATTCGAGTAAGTTGTTGTAAATGGCTTAGGCCACATATAGGGACCATTTGCAGAACTACCATCTTATGATTTGTAACTGGCACTCTAGAGCATTAAATAGGAAACAACAACAACAAAAACCAACAATAACCCTCTAGGTTGCAAGGAAGTCAGATGACATCAGCTTTTTACTTGAGCATTTGTTCTGATTTGTTTGTGGGGAAGTTATATAACATTGCATCAAGCAATTGTTATCCCACACTTTCCCGTACATTTCCCCATCCCTTTCCTTTTCATAGCTGTCAACTTACAGATTTGAAAATAAGGGACCAGCAGCCTTGAAAATAAGGGACCAGCAGCCAAAATAAGGGATCTGCAGCCTCACCTGTTCCAGGCACTCCAGTCTTCCTGTCCTCCTGCAGTCTGGTCAAACTCATGCTGGTTGCTTCGAGAACACTGTCCAACCAACTTTGTAACCAGAGGTTCAACTGAATAGAATCTGAATCACATGCGCCACAAGGCCTATGCAGCCTCAACTTAAGATGGCTCCCCGGCCTGGCTTTGCACTGCAAAGTTTGCAGCAGCACGTGCAACAAAATGGCGTCCAGCATTCAAAAACCCCCTCAGCTTGCATTAACTAGCCACACACAAGGCATGCAAGCTCCATCCCCCAGTCGTTCTTAGACTTCTTATTGGGTGAGCAACACAGCCAAGCAACACAGTTGGAGCCTCCCTCCTCCCTGGCCGGCAGGAAGGGAGGGAGAGGAGCTGCTTCCTTTGAAATTTAAGGGACATCATTTAAGGGACATTTAAGGGACATCCATCAATAAGGGACAGCAGCGGGACATGGCGCTGGAATAAGGGACTGTCCCTTCAAATAAGGGACACTTGACAGCTATGTTCCTTTTAGTTATGTTGGGAAGCAGATTGATTGTGCAAAATGACTGCCAAACCAGCTATAATAGCACAAACTAAATTTGCTGGTTCATGATTGAATTCCACCTGAAAACAGCAACAGTCTGGACGCACCAGTAGACTAACAAATTCTTTACAGCATGAGCTTCTTCATGCTGTAAATGTAGATGTAGCTTCTTCAGTTAGTTGGGAAAGGAGAGGCTTCTCATGCTGCCTGCCTGTCAGCTACTCCCTTATCCAAGAGATGGATGAGAATTGGGGAGGGGCCTCTATTTGAGGCATGAGCTAACTGGGCTACTGGTGCAGCTTATGTAGCTTGCTTTTTGTATAAGTAATGCTTAATATATTAGCACTTCACAGTTAAGACATGAAAGAGTCCCACTGCTTCTGTGTCCGTCCTGAGTCTATAACAGCAGCAGGGCTTTGCAGGCTGTGTTGTAATTTCACACTTTTAGTTAATGAAGCCTTAGAACTGGTCATTTTGGTGTCTTTGGCATTCTTCTTTGGTATCCTTGCACTAAACCACTCAAACAGGCTCTCCTTTGGGCCTGTGGATCTGGACAACCCACTGCAGAATATCTTCATAGCAACATACATAAGGTGGGCACACTGTTAATTAAGATAGCATATAAAGTGCTGCCATAGTCCTAGCAGCTGGATAAAAAAGATGAGCTTTCAAAGCATGACTCTGTGACATTATTGTATATTTTGCAAATGTCTATGACTGTGAATGTGAGAAGGTAAGAGAAGAGCAAAATGAAGCAAAATCCTCTTGGCCAAATACCCACCCCACACAACAACATATCTTAGCTTGACAGCACAACAAAAAAAGTCTGAGGCTCTCTGTGATTGGAGATAACTGTAACCTCAGCTGAAGCATTTCTGACTGGTGGGTTGGAAAACCTTTATCTGAAATTGAGAAACTAAGTTGTTGCGTACTGGAATGGAGAAAAAACTAGGTTCTGCTAGTACAGATTATTCAGCGTGAAGAGTCAAAGGCTTCAGCTTCTTTGAACTTGCACAAGGGACTGTGCTGTGTCCCTTGCTCTTGCGCAGTGTCAAAGGCATAATACTCATCAAGTGCACTTTGATGTAAACCAGGCAATAGCGAGGTGTTCCCATGAGATAATATCAAGCTATCTCAGGCTCCTTGTGCGATAAAGTCTTCAGCTTGGATGAAATATTCAGAGAGCAGTGAAATTGATGGAAGATTAAATGTGCAAAAGTAGAAAACTACTGTCAGATTTGAGTTTGCACAGGGATCTAACAACCTGTGTTTCTGGAATTTAAAGTAAGCTGAAGAGCATATTGACTTGTTAATGCATCTTGATGTGGGAGCAGTTTTCATATAAACTACTATGAATGGGAATACCAGAGCCTTTAACTATTGCAGCGGCATGTGGGCAGCATAGATTATGGCATCATTAGTATTTGCTGAGAAATCTGGATGGACACTCAGCAGTTGTTTTGGTCAAATAACTCTGTGCCTTTCCGAATAAAATGGTGCTATTAGGGGCTTGCCAAGAGAAAACAGTCAGTTCTCATCAGCTAATTAGGTCTTTAGTTGAGCTGTCCCATAAACATTGCAAAGAGGGTGTTCCCCTCCCCTTCCCCTCCATGACCTCTAAATGCTATTCCATATAACCTGGCTGATTCACCTACACTCAGTAGTGGACGGTGAGGGGGCCTCCTGATAGTAACACCGCTGCTGCTTCCTGGGAAGGAGAGGGGGATGAGAGGGGAGGGAGGAAGGTCAGTGTGGTGTAGGCATACTAGCCAGTGTGTCAGGTCATCTTTTCCAGCCATGCCAACCTCTGCCTTTCTCCTCCCATTCTTCTTCCCAGTAAGCAGCAGCAACTCAGCTCTCAGGCAAGTGCCACCAACCCACTATGCCACCTGCTACTGCTTGCACTTCTAGTCAAGAAGTATGGAACCACTGGAAAATTTTGAAGTTTAGGGGTTATGTGATATGCAAGGAATGTGGATTATCTTTATCCATTCCATACCAGTGATGAGTGTTACTGCTATTGTTTTATTTCAAGCTGATTATTGCTGTTTGAGGAGACTATTTGCAACAATTCTAGCCAGCCAAGTTAGCTTTTGTGTGCTTCTGGTCTCCTGAACTGGGGCTTAAAATGCAGGTGGCTCCCCAAGAAAAGCAGTACCCATTAGAGCCTTATTGGCCATTCAGCTTTTTGTTTTTATGTATTTGTTAGTGCAATTCCTATTCTGGAGAGTAATGTCTTTGCTACTTCGATTTTATGTTGTTAAAAAGGCCACCAGCCATGCCAAATTGTATGTAATTTTCTGTGGCAGTCAAAAGGGCAAATTGGTAAGTGAACTCAAATTCATTTTCATGTGTCCTGAGCTGCATGTTGTCTTGCTGAGGTAATTATACACAGCAATGCTCACCCTCTGATGCAGCCTCAGATCTGAGAAAAGTCAATCTCTTGGCCAATATTTTCAGCCAATTAGCAAATGGTCATCTTACTCAGGGTCATCCTAAAAGTAAACAGTAACATTTGGATAGCTGCATATGCAGTTTCAAGAGGCACTCAATTACAATGCCATTAAGGTAGGATTTCCAATACAAACGCAACATTGACATATCACCACTTTGATCTAGTTCAGTGGCAAAACTTCCCTGGCAGTACAAAAGAATTCACCAGCTCAACACTTCTTTAAAAAACATGCCCTTAATAGTTTAGATTGTGTCTTTGAGGGTGACAAACTTTGCTGAACATGTTTACGTCTCAACTTCTTAGGGCCAAATTAGACCTGACATTATTCACTCAATTAGCAATTATGTGATTGGTTTCCCTAACACAATTTGGGTTGGGGAGGGCTGATCCAGATCAGTAAAGACTGAGAGTGTGGTAAAATGTCAAAGCCTATCCTGTGAACCTGATCTGGACCACTGCCTCCTTGGCAGATGCTACTTCATTCACATGCAAAAATGATGCAACTGCTAATTGTGTGAATAAATATCAATACTACTTTGGTCTAAACTCACTGAAAAATCCATGATAAATTTATGTTATCAAAAGGCACAAGTCTCTTAAAACCCTGCCAGCTCTGTTCCCCCCCCCCCATGTCAGGAAGGAAGGAAGTTGGTAATTTTTCTGACTACATCACTTACAAAATTATATATGCCTAAAATATTATCCTTTTTCAACATAAAACAGCTCTTGATCAAAAGATTGAAAATGATGGAGGATCATAATTTATCAGCACATGTGAAGTTACACTCCCTGTTTCAATTCTAAAAATAATGTATTTGTCCTCAGCTTCCATGTTTTTTTAAGTTTCAATTTCAATGATTTTTAAATGTAAATACATTTCAATGATTTTTAAATGTAAATACATGTCTGCTCAGAAGTAAGTTTCACTGAATTCAGGACTGCAGCACTGGGGATCATTATTAAGCCACCTGTTAAACTGTCATTGGATTATAGAATTCCAACCTCCTTCAAGGCTAATTCACATGTGACTCTACTGTTTAATTTCTTTCATGCAAGTGTTCTTCATCTTATAGGAAACTGCCTTACACTGAGACAGACCATTGGTTAATACTGTCCACACTGGTTAATACTGTCCACATTGGTTAATACAGACCAGCTTAATACTGTCCACACTGATTGGCACTGCCTCTCTGGGCTTTTAGGCAGGGAGCTTCTTCCAAGCCCACCCGGAGATGCCATGGATGGAACCTGGGACCTTCATAAAAGCAGAGCTATTTCTCCAATGTGTGTGTGTTGTGTGTACCTTAGACAGTTTTTAAATGGGATTAGATAAATCCTTGGAAGAAAATCTAACAATGGCTTCTAACCATGATGGCTACTTGTAATCATCAAGCAGCTGATACCTGTTGCTGAGGAGCAGGAACAGGAGACATCTATTGCCTTCTTGTCCTACTTGTGGGCTTCCCAAGAATCATGCGGTTGGCCACTGAGAAAAACAGAGCACTGGACTAGGTGGACCTTTGGATGGCTCCAGCAAGCTCTTCTTATGCTCTTATGTAGTTATACACAATTACACAAGATTGCACTAATTCCCTCTATTGTGATAGAACTGCAAGGATTACCACAGTCTTATACTGTATAAAAGGTAAAGGGTAAAGGGACCCCTGACCATTAGGTCCAGTCGTGGCTGACTCTGGGGTTGCGGTGCTCATCTCGCTTTATTGGCCGAAGGAGCCGGCGTACAGCTTCTGTGTCATGTGGCCAGCATGACTAAGCCGCTTCTGGCAAACCAGAGCAGCGCACGGAAACGCCGTTTACCTTCCCGCTGGAGCAGTACCTATTTATCTACTTGCACTTTGACGTGCTTTCAAACTGCTAGGTTGGCAGGAGCAGGGACCAAGCAACGGGAGCTCACTCCATTGTGGGGATTCGAACCGCCGACCTTCTGATCGGCAAGTCCTAGGCTCTGTGCTTTAACCCACAGCGCCACCCGCATCCCTCTTATACTGTATACAAACCAGCATATATACTACCTGTGTAAATATTACTTCATCCCTCTGAAATTCATTCAAACAACAGCTCAGGGAAGGAAAACTTTATTGTTGTAGGTCACTTGGGGTCCCTTTGTGTGTGTTTTTTTAAAGTGACTAAGAAATGTAACAAATAATAACTTTTGAAAGGATTGCCATACGTGTGAACCAACACTAAGTCTTTGGATATTTAAAAACATTGGAAAGATTTCTCTCTCTCCAGTATTCTTTGAATTGAATATAAAATTCTACAATCTTCCTTGATCTGTTTTATTTAACAAGCATCTTTATTCTGCTGTTTATCTAAGGAAGGCTTCCAAAGCAACTCTTAAATCTTAGTAGAAAGGCAGTTACCTCTTTCAGGTTTATGATGTAAAAGACACAACACAAATGGAAAAAGGAATTGAGAAGGGGGGAGAAAAGAAATGGAAGTCCCTGAAATGAAGGTATTCCAAGTAGAGGAACAACCAAAGGTTTCATCAGATTTGAGGGAGGGGTCCTACAGTCATATATCCCTCCCGCTCCTAAAAAGGTAAAAGGTAAAGGACCCCTGAAGTCCAGTCAAAGGCTACTATGGGGTTGCGGTGCTCATCTCGCTTTCAGGCCGAGGGAGCCAGTGGTTGTCCACAGACAGCTTTCTGGGTCATGTAGCCAGCATGACTAAACCACTTCTTGTGCAAGGGAACACTGACGGAAACCAGAGCACACGGAAACGCCATTTACCTTCCAGTTGCAGCAGTACCTATTTATCTACTTGCACTGGTGTGCTTTTAAACTGCTAGGTTGGCAGGAGCTGGGACCAGAGCAATGGGAGCTCATTCTGTCACATGGATTCAAACCACTGACCTTCTGATCAACAAGCCCAAGTGGCTCAGTGGTTTAGACCACAGTGCCACCCCTCCCTACAGTCTAATGGAATCACTACTGTAGATGATAGTTGAGGGAGAAGGCTAATGAAGCTGATCTTTCAGCAGAGCGGATGGAGAGAACTTGCTTTATTTTTACAAGTATAAAATGTCACCTTCTTAAAATTGTATTTTTAATGTAATGGAGGAAACTCATTAAAACTTCAATACGTTCAGGACAATCCATGTCCCAAGTTTAACAGAAGTTTCACCTGAGATAAAATATCCCACATCTAACTCCAGTGAAGTTAGCTCACAAATTATTGCTTAGGATGGCTGGCCGTGTAATGGAAGTGCCGACTACATTATAAGCACTCTCTCTGTCCAAATGCATTTCTGGAGACTACATAAATATGTAATCTATTCTTCTCTTTTTCCTATCATAACATTCCACTGGGTGATTCTGATTAGCTCTTCCCCTACTGCTGCAGTAAAATTCTGCAGAGTGTCTGATGGATGTTTATGGAGTGTGAATAAAGACAGTTTCTGCAGCCATCCATAAACCCAATTCATTTAAATTGCAATCTGATACCAGTAATGGATGGGAGTGGGGGGGGGGACCCTTCTAGCTTACCCCACCCCACTCCTCAAAGAATGTAGATGCATTGTGTGGAAAGCTAAACAGAAATATTGAATCTAAAAATAAACTCAAGATTTCACTTTTGATTAGGATTACAGTGTACGCTTTACTTTGTTGCTTATTTCTCAATAATGAAAGCAATGAACTGGAAATATGTAACAGTATTATATTAAGTTGTGTTTACTCTGGTGCATTTTATTTTTATAAAAAAATCAACAAAGCTGAAATGATTTTTTTATACTTGGCAATTTGTCTCAAGGAACAGAAAGAATACAAATTGTGGATCATTGTCAAAATAATCTTAGGTTACATAATTCAGTTCCATACATTATTGGATAGACAAAACACACATATGTTACTAGAAATAGGGAAATTGCTAAAATATCTGGTAGGAAAAGTTTGGCAAGAGTTACATTTAAGTGTCAAACAATTATTTTAAAAAACTATTATTCACAGATTTTAATATTTAAAATTACATCGACACTAAGAATTCTATGTTCAAAAGCATGGCTTATAATAATCAAACTCATTTAGATACCTATTTGGACTTATAAGATGCTTATAGTAATCTACTATACTATGAATTGGAATTCATAGACTATTCTTATTCTTAATGTGAGCTGGCAGTGTTTTTAATCTTTTCCCACTTCTATTGTATTTGAAAAATATAAATTCTATTATATTATTATATCAAGAAAAGGGGGGTAAAGCTCATTGCTTTCTCTTAGGATCATTACTAGAGCTAAACAACAGTGGAGATTTAGGGATGAAAATGGAGGCAAAGTGAAATATTTCATGCAACTGCTCCCCCTGGTTCCCCTTTTTAGATACCACTAGTGTTACCTTTTTCTGGTAATGGCAGTGCCTAGCTCCCCCAGTTTTCCCCTCAGAAAGTCACAGAATGAGGGTAAAAAGCATTGTTTCATCCTGAATCCAACTGGTGTGAATGCAGTACTTCCTGTCCCAACTTTATAGGATTCCTCAAAAAAATGCCCAAATACTGATCTTCTCAGCTTTTGAATAGGAACGACAAAACCGGGGAAGGCATTTCAAGTTGGCACTATACTAGATACAGATACAACTACATCACAATGGTTCTCAGACAACACTATTGCAAACCTCATAATCTAATTTTGAACCCCTGCACTCACCCAGTCTTCTTTATACCCAGGGTCTTATGAGCTTTCCCAGTCCTGTGGGATGTACTAAGAAATGCACCACATCTGTGGTTTAAGTTTAGACAAAGACTAACAGTATTAGTTAATATGTGATATGGGTAAGGGAAGAGAGTGTGCGTTTCTCTTATTACTGTAGAATTACTGGTAACATAGAAGACAGTTTAAAAGGAAAGAAAAAAAATCAAAGCGGAATGATTTCTTAAAGAAATGTGTATCTTCCATATATCTGGTGATATATAAACAAAACAGATTGAAATCTACACATCCTGGGCGTAAATCAACCACACAGTGGCCACATGCACAACTTGCACATTCAACACACAAAAACATGTGCAGGACTGCAACTGTGGTTTTAGTACTTTCCGTAATGAAACTTTAATGTCAACTTCCCTAAACAGAAGTTAAACAGAATTGTGATCAATATCCTTTTCTCCATTTGTTTTGTATCCTTTGGACAGTCAAAGTGTGGATGAACACACCGAACAGAGGGGTGTGACTCCTGGTGAGAATGAAGGGATTATTTTCTTTCCCCTTCTGGCCTGCTGTACAAAATCTATACTACATTAATCATTTCTGAGCTCAGCCCCAGCATGGTGGGAGCACAGTGTAATTTACTCTGTTGGCACTGGAATTTTCCTTCCCTCAGTGTTTTGTATAGTTCACTCATAGTAACTAACCAAGGCCTGCACATGTAATGGAAATGTCCTTTGGTTGAGGTGGTGGTAGTCACAGAAATACAGAAAATGAGCAATTAAATACCTATTAAACAATTATTCATCAAAATAAATATTGAATTAGTAAATGTTATAAGATAAACAAATTAGAGGATATACATTATTTCACAGACAGAGAGCAAGCATAAAGCCACTGATTTACTTTGTGGTAAACTAGAAGAGGGATGATATAGTTGGTAAAGCTTAGTATACATAAGGAGAAGTAGAAGGGCGAACCAGCTTTTGGTATTTAAATAGCCAGACAAATGCCTAGACATTTGCTGCGTTCTAGAGGAGACACAGCTGAGGGCTTTGACGCATGTTTGCCATGGAATGGAATTAAGGCCAACAGAGTGAAGGAAGGAGGTTTAAATCTTGTTTTTTTGTGTGTGTGGCAAAATCCCTTTCTTTTTACATTAAGACAAAGCTATTGTCCATAAGGCAAATTTCTGCATCACTGAAGTGAATGGAAATATATGAAATCCAAGAGAGAGTTTCTGTCTGTGGGCTTGATGAAAGTTCATAAATTGATTATGATGTCTATACACCTCAGCATCTAGAAATTAAATACTATGTTGATCTGAATGAAAGGAAAATTTTAGACTGACATGAACGGTGTTGATTCAATTTTAAAAGTCTTGCAAGCTATTGATTTACAAACTTGGAATAAAAAACATCAATACATTATTTGTAAAATAAAATATTAACATAGAAGGGATTACGAATAGGAACACAAATTACATTATCTTCCAAAAAATGCCAAAAATAAATTGGCCACACTGGGGGCAAATGAACCCATGGCCATCCTCTAAGCTGAAAGTAATTCTGATACTATATATATATATATATATATATATATATATATATATATATATATATATGCTTTCGTAGATTTTCACGGGTACAGGAATGCAGGTTTTGGTGTCTTCGGGTGTCTTCCCGTGTAAGAGTTGGGGTGTCTAGGCGACGTTTCGACGAGGTCTCACTCGTCATCTTCAGGCTGGTGCTTTCGGCTTCTTGTTACTGGAACAGAGCAGGATCTCAGTGTTTGAGTTCCTATAAATACTGTTGAGGGGGTGTGGTGTATAGCCTCCAACGTTCTGGGCAGAGAGGAAGTTCCCAGGTTAGTGTGTCTTTTCTTCTTTTGTTCATTAATTACTTGAGGGATATCTTGAGTGATTTCTTGAGTGATATTCTGTGTTGTCTCGGCAGTTGCGTAGGAACAAGAGATCACATAAGATGGTGGCTCTTCGGATTTCTAGTTTCTCGTAGGTTCTTGTCAGCTGGAAGGTTTCCTCCCCGTAGAGGTGAGATATTTGCTTTCGTAGATTTTCACGGGTACAGGAATATATATATATATATATATATTCTTTTTTCTTGAATATATATATATTCTTTTTTCTTGAATCATATATATATATATATTCTTTTTTCTTGAATCATATCCATCAGTTCTAAAAGAAAATAAGCATGGGCCTCATCATGTGGAATGCTAGTATATAAAGAATTAATGTCCATAGAGACAAGGATTGCATTTTCTGGAATGTACATGCTCTATACCTTATTTATAAAAATATTTCTGTCTTTTATATATGAAGGTATTATAAAAACATAGGGACATATTAAGACAAAGGCTGTAATACTGAATCAGATCCAGAAACAATGGGGCGCCCCAGTGGTGGAAAGCCAGGTTTATGTATCTTGGGAAAAATATTAAAAAACTGGTTCATGAGGACGTGTATTTTGAAGAAATGTACAGTGGTACCTCGGGTTAAGTACTTAATTCGTTCCGGAGGTCCGTACTTAACCTGAAACTGTTCTTAACCTGAAGCACTTTAGCTAATGCGGCCTCCTGCTGCCGCTGCACTGCCGGAGCACGATTTCTGTTCTTATCCTGAAGCAAAGTTCTTAACATGAAACACTATTTCTAGGTTAGCGGAGTGTGTAACCTGAAGCATATGTAACCTAAAGCGTATGTAACCCGAGGTACCACTGTATGTGTGTTTTCATAGTGCCGCTCAATCACAATGGTAGTAATAATAAAAGAAATATGTTTAGTGGCATCAACAGTAATAAATTTACAATAGGAATCATCCTGCAAATGTCTGTTGTTGTTGTTGTTTAGTCGTTTAGTCGTGTCCGACTCTTCGTGACCCCATGGACCAGAACACGCCAGGCACCCCTGTCCTCCACTACCTCCCGCAGTTTGGTCAAACCCATGCTGGTAACCTCGAAAACACTATCCAACCATCTTGTCCTCTGTCGCCCCCTTCTCCTTGTGCCCTCCATCTTTCCCAGCATCAGTGTCTTCTCCAGGGAGTCTTCTCTTCTCATGAGGTGGCCAAAGTACTGGAGCCTCAGCTTCACGATCTGTCCTTCCAGTGAGCACTCAGGGCTGATTTCCTTAAGAATGGATGCGTTTGATCTTCTTGCAGTCCATGGGACTCTCAAGAGTCTTCTCCAGCACCATAATTCAAAAGCATCAATTCTTCGGCGATCAGCCTTCTTTATGGTCCAGCTCTCACTTCCATACATCACTACTGGGAAAACCATGGCTTTAACTATACGGACCTTTGTTGGCAAGGTGACATCTCTACTTCTCAAGATGCTGTCTAGGCCTGTCATTGCCCTTCTCCCAAGAAGCAGGCGTCTTTTAATTTCGTGGCTGCTGTCACCATCTGCAGTGATCATGGAGCCCAAGAAAGTAAAATCTCTCACTACCTCCATTTCTTCCCCTTCTATTTGCCAGGAGGTGATGGGACCAGTGGCCATGATCTTCGTTTTTTTGATGTTGAGCTTCAGACCATATTTTGCGCTCTCCTCTTTCACCCTCATTAAAAGGTTCTTTAATTCCTCCTCACTTTCTGCCATCAAGGTTGTGTCATCTGCATATCTGAGGTTGTTGATATTTCTTCCAGCAATCTTAATTCCAGCTTGGGATGCATCCAGCCCAGCCTTTCGCATTATGTATTCTGCATATAAATTAAATAAGCAGGGAGACAAAATACAGCCTTGTCGTACTCCTTTCCCAATTTTGAACCAATCAGTTGTTCCATATCCAGTTCTAACTGTAGCTTCTTGTCCCACATAGAGATTTCTCAGGAGACAGATGAGGTGATCAGGCACTCCCAATTCTTTAAGAACTTGCCATAGTTTGCTGTGGTCGACACAGTCAAAGGCTTTTGCATAGTCAATGAAGCAGAAGTAGATGTCTTTCTGGAACTCTCTAGCTTTCTCCATAATCCAGCGCATGTTTGCAATTTGGTCTCTGGTTCCTCTGCCTCTTCTAAATCCAGCTTGCACTTCTGGGAGTTCTCGATCCACATACTGCTTGAGCCTTCCTTGTAGAATTTTAAGCATAACCTTGCTAGCGTGTGAAATGAGTGCAATTGTGCGGTAGTTGGAGCATTCTTTGGCACTGCCCTTCTTTGGGATTGGGATGTAGACTGATCTTCTCCAATCTTCTGGCCACTGCTGAGTTTTCCAAATTTGCTGGCATATTGAGTGTAGCACCTTAACAGCATCATCTTTTAAAATTTTAAATAGTTCAGCTGGAATACCATCACTTCCACTGGCCTTGTTATTTGCAGTGCTTTCTAAGGCCCATTTGACTTCACTTTCCAGGATGTCTGGCTCAAGGTCAGCAGCCACACTACCTGGGGTGTACGAGACATCCATATCTTCCTGGTATAATTCCTCTGTGTATTCTTGCCACCTCTTCTTGATGTCTTCTGCTTCTGTTAGGTCCTTACCACTTTTGTCCTTTATTATGGTAATCTTTGTACGAAATGTTCTTTTCATATCTCCAATTTTCTTGAACAGATCTCTGGTTCTTCCCATTCTGTTGTTTTCCTCTATTTCTTTGCATTGCTCGTTTAAGAAGGCCTTCTTGTCTCTCCTTGCTATTCTTTGGAAATCTGCATTCAATTTCCTGTATCTTTCACTATCTCCCTCGCATTTTGCTTGCCTTCTCTCCTCCGCTATTTGTAAGGCCTCGTTGGACAGCCACTTTGCTTTCTTGCATTTCCTTTTCATTGGGATGGTTTTCGTTGCTGCCTCCTGTACAATGTTACGAGCCTCCATACATAGTTCTTCAGGCACTCTGTCTACCAAATCTAAATCCTTAAACCTGTTCCTCACTTCCACTGTGTATTCATAAGGGATTTGACTTAGATTGTATCTTACCGGCCCAGTGGTTTTTCCTACTTTCTTCAGTTTAAGCTTGAATTTTGCTATAAGAAGCTGATGATCTGAGCCACAGTCAGCTCCAGGTCTTGTTTTTGCTGACTGTATAGAGCTTCTCCATCTTTGGCTGCAGAGAATATAATCAATCTGATTTCGATGCTGCCCATCTGGTGATGTCCATGTGTAGAGTCGTCTCTTGTGTTGTTGGAAAAGCGTGTTTGTGATGACCAGCTTGTTCTCTTGACAGAACTCTATTAGCCTTTGCCCTGCTTCGTTTTGATTTCCAAGGCCAAACTTGCCAGTTGTTCCTTTTATCTCTTGCCTCCCTACTTTAGCATTCCAATCCCCTATAATGAGAAGAACATCCTTCTTTGGTGTCACTTCTATAAGGTGTTGTAAGTCTTCATAGAATTGGTCAATTTCAGTTTCTTCAGCACCAGTGGTTGGTGCATACACTTGGATTACTGTGATGTTAAAAGGTCTGCCTTGGATTCGTATCGAGATCATTCTATCATTTTTGAGATTGCATCCCAGTACAGCTTTCGCCACTCTTTTGTTGACTATGAGGGCCACTCCATTTCTTTTACAGGTTTCTTGCCCACAGTAGTAGATGTGATGGTCATCCGAACTGAATTCACCCATTCCCGTCCATTTTAGTTCACTGATGCCCAGGATGTCAATATTGATTCTTGTCATCTCATTTTTGACCACCTCCAACTTACCCAGGTTCATGGTTCTTACATTCCAGGTTCCTATGCAATATTTTTCTTTACAGCATTGGACTTTCCTTTCGCTTCCAGGCATATCCGCAACTGAGCGTCCTTTCGGCTTTGGCCCAGCCGCTTCATCAGCTCTGGATCTACTTGTACTTGCCCTCCGCTCTTCCCCAGTAGCATGTTGGACGCCTTCCGACCTGAGGGGCTCATCTTCCAGCGTCATAACTTTTATATGCCTGTTGTATTTGTCCATGTTGTTTTCTTGGCAAGGATACTGGAGTGGTTTGCCGGTTCCTCCTCCAGGTGGATCACGTTTGGTCCAAACTCTCCACTATGACCTGTTCATCTTGTGTGCCCTGCTTGGCGTAGTTCATAGCTTCTCTGAGTTCTTCAAGCCCCTTCGCCACGGCAAGGCAGTGATCCATGAAGGGGGCAAATGTCTAAACACCTCTTTAAAATAATCCTCTCTATCTAATAATAAAATTGTTCCAACCTTCTCTGCCTTCTTCACTACAAAATTCTGATGCTTAGCCAAAGTAATCAAACCATTTCTTAGCCAAATTATGCCATCCTTTTGGAGTCATTTTCTCAAGTGGTTTAATGTCTCAAAGTTCCAGTCATTCATATACCTGGATGAGAGGATTAGATGTGATAAGGACAAATTGAGAACTTTGACTGAACTGTGAATGGGTTCTTTGATTGTGGCTGCCAAATCACTATTAATTTTAATTGTTCATCTTACTCAATAGATTCCCTAATCCCTTTACCATCTCTTTTATTAACATTAACTTCAATGTGTTCATGAACACATATTTCATTCAAAAGTTGTTATGTCTGCATTTTTATAGTTGGATGCAAAAATATCCCTACATACTTTGAATCAAGTCCAAAAGGATGAAGATATTTAACAGTTCAGTTTTGTGTGAAAAGCATCTTCCTTAGTTTCCTGTTCAAATAATGTACCCAATGTACTGAGCAAAGAAACACACTGACTGCAACTCTTCACCCTGGAATACAGAACTGTTAGTTGAATCAAATGTTTTACAAACCAATTATCTCACAGCGAGAATTTATTAATACAAATATCTGGATCTGAGTGCTAGCACTGAATATGCATAACTTATGCTATCCTGATCTAGAAATTAGTATCAACCTGAATCCATCTCAAGTTAGTCATTACTAACACAAAACTAATTGTATTAATAAATAAGCCAGTAAATTAAATGCAGCATGCTCAGAGACGGTTGGTATTATACTTTCTTAGAGCTGAAGCAGCAGCAGCAGCAGCAGCAGCAGCAGCAGCAGCACATAAATCAGAAGCCCTATGAAAACTCCTTTAAATTGTTCCCATAACTATTCATTCATGGTAAAAGGCTCAAAGCATGGACCTGGTCATTCCCCCCCACCCATACTTTAAAAGGAAAAGGTTTCCAGTGATAAATTAGCAAAAGATGTAGTTAGCCCAGTGTGGATGGTCATTCCATACAAACAAAATTGGGGACAAAAATCCAGATGTGTATTTGGCTCGAAGGTATGAAACCACCTTATAATGACTCTTGCATAGCCCTTGTATTGTGCAGCCTTTAACTGCCACCATGTGACCATATGCATGCAAATAACCTCTGCCACTGAGCTATAGAATCACCAAATAGAATGTCTACCACAGAGAGTAATGTAAGCAGGCTTTATATAGCTACTCTTTCAAGATTTGAAGAAAACATAAAGACTGCTAGAGCTTAAGAAATGAATTTGCCAGCCACATCTGCCACCCATCCACCCCTTACTTTAATCCCTGGATCTTTGGGTCTAACAATGGGTTAAATCAGGGGTAGTCAACCTTTTTATACCTACCTCCCACAAATGAATCTTTCTTGATGGTAAAGTTTCTTTACCGCCCACCAGTGCTCGATGGAAGAAGGATTCAGCTTGTGCCATAGAACCCCCAACCGCCCAAAATGGCTGTCAACTTTCAGATTTGAAAATAAGGGATCAGCAGCCTCAGAAATAAGGGATCAGCAGCCTCACCTGTCCTGGGGACAGTCTACGGGATATCTAATAATCCGGGATAGCAGCGGGAAGTAGCGGGAAACGGCACTAGAATAAGGGAATTTCCCACAAAAAAAGGGAAGGTTGACAACTATGCTGCCCACCTAGAATCCTGAAACACCCACTAGTGAGCGGTAGGGACCAGGTTGACAACCCCTGGGTTAAATGAATGAGTTCAGAATGAAGCTTGTTAGTAGCAAGGCTGTTGCCATTACTTTGTATGTACCATTCTTAGAACATGCTATACTTAATGTGATGGGTTAAGTGCTGATCAAAAAATAAAGTATTGCTCCCCCTTGTAATTCAGTCATGCCAGAGTCAACTCAAAATGCTGGTTCATTCACGTGTTAAAATTTATTGGTGAAGCGTTTTTGCTGCAGGGTAAGAAAAGGAAATAAAAATAAGCTCTGTGATTCTGAGGAACTCTCTCCTTTTTAGAGTACAGATTTCTTTAACATTTGTTACAATGGTAATAATGGTAACCAGATAACATAATTTCAGAAGGATCCCCACTTCCTTATTTCTGGCTTTTTTGCTGAGACATTTCCCCATGCTAGTTTACCCACAGTACTGTAGTGTATTTTATCTTCAGACAGCATCACCATCCAAGCAATCATGCTTTGTAGATAAGAGAGTGCTAAGAATGTCAATTTCCCAAGAGGCTGGCTCTACCTGCTGTCAATTTGCTTGTTTAAACATACCATATGCCCATAAAATTTATTATAAATATGAGCATATTTTGAAGTGCTAGCCAGGAATTAATTAATTAATTAATTTTTAGGGACAATGTGATTTGAAAACACACATCAAAAACAAGTGCTATCCCGATTATAGTTTTGAGTGTAAATAGGTACTACGATTAAATATCCTGTTGGCTTTTCTGTATACCCCACAATGTAACTCTCACTCATGGGGCATTATCAAATAAAGGTATGGTAGGGATGAGTATTATTTCCATGGAAATTCTCAGTTTGCTAAAGTGTGATGCTGCAAATTCAGGGCATTAATCCAAAAAAGTGGATATGTAATGGCAGGACATGTCGTTCCTGTTAGACTACAACTTAGTTTTAGCATAATGTGCACATGCTATCAACTGACTTGCTATTTCATGTACTGATGGGCTTTCATGTATCACAGTTCCCCTTCAGTTTTATCCACCTTGTTATTTCACACTGTACCAAACTGTTTTCAAAAGAGCAGATTATTTCATGTTCTTTCATTCTGTTTAATTGGCTTGATTTTGTAATTTATTGCACAAAAAATGTTACTTATTATTTTATTTGTGAATCTACAATCAGTTGTAAAAGCTGTTGATTGATTCAGGACACTTGTTCCACCTGTAAATAAATATATTCATCCCTTATATGTAGGCAATTGAATCTTAGAGTTTAAAATGTGCCGAGATCTGGGTTGGATTCTGCCCTGGTGTAAATACTCATCTATCTGTGTTTCTTATATCCAGGTATATAAGAACTGTTTGAAGGAGGCAGAGGTAAAGCCACTCCTCAATAAACCCTCCCTGGGTCTGGAAAATCTAAGTAATTACCAGCCAGTTGCCTATCTCACCTTATTGGGCAAAGTTCTGAGTTGTGGGCAAGATCCTGGTGCTTTTGGAGGAAACTGATTTTCTAGATCCATTTCAATTGGTGTTTAGGTTTGGTTTGGGCACAGAAACTGCTTTGTTTGCCTTGCATGCTGACCTCTCTTGGGAGAGAGAGTTAATTCTCTTTGACATCTCTGTGGCTTTTGATACCATCAGCCACAATATCCTTCTGGAGTGGCTGTCCAAGCTAAGGGTTGGTGGCTCCGCTTAGCGGTGGTTCCGGTCATACTTGGATAGTTGTTTCCAGAGGGTGATACTTGGGGAGTGGTTTCAGCCCCAGGGAGCCTTCAATATGGGGTTCCTCGGGGTTTGATTTTATTCTCCATGCTGTTTAACATCTACATGAAACCGCTGGATGGGGTCATTTTGGACTATGTTGTCAGCAACACACTGATGGCACATAGCTCTGCATCTTTACATCCGCAGGTGTGGCAGTGGGTGTGCTGGACCATTGTCTTGCCTCAGTAACAGACTGGATGAGAGCCAATAAAATGAAGCTCAATCTAGATAAGATTGAGGCACTGTTCATGGGTGGTTCCTGAGAGCTGATGGATGGGAGGCTGTCTGCTCTTGATGGGGTTACACTTCTTTTGAGGAAGCGGGTAAGCAGTTTGGGGGTACTGCTGGATCCATTGCTATTGCTTCAGACTAAAGTGGCCTTGGTGGCACTGAGTGCCTCTTATTAGCTTTGGCTGATAACCCAGCTGCACCCCTATCTGTACAGGGATAACCTAAGTTCTGTTGTCTATACTCAAGGGCCCTCTATGTTACTTGACTACAGTGTGTTATATATGGGGCTGCCTCTGAAGACGATTTGAAAACTTCTGCTGGTGCAGAATTCAGAGGTAAGGTTGCTCACTGGGGCAAGGTGGTTTGACCATATATCACCAATCCTGGCTCATTAACTGTAACAATGACAACATTACTATGCAGAGCCTTAATAAGAGAGAAAAGTATTTTATCAACAATAAGGTTAAACTTGGGAATGGAGTCAAAACCTGCTTTTAGGTCTGTAGAGGAGTTCAAAGTGGTAGACATGGTTCATCTCCCTCTCCATTAACAACCCTGTGAGAAAAGGTTAGGCTGAGAGACTGAGTGGATTTCAATGTGATGCTATGGTGAACTTCCCATCAGCACAAGCATTGCAACTCGCAAGATGGCGCAACATCCCCTCCATCACCACACTGTTCTGGGGGTTCTCCTGAACAGGAATAAAGGGGAGAGCACCACTGCAGAAGCCAAAGCCCTGGAAGTTGTTAGGCAAATCCTGCCCTGTGAATGATGTAGTCACCCACCAAGCTTCATGGCTAAGTGGGGATTTGAACCCTGATCTCCCACCATTTAGTCCAATACTTTAATCACTTCATCACACTTGCTCAGAGGTTTTGTTGATGAAACAGATCCTGGCATAATTCTGGTAAACAATTCTGTCACCTCAAAACCCATGGAGAAAGGAAATATTCAGTTTCAGACAAATCCCAAGGACAGAACATGGATTAAGCTAGGACTGATATTTCAGTTTGCTGATCATTTTGGATGAGTCAAACGTAGCCTTCAATCTAGTCTTTCTATAACTTTAACTTTCAAAGCAGTCAATTTCAACAAGTATTCACCATAATACAGTCCATTTCTCCCTTACAATAGTTCCAATGATTTATATAAGATTCGAGGACCACTCTCTAAGTTTCTGTGCATTTTTGTTTGCTTATTCATTCATCCCCTTTTCATACCGCAAAGACACCTGACAGTTATGAGTTAGTATGTTAATAAAATACCAATATTCCACACTGCTTCACTTCAGATTTTGGAGCAGAAATATATTCCACTTCTGAAACCTGTCAAGCAAAAGCATCCGTCTTTTAGTTCTTATATATTTTTGAGTCATACATTACTTAATCATCTGATCCAATTGTGTTATTGCCTGTTATATTCTTCTGCACATTTCTAAATAGTTGCTCCTTTTTATTTAAAATGCCAGGTGAAAACATAAGAAACAAAACAATGTAGTTTTCGATACTAATATATGCTGACAAATACATAATTGCAATAATGGAAGCATCATCATTCCTAATGTCTTATTATTAATCACATTCTGATTATATTAGTTGTGTGAGGAAATTAAGCTGAATCCAAATTAAGGTGCCAATATCACAGATGGTATTTATAAACTGGAAGAAAAAACTGTGGCACAGATTTATGATATCAAAGTAATTTTGAAATATGGGATCTACTACATTACGTACCAGAAGTAATGCTGGGCAGATGTTTACTGATGATTAAAGTAGTACTCCTGGCCTGTTGCCAACCTGTGCTGAAGAGAATGTATGCAGTCAGCACAGTGGGTTCAAGTATCTGAGAAAATCCTCATGGAGCCTCTTGGAGAATATCTGCCATGGAGTTTCAATGTCAACTTAGACAGCATCAGTGTACATTACATTAGCCCCCACAGTCCTTGAGTGTGTAAAAGCTTCTAAAGTATTTTATTTACTGGCCAGACACATTTCACTGGCCTGACTTCAAAAGTAGCACAACACACAGAAATTTAGTAGATGAGGCTCTTTCTGGTATGAAGTAAATTAGAGAAGAGCTTAATGGGCTTAAATGGAATCAAGGTCAGAAAAAATGTGCCAATCCTGATGACCAGAGTTTACCACCTTTGATTACGTGGTAAAGTAATAGTTAGACTGATATGACTTGGGGGCCACCAGGGGGCGCATTGGAAGATGGCCGACAATAACATCTCTCCGACACACACGAGGTAATTAAGAGGCTGTTTTGCGAGTATGCAGCCTTCCTTGCCCCCCCAAGGGAATGGGGGGGACTGCCTTGCCTGCTGTGCCCATAATTCACCCCCAAGATTCGAAAGAATGGGGTGAGGGCACTAGGCATGAAGCCCTTGGGTGGGTCTGGCTCTCCTGGACGCTGTCTCTGATCGCGCACTGGTTTGCATCAACTCGAAATATATAATTGGAAACAGAAGCAAATGCACATACTTCAAGTGAAGATCGGAAGTAAAGACTGCTGATTAATGGGATCTCTGTGAGCAGAGTGACGGGCTGGACAATAAATCAAGTGAAGACTCACCATTAAAAGATTGGTATGTCGGAGCGAAACAGAAAGCGGGGGGGGGGGGGGAGGAAAAACTTTTCTTTTTTTGTCTTATGTGAGTACCTAATAATCCTCCCTCCCAGAGAGAAAGAATCGTTGCAAATTACTAATCACAAGCAGGAGATTAAGAACTGTGTGGAAATAAATTACTGATCAAAGAGAGGACTGGTGGGAACGTTTGATGGAAAGAAAGCTTTGTGACACAGTTTCAAATGGAGATTTGTTAAGACAGGCCTGCTCACAGGAGGACAAGGGGGAGGAGGACCATGGTCATCGGAATGTGAATGTATGGTTATCGGAATGTGGATTTGACCTGGCAGGGCCCCCTGAGATACAGTTTCGCAGGCCTGTGAAAATCAACGGACAGACTGTGGGAATGTTTTTTGTGGAGGTGTGGAAATGGCGTCTGTCCTTTATGTGATATGGCTCTTGGAGAGTGTAAAATCCACACAGGATATGTTTGTTTTCAACCCGCTTGTGAAGATTATCAGAGATCACAAAGAAAGGAATATATGATAACAACAAGAAGATGAGGAAAATAACAAAGAGACTATCTGGACAGAACTGGACAGAACTGTGTAATTAAAGCAGCAACAAGAGTGATGTTTGGATCCCTTTCGGAGCTCGAAGTATGGGTACCCCCAACAAAATTTTAACAATTTGGCTGTATAATTTGGAACTAATGTGATTTGGAATTAATGTGATTTGATTGGCCTGTTGATAAAAATTATTTGTTAGACTGATATGACTTAATTAATCTAGGTTACATACAGTAATGCAGATATGTTACAGCCCCTACCTCACAGACTGTATGTGGGGAGGGTTGAACCTGAGAGTATGTGATTTGAATAAGACTTTGCACACAGCAACTGGATTTTAAATGGGGACCTTGTGCTTAACAGCTTAATATCACTCTCTCCAACAGAGAACCCAGGTAGTGAGTGCAGACAAAAATGAACCAAAAACTGGATTAGTTAGGGATGGAGGGATATATCAGTGAGTTGTGTGAACCCAGGTGTTTTCAGAAGTACAGAAAAAAAATATTTTAACAAAAAACCTTAGGTAGCAAAGAACAGCCCAAAAACATGCTGACTAGCACGCTCAATAGCTATAGAATGTTTAGTGTTAGATGGAAAAGAAAACATAAACCATGTAATAGAATTTCCTAAAGGACAGCATGGCTGGCTGGAGTGCTAGACAAGAACACTTTTGTTAAAAGCTATGCCATATTTTCTTGAAGGCCACTCATGTCCTAGCTGGTATGCCAATCTGGGAAGATATAGAAAACAAAAGGCTAGCTAGCAAGTTCAAATAAAGAACTCGGGCAAGCGACAAGAAAATCTGAAATGCACTTTGAAGCCAGATATCCTAAAGCTGTAACAAACAATATATTTCACGAGAGCACAAATGAAGTAGCAAGTCTGTTTTAATCACTCATTTATCTTTATATATGCAGCTGCACCAGAAAGCAATGACTGACAGTAATAGCATGGCAATAATATATCAATTCATTGAATGCTTATAGGTAGCTGACTCAATTCCAAAGTGAAAAGCCATGTCAAAAAGGTATGAAAATAATTTCTTTGCTTTAGTGTCAATTTGAGGTATGATTTTAAAGCTGCCCTGTCTTCAGGTATATGAGAAGAATTTCTATTATACACCTGCCAAAAAAGCCATTTTATTCAGGAAATACTTAAAATCAAATGAACTGTAAAATGTGTCTTAACAACAAACAAAGGGCTATTAGCACACTTGGCAGAGTCTATAAGTTGCTCATTCCTATAAACACTTCAAGGGTGCATCTTTATGGGAGCTTCCTGCGTCCCATGTTTAAAAGTGTTGAACTAAATGGTATTCCATGAAAGAATTCCATAAAAAAAGAAGTAAAATGGGAGCTGAAAATTTAGCATAAGTGAATGGCAGCAAGTGCCAGTACACACAAAAAGGAAATATAGATGTGCTCATGTCACGTGTTTGGCTTTATAAGATTACACAAATTAATAGAAGGTACCTATTGATAGACATTCATTACAATAGCTAAAATCTTAATAAAACTTTCTAAAAACCCAATTAAAAGTCCACTCAGATATGAAGTTTTGACATATATATTAGCATGCAATTTATTTATTTTTATGTACTACTGGGGAGTTCCCAGCATTGCCCAGGAATTTGTAGAAACCAAAAACTATGTTGTTAAAAAATGCATAGTTTAATTTGTGAATTTGGACCCATCATGCCGAAAAATGGGTGAAGATACGCCAAAGTCTCATTTTGTCTCAAAGTCATGGCTGGCATCCAAACATCAATGAAGACCCCCAGCCCCAGCATAAGAATCCGCATGCTGAGTTTGGTGATGATATCTCAAGAGGCAGCCGAACCTATGCCTAAAGTCACACCAAAGTTGCATTTTGGTCTGCCATCTTGATTCAAAACGGTGCTCAGCACTCCAACAAAAACATAGTCTGTTACCCCCACCTCAGGAACCCTCATGATGAGTTTGGTGATATCACAAGAACCTAAGCCAAAAATGGGCTAAGTCACGCCAAAGTGACATTTTAGTCCGTCATCTTGATTCAAAATGGCAGCTGTCATCCAACATCATAGCTCAAGACCTTGACTCCCACTATAGCTCAAGAAACCTTGTACCAAGTTTGATGACAATATTTCGAAAGGTGCCCAAGGCTATGGAGAAAAGATTGACTGACAGAAACCACTTTCCCAAATACATCGTGAATGCAACTGCTGGTTTTCTTGGGGGGGGGGGCAGGAGTGTCAACTTGTTTTTAACATATACTTCTAACATTTATTTTTATTGCTTCGTGTAAGAGGGCTTTGATGGTTAAGTTGCATACAAATCATGTTAAGAAAAATAAAGAAATGAAATGGAATCTAGATTTTTTTAAAGGCGATCAAAGACTAGGACTATGAAGAAGAGTGTGTACTAATTTCCACTCTGTTGGTCTACTCCTGACACATATTCTCAGGGGCAAATCAATAAAACCTTGATCCATCCTCAGCTGAAAGGATTGCACCAATACCAATGGATATAAAAATCCATATCCACCCTTGCCACCATTTCTGTAGAAAATGTAGCTAAAATATAAAGCAAAATCTCTGGCGGCGGGCTTTTCCAAGCCTTTTGACATTTGAGTGCTGGATCTCAGCATAAAGGTCAGAAAGATGGAACAATAAGCTTTGCGTCTGTTCTCACTACAGGCCTTCATTGTCCCTTAGATATTAGAACTGGAATCCACATCAATCACACAGTTATTTGGTGATTGCATTTTGACCGTATTGCCAGAAAACCACTTTTTTATTTGACTGAATAAACATCTTCTCCCACCATGAGAAAATGATGTACAGAGGAAAGCAATATTACCACAGCTATAACTAAATTTAATTCCCAGAGATATAAGAAGGGAAAAGCTCTGAGGGTGCAGGGAGTTGATAAATGAATTTATAAAGAACTGGCTTCCAGTAATGATAAAGTCTATTACCTAGTAGAATGATCACAGTATTATCCTTCTACACCACCACAGAATAAAAGACTAATGTTTTATTTGGAAGAGTCTGGGGAAAAAACTTTTCACTGCTAAAGTTAACTTCTTTTCTATGGTTTAGAAATAAAGGCAATCTCTTAACATCAAAACTACTTTGCAAGTACAGTGGTGCCTCGCAAGACGAAATTAATCCGTTCCGCGAGTCTCTTCGTCTTGCGTTTTTTTTCGTCTTGCGAAGCACGGCTATTAGCTTGGCGGCTAAGCGGCTATTAACGGCTTAGTGGCTATTAACGGCTTAGCGGCTTTAAGAAAAAGGAAACAAACTCGCAAGAACTCACAAGACGTTTCGTCTTGCGAAGCAAGCCCATAGGGAAATTCGTCTTGCGGAACGACTCAAAAAACAGAAAACTCTTTCGTCTTGTGCGTTTTTCGTCTTGCGAGGCATTCGTCTTGCGAGGTACCACTGTATTGTTTTAAGAACCTTATTAGCATACAGGATGCACAAGTATCCTATAGACAACACATGATGTTCTGCAGTGAAGAAATATCCAGGAAAAGGAGGGAGATTAAATGAAGAACAAGCTGGTCATCAGTTGAAGTATTTATTATTATTACCAAGTCTTGTATTTGCTAGAATAAATATTATAAATATATAACTGTAAAGTAATGCTATGGTGTATTTAATAATTTCACATTAGGTACTTTGGAGAATTAATACTGTAATGTTCATTTAGATTACTGTGCTACTGTAACTTTTGTATAGTTTCTAAGAATTATTACTTATTAATAAAGCTTATAAAAAACAAATAACACTCCCTGTCAGGAGCTTGCTTTAAAGCAACTGAACCTCAAATTTAATTCTGCAAACATGGCTCATTTGTTTCAAAACTTATTGCAAAGTTGGTACCAGAGCATAAAAGGCACACAGTCTCTTGTGTGGAGATTTGATTTTTTTGGATTCATTTGTGTGGATGAAAATGTGTGGCCAAATTTGATTTTCACATAAATACATTTGGCAACCTGTACTCTTCTGCTATCTTAAGTTTATTTCAGTGATAATGATAGTGATAATTATAATAACCATCTTGTGGGGGGGGGGGAGAGGAGAGAGAGAGAGATAACTGTGCTATTGCCAAGAAAAAATGATCTAGCTTCTCTAACCATCTCTAACCATCAAATATTAGAGGGTTATGGTACATTTTCAGCAGCTCTTGCAACAACTGGACCCCCTTCAACCTATGTTCAGGGCTGTGTTTGGGACTGAATGAGTCTTGCTTGCCCAGATAGATGACCTTAATCAAGAGGGGTGTGCTACTCTTACTCTCTCAGCAGCTTTTGATATCACCGGCAATGGTTTCCATCTGAACTGATGGTGTGGGATGAGTTTTGGAAGCACTGCACTGCAGTAGTTTCATTCCTATCTGCATGGGCAAGTCCAGAGAATTTCATTGGGGGCACTTGAGCTATGGGATTCCAGAGGGCACATTTGGTCGCCAATGCTATTTAACATCTATATGAAGCTTTTAGAAGCCGTCAGAATTTAGGAGCACAATGTTATCAGCGTACTGATAACACACAGCTCTATTTCTTCAAAGCATCACAATTTATTCATAAACATATTTTGTAAATAAATAAATAAATGATGTTGCCATTTACTATTCAGAAGAATTTTTTTTAAAAAAAATCTGCTTTTTTATACTGCTGTCTCTTTCAGAGCTTTAATATATTTTCATCTTTTGATGTTAATTCTTTTGCTAAAATTATGTGAGCTGTCGTGGAAATGGAATTGCTTGAATTGTAGAAAATACAGTGGTACCTCGGGTTACATACGCTTCAGGTTACAGACTCCGCTAACCCAGAAATAGTACCTTGGGTTAAGAACTTTGCTTCAGGATGAGAACAGAAATTGTGCGGCAGCAGCGCAGCAGCAGCAGGAGGCCCCATTAGCTAAAGTGGTGCTTCAGGTTAAGAACAGTTTCAGGTGAAGAATGGACCTCTGGAACGAATTAAGTATTTAACCAGAGGTACCACTGTAAATGCATATTATAGGGGACTTTGTTATGAAACTGATGGGACCTGAATTAAGACTGGTTCTATTAGATAGTACAAACTTCCTCAATCTACTATTCAAATTGTTGTCCTCATTCTCAGCTGCTTGGTGAATGGAACTGGGGCTGATGGGACTTGCAGCCCAAAAATCTGGAGGGCACCAGATTGGTAAAGTCTGGTATGGGACACTTGCAAGGCCAAATCTAGGCTTGTACTCGTCAATGCACATTCGGTGTGTGAGATGAAACAATGACCCACAAATGACAACCATGTGCAAATTTGCCACTAGTGAAAGGGGTAAGCTGATCCATTCACTGTGCAGCCCTGTACACAAATAATCAAAAGCAAGCCCCCTTAAATTCAATGGGACTTACAGGGAAGCCTTAGGTAGAAAAACTTACATAAGATTATATGTGGTTCCTATAGCCTTAATAGGATACATTCTTAACTCCACATGACAATGATATTAAGGAAGGGTTTGGGGCAGATTTTATTTATTTAAAGACAAGAAGAAGCTGATAGTGAACCCACCTTCATCAGATTTACTCAACAGACTTTGGTGGCGTTTCTTCTGATTTTAAACAAAGACAATGATTTCAGAAACAAGCCATAGTGTTCTGCTACACTGAGTGGAAGGAAAAAATATTATACTAATAAGTCTTGACATTAATGTACTGTGTTGAATTCTGGTCACACCATTTCTGAGAGGAAGAGGCAAATTGGAGAAAGTTCAGGCAAGGGTAACAAAAATAACTGGAGGCATGGAAAGTCTTCCACATGAGAAAAGCTCTAAAAGGTTAAGACAATTTTGTGAGGAGGTGAATAAGAAGTGGCATGGTATAAGTTTAAAACAATGCAAGGCATAGAGAAGGTCAGTTCTAGTTATCTTCCTCGTTTTAACAGTAGGATAACCACTGAGAGCTGAAGACAATAGCCATGTTCCGGAGCCCCTTTATGCATGTGATTAACATTACATGGAAAAGGAAGTGCAGACAAGTACCCACCCTGCTGACACCACTGCTATCCCCTAGCCAGGAACTAGAGGGCAATCATCATCAGCAGAGTCTGCTGAATCTGTATAGGCTCCTTGCACATTTTAGAGCCCTGATATTTTAGGGTAATACTATAGTGACAATACTAAATCATACACCATACTGCCTGCTTTCCACTCAAGGTATAGCCTAGCAACTCAGACAAACCCATGTTTTATTGTTTAACCATTAGGAGGAGAATAATGCCAGGCTGTAAAAATAGTAATAAATATTTGGCCCATTTAGATATGAGAGAGATATGGACTCCAAGGTACATGTTTAAGGGCTTCTCAAATTGTTCTGTGGATACGCCCATGGCCTCTTCCTTTGAAGCACCCACCCAGCACTCTTCACTTGGCTTAGAACAGAACTCAGTCACACACAGGACAATTTGTGAATCATTACCTAGGTCTTTGACAGCTGAAACACACACACACACACACACACACACACACTCATCTAATATAATTTGTTTTAACTGATTTTTATATTGTAGTCTTGCATTGTTGGAAGTACTTCTAATACAACATTTATTTAAAAATGAAATATCATTTTCAAAAACAGAACCCCCCCCCCCAATAGCAAAAAGCAAAATAAAAACAGACTAACAAAGTTTAACAAGAAACTAATGACCTTCTCTGGAATTAAGCAAAATGATTCCATCCTCTCAACTGAACAAGTGAAGAAGGGGTGTAAAATTCGACACCAGACAAGCATTCCTGCACTTAAGTATTTACAAGGAAACCTATTTACATATAGTCCCAGAGCTGCTTAAACCTTATTTCCGCGACACCATTGGCAGAGCGCAGCGAGGATACCTGCCAGACATTAACATTCATATTGGCAGCTGCAAGATCACCACCAGAAGTACAGAGATTATAAAACACTGACGGAAATTTGGGACAGGAAGCATTTGCTATCGTGTGGAAGAAACATAACATTTTAGACATGTTTGACAAAAATGATATTGTATTCTTATATTGTTGTAAGCTGCCCTTGGACCTTGTGCTGAAAGGGAGGTGAGAAATTTAACATACAAATAAATAAATGGTGGAAGTGCTGTGTTTATTTCAATTTAAGTGAATAAGTATGACAACAGGATAACTATAACAAAATATGTAACATTGAATACTCATGTTGAGTTTTAGCACATATCATGGGAGGAGCAACAGATTAAAGTGGAATATGTAAGGCTGCTGCTTATGTGTGGTGTATCATCTATCCCCCCCGAGAGCAAGAAGCCCATACAGGATTAGGCAGTGTATCACACTGGAAAACCTGTAATTCGGCTCCCACAGCTACTTTTATAGTTGTCACTACAACTTATAGACAGAGGTTTACTGAGAAACTCAAGCATTTTGCAGAATCATGCCTTCAGTCATAATGCAAAAAATAAAAAAGAAACAGTTCTGTATGAATTTTAGCAGCATACAAACTTCCATGTATCATTGAGGAGAAAATGCAAAATGAATTGTGTCACCACCTTGAACTACTCTCCAAGGATTAAGTTCTGTTAAGTGTTTGGTGTGTTTCCCTGGGGCTACGGCTGTCCTGCAGAGAATATCATATTAGAGGAGAAAATAACACGCTTCACCACAACCTCAAAGACTGAGGGCATGCTTAAAAACTTTGTATTTTCCTCTCTTTCCAAGGTTTTGGACTGTAAGAGCTACTGCTTCATTTTACAACTTGCAGACAGTTGGCTTCAGCTTTCAACCCACTTTTAGTGATAAGCTCTTCTCTCTCTGACAACAAATCTACTGCCTACGTGACTTAGTTTAAACTAACTTGAGATTTCTCCTGAATGATTTATAATCCTCTAATAGAAGGCAACTCCAGCCTTATCAGTGTAGCTTCAAAACCCACAGTTCAATTCAAATAGTTTGTATCTGGCTCTCACTTTGAGCTAACTGAGCCAAATGCGATTATATAGCTGTTGATATGGATTTTTTTAATTAAAAAAGAGTTTTTTTATAGCAACTTGAGAACAAACAATAAACCTACATCTACATCTACACTATCCAAATACCAAGGGGAAAAGAAAAATAATCCCATAGAAAAAATTATACTGCTTTAGAATCACAGTTCATAAGCAATAATGTGAAAAATTGCTTAATCACCCCTTAAAATAAAACAGGTTAGTCTGTCTGCATGTTTTTAAGCAGGGTATATATGTAGGTGGAATTGGAGGGGGTGCCTTTCTCAAAATTATGTCTCTGTTTTATGGTTCATATACTTTTCTCATAGATTTATTTTCTTTTGAAATATCTCTCTCTGTGTGCGTGTGTTTCCCCCCACCCTTTTCTAGCATCTGGAAAGGTGACCAGCAGCAACCCCCCAAAAAGGTAGGAAGCATCCCAAGCAGCACCCTTCCCAGAAATCGGGAGAATGGCTGGTTGCATAAAGTTGGTTAGAAACATTTGGACATTTGAGATTCTAGTGGTGAGGGCTATGGACTGGTTTGGATTCAGCACAACCAGCATGGCAAGGTAGAGAATGACAAGGTTCAATTTCCAGAGAAGCAAGCCAAGCCAAGCCAAATCCCGGTTTGATGTGAGTCAGTCAAAACAATGACACAGCAAGCAATGCAGAGGACAGGCTGAAGCATCAGGTAGCAGGGTTGACTGTGGTTTCAACACCAAAACTAGATTGAGCCTCAGATAAAGCTGCAACTCCATCTGATTAGCCAGCTCCTCACAATGAGCAAAGCTTCTTTGGTTAATGAGACACTGACTGCCTTAACAGTCATTGAATTTGACCCCAATGGCACAGAATCTAGTGTAGCTTAGTTGGGCCACACAAGAGCTGGGTCAGAGAATGGCAATTTGATCTCTCAGGCTGGAGGAGTGTGGATGCTGGAGATTCTGGTCCAGTTCTGAGAACTACTGTCCTCACCCACTGATGTTTCTTTCAAGTTGCACTAGTGGAATGGTCTGCACCTTATGCCCAATTCGATGTCCTGCTGTAGTCCCAAGTACTTCCACTTGCTCAAGTTGCTGTGCAGCAAGCTTCTGCTAATGCAACTGCATTTCATATTGTACAACCTTTACTTCCATCCTTATGCTAGTGCAACAGCCCTTGTGCTGGTGGTCAGAGAGCACTGAATCCCGGCCAATATCTGCAGACTCAATTTTTGTACTATTTGAATGCTGAATTAATCTTTTATAAACAGGCATCTAATAATCAATGCAAAGAGTTGATAATCTTTCTTGGCAATGATTTACAGCACTTAATTATCCTTGCTTGTAGAAAGTGACACATTTTCATTATTGTCACTTTTGATAGGAGCCACCCAAAGCCCACTGAAATCAATACGGCACTGGCGTTTTCGCTTGATTAAATTAATATAATATAACCCGCAGTTCATATTCCAGTCCCTTATCCAAAAGTGAATGCATTTGAATACTTAATGATACTGAAAGTTGAATGAACAAGAGATTACTCTCTTTTCTTTCATGTTACCACAACTATGCTGAAAACATTACATTTAAGAACACTCCCATTTAAAGCCATGTGCTATGCATGTTTGCTCAGAAGCTGCACTCTGTTCAACTGAAAGAAATGTGCATAAGGCAACTGCTTTAGAACGCTATAGAACAAAATACATTGGGAGATCTTTGTGCTGCTTTTAAGACCATTACCCTGGTTGGATGGTATACTTTGAAACACTTTTGGCTAAAATATACATACTATTGATGTTCTGTGAAGGACAGTGCAGTGGATTCAGTATAAATCTTTCTCAACAGCTAATAATACCAACTTGGCTAATTGTTAAGACTGGTGATTTCAATATAATTGAATGGAAAGAATGTAGTTAAGCATTTAAGACTTCAATAACCTTCCTGAAAAAAATCAATACCACTTTTAAACTAGCCTCCCGGGCCTGAGGTTTTACAAGCATGTCGATAGCACTGAAAGCATTGCGCTGTCCAGCTCTGCATATTTGTCCCTTCCACACAGATCATTTACAGCATGAAAAAAGAAAAGTTGTTAGGGTATCTTTGGAAAACTCTCCAAACCAAGTCAAAATCAATATCTCTCTGGGGAGCAGACTGCTAGATATGATAACTTCTAGTTTGCATATGTGTGACTGTCAGCACATGACTGATTGCCTGGGTGTCTGATGGTAAAGATCAATAGTATCTTTTTAAAGTCCTGGAGACACAAAAGATGTTGAATCCAAATAGTTTATTGGATTCTTTTATCCCTGCGTCTGATAGAAACCTGTGGAGTCACTGCTGCACATGTTTTGTAAGTTAAACATTTAGGACCTTTTCACTGCTGTGCCGTACTCCAGTTCCCAAGCAATGGCAGAGTTGAGCACTCCCAAAGTCTGCTTAAACCACTAGACATGGGACTGGGACTATGAGTCCCAGAATCCCTGGCAGAAAAATTCTACTATTCACAAAATTTCATCTGGGGAGAGGGCCCTCTTATGAGAGGAAGTGATAAGAAAGGGGATGAAACTGTGCCCTTCTCCCGAGCAGAAAAGTAAATAGTGTTTTACTGCTGGAGATTTTGGGACTGATTGTCCCAATCCCATTCCTGGTGGGAAAACATGATCCACCAGATCTCTGGGAATGCCCATCACAGCTTCCGTTGCCATTTTCCCCTTCACTGGACCCAAAGGTAAGTTCTTAGCCTTTATAGCCAGGTCAACACAGCCCTACTCACCTCAATCTTTCTGGAAAGCATTCAAACAAGGGTGAACATTCCTACTAAGGATTTTGGCAACTATGTACAGCATCAGATAGGTACACACAGATGTACATGCACTTTGTGTTTCATGCACAGAAGTAAAATAAGTTGAATGCACAGCTGTCGCTGAAAGCAACAAGCACACATTGCCTCCTCTCACTCCTAGAAACATCTGACAAAAGAAAACACATGGTATGATGTCAAGTTATCTAGTATGAGCTTGTATAATTCCACCACCGCATTTTGTGATCAATAATAACTTTAGTTATCTATACTCTGTGTGAAGAAAATTCCAAGATTCAGCTTCATTGGATGGGAAGGAGAAAAACATCTCTCTATCCACTTTATCCATACTGTGCATAGTTCTATACATCTCTCGCTCACTTTTTCTAACTAAAAAGTCCTAAAAGTTATAAGCTTTCCTCATATGGAAGTCACTCTGATTATTTTGATTGTCCCTTTCCATCTGTACATTTTGAGACGAGGGAGCAAGAATGGTAGACAATAATCCAAGTGCCATTGCAACACAGAGTTGTATAACATCATTAGGGTAATGGTAGTTTTATTTTCAATTCCTTCCCTAATGAGTCATTGGATTGGATTTGCCTTTTCACATCTGTCACAGACTGGCTTTATGTTTTCACTGAGTTATTCTGAAGACCCTACACTGCCTATGTGCATTGAAGACCACCCCTCACCATTCTCAATGTGCAGCTACACTGACCAAAACCTGCCATTTTATTGCCATTCACCCAATTTGGAGAGATCCTTTTGCAGCTCTTAACAATCTTTTCTTATTTTTATTCTAACCGCCTTGGATTCTGTAGCATGATTTGTGAACTTGGCAACCTTATTTATGAACAAGTTCAAAAACATCAGCCCCAGCATAGATTCTTAGGGAAATCCCACTTTTGACATGGCAGAAGGGCCATCCATGCCCCTTCTGCCCACACAAGGTGGGAAGAGATTTTTCATCTCTGCCCCTGTAGCCTCATTCTAGACTGTTCCTTTTATGAGAAGACAAACTGTCAGAATCAGATGTTTTCCTCACATTGAAAAATAATAATAATTCCTGAGCAGGCAGCATTATTTTGCTCAGCTCCCCTGCTGTGCAACATCTCCAGACCTTCTGTGTGTTTACACAAAGGACAATGTCAAATCTTATTCAATCACTGTTTACTGGATATAGAATTCCACTGATGGCTGCAAAACAATCCTGAGGGTCAGATCTTGTAGAGTGCATACTCAGCGATACAGAGCTCCATGCAAGTGGCCAAGATGTGGAAGCTTGACAGTTGTTCCTAAGAAATGTGGAAAAAAACCCAATTCTCATCTGTATACTCACATATTCCCAGGTTCTGAGCAATTCCACTATCATGCTTTTATACTATGATTACTAGATATCGTTAAACAGCATGGGGATTGGCAGACATCCTGTGCAAGAAAGGATCCCCTGAAATAAGATTAATATGGAGAACAAATGTCCCAAATTAATCCAATTTTAAAACAAACCTAGGCCAATTTGTTCTTATTCTGTTCCCAATGACTGATCAGGCACACAATAGGATCAAGTATTTTCCTTGTCAGCTTTCTCTTAGAGAGCATTTCCTTCCATAGTTTTCAGCTATGTTGTATTCTTACTATCATTTATAGTGATAAATATATTTAAGCCGGAGGAGATAGGCCTTGGATGAGAAAGTGAAAACCTATAGAAATCCGAGATATGGCTTGACTACTATTTCTATCACCTCTGCCTGCTGGTAATGCTGGCTGATATTTTCATACTCAACATTATCCAGGTAATCTGTGAACAATTACGAACAATACTTATGCTTCCTACCAGCCCTAGATGCTTATTTGGGCAATAATGTTCTCCACAGTGTTGTCAAAATGGGATTGTAGTCAACTAAATTCTATTCTGATTAAACCCACTGAAATTAATGAACCTAAATTAGTCATGTTGATTAACATTAATGGGTCTACTATGAGCAGGACTAGCATTGAATATAACCCAATAGATTTTAAATAGCTAGGGAAGACATCTAAACATGACCACAAGTAAAAATTACAAAATAGAGAGACATTTGTAACCAACACCCCTCCAACATTAACATAGTTGCAGATACCACTGGATAGCATGCCCTTTGGCATCACACAAGGAAACAAATCAACTTCAGATATTTATCAACACTACTATTGTCTCACAGTTGTGATGGGCTGTCCTACAAAATCTTATAAACTTCTGTGTCAAAACAGCAGCACCAACTGCTTTCTTTGTTTACACCAATGTAAAATCTAGAGTAAAGCTGCTGAACGGCACCACTAAGATTACACAATCATCCAGCAAAGGCAGAACATAATAGAAATAGCTGCTTAAAGCTAATCATGATTTAAATGTTTGTGTAAAGCTATTGTTTGTTACATCATATAAATGGTGTATGTGAGCACATTGTCCTATAAGCAGATATTTAATGATTAAATATAAAATAGTTATTAATGTAAGAAAACTGCCTCTGGCACTGTAATGATTTCCTGGTAATCAATGTTAATCAAGAGGGAAATCTTAATATTATTTTGTAGATAGTTTGAGCAACCCAAATCTCTATAAGGGAAGCTTTCTCCATCAAATAAAATGTCTGCTGTACTACACTTGGACAAAATTTCCTTTTTGACATTACTGAGTGCCATGTTTTTTTAAAAAAAGGGGGGGGGAGAACACTTCTCTGGCTCAGTATCCTAAATAAAATTTACAGATGTACAAAGTTCAGCAGACCAGCTGCCCCAAGTCAGCTGCTTTACAGGTGCAAAAGTTGTTGAAGTCAACCCCATATATTGAATGAAACTCTTTTTTACGGATATGTAATATACCAACCAGAACTACCTGATCAAACAAACTATTTTTCCAAGTATCTTCTTTACTTGGGCTAATGAATTCTCCTGATTGTTTATTGCAATTGATTCTTCTTTGCAGATGGTGATGGGCGTGTGGTCAGCACTGAATTTACAGTTGCTATAGTTGGTGCAAGTTAAACCAACTACAATTTCAAAGGGTCAGTGACAATATAACAGTGACATTACCTTCAGCATCATTATGACCTGGGAGGGGACTCTTGGAAAAAAGATTTCTTTCTCCATAGCATCTTCTTACTCAGTGAAAAGGAAATTATATTTGCTATGAAGAGAAGAGCAGGACTACCCATGACTGGGGCCATGTGCATGTAAGTCCATTAAACATAAACTGAAATCATGTCCATCTAGGGACCCATCTAGGGATTCTGAGCCTCCTGCTCCCTATTTACTATCAAACATACCCATAAGTAAAACAGAAACATCTATGCGAACATAGCAATATTCGATACCATCTTTTATTTCTGTACTTTAATCATAGCTTTGATTACAACTTCCTTAATGACACTTTTGAAGTTAAAATTAATGTTGAAAAGTTTAGGATAAAAAGAAATTCAACCCCTTTGGAGAAATATGAATTTGGCTTGCTCTACGCAATGCTCAAATCAAAGTATTTCAATATTAAGTTAGAAATCGTTGCTATCCTATAATGAAGTTTTATGTGACTATCTCTCATAGGAATAATTCCAATATAGCTCATTCACACAGCTTTCGAGGTCATTCTTACCCTTTCCCGCTGGGTGGGATGGAAGGGTCTGCCATTATTATGGTATGCAGACCTTCATGATAAGCACCAGGCATCCATTTGAAGGCGTCTACACCCAGCCCTCCTTGCGCAGAACTAAGGTGGGCCAGATTGTGTCCAGTGATTTTTTTTCCCTTTAATAGTTTAACCAGTCTGAGAAGATGAAAGAATCTAATTATGTAATGTGTATCAGGATCACTAAGATACTTGACAATTCCAGATAGAAAAAATTGAGTTGTACTGCAACATTAGGCAAATACACAGTCAGCTGAAAAGCTAACCCAGAGAAGATATTGATAATTTGTTGCTAAATCAGTGGACAGGAAGGGGGAAAGCAAATAAGCCAGTCATTTTTGCCAATTATGTGGAAAATACAGTTGGGAAAGTATTACACTGACAATTTCCCCCCCAAACTTGAGTTGAACTTCAATTTTTTAAAAAGCAAGAAATGGAATTTAAAACCATACCCATATGGTTACAGGAGATTATTGTTATTGCTTTTTTTATTAGATTTGTATACCACCCTATACCCGTAGATCTCAGCGAAGTTCACAACATAAAATCACAATATAAAAAACACAAAATACATAATAAAAATAAAGACAACCTGATGATCCCCACCCCTTTTAAAGATAATGAATATAAAGTCACTGATATAGTGGAAAATTCAAACATAAAATGTGTTTTTAAGATGGGGGAGCTCAAGTTGCTCCAATATTAAAAATAAATTCAAAGAGAAGCCTAACAGTAATGAAGTGGTACATATTATTATATAACAGCAGTGTTTACGGCTGGTTTTTCTCAATGCTTTCTCCCTCTGTCCTCAAACATTAGCTCTTGGCTTAGTTTAGCAAGCAAATGGTTCAGTCTAGAGAATAGGCTGCTGGTGTCCCTCTTTCTTTACTAGTCATGCACCCCTCCCCAATGATCCCCAGGGGGTTCACCCACTGCCAATCTTAGGGGAGGCTGTAGTCTGGGGGCTACCAACCCAGCACCTACAAACACCATGCTGCTGCCCATGAAGGGCTTTATTTGTACCCCTAGTTAAAGCCCTACTATTGTCTCCTGTGAGAAACCTGACAAATCAGATCAGCCTTTGGCTTGATTCAACATAATTCTTATTTGCTTATTATTTATCAATCCCTGAACTCCTTGGAGATAGGGGAGTATAAGAGGCACTAAATAAATCTATTGCTATTGAGCTTGGTGATTTTTTTCTCCACCTATCTATTTTATCTTCACATCAAACTCCAAGGGAGCTTTAAGATTTAACTGACATTTAGACTTCTCCTTTTTACTTATATTTTAGGTGGGCAGTTAAGACTTTTTGTCATTCTTCCAGGCTTTTCGTGAATTATAATTTGGTTAGGCATAACTCTGCTTTGTGTTTTGACTCTCTCAGAATTTGGTTAACCAGTAACAAGCTTGCATACCAAGGCCAATGCAGCCCACCGGGCAAGCAGGCTGAGGCTTGATAATCCTCCTGTTTTTACTAGCTCTCTCAGGTGACAAGCAACTGAGTGGTCCAGCACCTGACAGGCCACAGTACAAGGCTGGTGAGTTGCCTTTGGCTTGGTAGATTACAAATGATCCAGGCCAGGTCTGACCTACATAAATCAGAGCTTTTTCAGTGTCACAAATATGTGCTGTGAGAGGAGGAAGTGGTAGGTGAAGAAAAGGTTGACAACTTTCCCACCTGCTACTTCTTTGCATACCCACTCTGCAAAGGGAGAGAAAGCTCTGAAGGCAAACACTAAAGGAAGAAAGGATAGTTCAATCTCTAATTTTATAATTAATGGTTAAACTACCAGCTTTTAGGAGAAACCTGTGTTACAATTTCCATTATGAAATGTTCTACTCTCTTCTTTCTTGGGTGAAAATGCAAATAAAAAGAATGGATAGTAAAGTACATCTACTGGAACCATTTATTCACAGCCCAAATGTAAATTATTTTAAATCACACCATAGTTAATTATAATGTTAAAATTCTTTCCCCTGATAATTATCAAAAAAGCCTCTTACTGTCTTTACCTACATTCAGTCCTTTGGAATTTTTAATGAATTGCATGAAAATCCCTGAATGAATCTTCAACAGAGACTTTCATACAATATAATTTTTGCTTCAAAGCAGATATCTTATGCTTCATAGAAGACAGAAGACACAAAAAGCTTCCTCATGCCCCCCATAAGTTAAGCTGCAAAAGACATCATGTGACCAGAATATTTTGCTGATCCAGCCCAGTGATACAAGTAAAATGCTCACTACATAAATATCACATTGCTTTGCTGTAATACCCAGAATCTGACATTTCTGTCTAGATTATTACACTGCATTCTGTTCACCCATTTTGTTTCACACTCATTGGCTGAGACTCTAATCAGGTCTCATGTAACTTTCCAATTTATCACAAACTCAGGAATGTCTAGACTAGAAATTATCATCCTCTTACGAGTCCCAATCCCTGTCACATGGACATGAATATGATGGGGTAGCCCTAATTCATGCTACACAATGGGTAAAAGCCAGGAAATCCACCATAGTTCTGATGATCAATAACATCTACTGTCCGGCTCACAGAAAACAAAGAATTTTTAAATTTATTTTCAATACATAAGAGTATATTACATAAGCTGCTCTAGAAGGACACTGCAGAAATCCAGCAGAAGAAATACTAAAACTGGCAAAGAAGAAGAAATTTAGGCCCATGCTAGACTAAACTGTATTCTCATCTTTAGCCAAGACATGCATTTTCCCCCCTGGTTATTAAAAGGAGGCTTTAGACCTCTGCCCACACCATGATTCTGATCCATGGTCCACATTGTGGTGTGGCGGGGGGGGGGGAGGCATCTAGGCTATTTGCAATGGAATAAAAGCTTCCATTGATGGGAACTTTCTGCTGGTTTTTAGTAGTAAATTTGGTTAAAGAACAAAAGGGGAATTCCCTGGGTGCCTAAATCCAGGTTTGGGACAAGTATTCTTTGGTGAGAAAACTCCAACAAAGATTTAAAATCACAAAACATGCAGCAAAGTAAAGCATGGAAATATAGGCTGTTAGACATTTAAAATATCCCATTCTAAGTTTCTTCCAAAGCTTCCCACTTTCCCTTAGCATCAGAAGAGACCACATGTTTGGCAAGTTAATTATGATTTACTGGTACTTACAAACGAAGCAAAGGTCAGATTCATGTGCTTTTCAATATAGCAGCAAGAAAAGACAGGCAGTACAACTTAGTTTCAAAATTGGTAAATTAGTTTCAAAATTAGTAAATGTTTCTAAATTATTTGTATAGAAATACAAAGATGGCTTGCCAAAGTCATGAGGTCTGGGTTTGGAGCAACCAATTCAGACAGCCTTACTGGTTGGTTACATGGTAGAAAAAAAGAATTGTGGAAAGTAGGAGAACAAAGAGTTTGGCAGCCCTTCCTCCCAAAGGCGTTACTTAGCTAAATCTTTCAGGACAGCATACTCTATGGTTTCAATCCCCTCATGCATTAATTAGAGTTAAGTATGTTGGTTTTATGAGGTTGGATTTATCTCACACTTTCCTCAAATTGTAAAAAGCTGTCAGAAACACCTGCAATTCAGATTGGGACCAAGGCATAGGCAAATAGTTAAAGCCCCTTCATGGTCCCACTTCCGCTTGAGGTCTCACCTGCAGCTTGAAGTGGTTCAGCCCAGAGACAAGATTACCATCTCTGTGAGAACTATGGATCAGTAAACAGTCAATTGCTGGCAACAGTGTCTATGGGTTTGTCACTGAGGAGACCCTGTCTCAGAAGTCTACAGTGTTGCAGTTCTCAGGGAGCATAAGCTACAATCTTTATGTCTGGAGCACACCATCCTACAAATCAAAAGGACCAAGCTTCAGATAATATGCAGGACTAGTGTTGATTCTTCCTGCTATGACAGAAAGAACAAGAGAACACATATAGCTGACACATAAGCAAATCAGAAAAATGCTTCCAGTAGGACTGCACCAAAAGACTCAACACACACACACACACATGAACGAACCACTTTTCACCACAATGAGGTCCCAAAGCATGTTCCATTGGGTTTCTCGATTTACACCTTGGGTCCCTCCATTTATACACATCACTCCACACAAACAGAAAGAGATATTCTGTGGTGGCTGAAAGTTATTCTGCTGGCAATAAGAGAATAATCCCCTTCTCTCATTTTATAATCGCTATAGCATGATTCAAATATTTTATATTCATGCCCAATACATTCTCACTGTGTAAAAATTAATGTGGATGTCAGAATAGAAACACAGAACCACTTGTTTCACAGTGTTCCATACCACAGGCCTGAACGTGCTTTAATTCTGGCTGTTAAGATCACCATAAAGTTAGCTTGACTTTATATGCTGGTATATCTCCTGAAGATATGAAAAGTAATACACGATACAGTGCAGCCTCTTTTGCAGAACATGCTGAATGTTCTTTAGATTAGAATTACTATTTTCTAATCACTCTTTCAACTCTAGCGCCAGCCTGTTCTGACACCTTTTATCATACCATTATTTTTTGTGCAGAAGCTACAAGCCCTTGTAGGAGGTAAGGGTTTTTCCCCCTTCATATTTTGATATAGAAAAATTCTGATATACCTTTCGAGTTGCTTTAATGAAACTTTGCCATGGAAGATAAAAAATGAAGAATGCAAAAGGTTTGTACCTATACCTCCTGGCTAAAATGTTCAAGAACTGCAGGATCAGATGAAGGATCTCTATACTTTGAACTTCAGTTTAATAGGCACTCTTGTCAGTTCTCCCCATGACAAACTTATCACAAAGCATACAGAACACAGATAATAGAGGACTACTTCTTAAGATTCCATTTTGGGAATGGATGGTTAAAAATTGTCTATCATAGCCAATTAGCCTCAAAGGAAGACTATTTACAGCCTGTCAGCTGGGGAGTCTATGGCATGAGATCTATATTGGAAGAAATCCCAGGGTGGGTGGGTGTGTGAAATGAATGTATAAAATTAATAATAAATGGGTCATGTAATTTCAAGGACACTGAATAAGTGGTATTTTTAAAGTTAAAAAGAAGTTTCAAGAAGCTGTAATTTTTACCTGTGAATATGCCCCACTGAATTTAGTGGAACTTATGAGTAAACATGCATAAGCCTAGGTTTCACCAAAAAACAACAAAACCAAACAACACTACTGTACTTTAGACCTGCTTTCTCCAATTTAGACTGCATCAACATTTGTTTGTTGCAGCCTAAACATTAAGTTGTACTACACACTGATTGCTTACTCAAGATATCTAACGCACTATGGAGCTGAGCAACTTTATCCCCAAAGTGCCGCGCAAATCACTCACAACTTACGGCTGAGTGTCCCAGAGGCTGATCCTTGGCCACATCAGCCAAAGGAATAACTGACAGTGGTGAAAAGTAGGATAGACTGCTGTTTTCATGAAGACCCACACTGTCCCCTTGCTACTCAGCTCATCACTGGGAAGATAGGGTGCGGGTAATGTAAGATTAGGTTGCGGGGCAGAAGCTTTGACTTCAGTCGCCAAAGGCACACTCCTCCATTGTTTCCCAAGACAGACAGATGTCAACAGGGGGCAGAAGCAGCTCAGGAAAGTGTGGGTGGCACATTTCTGAACTGACATTCACTTTAACACACACACACACACACACACACACACACACCACAGACCGCCCCCCAACCCCATGATCCCTGAAATGATAGTCAAAGAAATGAAAACCTAGAACCTGGTTCTTGCATCACAAGGTTTCCGAGTCTCTTCCTGAGATGCATGCACCTCCCATGTCCTACTGACAGATATTAAAATTGCAGGCCTGGCTCACCCATGAGATGGGTTGAAGCAGCCATTTTGGGCAGCAGAAGTCCCTGAGGCAGTGCCCCTGCAGACCACATCTGTTGGTGGCATAGAAGCAGTGCTGGCTTCAGTGCTGATTTCCAGCAAGGTCTCATGAGATGCTGAAGCTGTTTCTACATTGCCGGTGGTGGTGGTGGCAGAGCTGGGCAGCATTTCCTGTTTTGTCTCAAGTGGCGCAAGGGGACACACCACCTCTGTGAAGTTGAGATTGTTGGCATGCACACACACATACACTGAGAGGACCCTAGTGCTTCTCCACCTGCCTTCCTGCCTGCTGAAAATAGGCTTGAAGATCATAGCCAACGGAAAGCATCTTTCATGCCAGAATGTGGCAAAGGATGCATTCTGAGACTGTGCCCTCCCCAGCTGTGCCCAAAAAAGGCCCCCTGAAAAGGAGTTGTTTTGGGGGGTGGAGTCATGACTCCTTAGATGAGACCCCTCCATATGAACTGAACCCCCCCAGCATCAATTAAGCTCATATTTGTTATGAGGGTTGTTGTGGAGATTATAGCTGGGGGGGGGGGGAGCTTAACCCATTCCTCTGCGAAGATCACCCTCATATTAGCCTTGAAAAAGCTAAAATACTTTTTAAAAGCCTGTCTGGGCGTAGGGAATGGGACTGAGTGAGCATATCTGTATGTCTAGTTAATGCATGCATGAATGTTTTGTGTGTCTGCATCTGTATATGCATGGTGTGTGCTGCATGTGTGTGTAATATTATGCACCTGTGTGCAGTATGTGTGTGGAGGTGGCAAGTGGGCCTCTTAATTCGTACATGGGAAAGAGGGGGTGAAATGTGTTGGATGCCCACAATTCCTCTCTCTCAGAATGCTACATGTGCCCACAGGCCCACAAGGTTGGTGACCTCAAAGATTGCCAACAGGCTATGCATAGCAGAGAGGCATTTCACACCTGATCCTTTGCCATAGGAACAGGTTAGGGAGTCTGTTAACTGTATGAGTGAAGCAGCGAATTTTGGAAAATGCAGTTTCGGTGACTGAGTCCAAATATTTTCCACTGCAGAAAAATTTGTTTTTTTTGAAGTGTGGATGCTACTGTGTGTAAGTAATGGAACAGGGTTTAGGCCGTTGCTTTAACCAAATCTGTAATATTACTTTCAGAGCACAGGAAAATAAATATGGCATTTTGGTTAAGAATCCTGTGCTTAACTAATGCAGTTAGAGGACTCAATTTTTAAAAGAAATCACTATGCCAGGTCAGTTTGTATTCTTCAAAGTTGCCAAGCAGTTCTAGGGTATGTTAACTTCATATAGCACAGTTGTTTAGAAAAAAATGTGCTCCATTATGATCACTGGTATTCATAACATTATATGGGGAAGAATGAGGCATTACACTTTGGGCTCTTTCTCTTTTCAACATAGGTACTGAAATCTCCATTCTTAATGGGAATAATGTATCAGGTAATTCAAAGAGGGATATATTGCTTAGCTTAGTTTATTGCCACCAAGCTGGATGGGGTATTATTGTTGTTGTTGTTGTTGTTGCTGTTGCACTGTGCTCACAATAAGCGACAGTCACTTTTAAATGCTGCTTTTTACACCAATAAAAATAGTGCCTTGCTTTGCTTAGACTGAAAGAAAATAAATAGCTCTCATTATGTTACTGACTACCTTGAATAAACTTTTGACTTTATTAATTTCTGTCAAATCCTTGGAAGCATACATTGATATTTCCCAGCAATTCAGCCTAATTTGGCAGGCAGCGCCAATCCTTCTTCAATCCGCGGACAACAACCTACAGTGCTCCTAGGTCATCTAATCAATGGTGAAATACAGAACTGCCAGACTTAATAAAATGTAAGCAATTCATCTGAATCCAGTGGGCTGTTTAGACCACTGGGAAACAATAGTAAGTAGACATGTGACAAGCATTCAGAAACTCTGCAACTTAGGTGCAGTTTGGCTTGCACATTTTCATTTCAACATGCAACTTTCTATATCGGGTTTACTCAGAACTTGGTTTCGTGTATTTGGGAAGGTAGAAGTTTGAAAGTAACAAACCGTATCTCAGAGAGACACAGAGAAAGAGTCTTGCTAGTGCCAAATTTATTAAATTTGTATCTCACCTTTCCTCCCAAAGGAGTCTAGGTTAGGAAACATAACGTTAAAACGACACATCTTGTAGAACGCAGCTTATCAGGGCAAGATGATTGCAATAGCAGTCAGAGTGGGGCCCCCTCAATCCAGTAAATACAATCTGGATTGAAAATGGCCATAGCTTTATTTATTACAGATGTAGGTGGATCTTTTGCTCAGGCATTTGCTATTTGAGGTGAAAACACAAAGCCTGTGAATTGGAGGCTAAAGTTAGTTGGGGGAAAATACACACTGGCAAAATGTTCCTGCTCTATCCAGAGGTTCTGTTCATTCAAGAAAGAACACACATAGAACATACGATGGGCAACCGCCTAATCTTTGATGTTCCTAATAAATAGGTTGGCTGAGGTATTTATATCTGTGAAGGCTTTAACAGTTAATGCTATTTTATGGATTGACTACTTACGTTTTGATTCAGAATCTTCCTTAAAGTGGGGAATTAATTAAAAATAAACACAAGGGACGTGGGTGGCGCTGTGGAGGGACGTGGGTGGCGCTGTGGGTAAAACCTCAGCACCAAGGGCTTGCCGATCGCATGGTCGGCGGTTCGAATCCCCGTGGCGGGGTGAGCTCCCGTCTTTCGGTCCCAGCTCCTGCCCACCTAGCAGTTCGAAAGCACCCCTAAAGTGTAAGTAGATAAATAGGTACCGCTTTATAGCGGGAAGGTAAACGGCGTTTCCGTGTGCTGCGCTGGTGCTGGCTCACCAGAGCAGCTTCGTCACGCTGGCCACGTGACCCGGAAGTGTCTCCAGACAGCGCTGGCCCCCGGCCTCTTAAGTGAGATGGGCGCACAACCCTAGAGTCGGACACGACTGGCCCATACGGGCAGGGGTACCCTTACCTTTACCTTTAAACACAACCATGAAGGCAGAGATAAATACAAACAAGAAATCAGCACCATTATCTAACATAAACACAGGTAAATTCCATTACCCTTGGAGGTTAAAAGCCTATTTGAAAAGAGTAGTCCAGCTGATCATTTCTAACCAAATCCATAAATTATTTGGTGGCCACAAAGAATACTGATTTAAATTGCTAAAGAAAATCTAGCTTCCAATGTAAGAGATAATCACAACAATTTCATTACTGGAACAATAGGTATCCAAAGGTGGGGGTGAGAGAGGGAGAAGGAGAAGGAGAGACTAGCCTCTTCATTCATTGGCTAAAAACACTAAAAAGCAGGGAATCATAACAATGACTGGCATTTTGGGGTGACAAATCTAGCCAACTTGACAAAGAGAATGATTGAGTGACATGCCCATTAGCTGAAGAAGGAACTTACTTGGTCATATTTAAGTCCTTTTTAACTTCCCAGTTAAAAAACTACATAGCAGGGTCCCATAGTAATGAGGCTTCTATTTCACCTTTCCCAGAGAAAGAGGGGCTGTGGCCTCAACAATGGACAACTTTTTGAAGAATGCCGGTGTCACAGCAAGACAGAGCCACCTGTCTTCTGGGCTGCACAATGGCACTTCTTAGGTATAGCTGGTGGGTTGCAAATGGATTTTAAATTGTTTATGGGTTCTGAGATACAAGCCTGATCAATACTGAATGGAACACACTAGCATGCTGCTGTAAATCAGAAGAAATACAATGAAGGTGAGAAATAATTCTTGATCAGCAACAATAAAATATGAATACCATTAGGTGCGTTGACACAAATCTTTAGTGCAAGCTATGAATGGCCCCAAATATTGTCAATTTCCTTCAAGTCAATGGAGCAACACTGAATTCAAAATCACTGGGCCCAACTATTGTTTTCACCTCCTATGAATGCTGTAGATTGATTCTCTCAAAATTCGATTTCTGCATGCTGCTTTACAATTATGCAATGCAGTATAGCCCCACCCTGTCCTTCTGGTCATGTCTTAAAGCACAATTCTAAGGATGTCTACTTTCTTAAGAGTAAGCATGCAGAATGCTGAAGTCCAGATTACTGGAAATTTTGCATATAGAGAGAAATCTATTTCTGCCTTGTGATGCTGAATCACTACCCTCATTCAGAGAGGATGCAAGGTATTCTTTCATGCAAATTTATTCATGTTAAAACCTTTCTGGAATTCAACAATATTTATACAGCTCCCTTTTTAGTATGCATGTTGTCACTCACACAATTCCCACCCCCTCTGGATCAATTCATGTAACATTACAGCTGACCTTATTAAAACTGCTGCTGCACCACTTATTTACACTCCCCCCAAAATGTATCCTCCTTAACTGCATTTTCAGGCACTACTTAAAAAGCATGAATCAGTACTAATTGCTTCATATTTAGCAGCTGAGAAAACCACAGCATGGACAAAGGTCTCCAGCAAACATCTGTGTAGGTCTCGGTGTGATGTAAGCTTAGTCACCCAAATAATTCCAAAGAGTTAACATGATACAATGAAAACTCACCATGCAGAGAACTGAACTACAGTCATCTGCTTGACAGCTATCCAAACATTGCATGTATTGAGCACAAAGCAAGTCACAGCATTAAAATGGATCAGCAGGCTGTACAGACATAAGCAATACAGTGTAGCTGCCCATTTGTTTTACATCCAAGGCTGGCTGTGCATGAGCACCAGCATCTGCACTTGCTTTCAACTCAGGAGTATTTGTTTCTGTGTTCTAATATTTAGACTTCCAAAAAGCCTAAACAGACACCTGGTCTCCTCCTGCTGCACTTATTCCTATAGGCACGACTGCTACTTCCTGTGCTCTGATGTGTTTTGAATATGCATAGCTGTAAAAAGAAAAAAAAACTTACTTTATTTTTATAGCATATCCTTCTTCTCTCCAAAAATAAACCCGAAGTGGCTCGCAAAAATCAAAATCAAATGAAGTACCAAAAATACAGCTGCACAACAATAAAAAATGTGGATACCAGGAACAGGTGCAAGGGCAATAAGGGCTATAGCTATGGACAGAAGGAAGTAGCACCAGAAAAACTAGACAAGAACATTTTGGCCTTTTTCAATTAAACAGTTCAAGTCATTTTCTGTCTGACCTGAAGTCACATCCAAAGCCCTAGAAAGCCTTATAACTGATGCAGCTGCAAGCATGCAAATTAGAAGGGAAGTTAAACTTCTTCTCTGAAGTCATAATCCAACACAGCCCCACATGCCTCATACTTCTTTGAGCCAAAGAAATACAAGCGATAAAAGAGGTGTGGATGAGACTGGCAAAAAGAGGTATAAGTGAAATTAGCAATATCAATTAAGAAGAACTGAGTTTTTGGAAGAGATGTGTTACACTCAGGGAGGGGGTATCTAGGGGACTCCGGGGGGCTTTCTCTCTGAAATTTTCAAGGAGGGGACTGGGCCCCCTTGATATCCCATGGTGACATGCACACAAAATACCTGAAAGCCGTGCAACGTGCTCATGTCATGCACACACACTGCACAGCATGCACATGACACATCAGCATGTTGCGCAGCGCCAACTTCCTCAATTGCGGGGGCAAGCCAGGGTGATTTGCTACAGTTCTCAGAGTTTATCCTGATTTCTATCCAGAGCTCTGGATGACCAATATTTGTGAAACACATAAAAAAGAAACTCCCCAACTCACCAAAAAATATTCTGTATATTAGTCAGAGTTGGACAAAATGGGATTCCATACAAAGAACAAATATTTAGGTTCATAAAAGAAGAATGCTCTACCAGAAGGTATTTTTAACCATCACAATTTAATATGATGTTAAGATTCAATCAGTTGAGACAGAACTTTCTTTATGTATGCTACAACAGCAGCAAGAATACTTATCGCAAAGTATTGGAAGACACAAGATCTACCCACCCTGGAAGAATGGCAGATGAAAGTGATGGACTACATGACATTGGCTGAGATGACTGGCAGAATCCGTGATCAGGGAAAGGAGACGGCGTAAGAAGAATGGAAGAAATTTAAAATTTATCTTAAGGACTATTATAAACTTGATGAATGTTAGAATGTCGAGGTTTTGAGAAAGAAAGGGTTACAGCGATATAAGATTAGACTAAAGGAAAGATTAAGAGGACAGAGACTTGACAGAAATACCTAGAAGTTGCTAAAAAACTTTGGACATTGGGATGCAGAAAGGGGAGGTATGGGGGAGTCTGAGAAACAAGGTTCATGAAAAAAAAGGTTATGAAACTATACGTGTTTGTATGTCTTTTTATATGTTTGTATTGTTTTAAAAATTTTGTAAAACCAATAAAAATTTTTATATAAAAAAAGATTCAATCAGTTGATTCACCCTGAGCTTGCAAAATTTGCACTTGTTGTTGTTTAGTCATTTAGTCATGACCCCATGGACCAGAGCACGCCAGGCACTCCTGTCCTCCGCTGCCTCCCACAGTTTGGTCAAACTCATGCTGGTAGCTTCGAGAACACTGTCCAACCATCTTGTCCTCTGTCATCCCCTTCTCCTTGTGCCCTCAATCTTTCCCAACATCAGGGTCTTTTCCAGGGAGTCTTCTCTTCTCATGAGGTGGCCAAAGTATTGGAGCCTCAGCTTCAAGATCTGTCCTTCCAGTGAGCATTCAGGGCTGATTTCCTTAAAAATGGATCAGTTCAATCTTCTTGCAATCCATGGGACTCTCAAGAGTCTCCTCCAGCACCATAATTCAAAAGCATCAATTCTTTGGCGATCAGCTTTCTTTATGGTCCAGCTCTCACTTCAATACATCACTACTGGGAAAACCATAGCTTTAACTATATGGGCTTTTGTTGGCAAGGTGATGTCTCTGCTTTTTAAGATAGTGTCTAGGTTTGTCATTGCTTTTCTCCCAAGAAGCTGGCGTCTTTTAATTTCATGACTGCTGTCACCATCTGCAGTGATCATGGAACCCAAGAAAGTAAAATCTCTCACTGCCTCCATTTCTTCCCCTTCTATTTGCCAGCAGGTGATGGGACCAGAAACTTGCACTAACTTGGTTTATTTGGGGATATGGTGGTGGTGATACCTTTATTATGACAACAAACACTGATGAAACTAAGTTTCGGGACTTGCCAATGCAGATGAGAATTAATAGGCTCAAAACTGTTCTTCTGCTCATGTCCCAATGCTCTCATGCTTTTACGCTCCAGCTCCAGTTTTCATTCCTGGGCAACCTCATTCAAAAGAGCCAACTCCTAGGGGCTGAGGAGCCTTCGCCCCTTGAGGGGGGCACCCCCCAAACTGATAGGCACTGCCATTCCAATGTTTTGGCTCCTGAACACTGATAACCAGGAAGTGAGTGTTGCGGTTTTCGAATGTTCTTTGGAACCCGAATGTCCTGCAGGCAATCGGAAGCCGCGCCTTGGTTTTTTTACTGATCTGGAAGTGGAGTAATTAATACAAAAATCTCAGGCCAGTGGTTCATAAACTTTCTCCACTTAATTATTTTTGTGCCTGTTACAGTATATCAATTGTAATGCACTATGTGAGATGCTGTATGGTTTTAAATTGTATTTATATTGCTGCTTTCATTTTATTTTTTGTATATTGTATTTTAGGGAAATTTGAATTCCATCGAATACGATGGATATGCCATCTCCTGTCATCATCAACAATTTTACAATCGCATCGTGGACCACCTGAATGAAGTTCACAAACCATGGGTGGTCCACAGAGCACACTTTGGGAACCCCTGCCTTGGGCAAAGCAACTGAGAAGCATCTTTGTTGTTTTACATCAAGGGTTCCTTTGAAGGGCTTCCCCAAGGATAAGTTGGTGAATTCAGATTTCTTCAGAAACTAACAGAGCCATGCCTCAACTTTCAGGGAAATAGCTTGTCTCATTTCTGAACCAATCTAATGTGAGCCAAAAGCAGCTCTCTAATTAGGGCCAAGCAGCGGCATGGAAATCGAAATTGTCCAGGCTGGCCTTACCGGTTCCCTAGATGGCAGAGTAAGATGACAGAAAAAATTAAATGAAATGTTTGCCTTTTCAATTTTCTCTCTGTTGTTCCTTTTCCACATGCTGACTTTCTCCAACAAGTCAGCTCATTTTTCTCTCTCTGGTCTGCCTATTTGAATATTCATAGGACTGGTTTTTAAAAAATCTCTTTTAAGTTCATTTTCTTTGTTTAATTTCCACTCATAGACATAGGAGACAGAGCATGTTAAAGAAAAAACAGAATCCTGTGTTTAATCACTTCACAATATTAAAATGACTAGATGGCATTTTGTTTGAACAAATACAGCAGCATTAATCATCTGAATTTTTTAATATATCTACTATATAAAGTTCAGTTTCACAAATGTTATATCCCAGTATACGCTTATGTTCCAGCAGTAAGAACAGGCCATTGAATCTCACACTTGTATTTGTATTACTTGGGTTTGGAGGCAAGCTTCCATGGTCTAGCCTTACAGATGCTTTAAAAAAAAAAAATTAGGATAAAATGTTATCCAGCATGCCATTATATCTTTGGAAATAAAGCAGACAAAGTATTCACTGGTTAATTTATATGGGATTTGTATAATTATCAATGTAGATTTGTTTCAACTGGATTTAATTTGTTTGGCCCATCTGCTGACATCTACTTTTTAGAGAAATCAATTTTTCCAAAGCAGGAAGACAGAGTTAGTTACATGTTTCTTCCTCTGAATAGTTCTTGAGCCTGCAGTTCCTCGATTTATTAACTTGTTTACATTTAGCAACCTGAAAGATTACATTTCTCGGTTATGTGGATACCAATGAAAGCTCAGAAGCCTGACCATTTGAATACTAAAGTGCAAAACCAGAAGGTCATAAGTACCATATGTATTTCTCAGCTCAACTGATCATATACAGACTTGGAAGCTTAAAAGCCACAAGCGTTTTGCCAAAAATAAGGGTGGGGTCAAAATGACCCTTTATTGAACCCCAAAGTTGAGGGTGTCATATAGTTTGCAATTCTTAACCAAGCTATTCTTTGAGCACAAGAACAACTCCAAAAATGCAGCCAACCTTGTATACAGGGGAAAGTACAGTATGTTTAAAATACAACACATTGTACTATAAGCTGTCTAGCTCTAACTGCGGCTGCTCTGTGGCTGCCTGATGCATTAGCCAATGGTGCCATGTTGATATGCAGATGCTACCACAAACAGGACCTTGCTTTTTTCACACTGCTGCAAACCACCATAAAACGCACATATTGGCCAGGAGCCGTTCCATACAGCGGTTATTGTGAATTCAGACTTGAAAGCATATTGGCCAAATGCAAAATAGAAATTGCTTAATTTGGACCTGAACAGCAGCTAGCTTGCAGTTCCTATAACTTTTGGGAAGCACTGGTGGAGAGGAATGAGAGTAGTGTCCTTTCAACACAGAAAGACTATTGCTAGCTCAGTAAACGTATGAACTGGGTGACTTAAAAAACAAATTTCTAAGAGTTATCACAAGGCATGAAATTAAGAAATATGGAAGCTCAGAAAGAGCTCAAGGACTAAACAAAGAGGAAAAAGCAAGCAAGCAAGAATGAATTACTTAAAATAAATAAATCAGATGTAAGGGACTCATTATTTGGCTTTTTCTCAGATCTGCAAAACGGACTGCTGTAATCAAGATGCTTAACCTCACAGCATGCATCTTTTTTCACATTTAGCTGATGTGGTAAAGTCACCCATGCATTAAGATCGAACCTTTAGATGAAAGATATTGCATTTCCCCATCATGTATAAACCCATTAGGTTCTTTTCTATAATAATAAAATTCCTATCATAATCATTCTTTTCTCTTGAAACATAATTTCAATGCATGGCATATTCCCCTGGAGCAACCAAGCCAAAGCTGTGTGTCTATTTTAGTTATTTTTTGTCAGAGCATTTACCTTTGTGTTATTTTGATAGGAAGGTTCATTTTAGATTAAGCTGATAATCACAAACACTTGTCAACTGTAATCAATCTGTTGGAAATGCAAACAGAATGTAATGTCTCAAAGTTTTCTGGGAAACAGAAATAAAGACTGATTTCTGTATCTTTGAGAAGCGATAATCTAGACGAAGAAGTTATGGGGAGGTTCTTACTGACTTGCTTTTCATAATGGCAGCCTCAGTGCATTGAGAACAAGCAGCTTAGAAACACTGCTTACCATATCTCTGGCAGGGGCAGCTGCAGTCCAGCACAGCTGCAGAAGGACTGAGGATCCTCTGTTGCATGACTGATAGTGTCTTCAGTCTTGGCTAGTCATGGAGGCTTCCTGCCAAAAGTTCAAATTCGAGATGGCCGATCGGGGATGGTTTGGGGGCATAGTGTTTGGAGACAGACCTGCGGGAGCCTGTTTCCACTCAGGTATGTCTCTCTGCCATATATCCCACCTGCCCACTCTGTATATCTGTGCACTCTCTGAAGGTAAGTGGAGAGTGCTTTGCATGTTCGTGCTGTGGAATAAATCCGTTGCTGTACTCGGGGCAAGGGAGGAATTTGCCTGCAGATAAATTGGGCCTATCTGGGGGCTTTGCCTACCTTATAGCTACTGTCACAGCTTTCGGAGGAAAAGGCCTAAGTTGGATCCTTAGTTAAATTGGAACAAAGGTTTAGGGTACCCCAATAAAGGGTCCATGAGGATAGTTCTGTCTGAAGGCCCAGACAGGGGCTAATGGGTCATAACACTCTTCCAAGTGGTGGCCTGGCAGGTTTGCCCCATTTGATCTATGTCCAGGGGGGAAATCCTTTAAAGCAGGATTGATCCTAATGAAGCAATCAACCAACAACTGAATAGGACTGATTCAGGATACATACCCGCTGCCTATACCAAAGTCTACATACATCTGTAATCAGTGGTGTAGGAAGGGGGGGGATGGAGGGGGCGGTCAGCCCCGGGTGCCTCTCTGGGAGGGGTGACAAGATGGCCCCTGCCTCCCCACAGCTGTAGAGTGGCCAAAGGCGCCCACAGTCCATATGGGCTGCCTCTCACATGGCAACTGTATGGGCTTCCACGCGTGCGCTGCCTGTATGGTAAGCATGTAGGCCACATGCGCACTCCATATGGGCTGCGCCGCCCCAGGTGTCGGAGAGGGTTCCTCTGCCACTGTCTGTAATCAATAAAAGTTGGGGCTATTTCATTCCCAGGTCATTACTGATACCTTCACACCTCCAAACCCTGGTTCACTGAGCCTATGTCTGCAAATGCCTCTTATTTTATTACACAAGACATATTTAAAAGGGAAGGTTTAAAAAATGCAAAATCTGAAATATAGTTTGTGGTAAGAGACAGATATAACACTGCCAATCTGTAAGCCAGGGTCTGCAAATTGGAAGCAACCTTCCAAAACATACACGTCACCCTGCAACATTTTGTTTGCTTTAATCATGGCACTACACCAATGCTTACTTCAGAGTCAACAAATCTGCCACATTCATCATATACAATTTTAATCTGAAATGTGATAAAGCATTTGAGTGGAAATGCTTTGCAAATAATTGTTAGCATCTGTCTGTCTCAACAGACCTCTGGGGGTGAAGTCAAACCGCTGGAGAATCACGGCACCTGCTGTGGCTGCAGAGACCAGTAACTCATAACTGTGGCCTCCTGCATTGTTTTTGCTGTGTTAGCAGCACTAAAGTGACATGAGCCTGGACAATGTCTTTGGAGGTCCTGGGCTTCCGAGAAGACAAAACTCCCCTCTTGGCCTCACAGATGTGGTCCAAAGGAAAGCAGAGCAATATGCTTGGCACCAGCTTGCCAAAAGGAACTTGAAAGAAACTGATGTTCTACTGATGTTGCTAGAGCAGATTTCTCAACCTTGGGTCCCCATATGTTGCTGGACTACAGCTCCCATCATTGCAAACTAGCAATATCAGTGGTCAGGGATGATGGGAGTTGCAGTCCAACAATAGCTGGGGACCCAAGGTTGAGAAAGGGTGCACTAGATTAAAGGCCACTGTGCATTTTGGAAACTGCAAATAAAAGAAACTAATATTTTGAAAATTGTAATTTGTAAATAATAAATACATAATGGCAAATTTAAGAGTAGATTGTGCAGTTTTTGCTGCAACACCAAAACAAGGTCCTGCGTGACCAAGGTATTTAATGTAGCATGAGAATTCTTAACCTACAGGTGGTAAGTAGTATATTTGGTAAAGGAAGGGATGATAAATTATGCACTCACTCATCTCTCTTTCTTGGTGATGTTAGTTTGCCCTGGAACAGAATCATTTAATTTTTGCATATTGGGAAGCAATGTCCAAGGTTCAATATCAAATTACTTTGCATCACCAGATTTGCGGCTGCTCGTTTTAAAATGGACAAATCATAGTTTGAAACGTATTTTAATAATGCCCTTTTCCTTTATCAAAATGAAAGCTTGCCAGATATCATGTGAGAACACTGAACTTCACAGATGACATATGCATAGATATCTCTGAAGCAATAGATAAAGTACTAATGAATCAAGTCAAGTGCAATAAGGAACTTAGTATAAATTGAAATTTAGGCTGACAAGGTGGCATAACATTGCAATTGATTTTCTCTCTCTCCCTTCAATTCCAACTAGGATAGTTTTTGAAAAGGAAATCATAACTTTAACACGTTAGAAAATTTGTCTCCCAGAAAACTGTTTGATTATGAACAATTTCACTCCTTTAAGGTTTGTAGTATCAAAGGAGTACCTGAAATCTTGAGTACTTTCTGAAACATCTTGAGTACTTTCTGAAACATCTTAAGGATATTTGTGAAACTACAGTGATTGGCCAAGGCTAAATGGTATGTATTGATATGAGTTTCTGCATGCCAGACACCCTAAATTCCTGGATTAAGTAAATGCCAGACTTTAATTTATGTTTAGAGTGTTAAAACTGGATAAGCCAGGCCAGATCCCTGTGTCAGGAAATCACATGGGAGACAAGCCATTAAGAAACACAAGGGGAAGTTAATGAGCCATTAGGAAAGCCAAAAAGAGAGGACTCTGTGCCAGATAGAAAATGGGAGGAGCCCCTCCCTCAACTCATAGTTTAGATAAGAAGACAAGGCAGAGTTTAAAAGTAGTTTCAGAGTTAGCTGTGAGGTGACCCAGGGGGAAGTGTTTGCAATCTGAAAAAGTCAAGCCAGCTGCAGAGAGTCACAGCCATGGTTGGTTTCTGTCTGAATCCATGGCTGCAGCTATGGGAGAAGCAAGACCCTCTTGAGAGTATCAATACTGTACGTGTCTCCATGATCAGCTCAGGTTGTATATATGTGTAAATAAACCATATATCATAAAGACACTACATTTTCTGCTGTGCCTCATTCCCAAAAGAAAACACGAACCCTGGGAAGGCATGCCTGGAATCCCTGGAACCTTGCACTGCACAGAAACTGGGGTGGAGTGCAATAGTATCTCTATCTACTATATATGTCTTTGGAAACATGAAAGCACTTCAAAAGTTACAGAAAACATCTAGTCAACACACAGCTGAAACACTGAGTTCCAAAACTGTGCAGTAACAAGACAGCTCTATGTGTCTCATTTGCATAGATCAAGGGTGGCTAACCTGTGCCCCCACCCTCATACTTTTTGGAGTCAAACTCACATCAGCCCCATCCAGCATGACCAACAAACAGTCAGGGATGATGGGAGCTGTGGACCAGGAACACCTGAAAGGCCACAGGTTAGTCACCCCGGCACAGATTGATAGTGATGTAAAATATATCACTAGGTAACAGCATCATCTGAAATTTTCTGTAATGACTGGAAAGTATGGAGCAGAACCAATAAATGTGGTTCGGTTTCCAATAAATGTGTACAGTTTGCTTCCCCTCCCTTTTCTCCTTGTTTGCAAAGGACATCCAAAATGGATTGGAGACACTGATAGACAAGAACTGCAGATAGAAAAGTATGGACCTCTTGGCTGTTCTTTGCACTCAGCCTGCTATCAGGTCCATCAGATAATCTGATGGGATTTACCAACTAGACAGATCACAAACTATAGCTTGAGAAGAAACTGCTTTACTACACTTGTAGCCTGCCCTTCCTCCATTAAAACCAACCACTTATTTACCTGTCCCTGTAAATTCTGTATCTATTGCTTCTCAGGTTAAGGATGCCAATCTCCAAGGACAACCATGTGGTGGGAGTATAAGGACACCTTCAAATGACAAAGGAACCACTATGATCAGGCTATAAGACCATGGGCAATGAGGTGAGAGATTAAACACTATCCTGTGTTTGGATGACACACTAATTTGAAGCTTGCTAAGCTAAAAAGACTAGGGAGAAGCAAAGTAGGTAAGAGCTCATCTCTGCAAGCCAGGAGATTTATGCAGTTGGAGAACTCTGTGGAAACAAATGAGCAATGCACAGGTAGCTTGTCATAGCTACAGCCCCCAAAACACACTTTCTGTACCTTCTATACCTTTGGATTTGGCAAATGTATTACTTCCCCATTTGTAGCACAGTAGCCAACATTTACACGACAGCAGACAGGCAAATAGAACATGTATGGTCATAGTGTTCTCAGTGGGGACAAAGAGAGTCTCAAATTGATCTCTCTTGGGGGGAGAGGGTTGTGAGTTACATGGGCCAGCCAGAGTGCCCAGAGCGAAAGGCCAGAACTGTCTGACATTTAAGGCTGCTCCATCCCCTGTTCCCTCTCTTTTTGCCTTGCAATACCTTCCCTCCTTCTATAGTGTGAGCTTTGCCTAGCTGCCTTTTTTCTGGGCCTGAGTAGGAATTTTGGGGGAACCTCTGATGAGCAATTTGGTCTCCCTGTTTTCACAGACTTCACACTGTATAGCACCTTGTGTTGATCTGGCAAAATTTGCCTGTTTGGCATTCAGTGTAGGCAGGTAAAACCTTAATTCACTGCCAACCTTAGGCATTATGAGGATAAAGGGAAGCCTTCAGTCATCACTCAATAGTCTGAGGCTTTGGGGTGCCATTAGGGCCTGACCTGTGCACCATGGTAAACAATGGACAGCAGGGCCCAGGTGAACAGGCTGAACTTTAATTATCGAAGTTTCACTTAGCAAGGTGAAACTTCTCCCAATCCTTGGCTGGGGGGGGGGGCAAATAATTTGGTAGCTCACATGACTGGAGGATGAGGGATACGTTCCTCACGTGTAATCGTTGATTCCTCTGCCTGCATTTAGTTAGTTGGCAAAGCAGCAAATCTTCTAATTCATTGTATTTTATAAAACATAAGCTTTTTTAAAACCACCCAACATGTTGTCTTGAGTCTTCTTTCTTGGTATGGGGGCGAAATGCTAGCATGTTCCTTTAAAATCAGAAGAACTATGTTTTTGTTGCAGGCCTCGTCCCAAAACAATTAAACACAGAGTACACCAGACGTTGGTAGTGAGCCTATATAACCTTTTCATCACAACAAAGATATAGTAAGCATTTGAAAAGATTTTCTTATCTTGAATATAATGCTAACGTTGTTAAACTATAAAACAGATTTAAAACATACAGATTCATCTTTGCCTCAAAGAGAATTCTCAGACTATTATAAAATGTTTTACTGAGCATTCAAAAGTTTAAAAGCTTAGACTTTTTTTTAAAAAAAAAGGCTGCTCCTTTTTATGGATATTATTTTGTGTGAAGAATGTTCTGAGACTCAAGATACATTACTATGTAATGGCTGTATGATTTCACAGAGAGAAGACAAAGGAATAGTTTAAATATGCTTGCTTCAATATCCATACACAATTTATCTACTGTTTATTATGTATGCAGCTAATCTATGCTTAGCAATTCCATTTACCAAGCGAAGCTTAAGCATTCCAGTAGACACAAACCTTTACATCACCATTGTTTCAAATGACTGTCTTACGCCCTACTGACTCATTTGAAGGCTTGCTTCCTGAATAGTGCATGAATGGGTTTGCAAAATGGTTCAGGCTTTATTAACAGTAGCTTAATAAACATGAGACATGATAATAAAATGACACTTAGTTTTGTAAAATGAATCGAGCACAGTATTGTCATTTGCTACTTACTGCCATAAGCAAATTGAGAAACTGAAAAATTGTGCCTCAATTCATTTTCCAAAGCAATATCAGCATACCATTTTACAAAAACATCCACATCTTTGATATCAAGATTGGGCTTTCAATCATGCTAAATCAGTTTTAAGCTCCACTAAGTGGCATTTGACATAATGATGCTTGCAACTGCCAATTGAGAGGAAAAAGCTATACAATCTATTATGCAAATGGCAGCATCTGATCCTGAAATGTTGGCAAACCAAAGCAAAGAATATCAAAAAGAACTATCAAGAGCACTGGATATACGATGAACTTCGACTGGTGATTCTCCAAGGGTAAAATGATGGTTGCCTTAATCAGACACATTCAATACACAATGCAACAAAGCAAAATGAGTACTCCATTGTATTCTGTGGGACTTTCCTCCAAGTAAATATACATATAACAAGATTGCATAACTTATATAATTTCATTTGTCTCATATTTTATAATGATAGAAATTTGATAAAAATAATATATCAGCATACTTTTGAGATATGGCAAGCAGATTTGAGCTTCTCTACAGCCATTAAAACATGTGTGCTGTAACACACCTCCTTTGCATCTATTTACAAATGCCTTTTAAATCTACCCTAGTGACATGAACATAACTTGTCAAATAAACACACCATGGACATAGTCCCACTTGGATGCTGCACTCTGCTCTGAGCCAGCAAAAGCTCTCAATTTTTGAGCCTTAGCCTAATGGTAGAACACAGGGTTTGTATGCAGATGGTCTCAGGTTAAATTCCTAGCACCTCCGGGCAGCACTTGGAAACACTTCTGTCTGAAATCCTGTAAAGCTTGACATAAAATAGCTTGCAAAATGCTGTGCTGTCTTACATTTTTCTTGACAGAGAATTGCATATGTCACAAGTTCCTTTCATGTGTGTATAATAGTGCTATTTTCCTAGAGAAAGAGGTACCGGAGCTCACCTGAATGCCTCCCTTCTTGTCTTATAATGGCAATGGAGCCCATCTGAGAGGTGCCAGAACTGAGTTCCAGCTGAAAAAAAGCCTTGGGTGCACCACATAACCACTGGTGAAAATGCTGCATTGCTGGCCTGCCCAGATTCCCACATCTGCAGTTAAGAAACCTATGCATGAGGAGCTGATCAAACACAGGTTTTCATGTGAGCAGGAGCCTTTCCTGATTCCTCAATCAAGAAGGCTTAAATGTGCACTCAGTCTTTCCGGCCAGCTTTCCACAACTTAGTGCCTTCCAGATGCTTTGAACTAAGATTCACATCCACCTTGGTCAACAAGGTTGATTGTCAAGGATGATGAGGCATGCAGTCCAAAACATTTATAAGGAACTAGGTTGAGAAAGGTTGTTTCAGAAGTCCATATGAATAAGTTCAATGAAACACTGAGCATTTGGTCTAATCCTTCCCCTTGGGGATATAAAATTACCAGGCAGCCAGGCCTGATGACATTAAGGTTATGAAATGGAGGGATCACAAACGGGCTGTATAACAGTGATGTTTGCTACAAAGGAAGAAGTCTGAGAGAAGACAAACTAAAGCAGCCTTTGATATTTAAACTGGCACATCTAATGCAACACAATCATTTAGTCTAAGCAACATCCCCAAGTTATTTTTCTGAATCTACAGTACCTATTGTTTTGGCTGTGGGTCAAAGATTTGCCGTTACTTCATCCAAGAACATAGTTAACCAGCTTCTGGCATCAATCTGTGAGGGTCAGCAAAGGAGCATAGTCTGCTACAGCCACAGCTGTCACATTGAACTTGTACAAAATACCTCTCATACTGTAATCATTGAAATGATTACACACACAATGATTACGCACAAAAGTAATACATAACAAGTTCAGTGCTTATGCCAAGCATATAAGAGTAATACTTTTTTTGTCAAGCTTAAGTATTGTTGTGCTGTCCACTGAAGTACTACTTTCAATCAATCAATCAATCAATCAATCAATCAATCATGCTTTTGCATTTTAAAAGTCAGATTTGTATATAAAATATTCTAAATACGAACACACAGAGGCAAGTAATGAAAGCTCAAAAGGGTAGTGGTAAAGATACACAGGCCCTGCCTTGTAATGTACTGAATGGAATGGGGAAGCAGCGGGAAATCTATGCATGCAAGTACGGTCTGTGTTTTGGTGCATCACCAAGGATTAGAAAAAGGGATATGATTATGCAAATTATGGTTATAAAGCTCATTTAAGCACCCCTCTCATGAGGGTGTCTGATTATGACCCTTCCAGTTCTCCCTTATAAATGAAAAACACATTCCAACCCTGATGCAAAAATGACCCAGCTTCCAGCACTGTGTTGTTCCTTGTATTAAAGAACAAAGCTAGGAACTTGTAAGGAAATGACAAATGTTTTATTTTGCTTTAATACTAAAGAATTCCGTCACGATTAATCTTCCAGCTTCTGCTGTTCCACACCCCTTTGCTCCTTGTTCCTTAAAGGAGCTTCACTCGCAAACACCACACTCAGAGAAAGGAATGCAAGGGGACTTTGTGCACAGAGGCCTGTGCATCTGGCTTTGGAAATCTTCCCGAGCACGTGCACACACACAGTGTGGATGCCAAACGCCATAAACAGACATTTTGCTACCAACATTTTAATGATGAACAATTATTCCAAATCCTGTATCGGTGAAAAGCCACATGAAATTTTTGTTGCTCCTTTTCTATGCCAGCATCATAAAAATATTTCTACAAGATTAATAATAATAATAAAAAACCCGAACAGATGGATGCAGTTCCTGGTTGTGTGGGCCAGACTGTTACTTAAGTTAAATTAGAGAAATACCAGTACTTTGACAACTTGGTTGGTTGTTGGATGTTGATGATAATACCAAAAGGAAAAAAAAATTCAGAGACAATGCTGCTGGGAACAAAAAATAATCCTGGAACATAAATAAATGAATAAGAAATGCACACACTCTACCACTGGTCTGCTTGTACTGTAATAAAGTACCATATTTTTCAGTGTGTAAGACTAGGTTTTTTTCCTTAAAAATGTCAAGAATTAGGGGGTGTCTTATACACAGATACATCTCCCCCCATTTTCTTAAATCTGAGTCCCTCAAAATCTGAGCCCCCTCTTATACATGGGGGCATCTTATAGACGGAAAAATACAGTATATCTCCACTGATATTCTAATGACTGGAAATCCCTCTGTAAATGAAATGGAAAAACAAAGCCTCTTTCACTGTGGGGTGATGGGAGAAAACTTTCAAAAAATTGGAGGTCAGGTTTTGGGCACAATACTAGTATTTGCAACATGGGGGGGGAGAGGCAGAAATGTACATTTTATTAATTATGCTTGGTTTTGACCCATACCTCACCCAATTTTTTAATAGGAATCCACCCCCTGAAATTCTGAGCTGTCACTTTATTTCTTTAAAAATCGGTAAGTCATGCCACATACACAGAGTCATCACTTTGGAGATGAGGAAAAGGCGACAATAGGTATAATAACCATTTCTAGAACTACACAGCTTTTCAAATAAAACCGAAGTGTCATCTAAAGCCAGTTCTTGGTTAATACATTGAACAGTAAAGCAAGCATAAACTATATATTCCTATTAACAATTAATGGTCATTTGAACATATGTGATGAAGGGCTGTTCAAGGGGAACTTGGTCTTTTATTTGAAGTTTTGAGGAATGTGGTTGAATGGAAAACTTTTGAGTAATTATAGAAAGATCTTGGCTATGGGGAAATATGTAATATGGCATTATATTAAATCCTGTGTATATTTTAATTTTTTTCCAGATAATTATGAAAAAGCAAAGTCTCAGTGGAGCTGAAAGACTCTTTTATGGAAGCACCCCTTGCCTTATGGAAGCATTTATCACAGAAGGGGAAGCAGCTCCTGATTCTGGAGAAAAGTAGCGGCAGTTCCCTCCAGTTAAGAGCATGCTGTACTCAAAACACATTATGCACAATAGTGACTTGTAGTGAGTCATTGAAGACCTTGTCCCTGCCCATTTTCACCTGAACTAGAGGAGCATAGCCCTGTCATTCTCTAGCCACAAAAGAAGCTACTGCAGCTAGAGGTGATACCCGCAGGCATCTGGGTGATGCACTAGATGGGTCATTGGTCTGATCCAGTAGGCTCTTTTTATATTATTAGGTGCCTAGCTATGAATATGAATATTAGTCTGTTTGCTAATGTGGGTGTATAATACTATTTTTGTGGAAATTATGTATTTATGACTATATTTTTGATGTACCTACACTATAGATTGAGAAACGCTTGCAAAAATGAAACATATGAAAGACCAAAAAAAAAGAGAGAGAGAACTAATCTCAATAATCTAAAGTGTTTTGCGTTTATTAAAAATTGAAATACTCTTCAGCTTCCTGAAACTGGTCCTCCTTTTTCGTCCTCACTGTTCTTAAGAGCTGCTTTCAGCAGTTTTTCTTTAAAATAAATCTGATGATGATGATGATAATGATGGTAGTGATGCTTCCATAAATATTATTTTTGTCCTCTACCATAGGTTGACTTTGCATCAGTTGTTGCTGCCCTCATTTCCCTGCTTCCCCACAGTGTACAAATGCCAGATTATAAAAATCATATACTCCTCTAGTACATGAATATTTTGATCAAGTGTAACAACGTCATGACCCTCTGTAAAAGCAATTAATTTCTTTAATCTTGAAACCATCCTAAGGCTCACTGCCTTCTGCTTAATGTCACCTTTATGTGACGTGCTTCAGGCTATAAGAAAGATGTGAACACCATATTTGAAAATGTTTCCAATACTTCTCAAGTAAAATCGGCATAGGAAAGATATGTATTTATTTAACACAACTTCCACAGGCTTAATAATTTAAACAATGTTATTACCCATGCCCAATGCATATTCTCAGTCTGTCTATATCAAGAGAAGCCAATGTAGTGGCAAATTCCTATCCTCCCTGACTTTTGGTCATGCTGCCTAAAATGGATGGGAGTTGTAGTCCAAAAGCATCTTGAGGATCAGAACTTATCCATTCCTGGTCTAAATGTTGCCATGTACAGTATACCCTTGACAGATACATGTGTAGCAGAAACCTTTAAAAGTAGGCATGTGTGGTTATCACCATCTCATTATTACCTGGACATATATTTGAAACTATGGTCACATTCATAGAATAGCCATGTTTATGGCGAACACGTGTATGGTAAAAATCCCCCAGTGTTGCAAACCTGTCTGGTCCTGCCCCCAACTTTCACAACAAGAGCTTAGGTCCTCAAAGGGGCACTTGGATTTCCAGTTGTTCCTGCTTTTCAGACCTCTGACACTAGATGCAAAAGTCAGAGACATGGGCTAAATGACTGCACCAATGACAGCCCTTTCTGTCCTGCACCTCATTGTTTCATGTGTTCATTGAACATGCAAAAGAAGAACAACTATGAATGGTGTTTATTTCACAGAACATTCCTATGAGAGATTCTACTCAAAGATAAATGCACCTCATGGGGGGGGGGGAGTCTCTAAGACATGACAGTGATTCAACTAGTTTTTCTGAGCTTCAGGGACCTAAAATTTTCATTTTGATATTTGTCAACTCAGATAGTTAAAAATTACCAGTAATCATCATCATCATCATCACCACCACAATATGCAGCCAAAACCATTATACATCAGACATATTTGCTTCTCAGGCAGAGAAAACAACAACAAATGAAAGAATGGAAAGGAAAGACAGGATGAAGAGCGGTATATAAATTTAATAAACAATAACAGCAACATCAACAATGCTTAAGGTTTTCTTACATGCATCTGGTTGATCACCATGAGAACAGAATGCTGGACTAGATGGGCAACTGGCCTGATCTAGCAGGCTCTTTTTATGTTCCTAAATTGAATTGGGTCTTCTCTTACCATCCATTAAGTTCCATGAGGTGTTGATATTTATTGCTTCTAACCATATGTTTAAATCAGACTATGCTTTCCCACCTTTTTTACACTTTCATGGGATGTCACAGTGTTTAAAGACAATGACTTAAGCCACAGCAGCACAGGAACTTCCAACAGAACACTGCTGCTATCACTTTACACCTACATTTTAGGGACAGTTTAGAATAAAATCATGCTTCCCTTCAGGTTCATGTCCTCAGAGCTAAATTTCCTTTCCCTACCCCTTTCCCCAAAAGGATTCTTCCAGTGCTGAAGGTAACTGCTGGCAAGACAGACACCACATTTTCTCCTAAAAATAAATAAATAAATAACCGCAAGGGTTTTGCCACTTGGTGACAATGCAGAAGCAGGGTATTCTCAGCAACAGCACCCATTATATGATAGAGTTTCCTCTGTCAGGTCATTTTTGGGGCAAAGATAGTCATGGCCTTTAAATGCTTCTTTTAAAGTTATATTTATTGTATGGCTCTCAATAATGAATTCTATACTTTTGTATATGGCTCCATTTTATTTGTGATATATAATTTTGTTCAGTGCTGTATCTAGTTTTTAGGGAATTTTATTAAATGCTACTGTTGCCTTGTTATATACCTTATTTAATTAATATTTATTTATTTATTTATTGGGTTTCTTATGCAATTAGAACCCATTTCCCTTTTATGCTTCTCTCTCTCTTATCATATATTTTCATGGGTGTCAAAAACTAATGTATCCTGAAGCCAGAGAAAAAGCTTTGCCAGAGAAAAGATGACCAGTACAGAGAATTCCCACTCAGAAATATCACAGGTCTCCCAGGGCAAAAGTGCAGAGCAAAATGAAAAATCTTTGCCATATGCTAAGGGAAGGGGCAGCATATTATAACTTCCCTTACTTCAGCCTAATAGGCAAAAAACAACAACAACCCAAAAAGCAAAACACTTCAAAACTCAATATCAGAATTTGCAGACTTCAAGTATCACTACTGAACTTTTCTGTCATAATAAATCTCGATACTTTAACCTGTTGGCAGCTTCTTTTATGCTATTGATTGCCTCCTGGGTCTACCAGCTGTACTAATTTAAATTCTCTAATACCTAAGCATTTTAGCAACAATGCCTAGCATTAATTAATGTGAAATACTCAGCTGTACCCAACTTTCATCTGTCTGCATCTACAATGCTATCAAATAAATGGAAAGATCAAGGTGTAACGTTTGCTACTTGGGAAGCAGAGAGGGGCAAAAACCCAGTTTAATGTGGCTAGAAAGGGCAGGGAAGGGGGAAAGCTAAGTTTGGTCTTCCAGGAGAGGCAGTTTCCAAGTGGGAGGAGCACCTGCTGGAAACTGGCAGGACCATAAAAGGTCCACCAGGATTTTTCATGATAGAAAATTCTCACTGGCAAAGCTCCAAAAGATGGATAAAGGTGTAACCTCCAGGTTACCTACAGCTCCCAAGAAGTTTGACTGGGAAAAATTAAGCCTCTGAAGCAGAGGAAACTAGAGATCACACTTTAAATCCTAAATCTTATTCATTTCTCACTTTTAAGATATACTTTCCTTTATTTCTCTCTGTATAATGACCGAGGAAAAGCAACAGGCAAAGCAGCTATGGAAAAGGACAAGGTAGTCATTATAATGTGGAAAATGAAAAACAATAATCATATGTCATGGAAATGCAAGCTATTCGCTTAAGGTCACATATTATCTTAATTTTAAATACTGAATCAATGGTAAATGTTTAGCTATGAACAACACTATGTTACAGATCAGGGCTACAAAATGAAATGGGTAATCTTTCCTTTGATGCATCTTTTTGCATAAATAAAAACAATTAGTTTACATGCTGAAATGAAATACAGGAAACAAGTTGTTGTTTAGTCGTTTAGTCATGTCCTACTCTTCGTGACCCCATGGACCAGAGCACGCCAGGCACTCCTGTCTTCCACCGCCTCCCGCAGTTTGGTCAAACTCATGCTGGTAGCTTTGGGAACACATAGTGGTGCTTATTTATGAGTAAAGAAGATGTGGTAAAGGTACCCCTGCCTGTACGGGCCAGTCTTGACAGACTCTATTATTATTATTTTTAATGATATTTATTGAGATTTTACAGGCAATAAAAAGTTACAAGATTAAAAGTAAGAAATAAAAAGAATAACAATAATAAAAGAAAAAAGATACAAAAATACAAAAACAAAACACATAAAAAGTAAGAAAAAGTTAAAAAGAAATCAATATTTTCATGACTTATATTTCATTTACTTGTTTCCTGACCTCCTCACACACCCCTTTTTTGTATTCCAATTCACATAATTAATTCAGCAAATCCTTACCCTCTATCATTTATCTTTACTCAATATCTTAACCTATTATGACTATATATTTTAAACCATTATCAATCCGTATTCACATATTCTTGTTAATCTTTTTACCAATACCGCTTATTTTCAATCCAACATCCCTTTAACATTCATTAATTTTACAGTATTTCTGCAAGTAGTCTTTAAATTTCTTCCAGTCTTCTTCCACCACCTCTTCTCCCTGATCTCAGATTCTGCCAGTCATTTCTGCCACAGTCTTGACAGACTCTAGGGTTGTGCGCTCATCTCACTCTATAGGGCGGGAGCCAGCGCTGTCCGCAGACACTTCCGGGTCACGTGGCCAGCGTGACAAGCTGCATCTGGCGAGCCAGCGCAGCACACGGAAACACCGTTTACCTTCCCGCTGGTAAGCGGTCCCTATTTATCTACTTGCACCCGGGGGTGCTTTCGAACTGCTAGGTTGGCAGGCACTGGGACCGAACGACGGGAGCGCACCCCGCCGCCGGTATTCGAACCGCTGACCATGCGATCGGCAAGTCCTAGGTGCTGAAGTTTTACCCACAGCGCCACCCGCGTCCCGCCACAGAAGATGTGGACTCTGCTGCAAATAACTTCACATTCATGCTTAGGTAAGTTAACAGACATGCTGCAAATGCAGCTGCTATCTTCTAATTTGAAGAAACATATACTGTGTATTAACACACTGGCAGTGTATCCTGTGGACTCTGGAGTAGCACCAGAACCCTTCTTATATCAAGAGTTCAGTGATCATGGGTGAGAACATAAATGTTTCCCACTAAATACAACAGAAACCAATATGTATCGACATACATCACTGTCAGATACTAATGAGGCCAGGACCTGATATGCTGCCAAAGATCAAGTTTAAACAGTATGGAAACTAAGTACCTGTTAGTGCAAGTAGGAGCCATTTCAGATTTGTTCTTCAGTGCGCCAAGCGATTTTTAGAGACAATTAATAAGCGATTTTTAGAGACAATTTCAGACGTAGATATAAAAAACTCAAGGCAGGAGGTGAAGCTGAACCAATAGCCCACATACAGGCTTGAGAAGAATGCTCCTGGATGACATTTCAACATCAAAAGTTCAGGCAGCTGGGAAACATTCTTGTCCATCTAAACCAAAAATGGCAAGCTACATATCCACTGCAGCTATTAACCAACAGCTATATCCGATACTAAGACAGATTTTGAGCTGCTTACCCTTTCTAACTACTTAACAGATTCAAAATAGGACATTTAGGCCCAGTTTAGATGCAGTCACAAACCATGGTTTTTAGTGAGTCTTGGCCTCATATGTTTGTTCTCTTCTCTCTCTCTCCCCCCCCCCATATGATGGACTCTTTAAAGACTGAAGGTGCAATCTGGACTACATACCACTTGCAGATCATTTCCTGCACAGATAACAACTACAGAGGCTCAAATTTCTTTTCCTCAAAATTCATCAGTTAAAGTAAAATTGCCTGCCAAGATCATATATGATTATTTAGTTCAATTATGACTAGAATGCTGTTAAATGTCTGATTAGGAAACATGGATAGCAAAGTATTTCTACATTTAGTTGAATTAAACAGACATTGCTGTCTACTTGAAATAGCCTAAAAGCACTTCAGAACTCTTTATTTCTAGTGACATGCCTCTCATTATGATGGGTGGAATGTTTGTGCTCAGAGCTGTGGTCTAAACCACTTGAGCCTCTTGGACTTGCCTATTGGAAGGTCAGAGGTTCAAATTCGCTTGATGGTGGTGAGTTCCCACTGCTCTGTCCCAGCTTCTGCCAGCCTAGCAGTTTGAAAGCACACTAGTTTAGTAGATAAATAAGTACCACTGCGGCAGGATGGTAAACGGCGTTTCTGTGCACTTTGGTTTCCGTCACAGTGCTCTCTTGCACCAGAAGTGGTTTAGTCATGCTGGCCACATGACCTGGAAAACTATCTGTGGACAAGCACCGGCTCCCTTGGCCTGAAAGCGAGATGAATGCCGCAACCCCATAGTCGCCTTTGACTGGACTTAAGTAAGCATCCAGGGGTCCTTTAACTTTTACCTTACCATAATACACTTGGACTCAAAAAGCAAACTGCAGCAGAAGTAAATAATAGAATAAAGAGTTTGAGTTGATTATATTTCTATTTATTAAATTTTAGTCATAATTTTCATAGAAAAAAGTCTCAAAGCCATTTCCAAGTTTAAAAATTCAAAAATACTATAAAATAGCCAAGAGCAGTTTCCATTACAGCAACAATTATGATCTGCTGACAAAACCTGGAGAGTTTACTGAAGCAGCTTCCTGAATGCAATTTAAAACAGGATGCCATCTGGAGGAATGCAAGATTTGCAACATTACATGGTATGGAAGTTATATTATAAACTAGCAGTAATCTTGATGTTTCTGAAAGAATTTGATTATCCTCATCTAGACAGTGACAAAATTCGTAAAGGAGATGAAAAATATTGACTGTATTTGTTTAGAAATTGCATTTGTTATATTAGCAATATTCCACTGGGAAATAATTACTGTGTTCAAATAACAGCATGTGACTGCTAAAATAAAGAGCTACAATTAAACATTGAGGTGATACTTGAATGATACTGCTAATGGAACACACAGCAGAAATATGTTCTAGAATATAGCAGGACTGCAAATTACCATGCAGAAAGGATTATTCCTGTCTTTTCTTATACAACTGACAACACATTGCAGAGCAGCCAAATGATGAACGTATAAAGATTCTTCTTGGTATCTTAACTATTAGATTATCTAACTCTTCTAAGCTATTCAGGGGCAACTGGGAAATAACTTAAGAAGAGCCTTCTTCTCCATGCTGTCAAAAGCCATAAATATATACTGGCAGGTACTAAACTGGCACCCAACCACAAACACCTAATAACATCACAAACTTTATTAACACAGGAATGCATGCCACACACCGTAGGCTCCCTTAGAATTATGTATTATGTCTTAGTGTCAGCACTTTTAGCATTCAGCACATAGCAACTCAAAGCTGCTGATCCCTAGCTGGCATCAGACCCACTGTTGCTTTTGTATACTTCCAGATTTTCAAAGCAAGATCCATAGCAGAACCCACTCCAGCCAAACTTTCCTCCGTTTCATTGATTTCACTGACCATTGTAGGCAGGGAGCGATCACTCCTAACTTTCCTGGAGATCATAAGCTCTAGGTTTAAGGCAAAATGATTTCCAGAGTTCAGACCTGCTTTACTACCACATTATCCCAGTATTTACTGTAGAGTATCACATATTTTATTAAGGCCAATAATAGCACTTAATGTTAAGCTGATGCATCTGGAGGGCTTCTGTATTGATTGGTCTATAATGCGCTTTTTCTGGCCAATATATTCCAACCAACACTTCATTTTGGTGTAGCGCAATGGATTAGCTCACCCAGGAGAGTTGCATTTATTACTAATGCTTTTATTGATCTGGATGGTTTTTTTATTTTATTTGCCACAGTCTTGTGTAAGTTCTTATCACAGCAAAATGAACAAATAGAAACCTGCCAGGGAAAAAAATCCAACATAAATCTTAATGTAACATATCGTATCAAAGGATCTGATCAATATTTTCTTTTAATGTGTATTACTGACTTGGCACTGCTAGACACAGAGCTTAATTTAAGATTTGGATACACTCGGTCTTAAGTTTCTATCACAGCAATTGCTTCAACTTATTTAGTTTACATATTTGTATCATCTAATCATGACACCCATCCTCACAAAATTGAGACAGCTCAAATAAAAAATAGCAAAAGTCATTTTTTTTCAGCCTTTGGGCATCATTGGCATTCCAATGTCTTACAAAGGAGTCCAGTTGCACTATCACATGGACCAGCCTTTGGGCATCATTGGCATTCCAATGTCTTACAAAGGAGTCCAGTTGCACTATCACATGGACCAGTAGAACCAGGAGAGGGTTGCACTAGATGGCCTATGAGGCCCCTTCAAAAGCTACAATTCTCTCTCTTTTCCCATGGAATTTCTCGTTCTATTCTATTGTTTTAATGTGCCGAGTTCAGCCCCTCCAGGGAAATCCTGGGAAATCTTGTATCCCATGCTCACAATACATTTTTCAGTCCTGAAAAGTCTCCTAGAAGAAAGTTTACATGTACTTGTGGCAGACATATCACATAGGCATTGGGAGTAATCACAAGACTGGCTCCATCTGTTTAAAGATTCTTTGATTTGTGCCTCATCTAGAAACAAAGGCCACAGCTCACTCATAGAGCATAGAGCACATTGTAAAATTCCAAGGTCCAGTCCCTGGACGGTTGGGTAAAAGGCTCCTATCTAAAACTCTGGAAAGCTTCTGCCCATTATTATAAGATAGAACCCTGGACTCTTTACTGTTACTTTGTTCTGCCGCAATCTTTCCAGAAATTACATCTGCCCCCAACCTCTGCTGGACCCATTTGCACATTTCCTGCCTGTATGCCTTTCTTTTCCTTATTTCTGTAGTCCCCTAATACAGTCATCTACAACTCCCATCATCCCTGACCACTGGTCCTGCTAGCTAGGGATGATGGGAGTTGTAGTCCAACAATATCTGGGGACCCAGTTGTTTAGAAATAGGCTGCTTTAGATGGTGCTGGACTACAACTCCTGACCACTGGTAATGCTGACTGGAGATGATATTAGTTGACTTCAACTTACATCTGGAGTTACTATTATTTGATTTCAACTCACAGATTTACCTACTGCTGTGTTACACTAAATACATTCCTCACCCCATGAGCTAAAATGGCTCTGGAAGGGGATTGGTAAACAAGCAGAACTTCTAGTTCCATTGGGCAGCATAAAACAGCAAGAGAAATAGGAAAAAGAAGAACCAGAAATTGCTTTGTATTCTTTGCATTTGGCAAAAGGAAATAACTCAGATGACTGCACTGTGATTTCAACATCATATGAATCACTGGGGAAGGGCATAGCTTAACAGTAGAGGGCATGCTTTGCTTGGAGAAACTCCCAGATGTATTTCTGCAATTTCCAGGGGGAAAGACTCATGTCTGAAACTCTGGAGAGCTATTGACAAGGAAGCTTCCTAGTCCATGAATGACAGATGTTGGCTCCAATTATGCAAATCTCAAAAAGAGAAATCAACCATGCACCAATGTTTTTCATGTCCCTCCCCCTCCTCAAAATATCAATAATAAACTGTTTTAATTGTCTGTTTGTTTGTTTTTGTTTGTTTGTTTTATATACTGCCCTATACCCAGAGGTCTCAGGGCGGTTCACAAAAAAGGTTTTACCTATTTTAATAGCCAAGATCTTAATTCCACTCCTGATAGGTTGCAAATATTTTGGGACACTGGGAGAGAGCAACCACCAGGTGGCAGTAACCATTCTACTCTAGCTCATCTACAAGGCAGGCCTTAATGTGGCAGCTCACCAACATGCTGTACAGAGTAGAGGAAAGGGGGCACATTGGACGATAGGAACACAGAAAAGCATTATATATTTAAAATACAAAACCAAAAAGGAAATAAACTAAAATAATAAAAGGAGTCCAATTATATAGAATTATTTGTAACTTGTAATAGCGGTAAGTGAGGAAACAATTCATGACAAATTCCAATTATAAAAAGAAATTATCTGTTCTGCAACAGCAATTTTAGTGACATTTATAATACAGAAGAAATCATGGAGCTTAATTATTGGAATTTACTGGTGCTACAGATGCTGTACTGAAACCTAATTAAATAGATCCGATAGCACTTCCAGACAGAAGGTTCCAAATGGGGAATTTGCTGATCCGTGTGTTGGTTTTAAAACCCAATCTTGATGACCTCTAAAATAAAAGGAGAAGGAACTTTGCAGAAAAATAAAATCATCACCCAGAGGAGAAGGGACATTTGTGTTCTAGTTTTAAGATCACCAACTTGAAAATTATTTCACTTGATTAGCTTTTGTACCCTCAATAGGATTGCCAACATTATTTTTTTCTCCAGGGTTAATTAACCACTATTAAGAAGTATATAAACTCCCCCCCCCCCGCCATTTTGTATGTGATGTTACTATGACCTTACAGATGAGTGGAATCACTAGGTTCTGCTGCAAGAAAGCTTTTATGAAGAATGGATTCAATTCACTCTATTTTAACGAATCTCTTATTAGATGGGGGCATCTGAAATGAATTCCTCAATCTATTTTCAGGCTTGAGCAGATATTATCGCCATTGTAGCACTCCGGAGAGTGGGGATTGGGGAGTCTCAGCTCAGCCTGGGAAAATCTCAAGTCACTTTACATCATCCACTCTAGAGCCCTCCAGCTATTGATATTGCTCTGCATGATGGGAGGCCTTCAGACATGGAAGACGGGTAAGGAATAGGCTGAGCACATTATGGAGCACACAATGCCTCCTCTCGTATTTCTGGAATGTGACTGAAGACCCAAGAAAGCAGGGGGTCCTGGGCTAATTTCATAATTCCTTCAACTTGGGTTTAAAAAACCCCAAACCATTCCTTCCTCAGTCCCCTTCATTTCATTTTCTCGACTGCATACTGTAACGCGGGTGGCGCTGTGGGTAAAACCTCAGTGCCTAGGACTTGCCGATCGTATGGTCGGCGGTTCTAATCCCCACGGCGGGGTGAGCTCCCGTCTTTCGGTCCCAGCTCCTGCCCACCTAGCAGTTCGAAAGCACCCCTAAGTGCAAGTAGATAAATAGGTACCGCTTTATAGCGGGAAGGTAAACGGCGTTTCCGTGTGCTGCGCTGGTGCTGGCTCGCCAGAGCAGCTTCGTCACGCTGGCCACGTGACCCGGAAGTGTCTGCGGACAGCGCTGGCCCCCGGCCTCTTAAGCGAGATGGGCGCGCAACCCCAGAGTCGGACACGACTGGCCCCTACGGGCAGGGGTACCTTTACCTTTACCTTTATAGGGAGTCTATGTGGCTGATCTAGAGAAGTTTGGACACAGGAGTGGGCTGCATGCATGCACCCAGCTAAGATGGCTGGCACATTGTGCTTCATCAGCACAAAATCAGAGACAAGGGAGGTGAAAGGATCTCTTCCACCTAGTGACAGCTGTTACCAAGAGCTGATGTGGATTACTATGCATGCAAGAGTTGAATTCACAGTCCAGCACACTTAATATAATGTAGAATATACAAAGCAGGACAACTTATGACTATTAGTATCCTTGCTGAGCCATGACACTGTTTATAAGTTTCATATACAACAATAAGGGTAGAACACATGCATACACACATTCACATTTCTTTTGCAGATGAGTTAGTTATGCATCCTTCAGTCAGTAAGTCTTAAGGTGTGTTGCCAGAAAATTTGAAAGACCAAAGTTTGCCCCTGCCTAGTCCATTCCAAACGTTTCTCTTTTCAATCTTCATTACAACCAGCTTCCTTCCTCTTCCCCTTGCAAGGCTCACCTTAGCCCTCTTTCTTCCAGAACTATTTTGTAGCAGCATGATAGGAGAGAGAAGTGAACAAGAGAGCTGCTTTTCCTAACCAAATGTGGACCATACTGAGTTGACCATTGTTTCTGGTAATGGGTTGGAAATCCTTGCAAGCAGCTATTCCCATGACATTCTGCACTAGAAACATCAGATCTCATGAAATCTCTGTGCTCAACCTATATCTACTCCCATCACTGCAGCTAGAATACACACTGCGGGGAGCAGTTAAGAACACCCTGAACATAAAGGTAAAGGTAAAGGGGCCCCTGACCATTAGGTCCAGTCGTGACCGACTCTGGGGTTGCGCGCTCATCTCACTTTATTGGCCAAGGGAGCCGGCGTTTGTCCGCAGACAGCTTCCGGGTCATGTGGCTAGCATGACTAAGCCGCTTCTGGTGAACCAGAGCAGTGCACAGAAACGCCGTTTACCTTCCCGCCGGAGCAGTACCTATTTATCTACTTGCACTTTGATGTGCTTTCGAACTCCTAGGTTGGCAGGAGCAGGGACTGAGCAACGGGAGCTCACCCTGTCATGGGGATTCGTACCGCTGACCTTCTGATCGGCAAGTCCTAGGCTCTGTGGTTTAACCCACAGCGCCACCCGCATCCCCTACCCTAAACATAGTCAGCAATAATAAACGAGAACAGCTTGTTTTTTCCTGAATCAGAGTGTGGAGGACAGAAGAGAAGAGTTCTAAAACTCATCAACAAAAATAAGCATTCTGTTTATTTCAAGGGGCAGGGAAAAGAACATGTGGAGGAACTGGTAAGAAACAAGCCAGCAGATGCCATTGCAGAACACACCTGGGCATTTAGAGTACAGACACACTCTTGGTTATGGAAACCCTAGTGCAGAGATGTGAAGCCTATGACTCTCCAGATACTGCCAGACTACAACCCCCACAATTCCTCACCACTGGCCATGGCAGCTTTGGTTGCTGGGAGCTGGAGTCCAACAACATCAGGAGACTCACTGGTTCTCCATTCCTGCCTTCCTGTACTATGTCAGGTTCATTAAGTATGCCTAGATTTAGGTACATCTCTGACCTGATTTTTATCATCTATGTAGAGCTCTGGTCTGGATCACGTTTCCATATACATGGCACTTCCTATGAATCTTGCTTGAAAGCTAGCTTCAAATATTTTGATATAAAGCAAGATTTCAGCTGCCTGAAGTTGAAATCAAAATTTTAATCCTTCTCACTAAAATTTAAATCCTACTCCACATACTGCTGCACAGTCACATCATGATTAGGAATGGAGGCATCAAATCAAAACAGCTGAGACTGACAGGTTTTAGCTGCTAGCTGACAGGAGTGTCTGGTTGAGCAATTCTAAATCCCATCTGAGTGGAATTATATGTAAATAAATCTTAAATTGAATATTCATTCCCTATCTTATTCTGATTGTATACAGAAGGTGCTGAATGTTAGCCAAGCTCCATTAAAAATGAAGGTGACTTTAAAGGCTCTCCCTAGATCCATTTTCAGATGTCTGTTAATCTGTATTTGATTTAAAACTTATTATACCATTTTTTAAAAACGCTTCCCATGAAGGGGTGTAAGTGGAACATCAAGTTGTCTTTTAATCTCAGGAGTATAAGTTACTATTCAGTCATATTTTAGAGCGTGACAACTAACTAGGTGGTTAATAATTTCTTGTGCAAGAAGGAACAGTACCAGAGATGCAGTTCACTAGACTATGAAACAGAATTTTAAAAAATATGAACAGCAATTCTAGAATTATGTCAAATTCCCACTATTGGTAGATGTGCTTGTATCATTAAAGCATTGCTTGAATTCTGCTTGCTGTTCCTCAGTCATCTCATTGCTGCATCCAGGCACTAGTCCAGGGTCTGCACAGCCTCTCCTGATTCAGACGACATGGATAAAGAGAGCTAAGTATCATCAGCCTAAACTGAGATTGGAATGACCACTCCACGCTTAAAACGGGGGGCGCCCTTTGCGTGGACGCGCGCAGCCCCTAGATCTGGAGCGGCTCCAACAACATAGGCTTGGTTTGCCTTCCCTCAGGTGGGATACCTGGAGGTCTCCGCCTACCTCAGTCAGTTGTCCAATCCCACCTGGGGGAAGCGTTGCCAAGGAGACCAGGCCAGGTAGGGGAGGGATTACCTGCCCACACAATAGAGGGAGTCTAGATGGTTTGTGTCCTCCAAGAATGCCTGTAGCTGCCCCACTACAAGCCTCTCATCCATCTTCCCAAGGAAGGGGGTAGCTTTCCCCCCTCTGAAGTCAAGTGACTTTTATCCTAACAATCTGTAGTCAGTTGGTCACAGTAGTTCCTTGAATGCTCCACAGGTTCCTCCACCACACTGCAAGTCAATAACCTCTGCACAGTCTGAAATAACTTCACTGGCCGGCTACTAAAAGATGCAATGCAAACTGCAAAATGTGCCTTCTTCACTGCCTGCACTGCCATCACCATCACCATCGTTAATTGTATACCATCTTTCTATCTTACAGTACTCAAGGCCGTTTACAAGCTGAAGAAACAAAAAATGTACATCTTGTAACAATCTAATGCAATACAAAAATGTGATAATTAAACAAAACTTTAAAATAAGCAACCTACATCAAAAAAGTAACATTCAACAATTATTAGAATAGTATAAAATAATAATAACATATAAAAGTTAAACAGAAACCCACTCGTTACAATAAATAATTTCTAAACTATAATCAATAAAACAACAGCAAGCCACAGTACATAAAATAATACAATACAAATTGAGAAGCAGAGACTAGAGGTTGGGGCAAGTAGCCACTTTGGCACCACAGCACTGGGGAAGACATTCAGGAGCAATTGTGTCAACAGTACATTTAATCTCATCATTCCATAGTGACACCAGGGTTCTGGCAGGATCTTCAACTGGACAGGATTATCCAATGAATAATCCCCCAGAGCATCTGATATACCAGCTGAGCCTTTTCCCAACAGGAACATGACCAGTTCCATCATTCATTTGCAAACTCTACAACTGCTAAGTTAACCTAAACAGCAAGATGCAGCTTTTTTATTTCCACAGTTTTAAAGTTAAATCCCAAATCAGTCCTATATGGCCTGCTTGCGCATGCACGCAGAAATAAATGCTGGATTAAGCCGCAGCCTATTTGACACCAAATTGCTTGATTAAAATTACTGGCCATTTCAGGCAATTTCATAAAGAGTAGAATTCTACATGAAAGCCATAAAACACAAAGCAAGAGATTCTCTTATAGGGAGTTTCAGAAATGTTTAGTATTGCAGTCATGAACAATGTGCCAAACTCTATAGCTTCTTTAACAACTCCGAGCACCGCAGGCACTATAGGAAATCAATTCTGCAGGCTTTATCCAACACCATTGAAGCCAGTAGGAGATTTGCCTTTAGCTTCAGTAGGAGTGAGGTCATGCCGTAAGCTGACTAACTATGCCTTTTCAGGAATCTACCAAATACAGAGGCAGGGACCTACATTAAACTTTCAGCATGTGCTAGGAGCATTAATTTACACCTTCCAATGTGCTCATACCCTTGTGCCCCAAGGAAAATAGACAGGAATGGCAAGGTCAGTGTTGACACTTTTTGCCTGTGATAATGTTTTCAACTAGGAAAGACACTGGCCTTTCAAATGCTACAATCTAGTCATTCATAGTGTTTAGAATTTCTTTTCTACAGAAAACCATTGCATGACTTCACGTGCATATATGTCTCCATTCCTAAGCTAGCTATCTTGCAATATAATAGATTTGTAGGTGCCAATCAAGAGCATGCACTTTCTGTAAACAACAACTCCCCAACAACAACTCTTCAGGTGACCAAATATTCCATAGGTTTTTAAAATATAATTCATACTAGTTTTTATTAAGATATTTATGTCTTGCCTGTCTGCTAAAATCATTTTTAAAAATATGGCTTACAAACAGCAGTAGCAGCAGAGGAAAAAACCCTCAGCAAGTTATCAGAGTAAAAACTTTTTCACTTGGCACTCAAGAAAGTCAAGAAAGACAATGCACCTCATGGCAGGCAGGAGTTATTGTGGTCCAATGGAAGAAATAAATGGGTCCTGGGACCATTACAGAAATGCTTGTACACCTTCTGAAAACTATGGCTGCAACCCAGAGAGTTGGGGATATCCATTTAATCCCTAATACTCATATTTCTGCAAGAAAAGGCACTCTTATTTGCACATCACTAAATCTACTGTTTCAGAGAAGTTACATTTTAAAAAGTAATGGGAGCCCCCACCCCCAATACAAATCACAGCCATGAATGCCAATCCAAATTGGGGCCCAAGAAGAATGCAGAGGGTTAAAATGCCCCCTACCTCACCCACTGGATTCTTAATCCCACAAACTAGCAATTTGTATAAAAACCCAGAACTTTAATGGCACATATACCTAGCTAACACCTTACTTAGCTTTACTATCTACCTCAGCTTGTTCCAATCTACTATAATGTGATGTGTTTTGGTGGAACTCCTTGAAAAAAGACAGTATTACTGCCTTGAATTGGGGCTGACTAGGTTTACATAGGGTATTGAAAGACACTCACCCCGATAAATGCCAACCCTGTACTTGGGGGCAGGAGTAAATTAGAAAACTCCTAGTTGCACTTTCCAAGTTTATAGCTCCATTATTCTGAGGCTTTTACATAGTTAGTAGTAGCCATGACACTGCAATAGCCTCACTTCTACCCATCATTGGCTGAGGAAATGCTGCTATACAAAATATGGTACTAACCCAGCTGTCACAACCACTATCAATTTCAGCCTCACTACACACTGTAGTTCAGTTAGCTATAAGCTGATGCAAAAGGTAGCATCCCCAAAGGTGGAACATAAAATATAGATGACATCATAGCCATGGACTAGCAAATTCTTTTCTCTAGGGCTAAAATGTGCTTTTTCTTTATACATTTTACACACCGAGTCATGAAAGCATTTCACAAAAGTAGTTAGATTTTGGCTTCAGGTTTTAACTATATTTCATTAAGTAGCAACATTTAATTGTACAGAGCTTAGCAGCACATTATTAATCACACCTGACAGCACGTTATTTCCACTGTCATGCAGGGTAATGTATCAGCAAATGCCACATAGCATTCTTCATGACAAAAGGCGGAGAGAAAAAAATCCGTAAGAGGATTTCTTCAAATGAAGCAAACTGTTTCTGTGTAAATGACACCCCAGGACTGTGTTATGGAAAGTGTCACTCATGTCCCCTTGTGTTTAGCCGTTATCTATTTACACCAAGGAAGAAGAAGCTCACCACACACTTGAATGACCATGGACAGCTGTATACCAAATCAGCCACAAACAAAAACACAAAGCGTAATGGGGCAGGGAATGAAGAAATGTGAGCCTAGCTGGGAATGGTACATTCATCAGTTAATGCCACTCAGCATCCAACACTTGAAAACACAGGTACTCGTTTTTTAATAATGTGCCCCAAATGGTACTGTAAATAAGAAACTATAATGGTACAGCTTTAAATGGAGGACTGGCTCCAGATTTGTATGGTCTTTGGGGCCTCTTTCCCTGTATTTATTGCTTCTAAAAAGTGTCCCTTTCTAGGAACTGGCACTCTAGGTTCAGTGTGCAGAGAAGGAGTCTGGAAACTGGCTCTTCAGTGTTTCATCACCTCTGATTGCCACACATTACGCCCAGCCAGGGGATTATTTAAACTTCCCAGCAATCCATGTGGCGGACGAGTGAGTAGAGCAGCTGCATTTTATGTTCTACATCCAGTACTTTGGCGGCAGTTGTGGCACATTTTACTTTCCCTCTCATTTCTGCAGCTGAAGATTGCTTTGGCTCCCATGAATGGAAGCAGTGATGTTTTCCAACATAGCATCTCCTCTCCCTTCTTCTCAATTGACAGAGGAGGCTGAATGTATTGCAAAGTCATAGGATGATGGCTCCTATATTTAAAAGTGCCATTGTCATACCACACTGTCCCCTTTTGCTTGTTATTGTTTGCAGGAGAGGAACAACTTCATTATGCATATGTCTGATTATGTGCACAATGCAGAACAAAGACAGCAATGAGTGGCGATGTTTGCTGGCTTCTGTGTCTCTTTTCAGGGTCTGGCAGTCTGTGCTTCTGCTACCAGTCTACTATTAATGTTGGCTCTGCTTAAAGTAGATGCTAGCCAGAAGCATAGATAAAAGTCTGCAAGTGTTACATTTAAAAAATAATAACCATTTCTTGAAGTCCCAAGGATTGAATCAAAAGGCAATGAAGAACAGAGAACCGATTTAACTAATCATGTGATCCCTCTTCTCATATAGAGAGGGGCAGTCCCAGTCAAATGATAAACAGCCTTTCTTTACTCCCCCAGCACCCGGAAATCAGAGGAAGCAAATTCTGTGGCAATGTATGACTCATAACATTTCTCACAGTTAATGGTGGCCGGATTCTAGGTATATCTTTGTGGATGCAAGTCTCAGCTGTGGTCCAGAATGGCCTTATCTGGGAGAACAGTTAAATGATTGATTGTGACCATTAAATGAACAGTGTGAAGATTTATTCTACTTCCCCCACTTGTCCAGCAGAGACCATAAATGCTCCATGCTGTCCTAACTGCATCTAGGGCAGCAATAACAATAAATTATCTTGTGTTTCTTAATAGATGAAATTATATTATGTATTGTTTTAATAAGCTGCTACATTCGTGTTATGCTTACAGGAATTGCAACAGTATCTTGTTACCCAGGATAAAATAACACACAGTGCATTTCAAGCTCCAGGGGAAAGCTTTCTATCTGTACACAGAAAAAGGAACTAATTATATGGGCTCCTTGGAGAAAAACTAGAAAACGAAATGAAGCTTGTTGGAAGGCCTTTCATCGTTTGATCATATTTTCAATAAGAACAACAAGTGAAATATGTTTTCAGTAACCTATTTAAACATGCTTCTCTCCCTCAACTCCAAAAAAGAGAGAGCTCTGATTAATTTGCTCTCAGCATTGAAAATGTATGACTTTGCACATGCACACAATAGAGACAAAAATCTTGCTTTGGGGTTTAATACAGATTAAAAACAGGGTCATACTAACTCCGGAACATACACAGAATTCTAAATGAAACATTGCATTTGACATGTAGGATATTCATATTTCCATTTCCCCTTCCCCCACCCAGATATACTTTTAGACATCGGTCAGCTCAGAGTGGAATCATGGCAAGTAAGAACATATGACTAGCCCTGCTGTATCAGGTGAGAGGCCCACCTGGTCCAGCATTCTGTTCTCAGAGTGGCCAACCAGAAACCCAAGGGAAGCCTGGGTCTTTCACCCTTCCATTTCCAGTAACCTGCATTCAGAAGCATGTTCCTCTGGCTGTATCATGACTAGCAGCCACTGATAGCTTTATGCTCCATCAGTTTGTCGAATCATATTTTAAAGTTATCCAGCTTGGAAACCATCATTACCTCTTGCGGAAGCAAATTACAGTTTAACTAGGCACTGCGTGAATAAGTACTTTCTTTTGTCTGTCTTTAATCTTCCAACACTCAGCTTCACTGGATGTCCAGGAGTTCTAGTGTTTCCTCTTACTACTTTCTCCATGTCATGCTAAATATTGTACACATCTGTTTCCTCTTATTCTCCTTTTCTCTAAACTACAAAGCTCCCAACCTTTCCCCACAGAGAAATTTCTCCATCCCTTTATTGGTTACTCTTTCGTGAACCTTTTCCAACTCTACAATATTCTTTTTGAGGAGAAGTGATCAGAACTGTACACAGTATTTGAAATGGAGTTGAATGATGGATTTGTATAATGGCCCTTAAGATACAGGCAGTTTTATTTCTAATTACTTTCCTAATGATTCCTAGCATGGACTTTGCCTTTTCTTTTTGCAGCTGCACACACATGGTCAACATCTTCATCCATCTATCCACCACAAACCCAAGGTCTCATTCTTCATTAGTTGTCATCAGTTCAGAGCCTGTGAGTTTGTATGTGAAATTAACACCCCCCCAACCCCAAGCACATGTATCACTTTACACTTGTTTACAATGAACAGCATTTGCCATTTTACTACCTATTCACTCTGTTCCTTTCCTTTTGCAATTTCTTTTTTCTTTCCCTCCCCCTTTTTTGTTTTAACAGCCTGAACAGTTTAATATCTTCTGCTGTGAGGATAGGTGCAGAGAATTCATTCAGCTTATCAGCAATCTCCCTATCCTCCTTTAGCACACCTTCAACTCCCTTGTCATTTAAGTTGCAGAGCACAGTTTCAAAGCCATGTCTCAGTTCTTGCCGTTTGTCACATTCTTTCCATACAACTTTTCAACCAGATGAAATATAACTTTACATATAATATGTTCAAATAAAACAAAAGCAGTGCAGCAGCAGATCTCTGCATGTTCATATACCACCCAAAAAGGTTCGTGAAAAAGCTAACAAGCTCTTTCTTCAGTCATTAAAAATGCCTTCATCCTATGCACGTACAATAGGACTGAATATATATTGCAATGCACTGTGGAAACTTCCACAGCAAAGGTTATTTAGGGCCAATATGTATTACCATTTCAGTGTGCTGCCTTGAAATATGTTGCAGTGAGAAAAATATCCACTTGCTTCATTTTCTGACTTTAGAATTACTCAGTAATAAGTAATATTTTTCAATCGGTTCATTCTAGGATGCCTTGTGATCTAGTCATGTTGTTCTCCATATCTCATTTTTGTGCACTGAATGCTGCTGGACTGAATATATGTGACACTTCAGTTCATAGAAAAGCCATCATGGGATATATTTAGTGAAATGGAATTGACCAGTCCCCGCAGGGCTTCTCAGCCCATTTAAGTTAAAAGGAAAGAATGGTGGCATCATTTTCCAGTTGACTTTTGGGTTTCAGTGCATGTGCAAAATTCCTTGCAGAAGAGAGATTCTGAGAGACGGTATCCTTGGTTTCCTGATCAGATGGTTTCAGGAACACAAGGACAGTGTAAAGCCTCACCTATTCAGGGGAGGGGGGCGTATCTGAAACCAGTAAAAGCTTCAGAGGCATGTCTTTCATCTTAGAAAATCCTAAAATGGGTGTTTGGTCCAATCATGAGATCTGCTGCATCTCTGATGTCAGTGGCCAATGTAGCCGATCAGAAATTTACTAGTCTAGCTCCACTTTCTTAATGACTGTCTTTATATGTAAAGCCACTCTGATCACATGAACATAGAATTAAAAATGTATCACATAAGGTTTGCCATATTTCAAATAAATGGTTTTATAACATTGACTTAATTTTATGTGAAGAGAGATAAAATTTTGAAAACAGTTCACATGAGGTGTTATTTGCATAAACTGGTACATATGGCATCTTAATCAGGTATCCACATTTTGCTCTTAGTAAAAAACCCAAATAATCAAGTGCAGCCCAAGACTAATTAAAGAAGTGTGAGTTGCATTAGAGTTTGTAAGCACACCTTTGCTAAACTGTGTATACTAGGAGTGTGCCCAATATGACCTCCACCTGTGTACTTTTAAAAAATTCCATTCTGGTTCTGAGTCACTCCATGCTGTCTCCACATCAGTTCTGAGCCTCTTTGTACAAGACAAGCTGTGTTTTTCCAGATTGAGGAATCTAAAAATAGCTAATACATTTCCACATTTTGACCAAAGTCAGTGAAATTTATGGACACAGGAACCCTTCCCCAATCAATTAAGCCTGCCAAATTGCAGACAAATAGGCCAATAATCTTTTTGTCAGGGAAGTAAAACAGATAAATTTTCATCCATGGTCCTTTAAGGTGGGGGAGAGGAGATTTGTTTCTTTCCTCCCTTAAAATAATTAAGAGGTGGGCAAGTAGTGTGTGTTCTTGTTTGTATTTTTCCTTTAAAATTCACACCAGCCTTTCCTTCTAGTGGTTGTTTTTATCAATGAATGGACCTTTACAAGTTTCCCAATAGACCAGGAGTCAGCAAACTTTTTCAGCAGGGGGCCGGTCTACTATCCCTCAGACCTTGTGGGGGACCGGACTATATTTTGAAAAGGGGGGGAAAGAACAAATTCCTATGCCCCACAAATAACCCAGAGATGCATTTTAAATAAAAGCACACATTCTACTCATGTAAAAACACTAGGCAGGCCCCACAAATAACCCAGAGATGCATTTTAAATAAAAGGACACATTCTACTCATGTAAAAACACGCTGATTCCCAGACTGTCCGCAGCCCAGATTCAGAAGGCGATTGGGCTGGATCCGGCCCCCAGGCCTTAGTTTGCCTACCCATGCAATAGACCTTTCAATGTGTCTAGAACACTGCCTGCAGAGTTCCGAGGGGCTCTCTTGGATTCTTTAAAAACTTAAATGCCTCCCACCCCAAAGAAAGGTGCCTCCTCACAATGTCCCACAGGGGCCTGGGACTTGTCTGTCCATTCCCAACAGCAAGGACTGGTGGACTGGCTGGCTGGGCTCCCTCGCCTGCCAGAGACAGAGGTCAGTGTTGCCGGTGGCACCACCCCTGACCATCATTCAAGGAAGCCCACGGTTCCACAGCACACTGGTTGAAAACCACTGCCATGCGCCATTAAATAAGAGCCCTATTACTGCTCTTGCCAAGTGAGACAAATACTGTAAAACAAGTACTGTAAATAGCTTTGCTTAACAAAGATTAGTTATGTGACTCATAGAATGACTCAACTGATGTTACCATGTTGGCTCATTTTAAAAGAAGTCAAAAAAGGGGGGGGGGAAGTGTGTGTGTGTTTAAGAACCATTAACTCCCACTGTAAACAAGCTGAAAGGTGTTTTTCTTTGAGAGAGGATTCTTTTTTTCAAGTCAACTACTGAAATGCATCTAAGAGAGAACAGTAGAAACTTAGGAAACAAAGTAAGGCATCTTAGAAAACAGAGAGATAATACAATAAAAGCATATTGCACATATACTGTTTCTTGCTTTGGTTTTTTCCTATGTATATATAGTACAGTACAGTACAGTACAGTACAGTACAGGATAGGATAGGATAGGATAGGATAGAAATGGAAGACCTCATCTAGGATTTTCAGAACAGCAGCTGACTTTACAAAAGCTAAAGGCTCAATAAGGGCATTTCCAAATTGCTATGGGGTAATCCTCTTAAAGGCTGCACCCCAACAACAAAGTGCTGATAACACATCTTCTAAATAGGGTTCTGCTCAGGTGGAAGAATGTAAAATGATTACCAGAGCAACAATTCCAGCACTAATCAGATGATATTACCTAGGATGGCAACAACTACCCACCTTCACCAGCACTATGAATACACTTTTGGAATTTTACTTGTTCAAGCACTTGCAGGTTCAGTATTCCTGTGGAATGTTCAACTAGGTGCCACTTCCCTTTCATACAGACATAATTTATTGTTGAGCTAAATGTTTAAAATGTGGACAAAACATTTTACAACATGGATATCCATGGCACAAATATTTGATGAGCTACAACAGAGTAGCTGCTTTCTGAAATAAGAGGAAACTAGAATATTTTATGGTGCACTGTTTTTCTGCTAACAGGAATGTCCTTCAAAATATGAGACATCTCTTTAAAGCATATGTCCCAGTTCCAGCAGTGTACACAGGGCTGCAAGAGATAAGAGAGCTCAACTCTCATTAGGATGCCAATCACTCTCCCTCTCTGTCTTCAGAAATAAAAAGTGGGTCTTGTATAATATTGGCATTTGGCATATATCATTAACTTCCAAATTATTTCAAGGCTACCTAGAGCATTTAAAAAGCTACACCTAATATTTTCTTGATTGATGCTTTTAGAACAACAAATGCTTCCTTTTGTGTTCTCTCTCATTATCAACTTTATTCTGAAATATACACATATCATTACCACCTAGTAGAATGCCCACAGAAAGGAAGCATCAAACAAAGTTCAATGGATACACAATGAATCATGTCCTTCTTACTGCATCGGTGACAGGTGAGTGATAGTTCCATTATAGCAAGTAGTGCCTGGAAATGGCAGATGAAGCTTGATACACAGATTCTGAAGCTTTGTGTAGGCTGACCAGACCTGGAGTGTGGTAGGCTCTAACCTGCTAGAGGAGTTGAGAGGTTCAAGGGCTTTAATCTGCAGTACTTTACTTCTGCGAGGGTGGGGGAGACAGGTGTTGCAGAGTCTTCATTATCTGAATCAGAGGAAGGTGGCATTGTGGCCAGGAGGTCCCCAAGTATGATACTGATGGTTCTCCCTTTGAGTTAGCAGCCTGAACTTCATCCTCATCAGAGTTCTTTACAACACACTGCAATGTAATATGAATTCCAGGGGACACAGTTTTTTGCTAACACAAACTGGAGGCCTTTGTTGAATATTTATAGGAGCTTGCCTAAAAAAAATGGATGCGATGGCAAGCCTGCTTTAGAGTATTGAGTGGGTGTGAAACAAAAGTCAACCAGTGACTTTTGCTCTTAGAAGGACAGGTGTGCTGGTAGAACTGGGCAAAACTAAAGGGCAGCTACAGATGCTTATAAATTACAATTTAATTTGTTGCACCTCTAGCTCTCTGAGTTTAATCTGTCTGATGGATAGTGCACTTTTAAAGATGTCTCTCTTGATCTTTATAGCCAATAACAGTAGCTTAAATATTAGAAAATTAGTTTTAAGGATAAAATCCTTAAGTCCTCTATACATCCTTTTCAATGGTGTGTCTTGGCTTTGGAATGCCCTCCCAGAAGAGCTATATGTGATTTACAAGTTTTTATACATTATTAACACATCCATTATTAAACTATATGCAACGCCTCAATGTTTTCTGGGGTTTTCTTTAAAGGATATTTGGATTTCTGCTTGTGATCTACATGTATTGTACACTGTCCTAGAATCTTATTTGATTAAAGGTTGCATAAGAATGTCATCTGTCCATAAGAACACAGAAGGCCCCTAAATATATTAAAGATATGAAGGGGCACCATGCAAGTACTAAGGAGCAAGACTGCACCCTTGGTCTTACCCCTAGCACTGGACACATTGCCTGCCATTCCACGTTAGTATTGCTACCTACTCCCCCCCGCAACCCCCCCCAACAACAACAACAACCCCTAAACATGCAGGCAATTGTCTTGTGGCTATGCAACTGATTTGACCAACTCACAAACCAAATCAGGTCAACTTGTACTGATTTGTGCTGAATTGGGATGAAGTTGAGATAGCTACTAATTGTTACAGAACAGGTTGGGTGGACCCAAAACAATTTGTAGTCATTTATGCTGCTCTGTAACTGTAAACGGTCTATCAAAAGTCAGAAAGTCTATCTCCAAATAGTTGTAATAATTAATTACAAAGGAATCACATCTTACGGAGGGGGTTAGCATGCACAGTCCTACATACTAGCCTGCATAAATCAGAGGCAGAAGATGGCATTATGCCTCATGGAGTCAGGACTAAAATGATGCACTACCAAGGAAGACTCTCTTAGCCATTTCTAGATCTGAAGCAAACTTTAATCTAATTCTCAAGTTCACTTCAGACTTGCCCTTTACCTCCATCAGCATGTTGTACACTGTTAGATACATGTAGAGATTGTTTCTGTACTAAAAGAAATATAGAGACTGAATATGGAATGCACTATTCTTTCCTCCTCAGACTGCAACACGATTTACATCCATTTGTAGTACCCACCTTGATTTTTGGATTTAAGGGAAATGACCATTTAAATGTATAAGAAAGTTCCAGAACAGCAGACAGTTCAAAATATTTCAGTGCAGTGGTTGTCCTCTTAAAATATGAACTTGACAACAAATTGCTTGAAAATGTGTCCCCTAAGTTTAAGGTTGCTCAGAGCTTGGATGAGTTGCAAAGTAGCAAATGAAAACATTTAGAATGCAATTGTACAACTGAGGGTTACCACAGGACCAAAAGTGTGTTGAAACGATTATGCTGTCTCCCCAAATAGTGCAGAAGGCGTTTAAGTTAACGACTATTAACTTGAAGGTACTTGACTCATGAAGCAGTTTAAAGTCTAGCCCACAGCGATACATGAGCTCAGATGGCCTTGTCAATGTCTGAAGAAGGAAGAGAGCAAAGTAAAAGCACAGAAAGAAAAAGAACTGAGATGGGAAGCCAGCTTTTAAAAAACCTGATATTCTCAGCAACTCTCAAACAAACTCTGCCTTCTAGCCTTTAGCAAAGTGTTCTTTGTTCACAAACAGGCTAAACTAATAACATGAAGTATGGTGATCGATAAAAGGGTCATGATACTGGGAATTCCTAGGTCTGTAACTGACTGTATATAGCCGAGAGGAACTCTGTGCTGGATGCTCAGACGTGAAAAGGCTTTTCAATTTTTTTGCTCCAAATGCGCTTCTAGCTAACATAACCCAAAAGAAAGAGATGATGTTGTGCTTCACAGTCGCCTATCTGTGTAGTAAGAAAAGGAAATGTGGAGAAGTGATTTCAAGAATATCTGAATCAATCCTTGGTGCCAGTGTACAGGTCAGAGGGGAGATCTGGCCCACCCTCCACAGGCCACTTTTGATAGGTGGGCGGGGCCACCTAATCACCTGATGTCATGAGATGTCAGGTGGCAAATTTCAAACACTAAGAGCACTGCTGATTCTTCCTTTCTTCAACTGCAGCCATGGCTTGAAACCAAGGTAGGGCTGCTAAGATTCCTGCTTAAAGCAGGGCTTGCATTTGACACCAAATTTAAATTCAACTCTGACTGCCAACCCTTCTTTTGGCAGGGATTGGCTTCACTTAGGACTATATGATATATACAATATATTCATATAGTACTTGTGCCAGTATTAGTTCACTAGCTTTGGACCCCTATTTCAACATGTACAAGTTCATGCTTCATGAGAAAATAGCAAGTAATAAAAGTTTGAGAAGAGGGTAGCTATAACACAAGTCTTGTATGCCTACTTGGAAATTGCTCTTAGCTGTTACTGTGCATAGGATCCCATGCTAGAGCGAACAATTGAAAACTCCAAGACACAGTCCTTGCAATTCAGAAATCCTACTCAGAGTAGACACAATGAAATTAATGAACACGACTAATTTAGTAGGATACAATCTAGGGCTACTCTTACCATACTGCAGAAATATGCCCATTCCTATATTGAGTGGGTATGAAAAAAGTCACTAGCTCACAGGCTTAGTTCTGGTGTTCATAGAGAGCCTAGCTAGTGTGATAAAACATCTAAGCATCTATTTCTTATTATTTCAAACATATTCTTAATGCTTACACAAAAAGCGAATTAAGAAGAATCAGTTCACTTATTCACCAGTTCTGCAAGCTCAATAAAATAAACCGATATGTTTATAAAAGACAAAAATGAACACCATGCAAAACTAGAGCAATATGTCATGGACTGTTACTTTAAAAGACTTCACAAAACTCAAAGCTGAGCTGAACTTCTCAGCTGCTATCTAAAGTATGTGGTATTTCTTTTTAACTTTGATTCCTCAAAAGGAGGACAGGGCAACTGATGCTCTCCAGATGTTGCTGGCTACAACTCTCACCATCCCTGACCACTATTTCCAACAATTTGCCCTAGGAGATAGAATAACTTTGTTCCTGCCCAACACTGTAACTCTTATATTTCTGCTTCTGCATTTCTTGTGATTCTGGTTGTGAAGAAATACAGGACATTACTAGTGGCACACAGAAGATGTTGTCTGCAATGTAGCATCAAAATTTACAGTTCAACATACAGAACAGAGGCATGCATCACAAAATATTACTCATCTGGAAGTGAAATATATACTATACACTTAGAAGTTCTAATTGTATATACCTGAAGATGCCGTCCCTGTTTTGTCAAAATCATTTCTCTCTCTCTCTCCTTTAGAAGTCCAAGGAATGAAAGCACAGTATAAAACATGACTGCTATGTTTATCAGAATGCTCTATTCATTGTAGCCTGAAGATAAATATAAGCTATCTTACAAGATAAGCATCCAAAATGTCGTTTATCTTTGGCTTTTTTTGAAGCCATCTGATTGTGAACCAAGAAGAAATTGGAAAAATAAAACCAACTGATCCTGGCAATATAGGACAGGATGCAATAATCCATCGAGTCTCTTCAGGATATAAAAATAATATATCTGTTAGATTAGAGAAATAGAGTACTTTAGAGTGGTTCTCCTTCTCACACAGAAGGGAGGAAAAACTCATTTTCCCCCCGTTTGAAATTTGTACAAAGGACCATCTCAGAACTAATCACTACACAGCTTTTGCATCTAAAATCTTATCTTCCTGAACAGTAGCTCACATGGACCCTTGTGATTGTGCCCGTAAGGCTACAACTGCTTTCTAAGTAGATTACATGGACCAAAAGAAACCACTTTGTTTTGCCCTCTGGCTTTCTATGTAGAACTAGTATCACTGTGAAATGCTTACGAAACTCCTTCACACATTTCCTGGCTTTAAAGAGCTAATGTGAAGACAGGAAAGATGAGAATAAATGTTTTTGTTTTCCCAAAAGGAGGAAGTAAACACATTATAATATATCACTGATAAATCAAGACCAAACTGAAAACTTTTGCTATTCTGCATTACACAAAAGTAACATCTTTTGGCTAGAGGTTGGCCAAATAATGGCACTATTAACATGTTTTTAACATCAGATATACAATCCCAATTTCTCTGCAACTGTTAAGAATTTCAAAATTGACAAAAAAGTATCACTTTCCAATAAGCAAATACAGTAAAAGTCAGCTAAATAAAATCTGGGTTGCTCAATTTTCTAGTTGTCACAATTGTGAAGAAAAACAACTGGAAGTTGACAAGCAGAAAAAGGATGAGTTATTCTGCTTTGAATACCTCTGTCCCTCCCAATGCTTCTTAGATCCTGGCCCTCAGCATCTATATCCTTACTGCTTCCCCCCTCCCACCCTCACAGTGTGAATTCTCATCACCCTGCCAGTACGGTGGTTTATACAAGGCAGTATATTTTATGCACATTGATCTGGCTTGCTCAGTCAATTAGCCAAAAGTATTTCTTTTAGTACTTTGTATCTGTTTTAAAGCACTGTTTTGTCTTTGTATAAACCTAAGCAACGTAAACTAAGTATGTATTATTGGAATGTTTAGTGGGTAAAACTAGGACTTTGCCATCTGTTCCATTTCTGATTACGAATGTAACAAACTTTTGCCATTACCTCAGCAAAAATGTTAAGTAATTTAACATGTGCTCCTTCCACAAATGGACTTGCAGTTCTCCATTTAAAGTGAAGCCTAGACAGGCAAGACAGAATGAGAGGGGACTAATATTAAAGTTGTTTGCTGTTGTGCAGCTCTCCTAGGGAGAGAAGACATGATAAAAATGTGGTGTTTGACATGCATTCAGCAAAATATTGCTTAAGGCGCTCCTACATGGTAGTGGAGTGGGGGATACCAAGGACAATGATAATTATACCTAGGAGTCAGTGACTGGGTTACCTTTCCTACATTAAATCACTCTTCTGGTAATACAGGGTGAGTCCTTTAAAAGAGGCCCCGTGGATACAGAGTACACATGTTCCACGGGGCCTCTTTTAAAAAGACTCACCCTGTACAATCTGGCTTTCCTCAGTAACTCAATGAGGTGCTTGTAGAATTATTCAGCACTGGACAGCTCCTTGTGGCATCAAAACCAGGCAGGAAAAAGGGTGCATTATTGAAAAATTCAAGTTCTTTAAAAGAAAATATATGGTAAAGGGACCAACATACATTTTTAAGGGCACAAACACAATAATTTATAAGAGGGTGGTGAAGTAGCAACAGTTAATAGAAATGTTTGGTATTCAAAAACTTCTAATTTAGATAATTTCTAGTTATTTAAAACATGTTTATGCCACCCATCATTGAAAAAAGGGAAATTATGAGTTATTGTTAATAGTACATTCTTAAGTTTGTATATGTAGTAATGTGTCCAAGTAACTGCACAGGACTCCTACACATGGCTATAAGATTAAATGTAGAAAACTAATTTATGACACACACAGCTCTCCTTCAAATTTAGTGGTTTCTACAAAATTTGGAATAATCATCATTGTGAAAGCTCAGCACTGAGTTATATACAACTGTGGATCTAAAATGGTAGCAGTGAAGCATCCTCTTCCATCTGTAGAGAAATAAAACTGCAGATGAAAGCAACTGGACTTACTGAATGCCAACATAACAGTTTGTGCAGTAGACACAGATGTTAGAGTTAGGCAGAAACTAGTCAGTCTACATCTGCAAGTGGGTTGGTTTGATTAGCATGGTTTTGTACATCTCCTGCTGATGTTTCAGTTTTGGGACAGGTAGAAATAAGGAGAGTAGTCCCTGTAAGGTTTCACATTTTTCATAAACACAAGGGAGACCAAACTAAATGTCACTTGGAAGGCACAATGACAATATATTTCTTCTATGGTGTATTCCAAATTAACTCCTTGGGATCATTCCAGACTGAGCTATTTGTGGTTTGCAATCTTAAACTGCAGTTTAAAACTAATAAATACAGTGTGTCCACTTCACTGAACTTCAGTATGGAATACGTAAGAACTGGAGGAAAACTATTAAAGATTAGATCAGGTGATCCTCATGCTGTGTGAAGTGAAATGCCTGGTTTAAGTGTTGAAGATTTTGAAATAGCTATACACATACACCCTGATATTTGGGTAATGAACCAATGTACAATGAAAGAAATGTGAACTGTCAAAATATTTGAAGAAAATTAGTTATTTTGCAGGTATTTGCTCATTGATGTTTAAGTTGTACACCACACAAAAAAAGGAAACCACTTCCACACATATAATTACAAAGACACATGGGATAATAATACTACACACTGCTTTTCCAGTGATCATCCAGTACTTTATTACAGAAGTGAAAAAGTGAAAAAGCTCTAGTTTTCCAGGACAAGTTTTAATTGGCCAGTATAGTGTACTGTAAAAGCATGTACTGAAATTAAAACTAATGATTCAATACATATTATTTAAAAGGTACATCTTATGATCAAAGTGCTTTATAATGATCACCTACAGATTACAGAAAGAATTAATGCATATCAGCATTAATTATATATGCAAAATTCAGCTTGTAGCAGCTGGGCCTTAGAATATGCTATGCAGATATTTTTCCTTCTCTTGGATGCAATTCCTAGTACCCTATTCTTCAATTTGAGGTATGGAATGAAGCCAAATGCATCCCACTAGCTATGTATCATGACCTGTTGGGTGTTTGACCTGTTTCCATGGTCTCATGCAGGCATCAAAAACAAGAAATAGTTAAAACTTGCCATTCATAAAATGTCAAGGCAGTGCACAGCAATCACAAATACAATGGAACATAAAATATGAAAACAATACAAAATATCATTAAGTCATTAAGCCTGACTTAAGAAAATTTAAACAAATAATTAGGCCTGTTGGCACAAAGAAAGGTCATAAAAAAACACCTGAAAGTCAGCTGTGAGGATGCTTGCTGAATGTCTACTGGAACAGTGTCCCACAGCATGGGAACAGAAATTCTAAATGCCTGACTTCTAAGTTTAAATGAGTCAGGCTTACGAAACCTGAGTGACAACTAACTGCATGAAACCTGAGGGACAACTAACTAGCTAGTCATGCTCACCTTGGTGGATGACAAGTTAAGCAGCTTTTAAAACTACTTTTATGTACCAACTATATAAAGCTGAATTCTATATACTCTTTAACAACTAAATGATGAAACCAACAGTTATCTTTGAAGGGGGGAAAACCTGTACAAGACTTTACCTTGAAAGTCATTCAATAATAGCATGATAAGCATAATGGAGAGCAGAAAGCTAAAACAAGGTCCTCTGTGGCCAATTATATAAAAAGCAGCAGATGAGGACAGAACAATGAGGATGAGCAAGGCATCAGGTTGATACATCTGTGATATTAAGCTTACAAAGGATCAGATAATAAAAATAAGCCTTGCTGTTAAAATATTGAGCAAATATTCAGGTTTAATACAGAATTCCATGGGAATGTCCCCAATCAAGAAAGTATGCCTTAGAAATGAGAAGCTGTCAGTTCAGTTTCAACTGGGACAGTAGTTCATTGCAGGGGGTGCATATAGCTCAGCCACTGAGAACATGGTTTGCATGCAGAAGATTCTTAGGTTCAAATTTTGCAATCTTCTGTTTTTCTTGCTACCCATTACCCTCCAGAACAGCTTTGGCAAGGGTGTGATGCTTGAAAGGAGTGAAAGGGGAATTCCATTGCAGAATGGGACATTATTGCACTGATGGACATGTTAGTTGGATAGCACTCAGAAGCTACGGAGGCCTAGGTCATATTGATAAGAGAAAGAAGGATTTGCAAATCCACATTTGAACTTAGAATTTGGAAATAGCAAAAAACTTATGCAAAGTACTACTAACATGTGCACAATAATGAAATGCATCTTTAACCCTCTCCAAAAAGTATGAAGATGTAATACAGTGATAAAATTACAAAAATGTAATTATATCTGATTTCATCTATCGAGAATGAAGCTTAAACGTCAGCGTGATGTGATGGACAACAACTGCCATGTGGCAATGAATTCAAGAGCTTCTTTTTCCATTTAGAGTTACCACAATTTAGCATGTCATCCAAACTTTAAATTGAGCTTAATCTTATCTACGGTTGGTGAAAGCAGTCCAGATTCATTAGTTTTGGTTTGGCATTGTTTTGTTTCCACTGAGCATAGTTAAACCACAGTATGGGAACTTTATCTACATGAGAATTAAAACCCAAGCTCCAAGAAGCCTAGGTGGATTTACAAATACACTCTGGGTCACAAGGTTCCCCCCTAGGTGTTATAACAGGAGGTCCCAGTTTTCACCGTAACTGTTATTTTTTCTTATGTTGAGGAAGAGAAGAAAGTTGGATAAGCATGCATGAAACAAGGTTTCCCAAGTCTAATACAATTACATTTGGAAGACAGAATGCACACCTTCACTGAAAATGTTATTCTCAATTTCATTTTGTTATTATCTTTCATTTTCTTATCTTTACAAGGCAATCTCTTTTCTATGTTTTATGATTATTACTCATAGCTACACCAAAGTGTTTGCATAGCACAATGAATAAGCTTTGCAAAGCTTCAATGAAATCTAAGACACAGTATATTGCATCCTGGTACATATGAGAGCACTAGAAAAGTAATAGAATTCTTATACAGGTCAGGATGTTCTGAGTATAATAGGTTTGGGAAAGCTGGCTATCACTTGGGATACCCAAGTTATAAAATCTTGATTGTGTGGGGATTATTCATGTGCTTCTGTTAGCAAAAAAGGTTCTACTAAGAGTTTGCTTTGGAACCTTCTGTAAGAACATGTCCCCAAACTAACAAAATAGAGATTTGTGGTTTTCATCGCAATCTCAAATTATTTACAGGACAATTTCAGACAGCAGGCCAAAAACGTAAGATTGTATATAAATACATATTGCCCAATAGTGCTGTGATAATGTTGGCTTATATCCAAACTAAATCATTTTGTGCACAGAATGATTTCTGCAAGCACAAAAGAACACCCCCTCCCTCTGCTCCCCCTGGACTCTAAGTCTGCTCCATAGGTTGGGTAAAACCGCAGATAGAATTTTTTGGGGAATGAAGGGGCAAGAGACAGAGGGAAAGTTCCACTGCCCTTGCAAAAGTTGTTCTGGGCATATAATAGTTTAGTTGGATACAACACAATATTATTGCAAATGCCTCTCAAAGGTTTTCTGCTGTCCTCTTCTTGCCCCGCTACAAGCATATAGCAAGCACACCAAACAAGGAGACAGTTGAACTGGCTTCAGTGTTTACACTACCAAGGACATTTTTATACATCTATCATCTGCTGTCTTACTCTCCAGAGTCCTAGCCTGGGAGAAATACAGAAGAAAAAGTTTTCATACCCATGTTAAAATGTGTGTATTCTGAGAAAACACAGAGGAAGGGCTCAATATGTTGAAGGAGCGGGGTGAATTTATGGTGCTTACTGTAGATCATTAAGTAAACTAAGGCTGCAATACTATACACTTACCTAAGAGTAGGAGGTTCAACTGAACTCAGTAGTACTTACTTCTGAGTATATATGAATAGGATTCCACAAATTAATTTAAGTCACTTGCGCCCATTTAATGAGACTGATTTTCTGCTACAATGGATTACAAACCAAACAGCTTAGGTGACAGATAAAAGACTGGTCTACTAACCCAAGATGCCTCCCTGACAAAGCCTCTGCTGCACAACTTTAGGAATTATTTTAACTATAAGCTGCCTCTTAAAATGCCACTTGCCGTTGAATCCCACTATGGAATAGCAACCGTGCTCAAATGAACATTCAGTTTTTTAAATGTCAGACTGGCAGAACAAAGTTCTTCAAGCAATAACAAAGAAGTGACAATATTCAGGAATTTAAGGGGCAAGTAATTTGGTAAAACTGAAATCAAGGTTTAGATACACTGGTTAACAACATGGTGAGTATAATGTCTGGGAAATAATTGAGAGAAGGTGTATATATAAAAAATAAATTAGATATGCAGTGTTTGATATGCTAACTATACGAGATCTTGAAAAGTATAGGTAGCATACCAAATTCTGCTTTATATCATCCTGGACAAACAGTAACTTTGTTATTAGGTCATTTTAAACTAGAAACTAGATCAAATTAATTAACAAGATTATATAACATATACATTTCATGAGATAAAAGCCTACAACACCCAGTATTCTCAGGTTTTCTCCTATCCAAGCACCCTGCTTAGCTTGCAAGTTGAGATGAGATCAGGCATGTTCATAAACTATGGGGTTTATGGGATGGTTAGGGGAGGGGTAGTGCCTGTGGTAGGGGACACATCGTGCTCCTTCTGGGGTAGTTTGTCCACCTTTGGTACTCACCCTGCACTCAGATCTCACTTGTGTCTTCTAGAAGCTATCACCATTCAACACGCCTACACCCCAGGAAAGGGCTTAAACAAGTTGGCTAAACCAGGTGAGCGTAACCGATGGATCTCAAATCCTCAGCGAGTTATGGACTTCCCATGAATATGAAAACAGGCTCTAGAAGATTGAGCAGCTTAGATCAACAGTGGGTCCAACAGTCAAGAAGATGGGATTTCTGCATGGACTGTAGAGGGAAGGGAGGGGCAGATGAAGCTTGTCAGCCTGGGAAGGCAGCCCTTCTAAGAGAAGGAAAATTCTGATCCCAAACCTCTGCTGCCTTCCTAGATAGAAGAAAAGGCTAAGGAGTAAACCCCACAAAAATCTGGAATAGAGTCCCTAAGACTGTTGGATGGCACCTTGTATGTCTCCTGCAGCCAAGTTGGTGCCAAACATATTGCTCTGCTTTCCTTTGGACATCAGCCCAGGACCTCTATACACACTGCCCAGGCTTGCACAACAGGGAGGTCACTTTGGTGCTGCTAACATAGCAGTTGGAGTTCACCCCCGTAGGCACACCCCATTGTCTCTCAAGACAGATGGATGCTAACATCTCATAAATGCTTGCAGTGCTTGGTTTTTAATTTTTATGATGTACTGCTTTCCCTTTCCGCATCCCATTTACTGAAATTTCTACTCTGGTTCCTTGAATCCCTCCGGATGTTAGTTCTGGGTTCTGAACTGATCTCTAAATTTACCCCACCTCCGATAATCTACAGAAAAATCAAGCCCCGTCACATGCAAGGCGGAAACCAGCTCAGCCTGCAGGCATTCCCTTGTTTTGCTATACCTGTTTTATATGTTTCAATGCATTCAGCCAAGTTAGGAAGTAATAATGCCATCACTTCTCCTCTCAGCTAGGGGTCAATGGATCATGCAAAGTGGGAACTAGCACAGCTTGGGGATGTCCCCAAGCTGCACTAAGCCCCAGCCTCATATTACTTCTTGGTTCTATAATATTTTACCACCTGTTTTTTTCATGGAGCATTACAGAGTAACAAATGAAGATGGCAGGTTCCTGCCCCAAGGAACTTACAATCTAAATTAAGAACAAAGGTCAGCAAAGGGAGCAGAGGAAAAGAGAAACCAGGATGACATGGGATTATATGTTCAGCAAGAGGTTACCAGTCTGATTTATTCTCTATGTAACTGTAAGGGAGGCAGAACATCTACCCAGAAGAGGGGCAGCCAGTGTAGATGGCCCTGAAGGGTGGGAAGCTTCTTTTCCACAAAACTAGACAGTATCAGGGCCTCTTTAAAAGACCAGAAAGGACCTTAGAATAAGAAAGTGACTTATTATAACCATCACTGGAACTTCATTGCTCTCCAGGGATATGAATTTAAGTTTCTCATACTTGAACCTAATATTGCAGCTGCTACATCAAATGGTCTCTTCACAAATACATGGCAGGAGGGCAGCATCAAGTCCCAATAGAGTAGTGTACTTTCAAAAGCTGACTCTTTTATAGCTATACAAACCCACAGCTACACTGTTGTATACTAGAATGTGGGTCTGTTTTCCAAACCTGTTTTGTCTCTTACCAACTTTTTAATGAGGAGATACACAGAAGTGCTTTTGGCAATACTGTTTCATTTCTGTTTAGGTTTTGCCAATGTTACTGAAAAAGAGAATTTTGCCCAGAGGCTGCTTATTTAACAAGGGTTTAGGATTTCATCAATCTAAAAACAATTCACATCTCAAGCACATCTGGGTAAGATCTAATTTGCCAATTTGCCCCTTATCATCCTCGAAGGCATCCATCTTCCATATAAAGGTTGTCAAGTTTCTTCATTTTAGTTTATCCAACAATTCACCAAAAGCTGAAATATTTCTTTTTCTTTCTCCATCCACAACATGAAGATAGCATGATCTCAACATCATTATAGTTCCCTGCAGCTTGGCTATTTTTGGTACCTATAACCAACATCCAGAAAGCAAACTATAACTTTTTTTCTAAGATGACAGACAAATTTGAAACATGGGCATAATTTTAAAAAATGCAGCCCAAGCTGATGAAAACTACCTTAAAAACATACTGGCAAATACAGAGATAACCCTGTCCAGCTCTATAACTGTAATTGTTCATAATTCAGTTCAACATTTCTCATTGTATAAAAGAAAGCTCCCTGAAAGCCATTGCACCCAATGTATTTTCTACTTTCAAACATTGCAATATGAAGAAACACTTTTTTTGGCATGTCAATAACCTAGCAGCAGGAAATACAGATATGAAAAATATCTATATGCAGGCATAATACATAATCATTTGACTGCTTGGACCTCTGTGGCTACAATCCAACTGCTTTAAAAATAAAACATTTCTAATGATCTCAGTGGGTCATTTACATCTTCACTGCTAATGATTACTGGGTTAAAAACTTGTGCCAAACATATTCTTTATTCTATATAAGCATTATAAAGCAAATACAAACCTAGACTATTTTATCTTCAAATATTTGAATACATGTGACTAAACTGACGCATTTGCAAGGTTTCTGCTGTTATCACTCAAGCTTTTCAGTTTTGCACTGACCATGACACCTTTCTTAATGCATGCTCTAAGACTCCCCAATTTTTTTTATATATTTGGAAGCTAGAAATATTCTCTGTCTAAATATTTTCTTAGCTCTTGCATACACAAGTTGCAGAATATGTGTTCCTTGGATTAAAATTCATTATTCCAAATTGATTTATCAAATACTGATTTATGAGCACAAAGCAAATGGAGAAGCCTATTATCACTCCTGCTAAAGCATTGCTGTACTATTAATTTAGATTTCCTGCCATGAGTTGCTCTCCTATTTTGAAGCCAAATGAATCTGATTTGGATTGCTGACCACTGAGTTATTATATTCAAGGAAGTGGCCTTCAAAATAAAACATGATGCTCTCTCTTGAAAGTATGAATGGGTTCTACGCTGCTAAATTTTGGCATGGAAGGTATTTTTTATTCTGATCCACCAGAACTCCAGACCCTCCAACATTTCTCTGATGGAAATAGGGATGTCCTAAGGAAAAGCAGGACATTCCAGGATCAAATAAGAAACCGGGTCGGCTTCTGTAAATCCGGCACTGTCCCTGGAAAATAGGGACACTTGGAGGGTCTGGAACTCAATGGAAGTGGATCACATTCACTCTAAACTACAAATGTGGTAACAAACACCATTCCTTCTCCATATCCTAGGAGAAAAGTCCACTGATCGAAACAGGGGAAGTTAACACAAAGTGCCAGTCTGGGGAAGTGGAAAGCTCTGGATTCTAGCTGGCGATGTGGGGTTGGGGGTGAGGTGTAGTGCTGTGCTAAACTGCCCTCTTAGCCAATATCCTCTTGCAGGATATGTATGTTTTTATTAACATCCTCCTTGCTGGATATCAATGTTTTCATCCTAGAATGCTGAGGCAAGACAGAGGTATGGTGGAGCCCAGGCAATTGAAGTAGACTCCCCAATCTAATGACAAAATGCCTTTAAGACACAAGAGAAGAAAAGCAAATGCACATCCTGCTATCTGGTGAGAGAGTCCTCCCTTTATTTCTGAGAGGGAAGTGTGTGTGTGTGTGTGCACTGATGATAGAAACACCCTTCAGACCTTCCTCCTCAAGGTTGGGGACAGGGATGCTTGGAGAGGGACCAGCTTTCATAACCCCTGGCCCCTACTTTTGTTGCAGTTCCCTGCTCAGGCATAATGCATCATATATTACAACTCATACTGGAACCCTGGTGCTATTTTAGAAACTGTGGTTTTATTTACACTACTGCAATTGTGGTGGGATAATTAAAATTCACAGGCCTAGACTAAAAGGATAGTAAAAAGAGATGGCTATGACTTTAAGTGGGTAATGGTAAGTGATAATGGTAAGTGGGGGGGGCAGATGTTACAGGCGAAGGGGATCGAGATATGGATACGCTCGTACCCTTTCCAATCTGCGCCCCATCCCGAGGGACGAGGGTAGGGTGAGCAAGGATTACTCACCTCCGTCACTGGTGCTGTGCAATGCCAGGTCTATAGGCAATAAAACCGCCACCCTGCGAGATTTCTTTATCTCGCAGGGGGTCGACCTGGCTTGTGTGACGGAGACCTGGGTGCGCGAAGGGGCAACAGTTACCTTACGAGAGATGGCGCCCCCGGGTTTCTCTGTCCTCCACCAGTCGCGGACTGTGGGCCGGGGGGGAGGGGTGGCATTATTAATCCGGGAAGATTGTCCTTTCAGGGCTCTACCATCGCCATCGATCCCCGGCATCGAATGTGTTGGCCTAGTGTGGGGCTCCGAGGAGAGCTTGGCTGTCTGGCTGGTGTACCGGCCACCTAGCGCACCAGCAGCCACCCTGTCAGGCCTATTGGAGGCGGTGGCCGGCTGGGCCTTGGAGTTCCCTAACCTATTGGTATTGGGGGACTTCAACATCCATGCTGATGCCACTCCCTCCTCACAGGCTCTGGACCTGGTGTCTTCCATGGCGACACTAGGGCTCTCCCAGTTTGTTTCGGGCCCCACACATCAAGCAGGCCACACGCTGGATTTGATCTTTGGCGTCGGTATAGATGTGATCATGTCTCCTTCGATTAAGGTGCCATGGTCTGATCACTACGCTCTGAAAGCCAGGATTGACTTTCCACCCCCACCCTGCTTAGGTGGCGAGCCAATTTGGGCTCGCCCGCAGAGGCTGATGGACCCTGAGAGATTCCGCCAAGCCTTGCGGGACCTTGCTCCCCCTGGCGACTCATTGACTGAGCTTGTTGAGGGCTGGAATGCCCAGCTCCTGGCAGCCATCGATGAGATCGCACCTAAGCGCCCTCTGCGACCCCGCAGAAACCGGGCTCCCTGGTTTACTGAGGAGCTCCGAAAATATGAAGCGGGACCTCAGACGGCTAGAGCGAGTATGGCGGGGTGCCCGTGACGGAGCCTCAAGAACATCTTATAGGGCTTTTATGAAAACCTACGAGATGGCGGTGAAGGCTGCTAAGAAGTCATACTTCTCGGCCTCCATTGCATCCGCTAGCTCTCGCCCAGCGCAATTATTTAGTATAATCAGGTCTTTAACGTCCCTTGAGGGACAGCCAAATTTATATAACAAATTGACACACGGCTGTGAGGCATTTGCGAGCTTTTTTGCGGAGAAGGTCTTGTCGCTCCGCCATGACCTCCCTGCCAATTTGGATACAATAAAGGAACTGGAGGCCCCTCGACTGTCCTCGGGTCCAGTATTGGACCACTTCGACCAGATATCCCCAGCCGATGTGGACAGACTCCTCCGAGCTGGAAAGCCCACCACCTGTCCTCCCGACCCGTGCCCGTCTTGGCTGATTAGAGCGTGTCCAGACGAGGTGCGGGCCCTCCTGGGGGATATCATCAATTTGTCCCTTGGCACGGGGACATTCCCAGGGGAACTGAAGGAGGCAGTGGTGCGCCCGCTCTTAAAGAAAACATCATTAGATCCTTTAGGCCTATCCAATTACCGCCCGGTTTCGAATCTTCCGTTCCTGGGTAAGGTGATTGAGAGAGCGGTTGCTGAACAGCTTGGTGGGTTTCTGGATGAAACATCGGCTCTGGATGCATTCCAGTCCGGCTTCCGCGCTGGTCATGGGACTGAGACGGCTCTGGTCGCCCTAACAGATGACCTTCGTAGACAGCTGGATCGAGGCGGGTCGGGGCTGCTGATTCTTCTAGATCTATCAGCAGCTTTCGACATGGTCGATCACGAACTTCTGGACCACCGCCTTGCCGACGTGGGGATCCAGGGCACAGTCCTTCAATGGCTGCGCTCGTTTCTCTCTGGTCGGGGACAGAGGGTGGCGCTTGGGGGGGAATTGTCATCGCGCCACTCCTTGGTGTGTGGAGTACCTCAGGGTGCGATACTCTCCCCGATGCTTTTCAACATCTTTATGCGCCCCCTCGCCCAGCTTGTTCGGAGTTTTGGGCTGGGTTGTCATCAGTATGCCGATGACACCCAACTCTATCTGTTGATGGATGGCCATCCTGACTCGGCCCCAGACACACTGACCAGATGTTTGGAAGCTGTGGCTGGATGGTTACGTGGGAGCCGGTTGAAGCTAAATCCTTCGAAGACAGAGGTCCTGTGGCTGGGACGGGGCGATATGGGATTGGGGGGGCAACTCCCATCTCTTGCGGGGGCGCAATTAGTGCCAGCACCGTCCGTTAAGAGTTTGGGTGTAATCTTCGACACCTCCCTTTCCATGGAGGCGCAGATTGCAGCTATAACAAAGGCGGCATTTTTCCATCTCCGCCAAGCTAAGCAGTTGGCTCCTTACCTCTCTCGCCCTGACCTAGCCACTGTGATCCACGCGACGGTCACCTCCAGACTGGATTATTGTAACTCGCTCTACGTGGGGCTGCCCTTGAGACTGACCCAGAAACTCCAGCGGGTGCAGAATGCTGCAGCAAGACTCCTTACGAGGTCTTCGCTGCGAGATCACATTCACCCGGTGCTATACCAGCTGCACTGGCTCCCGGTGGAGTACAGGATCGGGTTTAAGGTGCTGGTTTTAACCTTTAAAGCCCTATATGGCCTAGGACCCTCGTACCTACGGGACCGCCTCTCCTGGTATGCCCCACAGAGAAACCTACGGTCTTCAAATAAAAACATCTTGAAGGTCCCAGGCCTCAGAGAGGTTAGGCTGGCCTCAACTAGAGCCAGGGCTTTTTCGGCTGTGGCTCCGATCTGGTGGAACGCTCTGTCACAAGAGACCAGGGCCTTGCGGGACTTGACATCTTTCCGCAGGGCCTGCAAGACAGAGCTGTTCCACCAGGCCTTTGGCCAGGGCACAGCCTGACTCCCTCCCTCGGCAATCTTCGCAGAGCTCTGGCCCAATGGTTGCCAGTGGCTTGAATTAATTAATTTTTATTATGAATGATTTTAGAATGTTGTTTATGTTGTACTTTTGTACTGTTTTATTGTTGTTAGCCGCCCTGAGCCCGGCTTCGGCTGGGGAGGGCGGGACATAAATAAAATTTATTATTATTATTATTATGGGTTTGTTCACATGTTACCCTAAACCCAGGTAAAAGCCTTTTCTACACATGCACAAGCATTTAAGTAAAAGAGTGTGCAGCCTGTTGGTTTGTGCAGGTATTATTTACCCAGGTACACAGACTGTGCACTTGTTAAGCATTACATGCAAATAACTGCATAAACAAGTCTACAGCTCAACAATCTGCATACTGGGATTGTACACTAGCTGAATTCAATGTGTAAACATCCCTTATGAAATTTAGTTAACCGTTCCTGAGGGGGAAGCAACGTTCCACAGGGATCTGAGATGGCTTGCTCTTCCTTTCTCTTCTACTGCACCAAAGTACATTTCGTTGCCTTGAGGGCAGAGGTAAGCAAATGTGCTGGCTCATAGGATTGGGAAAAACATATGTTTTCATGGAAGGGCATTCACTGAAGCAAAAACACCTCCCAGCACATCTAGTTTGGCAACTTAAGTTTCTTATTGTAACGAAGTGCATTCCCCAAATGGTAGCTCAAAACACCAAATATCCAAGTCATGAAAGAAGCATAATTGTTAATTACTTATGTGGTTTTAAGATTTAGTACACACAGGGCCATTCACCTACATACTAAACCCTAATGTTTTCCTGTCTTTTGATAAATAATCTTTTGACAGCATTACTACTGCCAGAGTTGAGGTACTCAAATCTCCTTTTAAAGATATATGCCATGCAGAATTTGAATAATGTGCGCTTCTCTTCAAGAAGAAGGATGATGACTGGTGAGCAATCTTCTCCTGACATCCTAAGAAACAATCTACGAGTTTTCTGGTGTGCTAGGCCCAATGACATGAGTTAGAGCTGCTCCGGGTAATGCTCATTTCAATGGCCCAAATGTCATAGTAGAGTATGCCTTTGCTACCTCCTTTCATCTCTGAGGAAAATGGATCATATTAAATAAATAGCTCTCTTCAAGCACAGCATACTGGACCAATCAAACAGCCAAAACTACTGTATACTCCTCTACGAGGTGTGGAGAATAATAATGAAAGATATATTTAAAAAATGAGATGCAAAGCAAAATACATTTTGTGTTTCTCGGCCAGCTTACAACAAACCACTTTGAAAACAGAGGAAACTTCAAAAATCAGCTTGTAATTTTACTTAAAAGAAAAATTCAAACATCCAAATCCAATCTAAACAATGAGTTGAACCCAATCAGGTCAACTTCCCAGCTCACTCGCATCCACTAAACCGTACCAACTCTTAAATGTGCTTATGTAAATTACTATCTTTTGGTCTTCAAAAATCACAGTGGGAATACATAAAATGTAGTAACTAGAAAGTTTCATCAAGACTAGCCTACCTGCCTATTCACCTATGCTATGGCAAATAAAAATTGCGACAAGATGATCAAGTAGGTAATAATTTTGTTAGCTCATTCACACTTCTACTCATTCCGTCGTACTTCTACTTGTCCCATGCCTAGAAAGGATTGGCCCAAGCAATTTTCTGTTTGACCCACACTTTCTAGGCATAGATCTGAGTGGTTTTCCCCTTGCCTTACTCCTTTCACAGAGAAAAATCAGCTCTTTAGTGCTAAAACCAAACAAGTCTCAATCCAGAGAAAAACCAAATTGCCATTTACTCCAACTGAGCACTAAAGAGCAGTTTCCCCTGGAGGGTGGGAGGAGGAGCAGGACAAGAGTGGATAAGCCCTTAATTGGAATAACCCCCACCTGACCCCTCACACTGGAAGGCTATGGTTGTGCCATAAAATAATTACTTATATGGCATTATTGAGCAGGTAGGTTAATAGTCTAGGAACTGCTGTGGACTTATTTGCAAGGCTGATTTATCAAGTATGTGGAAGGAATATTTTTCAAATGCTTTGTGCTGGTTTCCGTATTGGTGTTTGTGTTATAACTTCTTTAAATGTTAGGTTGTTTTGAACCACCTGCAAGCCACTCCAAGAGTGCTGTTAATGGATGGTCAATAAATATGTAAACAGATAAATGTAGCATCCATGTGTTACACACCTTACTTATCTCCTTCCCCATATTTTCTGCAAAATAAACCTGCATTCCTTACTAGTATACTTGATGTGTGCTAAGCAAAGGGCTGCCAACTTTTGGACTTAGTCCATTAGCTATACTGCTATCTCTTGCTGCTTCCTACATACTGCTAAATATATTTAGTTTCATACCATGGAAAGTATAATTTTCTCTTTTCTGCACATAAAACCTTTCTTAAGGGGGCAGATAAAGACCACACTTCCCCCTTGCCAGTTAGCAACCACAGGCCAAGCATAGTGGTGGTTTGAAATGAGCAGATGTGGAGAATCTTTTGCCATCTCCTGGAGAATCCGCTCAGAGACTGCAGAAGGCCACTCATTAAATAAAATTCTTAAAAAGGTTGCAAGTCAAACCCACCAGACTCAATAGCAAAATTCCTGTTGACTTCTGACCATAAAGATCAATCCTTCTTCAGTCAGAAACATTAACTGAATCATAACACCTCCTCCAGCTTAGATACATTTATCATGATGGTTCAAGGTATACTTAGAATTTTGTTTAATATATATAAGGAAGTTGAATAAAAATGAAAATAGCATCAATGGGACTGAACTGAGGCTTTACTCAACTGGAGAACTGCTTGCAGTAAATAACAGATTGCAATAGTCATAGTCAAGTAAATGCCATCTTTTTAAGAATCTGGTCTTATTTTTCCCATAAGGCCTGACATAAGCAGATAAATGTTGCTGTGAATCTGCCTCATTGTTTTTAGAACACCAGGTGACCAATTCTTCCCAGCCATCTCCCTACAATCCACTTGGCAGAATGCCCTTGCTTATACCAACTGCAAGGGAATGGAATGGTATCTGTTAATAGCTTACCACAATATTCCTTTAGACATTTCTAAATGGGTTACATTAAGCTTCTCAAATACCTAGCCTTAGTAACAAAGCCATTACATCCCCCCCCTTACTGATCCTGGGGCAGTTAACCACAATGGAATTGCTTCTCGAAGTGTTCATTTTCCCTAAAGTTTTGCTTATGAAATACATTTTCCCTGCCCATACAAATGCATGAAGTTTCAGCACAATCCATAAACTGGAGTAACAATGTTAGCTGAAATCATTCCTGAATGTTTAGTATGCCAAGGCAGAGAAATACAGACACCATAACAAATACCCCTGAGAGCAGAACTGAGATAATAGAATCTTCTGCTTTGGTCTCCTGCCACATGTGCATGAAGAGAGCTTCAGGTGTTTACCACCTCGTGGCTTGAGTGGGTAAATAGTTTTGCATCCTCCCCCCCCCCAAGGTTGCATTTAACAGCAACTAATCTCTTAACACAGGCACACAGAAAGTTCTCTGAAAGTTATGCCCTAAGGAAAAACTGAAGACCAAGAAAATGAGTCCTTAACCAAACATATACAGAATACTAATAGTAAGAAGACTGAAACACAGCTGATCTTAAAGGATGAGGATCTTCTTCCAAATCTACAGCAACCATTGACATATACTGAAAGATATACCCATCCCTCTGACCCCACCGAAACACACCTGAACCATCAGACAGACCCTAGCAAGGGGGGGGGGGGATCTCTAAGGACCAGCTTGGAGGGGGGGAAAGCAGGGGTACTTACATCTCTGAACTTATTCCAATATTTATCTTTGTCGTATTGGGAAACAGTGCTCAGCCATTTGTCATTGTCCAAGAAATTGCCATTGTTGCTGCTCCCGGGGATGATTTCTGGATGCCTGCCTTCCACTTGCAGAAAACACCAAACAACTATGGCCAATATCCTATGCATCTGCAAAACGGGGCGCGGGGTGGTTGAGAGAGGGAGAAAGCAGGAAGAGAAGAAAGGTGATGATGAGGAGGTGGTGGTGGTGGGGAGAACAGGGACAAATACCTGTCTCAGTCAATCAGTCCACAAGAAAAAGAAAAAGGCAAGCGTTCAAAACACAGCGGCTTAATAGCTCTAGGAGGGGCAAGGGAGGCGGGTGAGCCACGCATTTGATGGGAGACGCAGCTGATGGTCTCCTGAGCAGCTCCACCGCACAGGGCGCTCCGTCAGAGGAACCTGGAGATGGAACCAAAACTGCCAAGGCAGCAGCAGCAGTCCTACCGGGAGGGGAGGGCGGCGGGTTCCCGGGAAAGTTTGAGTGGCAGAAGTAGGGATTCTCCTCACGGGCTTGACCTACCTTGGGAGCCCCTCCCTGCGCCTCCTCCCCAAAGGAAAGCAGCCGCCCCTCAGGCTGAGGGAATCAAAGGACGCTCTGAGGGAGACGCGGGTACCTTTCGAGGGCGGCGCGAGAAGCAGCCTGCAAGTTTCCCTGCCGAGCTATGCCAGGCGCACTCACCTTCGGCCAGAGGGCTTTGCCGTCCTCCGCGCGCTGCCACCCGTTCCGCCTGGCTTTGCGCCGCCGTTCCCCGCTGACTCGGCGTCGGAGCCCCGCTCCAGCTTCGCCCAGCCGCTTTGTGTGCGCTTGTGTAAGTGTCGGGCTGTGTGTGCGCGCGTGCCTCCTCGCCGGCTCGGCGTGAATCATCGAAATCTGGCGCCGCTTGCTGACCGATCGGTGGAATGGCGGCGGCGGCGGCTGGCGGCGGAGGAAAGGAACCGGCTCCTCCCGGCTGGGCTGCATCCCGGGGCCTAGCTAGCGTCTTTGCAGAGGCGTCCGCTGGCGAAAATGTTGGCACTTTCTCTGCTCGCTGCCTCATCAACGCAAAAGTACTGTGTGCAACAGCAGAGCTTCTTTAACCGTCTCTGCGTCTTGCAACACTCTTGCCCAGGGGTCAGACTCTCAAGGCTTGGGGTTTGTAAATGCAGGTGTGTGTCGTTGAGGTCCAGTGGCCACGAAGTTGGTTTGCGAAAGCTCTGTGTCGAGGACCCAAAATACTTTGGGGACCTAAGCGGTTGAGCTCAGCACCTGCATGGGAGACTTGCATTCGTGTGGTCGGTGCCATTGTTCTATAAAAAGAGGTGCCGGAACTCACTCATTCCCTTCTAATGGCAAAATTGCACCCACCTGAGAAGTGCAGGAACTGAGGGCTGAAAAAAGCAGTGGGTGTGGTTTCTCTATAGCAGAGTTTCCCCAACCTTGGGGGCTCCAGCTGTTTTTGGACTACAGTTCCCATCATCCCTGACCACTGGTCCTGCTAGCTGGGGATGATGGGAGTTGTAGTCCAAAGACAGCTGGCAACCCAAGGTTGGGATACATTGCTCTATCAATGATAAGCTTGTGGGGTCTATTTTGGGACAGGCGTATTAACACCATGAACTGGAGCAAGGTACCAAGCAGTGACTGAACATACAGTGGTACCTCAGGTTACATACGCTTCAGGTTACAGACTCCGCTAACCCAGAAATAGTGCTTCAGGTTAAGAACTTTGCTTCAGGATGAGAACAGAAATCGTGCTCCGGCAGCGCGGCAGCAACAGGAGGCCCCATTAGCTAAAGTGGTGCTTCAGGTTAAGAACGGACCTCCCGAATGAATTAAGTACTTAACCTGAGGTACCACTGTATTTAGAATTGAGGAATAGGGTGTCTCTGTACACATACCAGGGTTTTGTTTTCAGTATCACAAGTGAGCGAGTCTTTCTACCCACAAAATACACTCCCCAAGCCTTTAATTCAGCAATGAAGCTGGGAGGAGGGTAATAATAATTCATAATAATTTTATTATTTGTATGCCGCCCATCTGACTGGGCGGCTCCCAACAGAATATTAAAAACATGATAAAACATCAAATATTTTAAAAAACTTCCCTAAACAGGGCTGCCTTCAGATGTCTTCTTGTCATCTTCACCTTTGAGCCAGTGCCAACGACTGGGCTCAACCTCTTCAGCCCCGACTGGGCCAGGCAAAAAGTTAGACATCTGATGGGAGGGTTCTCCACAGGGCGGGCACCACTACCAAGAAGGCCCCCTGCCTGTTTCCCTGTAACTTCGCTTCTCTCAGTGAGGGAACTGCAAGAAGGCCCTCGGTGCTGGACCTCAGTGTCCTGGCTGAATGATGGGGGTGGAGACACTCCTTCAGGTATACTGGGCCGAGGTCTTTTAGAGCTTTAGAGGTCAGCACCAACACTTTGAATTGTGCTTGGAAATGTACTGGGAGTCAATGTAGATCCTTTAAGACTAGTGTTATATGCATTCTGCATATGTTAGATGCATTCTGGATTAATTGTAGTTTCTGGGTCACCTTCAAAGGTAGCCTCATGTAGAGCACATTGCAGTAGTCCAAGCGGGAGATAACCAGAGGATGTACCACTCTAGCAAGACAGTCTGCTGGCAGGTAGGGTTTCATTTGGCATACCAGATGGAGCTGGTAGACAGCTACCCTGGACACAGAATTGACCTGTGCCTCCATGGGCAACTGTGAATCCAAAATGACTCCCAGGCTGTGCACCTGCATCCATTGTTGAAAACATTGTTTATAGTTAAATTTATATCTCACCCTTCTTCCCAAGGAAGATCAGGGTGGCAAATATGCAAATGGCAATGCATTTAAACATACTTTCATTACCAGTGCAGACTGGGAACAATTTCTTCTGAAGAGGAAAGTCAAAAGACAACAGAGGAGGTTGCTGTCTAATATTTAACAGGAGGGAATTCCAAAAGGTAGGTGCCAGAACACCAAGGACCCAATTCCTATATTGTGAGGAATAGACCTCCTACAAAGATGGTATCTGCAGGATGCTCTCACGTACACATTTAAGCTGTTGATTGGGCATATGAGAGGTGATCCTTGTCCCAAGCTGTATAGTCCCAATTTGAAACTTGAAAATGCCAAGTAGATCCCAATCTACTTCTGTTCTCCTGTGCTGTACAGTCACACCCATGCAAACATATTCTGTTGATCCAACAAAGGCAAGGTAGGGTTGTGGCAAAGCATGGCAATGACAGCTGCACCTATGGGAGTTGCTTACACACCTGCTGTTATGCCCTCCAGCATGAGTGGCCCCAGGCCTCACCCAGTCCCAGAAGCTCTGAAGTTTAAACAAGGTGTGTAATATGATATTTACTTCAAGAAAAGAAGGGATGAGCAGGACGGTGGCATTGATCCACATAAGCCTAATGCAATACATCACATTTGAATTGTGGAGGTGGAAAATAGATCTGAGCCAGATGTGGGCTATTAACAAAATAATCGGCTTGGGACTTTTAAAGGGTGCAAATTCTGGGGGTGACATAAACATAACCTTCAAGGTACTGGAAACCCTACTGTTCTACTATACTTATCAAGTTTACCAAACAGTTTTGTGCTTCGCTTGTACATTCTGAACATTGTAACATGGATTATGTTTGCACAAGAAAGATGTTTTCCCATTTGCCTAATTATGCCATAATTCCATATTTCAAATGCTTCTAATCCGTTTTGATCCTACTAAGTGTGCAATTCTAGGTTTAATCTTTGACAGTGTTTCACATCCTTCAACAGCTGCAGTATATCACAGCTGTTTATTACTTACAGTAGCAGTAAAAAAATATAAACCCTTGCCTGTAGATTTAATAATATATTTACCACCAACTAAAGCTCTAACTGAAACATAATTATAATTCAGGGGGTGCACAGCAATGTATATTCCCTTCTTGTATATTGTAGATAGTTTCAATTTTTAGATTAGCATGTGCCATTTTCTCTGTAGTTACTGAAAGTAGCTACAACAATGCTGGAGGGGCTGGAAGCACAAAAGAGAGTTGCAGGAAGAGTGTTGTGATGGGAGGGGGGGAACTGAACAGGGTACTCATTGTACCCTGTACTCATAGCTTTCTGGTGAGGTGATGGGAGATAAAGGGACTCTGGTGGGAGATGGCAAATGGCTGCTCCCTCAACAGACAAAGCCAGAGTTTGGAGTTGGGTGTGGGGGTGATGTGACCTAGAAGTAAAGCTCCGAGAAAGACTCAGAGCAACATTTGATTTCTGTTTGAATCCAAGAAACAAGACCTTGCTGTGAACCCCTCCATCGTAGGCTTGGGTGTATATATAGATGTTAAAAAAACCATATATCACAAAGATGCCAGAATCTCCTCTGGGCCTCAATCCAAAAGGAAACACAAATCCTAGGTAAGTTCCTAGAAGCTTTGGAATCTTGCACCACTCAGAGATTTGTATGAAAGGCACATATGAAAAGCAATGTTCAAGGATGGGTGTTCAGTTAGTAAAAGATTTGGTAGGAGGGCATGTTCCCAAAGTCTGAGTCTAAATGGGGAGAAGGTTGAACTTCCTCATTTCATTCTTTTGCCTTGGCCACTTGCAAGACTGAAGGGCCAGGAAGCAATGCCTCCTTGGAAAATCTTTCCACTTGCACCTTCATCTGGCTGATAATCACCATGGCCTTTTATATGCCCTCCTAAAGGGATAAAATGTCTGCTTAATACAGCCCTAATCCTACCTAATTCCTGTTGGACTATCATGATTCTTACTTATATCATAATCGAGTGGCAGGCTGCTGAAACTAATATTCCATGAAATGCAATTCCATGAAATGTTGTTGTTGTTTAGTCGTTTAGTCGTATCTGACTCTTCGGGAGTCGGACATGACTGTAATTCCATGAAATACAGTTGTTGAAAAGGAAAGACAGTAAGGATAACACTTTCTGGAGTGGGGGAATGGGTAGTGAATTTTGTAATGTCTTCAGGTCTTCAAGAAGCATTCCTGTTATGGGGAATGTAATTTATGGGTAGGAAATGTACACAATTCACGAAGCTGTTTCACACCCCTTCTGGACATGGAAATGCACCACAGCAAGGCACGCTTTTTCCTGCTCGTTGGTGTCAGGAGAGGGTTGTTTGTCCCAGGCTAAGATTCACAAACAAATAAATATGGCATTTGGGCCAAATTATGTTCGGGGTTCCCCCCCCCAAAAAAAATCTACCACCAACACAAAAACCAAAAATAAGTACCATACCAGGATGCAAAAAAGTGATTGTGCAAGTAGAGCAGTGAGATCCACATATTCTGCTACAGTTCCATTACTGTAATTGTTTTCATTGCAGTAGTTTCCACTTTTAAACACACACACACACACACACACACACACACACACACGTATTTGGTTTTAAAAGTTAGTTGTTTCTTTAGCAATGAAAACACTTCTGAAATAACACAAAAAATTACGGTAGCTCTAGTCCCCCCGCCCCCCCAGTACTTTAACCTACATGCACATATCATTTACATGCACACATCACTGGACCTCAGGACTACATGGCATAGATATTCCATTTGTGACATTTGCACGAATTCACATACTATGGTTCCACCCCACACCCTTGAGATTTCCAAGATTGCAACTTCAGCATTGTTAGCTGTGATGCAGAGCAGTACAGAAAAGCTCATTTATCCCCTACTGGAAATGATTATGAGGCAATGAAATGTTTCTTAGATGGTCTTCCACATTTCACTGAGCTGCAATTCTTCCCCTATCTGTCTGTTGCTCTGAAGTTGGAAGCACATTTTAAACAAAGCAGCAGGCAGTGAAAAGGACTTAATTCATAGCTTCCACAATGTTAAGACAGGCATGCTTTCAGTCCCATATGGCTGTGCAAGGATATTTTACAGTCGAAGGACATGGATCTTGTCAAGAGTCTGCCATATCCACATAATTAAAGGAGAACTAAAGAAAAATGGTACTTGGCATGAAAAGTAACGTGCTAACAGAACAGAGAACCACTGACCATATATTAGACTTTGCAGATTTCCCCTGTACTCAGCAGTAAGAGATACTATCGTATTGAAATTGCATACTCCCAATGGCCCAGTGGGAGAAATCCCATTGACTTTAATAGGAGCAGCAAAATTGGACTCCACCAAATTAGCAGATTCTGCAAACAGTTCATTAGCCTTAATTAGTTATAATAACCTGAGAAAAAAAATCCAATTTAAGACTTTACTGCAGCTGCCAAGCTTGAAGTCAACACAGGTGTTGGCTGGGTGCATGCGGCGGGGGTGGGGGTGGGGGGGGGGCAAGGGGGAGGAAAAGTTGGAAACCATGCAAAGGTTGTTATAAATGAATGTAAATTGTTGCCAAATTTCTGTGCAACTTTTTCAAAGCAAAAAAGTGCTCTTTTGTTGATACAACAGGGCACAACCAATAAAGAACATCTGTGAAAGTCTTATTGATATGAGTCAGACTAGATGTTAAGGGAGTACACCGTTGATCCCTATGAGCTTACTAATGAATCTCATCAGTACCAACAAGAGACATCACTTTTAGAAATGTATGGCCTGTGGAAATAGTTTGCTCATAGCGATGGATGCCCTACAGTGATATCCTGGCAATGCCATCCCAATCCAGCAACAGTTGTAATTTGAGCAGAACTGAAAAACTGTGTTGTCATTTAAGTTGATCATCATTAATCAGAAATAGCATAAACCAAGATAAAATGAATTGTGCATAATAATGCATATTAAGATGAATTAAATGACTGAATTAAAATTAACTATCTTCAGCGGAGTCTATATAGACTCTTACTGTATGGCATTTCCAAATGAAGCTTTTGCCATGGCATGGTGAGTGTCAGATCACCATTTGGCAATTAATGAGACAAAACTGATCAAATGGCATAATTCCAAATCCAAACCTTAAATACCATTAATTCCCATTGATTAGCATTAGAGCATGCATTCAATGGACTACTACATGTAACATTGTTCTGACTTTAGAGCTCCCAAAGTAATCTCATTTCTGTAAAATCACCCACCAATTCCCCTACTCATCTGGATTAGGGCCTTGGTGTAGGGGAATGGCTGCTTGGGACTCTTGGGGCCTCAGTGGCACTGAGTGCCTTCAATCAGCTTCAGCTGGTGAGCCTAATCTGAATTGACCCTCTAGTGCCTGTTTTAAGAAAAAGGAATATATGATGTGAACTCTAAACACAGAGGTCCAACATACCATATAGTTTAATCCTAAGCCTCCTGTTGACATCAAGAGCAGCACTTAACTTTTTTTTTCAACCAGCCCACATAGAAAAAAAGCAAAATCAGTGGCTTAAAGATACTGGCCCTGATCCGTTAAAATCAATGGGCTCTTAGGTTAGGCCTGATTAATTTGTTCAGATGATTTCAATAGACACTGAAACATAGGCACACAAGATGTTGTCTTTTACTGAGTCAGACTATTGGCACGTCTAGCTCAATATTGTCTACATTGACTGGGAGTGGCTGGCCAAGGTTTCAAGCAGAGCATCTTGTGTGACACAGCCTCAGTGACAGTACAAAGAAGTACGTTCTCCTTTTGCCAGAGCAGTGTGGCATGAACCCTTTTACTGTTCTAGGATGGATGGCACCATTCCAGCATACTAAATAAGCTTCTGTACAGTGCAAGGGGTATAGAAAACAGGTGGAGGATATGGAAGGGCTGCTACCATTCATTCCTCTTCTTCTCAGAGTATGTTTGTCTCCCCAGTACCATTTAAAAATACTGGTGCTGAAGAGCTCTGCCCTATTTATCTAGTACATGTTACTGAAGCAGCGGCAGAGGAAGGAGAAGTTAATGTCTTCCATATATGATCATCCTTTTCTTTAGCTTTCGCCACACACCAGCCTCTTGCTCTGCAACTTTACTTTGTTGGTTTGCCTCTCTGGTTCATTTGAGTGCCCTTTTTAGGACGATTTAATTGATTTCTGAGGGATTCCTATACATAACAGAACTCATTGCAACCCATCCCCACCCCTCACTGGACAGTTTCCCAAAGCACTTATCACCTTCATGGGCTGAGCTTGGCATCCATTCTAATGAATATTTAAGAGACTAGAAATTGCTGAATAGATTTACGCTTGCAGATTCTAAGTTTTATTTGGTTGGTGGTGTCTGTGCATGCTTGTGTGTGCCAGACAATCTATTAATCACTTTGGTCGGTTGCTTTTGGTTCAATTAAAATTACAGTCATGTAAAACGATCCCCATGTGGGCATAGCCATGCATGTGAGGGAGCTGTCACCATAGGACAGGGATGGGGAAGCCGAGACCCTCCAGAGGTTGTTGAACTATGACTACCATCATCCCAGACCACCAAACTTCAGATGGGCCCCAGGTCCCAATCTCTGAAGTAGGAGGTCAGTGGAAGCCTCTTCTATTCTCCAGGGTCAAACTATATGTTACATTAAGCCTATATTTAATATATTTACATTTTTTAGAACACTGCATAATCCTCATAAGGCAGCTTACAAGCTTACATAGAACAATTGTTAAAATGTTTTAAAGCACACTACGATTTTATTTGTTTATTTCATAAAATTTATATGCTTCTTGAATGTAAAATACCCCAGAAGCTTGAAAAGGGCTTAAAGATTTCTTACCCACCTTTCACTATAAGTTACAGCATAGAAAATACAATTACAAATACAATTTATAAATCACATAAAACCATTGCAAATGGAACAGAACAATGTTAAAGGGGTGGGAGCCCCACAGAACAAAATACTCGAAATGTCAAAGCCCAAAGTAAAGAGGTGTGTCTCCAGCATATGGCAGAAGCTGTACCATGAAGATGCTAGATGCATCATCTAGATGCCCTCTCCCTTACTGCCATTCCCCATACTGAGGGTGGTGGAGTTACCAGGAGAACATCCTCTGTGACTCTTAATATCTGTGAAGATTGATATGGATGGATATGGTCTTTCAGATATTTGTTGTTTAGGGTTTTAAACACAAACGTGAGTACATTGGATTGGGCCCAGAAACAAAATGGCAACCAGTGTAGCTATATCAGTTCCAAATGGAATCTACCTGCTGCATTTTGATTTCTAAATCATTTTCAAGGACAGGCTCAAGGTGAGCACATTGTAACTTCAGTCTGAAGGTTACCAGTGCATGGACTACAGGGGTCAAGTCATCTCTGTGCAAAAGGAGCTGTTGCTGGAAGTCAACACTTAGCTCCACGGCTACTTGAGTCTCCCAAGACAGCGTTGGATCCAGGAGTACTTACAAGCTATGGTGCAATGGGTAATAAATAAAACTTATATCCAAGTACTAAAGAACAACTCCTTAAAAACTATTTTCTTTTGGAGGCAATTTTATTATCCCAAACCTGCCTTGATATGCTGAATGAAGTATCTTAATCCATTGCTAGGCAACACTTAAGAAAACTCGTCTTGCATTAGCTATTAAGCAAATTTAAGTATTTGAGTAGTACATTTATATCACTTGCTTTGCTTGTTTGTCATTAATTATGATTGTCTGGTTGAGAAAATCTAATATTTGAACTACTTAAAAACAAAGTTGTTGTTTCTTTTCTTAGGAAAGGTTTATGATTTGGATATTACCTGGTTCATTGTATTTGTGAAACAAACATTCTTTAACCAACATTTCAGCAATGCTAACAATAAATAAAAGTAAAAGTAGTATTCCCCCCCCCTTGGTGTTTTAAGTGAGAAGTTCAAACAGCTAATTTATAATTTCATTGAAGGCACTTTAATCTAATGTATGTCAGACATTGAGCTTATAATATCTTTTCCATTGTTCATACTGTACACACCACTGAGTTTAGTTATTTCTGCTGTTTCTAATCAATTGGCTGATATCTGTTCCCTGAAGGCATTCTGCTGATGGGGTTTGTTAGGTGAATGCCACCCTAAGTTTTTTTTAAAGAAATCCAGCCTATTTTTTCAAGTCCTTTTGTGACTTGAATTGCATCCCTTTCCAGTTTCTATCTGAGTCAGTCTTGTTAAATTGTTCCCATTATTTTCATCCATCACTTAACATTTGTGAGCATCTTCCCCAGTATCTCACTGTATTTCATTGTACCTTGGGTAGGTAGGATAGGATAAATTATGATTGCTCCTCTTGAAGATGTGATGCTTACTTAAAAAAAAAAAAAGAATAAATCAGTGCCTATTTCCAAAGGACTTTTCTGATGTACTGGTTGTTGTTGTTTTTTTATCATTTCTACCATGGCAGGTTATTTAGTAATGAAATACTAAAGTTGATTTAAAAAAAAATAAATTCAAAATTATAATGATTAGCAACAATTGTAGACCAACCTGCTATGAGCCAACAAGGAGCAGTCTGGAACATATAAACTGTAGATTGGTGTCACTGCATGTTCATGAGGCTGCTTGTTTTGAAATAGCAGCCAGCATCCAAACATAGACAAATATTGCTGCCTCCACAACAGGAACCCTCTTGAGAGGCGTCCAAATTGGCAGAGTTGCATCATTTCATGTCAAACCGATATCTTCAGAAGCATCCAAATTGGTGCAGTTTGGGTCCATAATGCCAAGAAAACACCCAAGTCACACCCCAAAAGATTTATTTTACTTATTAAAGTTATATACTGCCATTCATTCAAAGATCACAAGGCACTTCACAACATAAAAATACAAAAAGAGAACACAGAATACATAAAAACAAAAACAAACCAATAGCACTCCTCCCACAAACAAATTTAAAAGGCCACAGATTAATTATCCAAAAGCCAGGTTATAGAGATCCTTTTTTACTTGGTGCCTAAATATATGTAATGAAGGTGCCAGGTAAGCCTCCCTGAGGAGAGCAATCCACAAATGGAGAGCCACCACAGAAAGGACTTGTTCTCATGTGGGGAGAGGCAGTACCGGAGCTATTTCAAGGCTTATAGGTCAAAACCTGGAAACTACCATATTTTGCGGTGTATAAGACTCCCCCGTGTATAAGACACCCTCTATTTTGGGGGACTCCAAATTAAGAAAACATCTCCCCAGCACTACCCGTGTATAAGACGAGCCTCAATTTCAAACCTAATTTTTTGGTTAAAAAAACCCCCCTAGTCTTATACACGGAAAAATATGGTAATTGGCAGCCAGTGCAGTCAGGACAGGATCAGTATAACATGCTCAATCTGTCTATCCCTGTTCAGTTAAGGACACATCCAAAGCTGATGTAAGGCACTCCGCAACACCGAGGCCACCTGAGCCTCAAGCAACAGTAAAGGTTCTAGGAGCACACCCAAACTACATACCCGTTTCTTCAGAGGGAAGAGAACAGGCCACCTTCCCATCTATCCAGTCTAGGGAACCAACCACTAACAGTGCCTTAGACTTATCTGGATTGAGCTTCAGTTTGTTGGCTCTTATCAAGTCCCTTTGAGCCAAAATGGTGGCCTACTGCCCAGTATGGATGAAAACCACCACCACAGGAACCCTGAGTTTGGAATGATATCTCGAGAGGCAGCTGAACCTATTGAGAACAGATGGACAAACAGACAAACCACTTTCAAAAATATTTAGTAGATGCTATTCTTCACTGCTTTGTTGTCTTACACACTAATTTCTTTAATATTTATTAGATGCCCCACATATAGTACATTTTCTAGGTGATGCACTAATAATATTTTAACACTAACCCAGAACAATAAGTGGCTCTGATCTTACTGTTAGTCATTTGCTCCTCCAAAATTCTGCAAAAGGCTGACAGACATCATCAGAAGGGCAATGACAAAGATTTGTATCTATAGCACAACATTGTGTGGTCTGTTGAACTTCAGCTCTGTACAAAACTGACAACATAACAGGCTTATATATGTTGCTCCCTGACAGGACCTTAAAAACACAAGCCTACAACAAGGTTTGTCCTAGTCCAAAGGCAGAGGAGAGACCAAGGAGCCTGGAGCCTGGACTATCATTAAGGGGACTGTGCGTGGTTAATTCAAAAGCCCAACTCCAATATGATCCTGCCACTTGTCTATTGAGATCTTCATTGGATGTTCTGTTGTCTATACCTGAAGTATGCATACTTGGGATTAGGAAGGGGGCCTTTTCAGTTTACCATCCCCTATTTGATTTTACCTTTTATTTTGTGTTTACATTTTCTCCTCTGTTGTTTTTGTCCTTTTTATTGTTTCACTCCTATTTGATTTAACTTGCCTTTGTTAGCCACCTGGAACTCTGTGTGAGGACAGGTGGGATATAAATGTTTAAAATAAATAAATATGCCAGAATACCACACCAGTAGTGCCACCATGCTGAACGCAGGTGCTGAGAATGTCAATTACTGTGAGATGAGGATCTCTTCAGGTGAGGCTGAGAGCCCACCATTAGTTTTGAATTCAGCAACGCTGCTATTGTGATAGACTTCGCAATGAGCTAAATCAAGAAAAAGAAGTAACAGTATTGTGATTACCAGAGCCATTTCCCATTGCTGTTTTTGTCCCTCGCAACTGAAAACTTGGCCACAAAGAGTGAGAAACAAAGACAGTCTAAAAGGCTTAGGAATACTGATGAGCCAATCAAAATGCCACAAACAAAATCTGGAGGGCTCCAAAGCTGGAAATCTTAATTTGCGGAAGGCATGGCGATCAGCATGCACCATCTATTACAATACAAGGAAGATGAGACATGATTAGAAGGCACGGTTTTAAAATACTAAATCCTGAGGAAATTTAGACATGTTGGCATGAAAAGCAAAGGAAACAGAGGGCTGTGGAAATATAGTAGTGGCTGCAAAATAAAACCCTCAAAAGCCGAAAATGTATTGTATATAGAATTTTTATCTGAAACTGGCATATTAAATTGCTTGTTTGAAGAATTAAGTATTCTTTTTCTGTTGTTACATCCCAAGGAACAAACCAAACGGTGTTTATGAGGTAATCAGCTATATAAAAATGTATTTTTTTCAGGCCAAACAAACATGCTCCAAAAGATGTGCCAAGCTACATACCTAGCTTCTTAATAGAAAGGTGTGCTCCCACAGAAGAGGATGTTTTCTTTCAGTCTGTGCCTATAACTCATCATTATCGACCCATTACAAAATGACACCCACACTACAGCTTGACTATCCATGTTACGATCCTTGCCAGTTAATTAATTAGCATTTCATGATCAGACAATTTGTAGCAATAAAACTATATACATATGTACCTCAAAATTACCTGTCTTTTTCTGCCAGAGAAGGTGTGTGTACAAATAAAGGATTCATTCTGCAGCTTACCTGGGCTACCCAACACCTACACTGCTTACCCGGGGCCCCTTCCTGTTCTTCTGCCTTCATGCTTTAGTTCTGACAACATCCTTACAATTTTATTTTATATATATACACACACACACACACACACACACACACACACACACACTGCATAATTTTTTCTTAACACCCCCCTCCTTGGTATACATATATCATTCTTTTTAATTTGAATTAATTTGGAGATTTCCCTTTTGTTTCCCACAGGAAAACATGACCTTTCTCAGTCTGGGGAATCACCAGCCTGTTTCAAAATAAACAGGATTTTGCATTGACATGGTTGATGGACACACACACATACAATCCTGCAAACCAACAAGAACAAACAGTGCTGCAATTGTCCCCCCCCCCCGCTCTGCATATGAACCTAAAGAGTGAATAGTCTCTGCTCTGTTATTGGAAGGCCTTTGTAACAGAAGGAATCTAAACAAGCTGGTAAACAAACTTTTTCTGGCCTACCTTGTGCCACCCTTTGAAACTTTATATGAAATGGCTCGTCTTTCTGTGCAATTCTGTACACAACCATGCTATGCAGCACTAACTGAAAAATGAACATTGAAAAATGTCAGGGATGTTATTTACCATGACTGGGAGAAAAAGTGTCCCAGGAAGTTATTTTATTCCACCTGCCTCTGGAGCCTTCAATTTCCCTTTTCTTTTCTTTTCTTTTCTTTTCTTTTCTTTTCTTTTTCCTGCAGAAATGTGCCATAGCCACACAAAAAGAAATAACCAATAATGTATGGCCCCAGTCAAGAAATATAGTTCTCAAGTAACTTTCACATTAATTGGACAAGTTACTGTCAAACTATATGTTATGTAAGAGATTCTTGTTCTGATCTCCTGATGGTTTTGATTTTAACTTAGAAGTAGCTTTCCTCTGCCCCCTGAATGGGATTAGAGCAGCAGCACAGGGATCATTGAAATAAAAAGCCCTGCCTCCAGACATGTCTCATGAATCACAATGATGGGCATATTGCTAGCAATGTAATTGTTCATCATGGAAAAATATGAAAATAGAAAAATAAAAAGAAATAGTGTCTCTGATCCCAGAAGCTTTTCTTAATAAAAAGATATGTGATCTGTTCTCCAAGGTTGATATCTCCTTCCATTTAGGACTTCCAGGTTGGTGCCTCCGGCAGTGGCGGAGTTCCTCTGATCGGGAGGAACTTGCCCCGTGGGAATTTGGGTCTGTACCACCGCGGCGAAGGCAGAGACCCGTAAAAATAACAGGCGGGAGAAGCCTGTAAACGTGGGATTCGGCGGGCACCTTTTGCGCCTCCCCTATTCGCGGGGAAGCCCGGTTTTGGGGATCCGGAGCGACGTGGGGTGAGCGGCGCGGTGCTTCGAATCGTCTGCTTCTTCCACGGAGCGAAGCCGCATAGCTGTTGCCGGAGAGCATTGACTTTTTCCTGTGGACAATTTGACTCCAAAGTAATTACCCGTGAGTAGAGCTGGGACGGGAGAATCGGATTTTAAAAGTTTAATTTGGCATCGAAACGGGGAGGTTCAAAACAGGAAGTCCGCCTTCCTACTTGTAAACAGACTGAGGCAAGAAGGCTGTAGGCTGAAGTCTTGGAAAGCCTTTTGTAAAAGCCTAAATTTCCATCGGTAAAGAACACAAAACCCCCCTTGGAGGCAGGAGAAGAGGGGGGAAAGTTGTGGACTGAGTATGCCTGCAGGAGAGAGTGAAAGGAGTTAAAATAAAGCCGCTCTGACCCTGGAAACGGGCTGCCAGTAGGACTGACGTTTTGGAATGTTCATTGACAGCATTTAGAACGTTCCTTGACAGCTAGCAAAGAAAGAGAAATACATTGTTTCTATTGTCTCCGGCTGCTTCTAAAAAGGAGTAAAAAGTATCTGAAATCTGAAATTAACTTTGGACTGTATGAGTTGTGTTTAAAGGGGACATTGTTTCCCCCTAGTGGAAATCTCTGAAATTGGTTACTTTATAAGAGCTGGGCTAGGGGGACTTCCAGCTGCAAGATAAGAACTGTGAGACTCTGGATTGACCTTGAATTTCTCAAGTGTTATGGTAAATGGAAAGGGAAAAAACAGGTGAAATGTCGACAGAAGAGGCCTTAGTGGTCGCTTTAGTGAAAATAAACGATTCGTTGGAACAGCTTCACAGGAAAATAGACAATTTGGGACAAAAGGTGAACACTAACACAGAAACCATTCAGAGATCGATACAAACTGCGGATGAAGTCAGGGAGAAAACCCTTGCTGCTGAATGTAAAATAATACAACTGGAGTGTGAAAGAGCCCCATCCATTCAAAGGCAATTCGATGTGACATCTGTTATGATGGAACTTAAAGGAAAACAGAAGAATTTGAGGACCAGAGCCCTACCTGAATTGTGAAAGGAAAGCCTGACAGAGCTTCAGGAGGAGACTGGACTAACATCGGTTGAGAAAGAGAGGCTTTGGGGGGCCAGTATGACCGCCAAAAATGTGAATTTATTTAAGGGTAACTGTGAAGGACGTTGGATTGAAGAGAAGGGGGATTGGGAAATATGGACAAATCTGAAGTTGCTATTGTTGGGCCGAGTTGTGTGGTGGGGATGAGGGTTGCTGGGATGCCGGGGATGTTGTTTTCGTTTCAAACAGTGCAAGTTTGGGATGGGATGGATTGTATCAGGAGGTGGCAGAGGGATGTTTTTGGAGTTGTTTGGCAGGGCAGGAAGCCTCGAGTAAAACTTAAGATATTGATGGATGCTAAAGAAGGAGGTGGACCTGCCCTGCCAGACCCTTAAATTTTGTTGTGAATCATCTGCTCTTTGCTGGCTGAGAGAGTGGTTGTCTCCTGGAAGTGTTGGATAATGGCAGATGAAGTTGATGGACTAGATAGAATTGGCGGAAAAGACTGGCAAGATCCGAGACCAGGGAGAAGAGTCGGTGGAAGAAGACTGGGAAAGGTTTAAAGATTATTTATAGAAATATTGTACAATTAATGAATGTTAGAAGAACGTTGGAATGAAGTTATATGGCTTCAGTAGAAATGTTATAAGGAATTAAGTATAAATAGATTAATAGAGTATTAAAGGAAAATAAGGTTAAAATGTGTTAAGATAATTACAGGATAGAAAACAGAGGAAGATGGATAGGAATCGGAATTAAGTATAAATAGATTAATTGAGCTTTAAAGGGAAAAATATGGTTAGAATGCGTTAAGATAATTACAGTGGTGCCCCGCAAGACGAATGCCTCGCAAGACGAAAAACTTGCTAGACGAAAGGGTTTTTCGGTTTTTGCGTTGCTTCGCTAGACGAATTTCCCTATGGGCTTGCTTCGCAAGACGAAAACGTCTTGCGAGTTTGTTCGCTTTTTTCTTAAAGCCGCTTGAAGAGGCGCAGTTGCGACGGACCGTGCTTCGCAAGACGAAAAACATCGCAAGACAAAAAGACTCACAGAACAAATTAATTTCGTCTTGCGAGGCACCACTGTATAGGATAGAAAACAGAGGAAGATGGAAAGGAATTGCTGAAACAATTAACAGAAGTGGAATACAAAAAGGGAGGTGTGAGGAGGTCGAGGAAATAAGGGAAAGAAAGATAAGATGTTGAAATTGAAATTTTAAATGGTTTTTGTTTTGTTCTATTTTGTCTTGTTTGTTTCTTTTATTATTATTTATTTATATATATATATTATGTATTGTATTGTATTGTATGTTTTTTTCTTTTTTCGGTTTTTTTGTAGTGTTGTGCTTAATTTGTTGGAAACTTAATAAATATTATTTTTTAAAAAAAGATATCTTCTTCCATTTAGTACACACATATGCACTTGTACTTTATAACTTCAATCCAATGTAGCACTCACAAAGCAGAGCAGGCAGCCTTTCTTAATTTTTTATAGGTTAGAATCCCACCAACTAGCTGTTTGGTAAAGAAGGGGCAATGAGAGAGATGAAATCCATCTTCCCAGAACACCCAATTAGCGAGAGTTCCACTTTTTAAAAAGGGCTAAAAACACATGTTTCCAGCTGCTGAACCATGGCAGGGAACTGAATGCCAATAGCACTCCCACACATACACCAAGACCTGCTTCCATGCATATATAACCCTCAGCTGGATAGGGGCTGCAATGTATACTGCTGAAAGCTGCTCACAGGTGTGCATGTTAGTGTGAGCTCTGGATGTGGACTGTACCATTTCAGATACAGGTGTGGCGATGATTAAATGTTTCCAAGGTGGGGCGAAATCCGACATTGGTATGTCTGAGGGAAGACTAGGTAGCTGAAGAAGTGTGCATGCACACAAAAGCTTATACCTATAACAAACTTGGTTGGTCTCTAAGGTGCTACTGGACTATTTTTTATATTAGGATAGAACACTTCTCCTTGGTATCTAATTGTCCATGTGCAGGGTTTTTATTTATTTAAGTTTAGTCATTGAGTGTCCACTAGCAGACACAAATTTGCCAGCTCGTTTGCAGCTTGTGACTATTAGGTCTAAGTACATCCAATTCAGGGAGTCATTATACTCTTCTAGAATGCCATTCCAATTAGAGTAATTTGGATATTTGCATGTGAGCTGGTTGGCAACTATTTTAATGCTCGTCTTCTTAATATTGTTGCAGGTGGGGGCTGGAAGGAAGGGTGGATCCATATTTTCTCTCACAAGTCTCTTGACTCATTTCCAAAGTACGTCTGTTTTCTATGCCCTTCTCAACACTGCATAATGGTAGCAATTAGTAGCAAATAGCAACGTCAGCCCTATACATCCCTTGGCCCAGTTTTGCATGCTTTGCAGTTCTAATCCAGATTTATACTCACTAGCACTGTTACGTGATGCAACCCATTTCTACAGCTGATCTATAGCTATTGATGTGGGTTTCTCCACTGGTTGCCTTTTGAAAATTCCCTGTTTCCCTGTTAGTGTAAGAGTTTATTATCACTGTGTTTTTGAGATTTTTGAGGCAGAGTACCAAATGTGTTTGGTACGGGCTAGAAACAGCTAAAGCTCTGGTGTTTGATCTAATAAATCCTTAAAGGCACCCAGTGGTGGTTGATGCCTACTGAGACTGTTGGGGTGTAAAGCAAGAAATCCAAATTATAGGTAGAGCCAGAGCCAGTGACAAGCACCACCAATGATGGGCAGAGCCAACTAATATTATCTTTGTCCCCAACCTCCTCACTACTGGATTCTACAAGAGCAACTCTGAGACTAAAAGAGGAAGGAAAGTTGATAGGCAGTTCTACCCCTTGGATTCACTGGGGGCAGACTGAGGCTGGCAGGGCACTGCCTCATTTCCCTAACTGACCAACCTCTACAGCCTAGGACCCTCATACCTACAGGACTGCCTCTCCCGGTATACCCCATGGAGAGCCTCAAGGTCCATAAATAGCAACACCCTAGTGGTCCCGGGCCCTAAGGAAGTTAGATTAGCTTCAACCAGAGCTAGGGCCTTTTCAACACTGGCTCCGGCCTGGTGGAACGCTCTGCCTCATGAGACCAGGGCCCTGCAGGATCTGATTTCTTTCCGCAGGGCCTGTAAGACAAAGTTGTTCCACCTGGCCTTTGGCTTGGAGCCAATTTGATTCCCTCCCCCTCTTTCTGGCTGCATTTTAATATTTTAATTGTTGTATTTTAATCTTGTTTTTAAGTTGTATTCATTCAACTTGTTTTTATTATTGCTTCTTAGCCACCCTGAGCCCAGCCTTGGCTGGGGAGGGCGGGGTATAAATAAAAAATATTATTATTATTATTACTGAAGGCACCTCATTTCTCATAACATCTGACTATAAAGAATCTTCTTGCTAGACACAGTAAGAAAACATTATGCTCCCTTTGCTCAAAAGAAAGCTTAGCCATCATACATTTTCTTAAATAATATCAAAGTAAAATGTAATCGACTAGAGAACTGGAACAATGGACTAGGGGGGATTCCAAAGGCTTGAGGCCAGGGCAGAAAAGGCTCACACTCTGGATGCTGCACAGGCAATGGAAGAAGCAGGAAGTCCTGGTCCGTAGATCCTGGTGAATGGGCAGTACCAGAGTGAATACCCTAGCACTGTAATAACTGACTTAAATGGCCAGAGACAGAGGGGTGCACTGTTCTATCTTCTTGGCATGTAAGTTACATAACATTCATGTCATAGCAATTATCATTCTTAGTCTCTGCAATTATATGCAGAAAGACACCTCTAGCTAAAGCACAGTTAATTGTCCTCTGAATGACAACTTATTGGTGCTAATGAGCACACTGGTTTGTTTGTGATGTCAGAGTCTCATCAGATAATGCTGTCAGATATGCACAAAGCTTGTACTGAAAACATTCATAATATTCCTGTTGAAACAATGACTACAAATCTTAGGGAAAGAAAAAGCAAATCCAGTCGTATGCATCCACCATCTGGTATTTGTTTAGTTATCATTTGTACAGCTTGATGTTTTCTCTTAAACAAAATCTCTTTTATGGACTTCCGCTCTATTCCTCACCCCCCCACCCCTGGCACAGATTTTGTTTCCAACTTCCAGCTTCCTTTGCTGCATCAACATTAACTGTCACCATACCAGTCTGTTCTTGAATTGCAAGTTGCCCTGGGAAGGAGATCACTTTGCTGCAGTTGGGGACCAAATGTTTTACCCTTTAAGTTATACTGTTTCTTTGCTTTTGTGGGTTATGTACTGCTTCTTTATACTGTACTGGTTCTGTAGAATGCCTTTGCTGTATTTTCCATGGAAATGTTAATTTCAGAGCAAGCTGAATATAACAGCACTCATAATGAATGCTGTCTTTCTCATTGTTTTCAGACTTTACATCAGTTCTTCCGCTTTGACTTGATTGGATAAGTGAAATCAGTCCAGTACTTGATGCTATTCACTGCAATGTCTGGTGAGGCAACTTACTGATTCGCCGTGAATGCCAAAGATAGGAACTATCCTATCCTATCTTGGATTTCCCTGTGTTTTTTTAAAAAATGGAAAGATCTCACCTGCCCTGCAGGAAAAATATTCTAAAGAAACTAGAAGCTAGGCAACTTCAGGTATTCTCTCCTGATCATGTGGCAGGGGAAACAGTGTTCTAAATCATGCCAGGATCTATACAAACAGAGAAGATTTCTTGCTGCAAAATTTCAGCACACAGTGTGTGGAGGGCAATGAAGCCAATAATTTGACAGGGGGAATTGGACCAGGGAGAACTCCTCAGCCCTCCAGAGATGGTGCAGTGGGCACACAAGCAGAGGAGAAGGGTTGAAAGTCTCATAGTGCAAGTCAAAGTCTTGTGCCTTTATTTAGCAGGATACTGCCCTGAATCCCTCACACCATGAGTTTAAAAATCTTCTCACTACTCCCCTCCAGTTAAGTTACAATAAAGCAGTCAGGTTCAGAGCTGGCGACTCCAATCTTAAGGCCTTTACCGCTACATAGTACATAACTGGAAGGGTTCAGGAGGCTGGAAATGAAGGGGGGGGGAATGTCCTCCAGTGGCGACTGATGCCCATTGGAACAACTAAGGTGGAAGGCCACAAGGGACAGCAACAGTAGGTGGTCAGAGAAAATGATAGAAAGAGCCAGTTCTAGCCCCCTAGGCCCATCCTCCTCTTTGTTGAGTTCCACAGTGACAACACCAAGACTAAGGAGGAGGAAGCTTGCATGCAGTGTCACCTCTTGGACTCATTGTAAGAAAGAAGGCAGGTGGGTGGGTGGATTGCTGAGGGAAGACTGAGGTTGGGGGGACAGTATCGCACCTGCCCAAATGGGCCAACTTCCATTGGTGTCATCTGTGAACCCCAAACTTTGCTACAAGGCTCCCATTTCAGATGGGTTGGTCCCTGAACCAGAACTTTTCTTGTTTTGAAGTTGGAAAAACACTGCAATAATTTGTTTTGTGTCCTACCACATGCTTTCCTTATTATCTATTGCTTGCTAGCTCTCTAAACAATAACTTGATTTTTATTTCATTTTTTTATGTTTAAGTGAGGTGAGCTTTGTGTGAAAAGAATGAAGCTATAATTCAAGCGATAGTGCCTCAATCTCTGCCCCCTACAGTTTTATGGCTGTCTTTACAAACACAGAAAAGCCTTGCCGTAGACTTCACAATACCCGAAAAGCTTTTTTTTAAGGATGTATGAATGCAGACTTGAGGGAAAAAAGAATAGAAACCTCATGCAAGACTTTTGACCTTTTTCCTGATTTTTGAGGTCACTCAGGCCCAGAATTCAAAAATGTGAACTGAAAGTAATGCATAGAATTGTCATTTCTCATCTGAGATACACCTGTATAAAAGTTTAGAGCAGTTGAGAGGAAAATACTGCTTTTGTGTCTAATTGAAAGGAACCATCTGTACATTTTCCTACACCGACTGCTGAAAATTAATCTCCTGGTTTTTAAGGGAAAAACCATGAAATGTTCCATTCTTCATAGGAAAGTAGTTCTCAGAAGATACATTTAAATGTGACTTGTAAACTAAGTAGTACTAAATTCGCTTCCATTTATTACTATTAAATGAAAAAGAAAGAGATAGGTCTGAGAATATATTACCTTTCTTATGTCCATCAGTGTTATATATCAAGCGACATTTTAAAGCTGCACTTGTATTGCGACAGGATGTGAAATGCCACTTGGTTTTATTTTGCCCATGTCCGATCTTAGCAGAGACTGTGGCTCTCAATATTTGGTGCTTGCATCCTAATAATAATTTAAGAATGGGTCAAATCCCAGGAGTAAGTTACAATGAAAAAACAATGAGACTTAGTTCTGAGTAGGCATTTATAGTATTGGACATCTATGTTCCTATGATGTATCTCCTTGGCTTCTATAAAATAGAACACAAGTTCTGGTTAAGAACACAAGTCTGCAGGATTAGGCTAATGGCCCGTCTAGTCCAGTATGCTATTCTCACAGTGGCCACCCAGATGCCTGTGGGAAACAGCCTTCTTATACACTGTGTGTGGAAAAAGACCTTCTTCATTGACAATGCCCATATATCTCACTGACTAGAGAAGAGGTCTTGACTTTATCTTAGATTTCTCTCTTTCTTGCCAAGTCCTCACTCAACTTCTCTCTGTATATTATGGTGAAAACCCAACCTTTCCTTTCCTTCCTTGTGGCTGAACCTCTGATTCATGCTTTGAAGAAACAATTAGATTGTGAGGGAATGGTTAAGCAATAACAACAGTATACTGTTATCAAGGGTTAACTTTGATAGATGATAAACTGGCAGTTCACTTTGACTGAAGCTAGAAGCAAACAAAAAGATGCGATCTTCCAAGAAGCAGCTAAGGTTTTCAACCTTGTGTGTGTGGAAGTTAACGGTAAAATACTGCTTTAATGGAAGCCAGGAAAATTGCCAAATTGAGGCAAGTCTTTTAGTAACCACTCTTTTCAGAATCAATGGTCCTTAGTTATGGACCAACAAGGATTTAGAATCACTGGAAGAACCTGATGATTAGTCAGAAGGTTCTGGTTGGCACAAATACAAAAACAGGCACATCACTGTTGGGGGGGTCTTTAGTTGGCCAGTTAAAGAGTGGGTGGGTAGAAGGCAGACCATCATCTAGCATTCTAGCAGAAGACCAGTTCCCAAAGGACAGTCGTGTACCTGTTGGTTTCTGGGCTTTTGCAAAGAATGTACTAGGTAGTCCTTGGCCTGACACAACATGGTACTTCTTATGTACTTAAGCAAGAGTACATACTTGGGAATCATTTGACAGACAACAGAGAATCAATTTCCTTTCTGCTCTTCTTCTTCTTCTTCTTCTTCTTCATCATCATTTAACTCAGCTCTTTAATACCCTGGCCCAGACATTTGAGGGTGAAATTACACCCGAGTGCGCTTCTTGTTTTGGAATTGACCGAGAAGTAGTAGATTCACAGTGTAGTCCTGTCCAGTAATAAGCAATGTCTCTACATTTCAGCCACTTACTGTTTTCAGTTTTCATTCTGTACAGAAAAATCACCAGGGACCAAAAATAATAATAATAAAAAATGGCGGAGGGAGGAAGTAAACCAATCGAATTTTACATGTGGGGATCTGTTTTTTGACCCAGCCAATGTAATGAGTCTGGGTAATTTTTCTTTCCGACAAAAAACTCCAGTGGTACAGGTCTAAGTGTGAAGAAAGAGTTTTATTTTTTGAAAACCAGTAAAGAGACTGGGGAATAAACTATACCAGGAAATATTTTGATTTTTGCCAATAGGGTGCTCTTTTTGCCCCAGACAATGTTAATGTATCTGAATAAAAAGAAAGAAAGAAATCGCATGGCTTTTTCACACAGAGGCTGATACTGAGAAGCAGATACATTATTCCATCCAGTATATTTATTTTTATCCAACTGAGATATATTTCAAAAATGTTGGAGACAGATCATTTTCCAGAGCCACCAATAAGTGTTCTAGATTCTTACTCAGGCTAAAGATAATGTGATTTATGACATGGACAATACCCTTATTCCTTTTGACTGCAAACTGATACATCCATTATGTTGAACAAACCTATTACTTTAGGCCATTCAGTTAATGCATATTGACATATTAATTTTTCCATTATACCCAACTTCTCTAATTGGACTGAAGTGTCCATATAAGCTGAAAAAGACACACTCTAACCCCTCAAATTCTTAAATTCAAGGAATTGTTCATATTTAATAAAATCCCAGTTAAACAAACATCTTACAATTTTACAGTGCTGTTCCATTTTCCTCCTTCCCTGCTCTCAAGAACACGGGGGAGATGGAACATGCTTTTCATGTGTTAACTCCGTAACTAATTCCTTTAGTCCAGCAATCTGAGAAACTTGTTTGAACAGACTCCCATTCTGCTGTTCCAATTCCCCAGCAACACATTGTGCTTTCATAAGATGCTCTTTAATCCCTGTTATCATTTACTTTCACAACTGATTCTGACACAATAGGCGTCCTTTTCTTTGTCTAGCATTTGTCTATCTGCTCTTCTCCTGCAGAAATTTGCTGCTGGGCATCTTGAGCTCTCTCGAACCTCTCTCGAGCTTCTTCGGCTGTAGCTCCTTTGCTTTTGCCCCTAGAAAGCTTGAGAGCTGTACAATATTTATCAAACAATTTGCACAGGCAATCTACCCCCCTGCATTACTATTGCATGGGCTTCCCGCAGAGAGGCCCCAGTGTACAAGTGTACCACCTTACGCAGTGGCTTCCCCACCCCTTTCACTGGAACACTGGACCTCTCCTCCAGTCATTCTTTTGCCAGTTTTCTCTTAAGCATTTTATTTCTTCTTCAACTCATTACATTATCTTCTAGAAAAGGATGGCCAAAATGATCAAAGGGATGGAGCAACTCTCCTATGATGAATTGCTACAGTGTTAGCAACTTTTTAGCTTAGAGCAAAGGTGCGTAAGAGGTGGCATGATAGAAAATTATATGCATGGCATGGAGAAAGTGGATAAAGAAAAGCTTTTCTCCCTCTCTCACAACACAAGAACTAGTGAATACTACTACTACTACTACTAATAATAATAATTTATTATTTATACCCCGCCCATCTGGCTGAGATTGCCCAGTCACTCTGGGCGGCTTCCAATCTAGTGTTAAAAACAATGCAGCATTAAATACTAAAAAGTTCCCTAAACAGGGCTGCCTTTGGATGTCTTCTAAAAGTCAGATAGTTGTTTATTTCCTTGACATCTGATGGGAGGGCGTTCCACAGGGCGGGTGCCACTACCAAGAAGGCCCTCTGCCTGGTTCCCTATAACTTGGCCTCTCGCAATGAGAGAACCGCCAGAAGGTCCTCGGCGTTGGACCTCAGTGTCCGGGCTGAACGATGGGGGTGGAGACGCTCCTTCAGGTATACTGGACCGAGGCCATTTAGGGCTTTAAAGGTCAGCACCAACACTTTGAATTGTGCTCGGAAACGTACTGGGAACCAATGCAGATCTCTCAGGATCGGTGTTATGTGGTCCCGGCGGCCACTCCCAGTCACCAGTCTAGCTGCCGCATTCTGGATTAATTGATCTGGATTAATTGATCTGGGTCACCTTCAAAGGTAGCCCCACGTAGAGTGCATTGTAGTAGTCCAAGCTAGAGCATGCACCACTCTGGCAAGACAGTCTGCTGGCAGGTAGAGTTTCATCTTGCGTACCAGGTGGAGCTGGTAGACAGCTACCCTGGACACAGAATTAACCTGTGCCTCCATGGACAGCTATGAGTCCAAAATGACTCCCAGGCTGTGCACCTGGTCCTTCAGGGACATAGTTACCCCATTCAGGACCCAGGAGACCATTCAGGACTAGTGAGCGTCCAGTGAAGCTGAATGATGAAAGGTTCAGGACAAAAAAGAGAGAAATTACTTCTCCACACACTCCCACAGGAGGCAGTGATGATGGCCACCAACCTGGAAGCTTTAAAAGAGGATTTGACAAATTCATGGACGGCCATGCTATCAATGGCTAGTGGTCATGATGACTTTGTTCTGTCTCCACTGTTAATGGCTGTATGCCTCTGAATACCACTTGCTGGGAATCGCAGATGGCAGAGTGCTCTTGTGGTCAGGTCCTGCTTGCAGGCTTCTCACAGTCATCTGGTTGGCCACTGTGAGAAGAGGATGCTGGACTAGATGTGCTGTCAGCCTGATTCAGCAGGTGTCAACGTCCGTATTCCAGACATATGTTGTTCTGCCAAGAACATGCAGCTTGGTGGATCAGAATAACAACTGGCAAGTCAACATGCACGTAGAAGATACATGGATATTATCATGAGAATACCTATATTCAGGGCAGAGCCAGCTGTCCATATTTAATGTCCAGGAGAGAACTAAACCTCAGAAACAGTGCTAGCTGGAGGACATGATGGGAATGGGTTGCAACATTTAACAGCATCTAAAGAACAATACAGCTTGGAGACTGGTGCAACTATGCTGTCACATTGCCTAAATCTGACAAATGTCACTTCGTGCAGGAAAGCAATGGCAAGGAATTATCTTTTCAACAGTTTGAGAGATAAAGTCGGCAAGCTGGAAACTCTAATTTGGCCAACTTCTGTTAGTGAGAATGTGCAAGAGCTTTCCCTCTAACAAGTGTCCCATAGGTAGAATAGTAGCTACACACATACATGCATCCATATGGTGGATTCCTGATCCCTCACTACTTTACCCTTAGTGGCGAAAGGCCTGTGAAATACAGGTGCTCTGTGTCACATGTTCCATCGTGCACTTGCCTTGATGGTAAGTCTGTGGAGGAGGTTTCTGGATGATAGATTTGTGAAGCACTCCAATGGTGTATTGTATAAGAATAGCTTCACATAATTATTTTGTCCAGGAAAAAGTCAGCTGGTGACAATTCCCACTATCATTCTAGTATGGTTAAGCTTCTTTTTTTATGAAAACCTGCCATAATTATATTTTAACCATAAACTTAAACATAAAAATAAGTTGCTTCAAAATCCAACTAAATATAAGACTGACCACATCATTTAATTATTTTGTTTTATTATCAACTTCTTAAAGCCCTCACAGGGCAGTCTATAAAATGGACTAAATAGAATAAAGGACCTTACAGAATAACTTCCTGCATAAGAACATAAAATCTATTTGCAGAAGACAAGGGCACATCCACAATAAACTTAATGTGTGCTAGGGATAATTCACTTCAATGTGCCCTTTATTGTCAAAATTGACTGTGCAAACACACACTAAGATGAATTTTGAACAAAGGGTCTGTCTAAGCACACTGATAATCTCATCACATCCCTGCTGGCAAGTGGATTTTTCACATTGTGATGACTGTAATCACTTTGCTACATAAAAAGTGGCAATGGAAAGCCACATTAATTTGTAAAACAGTTGGAATAGCCCAGCAGTTTGAACAAATGAAATGCATCCAGTGATTGCTGACAGCAAAAGACTAACCATCTGATCATCAGATTTTTTTAAAAAATGGTTACTGAAGTAGTCAAGTTTTATAATACAGGGATATCCTGTACACTATACTTATACCTATATAAAGTTATTTAAGCCAAGGCAAAAATACGCCAGATCCAAACTCCATTTTCTCACAGGGTTACTGCTAGCTAAGCCAGCATAAATCTGACAGAGGGAAAACAAACCTTTAAACATTACACCACCCTTTTTGCCAATTTAACTTAAGCTGGGTTCTCAGGTCACATGACTATACTGACCATACTTATTCCTTAGGTTGAGAAATTGTTTGTTTTAAAATCAGATTAGATGTGAAGTTTTTGCTGTAACAATATATGACATTATATAACTTCCATCTATGTTGATTACATTTTTAGATATCCTAAAGCTCTGTTTCTAACTTATAAATTTGTCTTTTAATATATGACACTTTCCAACATTTCTCCAATAGCTAATGATTCATCCAGTGAGTAATGCTTCTGGTAAATTACTGGAAGGTGATGTCTGAATACAGAAAGACAATAAAGGCTATTATTTGCAGCCTTATGTTTGGTTCCAAGGACAAGTCACTTGCTATTTTCTTTTGTCTCCCGCTATTTGAATATCAAAAAATTCTATAGAAATTTCTAATCTAGGGCACTGTAAAACATAGTTGGGAAAATTGATTTAATTTTAGCAGTAATATGAAAGTTTATTCTATTGGATATTTCATAAGATGATGAACAGACCTTCATTTATTAAACTTTGAATAGGGACATATTTTGCAGTAACTTTTGGTCTCATATGTATATTTACATAAAGCAAATCTAAATTGCTACCGAAATGGCATTATAAATAATTCTTTAAATTGTGGGTGCTTGGTTAATCATCTTAAGGAGTAAGATGCTCCCAAATGTAACAATATAAGTGATATTCTTTGTTCAATACTTTCCCTCCTCCAGCAGCCTTGCAATCCTTAGAATCTATATATTCTATCACATACATGATATTCTATCACATACATGATACTTCACACATTATACATATAGTAAACTTTTTTTCTTAATTTTTAATACAAACATGAACCAGGCTGAGCTGGAGTATTGTTGTGCCGCCACAGAGGAAGATCCCCTTTGGCATTACCCCCCATGAATGTGGGGTGAAGCACTTGCAGTATGCTGTGGGTAAGAGTCAGAATCTGGGGTTATCCTAGGTGTCACAGTTTTCCATTTGAGTCCATTTCCATCGTGAATTTCTTGGTTCAGCTGCCCTTCTTTTGTCATATTTCTGTGAATAATATATTCTTGTGGAAGTCAATATTCCTCAGCTGCTCACATTGTCAGGGAGTCAAGTCAAACGCGACTGAATCTTTATTGTTTCCCAAAACAGAACATAATGGTGAATCACTCTCTGAAAGTATACGTCTAACTCGAACTAGAATAGGAACTTGAAAATAAAATAATAATGGTTTGATTACAGCAACTGGTGACACCCTCAGCGGTCCCAATAAGGAAAAAAATAAATCACAAGCCGATAAAAATAACACTTAAAAGGATTTATTCAGATACATTAGGGGTTTGTTCAGGATGTGCTACAACGTGTCTAAGACTGTGGTACTAGGCAGTAAGTTTGAATGAACTCTGAGCTTACTTCCAAATAAACACATGTATGATGGGATTGTGCTGAAAAAGACATAAATGCTAAGACGCAGCATACAATTTCTTACCTGATATAACCTTACGTAGGAAGCCTAAGTGCCTCTTGTTGCTAAATCACATTGTAACTGTGAAAATGGCCCCTTTGAATCAAAACCGGACTCTGGGAAAATTTCACCATGAATATAAATTGCAAGGAACCTTAGATAAATGTATTCATAGATTTTTTAAGGCTGAAGGAACCCATCATTTTATGTGACCTCTCGTCTAATGCAAGCCCAAAACATTCACCTAGCAATTTCTGCATCCTGTTCAGAAAAATCTGATATTAGCAAACGCATGCTCAGAATATATATTCTTTTGGGCATTTCCTTTGATATTGCATGGATATTTTTTTAAAAAAAGAATATACATGAAGCCTCAGAGGCTAGCATGCGATTTTCCCAGGCTAAGGCATTTTCAGTAGATCAGCAGAGGGCAATTAAATTAGTCTCTCTAGGATACTGAGTATGTCTTTTGAGTCCAAATAGTACTTTAAATGTTCAGAGACATTTTCTGTTGTGTCATTTGAAGTCAGATGGAGTGGCCTCTTGCTCCACAGCTATGCTACTGGCTGTCTCTTAGCAAGAAAAAATATCCATTTCCAGCTCTTGGTCCTGAGGTAGGTACATGAAGTCATCTCTTAAACTTTCCATTCATCTTAAAAGTTAAGAGCTCAACTGTCAGAGAAAGGAGCCTCGGACTTGGTATCAGCAGCATGGGATTTGACAGTTAATCAAGCCTGTCTTGAACAATAGGCATTGCTGAATTAATACCTATTACTGTAGAAGGGTTCAGTTAACATAAGGAAATGCTAGCTAGTTTCAAAAAGAGCTACAATAGACGCCAATGTCTCTCTTTCCCGATATTTAAGGTGATGACATCAGACATTTTGTTTATGACTATATAGAGGCACATTGCAGATCTCAATTTGTCTTTTAGGAATAAAGCAATCTAATTGTTATTAGCCTGCCCTTCAAGGAGAATAAAAACATTAATTGGACTGATCCATTAGTCCAGACATTTAAGTAAAAGGACTCTGGTGCCAGCTTATGAATGTAAGGACAATAAAATGTGGAACTGACCAATATATCCTCAGTTATTAGAGAAGTTTTACTGCCAAGTCTAATATATAGATAGCTTTCTACCAATCTGAAAGCTTTCATGGGTTGCTTCCACATTAAAGAATCTGAATAACTGTATGGTTTTTAACATTTGCTTTAACATTTCTCCCTTTGATAAAGGGAACCAGGGACATTTTCTCAAAAAACATCAGTCTCATAGTCAAAAGTGGAACCACCGCTGAAAAGGCACTCTAATTGTATGCCCACCAAGCATACATTCAGCTTTTTCACAGTTATACCACTGCCTTGCACTGTGATTGGAGCCAAATGCCTTTAAAAGATTCTGCGTCAGGTTACCCATCTGTAGGAGAAGAAACACCAAGCTCATTTGCCAATGAATTTAACCTCCCCTTCCATATTTGGGTAGAGTTTGCTTCCTTGTTTTGTGCTGCCAGTTATGCAGATTTACAGCTGTGCTGAACAAGATGATGGGCTTTCTTCTACATAATAGACAACTTTCACTCTGGCCCAGTTTGTTCAAGCATCTCAGCTTAATACATAAGAGGATGTGTTTGATTCAGCAGCATGAGAGAAATAAAGAACATAGAGAAAAAGAATTTGAAAACAATATCAAGGGTTATGAAGGAAATCAAACAATATGATCAAATGATATGAAGGGAAAGTCTCTGGAAATGAAGACAAAATCTGAGTTGTCAAACCCCAAATATGAAACCCTAGAAAAGGATCATATGGATTTACAGAAAATATGCATTTTGCAGAGCAATATTAATTCATTATTTAGATCTCAATAAACATGCATATAAATAGAAGTTTTATGTGAGCTGTGTTCAGATGAAGACCAGCTCAAAACAAAGAACCATGATGAAAAGGGAAGGCACTTTTGTGAACACTTTTGATATAATAAAAAGTCCCCCTTTTCAGTGATTTTTTTTCATGTGACAAAAGAGAGGAAAATGTTCCAGATACTCAGGAAGCATTGCCCTAACTCTGTATTGGCCATGTTTGCCCTCAGAATTGTGCTTTATTGAAATGTGATTAGCTGTACAGTGGTACCTCGGTTTACGAACTTAATCCGTTCTGGCAGTCCGTTCTTATACCAAAGCCGTTCTTAAACCAAGGCACGCTTTCCCTAATGAGGCCTCCCGCTGCTGGTGCCCTTCCACCGTTCGGCTTCCATTCATAGACCGAGGTAAAGTTCGCTAACACCTACTTCCGGTTTTGCAGAGTTCGTATACCGAATAGTTTTTTTAAAGGGCTGTTTGAAAACCGAGGTACCACTGTATAGTGTTGTGACATCGTCCTGTTCATTGTGTGATCCCTAATGCAGTGTTTCCCAACCACTGTTCCGCGGCACACTAGTGTGCCGCGAGATGTTGCCTGGTGTGCCGCGAGATGTTGCCTGGAGGGAGGCGGGCGAGTCGGGCGGTGAGAGGCGGGGCGGCGGCGGCGAGGAGAGGCCGCCCAGCGCGGGGCTCTCGCCGTCTGCCTGCCTGGCTGCCTGCGAGCTCGGCGGGCAGCGCCTCCGTCCGCAGCGCCCGCCTCGCGGCTCTCATTCCCTGCCCCTGCCAAAGCTCACCCAGCCAAGCCGCGCTCTCCTTCCTGCCTCGCTTTGCTGCCTCCCCCCCCCACCCCCAAAGCTTGGAGGTTCCCCGGCAAGGGGGAGGGAAAAAAATTGAAACTTACACTTTCGTGCGTCCCTCCCGGCGTGACGCTGCACGCTGAGGTCACGGGGCTGTAATGGTGGTGTGCCTCGAGATTTTTTTCATCAAACAAGTGTGCCTTTGCCCCAAAAAGGTTGGGAAACACTGCCCTAATGGACTGGATTACACATGTAACTGATTCAGAAAGGACCACACTTGTTCTCAATTGGCTTGATGTTGAGACAGACTTGACTGGCCACACAGCATGATGACTGTCCTACTTACTCCATAGTCCCCGTTGGCTTTGCTCACTCATGTAACTATTCTGTGACAAAGAAGGCCCAGTGATTAGAATAAATAGATGGTACTAAAGAGGCAACAGATAGGGGAACTATGTCAGCAAACAGGAATGGGAAAAGATCTGTTTCATATAATGCAGTGCTGTTTGTTGGATAGATATTCATCCACCACTTTTGACCAACAGAAGAACATTTGGTATGGTGCTTTCAGGGATGCATTACACAAGAACCTTCTCCTCAAATTACTTAATTTAAAACTGCCATAAATAAGGTTAATTTTGGTTTAGTATTAAACTGCTAAAGGCTTTTGCTTTTGGCAACACTTAACAAAATTACAGAGTGTGAAATGTAATTTTTCCTCTTCCTAACCTCTTTTGTGTGTAACCAGCAAAAAAAGAGGGCACAATTCCTCTATTTGAAGCTTTTTTCACGGAGCCTATTACCATATTTAGGAATAATTGCTCTCCCTAGACGTGATTGAGCATACAAATACCTGCAGCCTGGAAGAAAATCTCATAGCATATTTATTTTAGGCAAAGGGAACCAGAAAAGCAACCCAGCAGCCTAGAATTAATAGGAAAATGGCAGGTAAAAACCATGCAAAATGCCATCTTCTCACTGTTTTATACAGCAGATTCATGCATTCTGAATAACAGGCTACATTTCAGAATCCCAACTAAAATTCCTACCTACTTAATGTACCTCTAATAAAAGTTTACAAGCCTAGACAATACATTATCTGAAATTGGAACTGGATACCTGATAAAAGTGCACACTTATGTGCATATATATATTTGTGTAAGTTTTGTATTGTGCAAATCACAGGCCATATACCTAACTATACCTGGTGCTGCTCTGTTCCTGGTCAAAAAGCTTTACACCTACTGTGATTAGCCACAAGTCTTCTCCATCAGAAACAGGCACAATTGGTATTAGTCAGATGGCATTCTTGTCCCACATTTGTTTGCCCAACTTGGTTGGTTGTTACTGCCATGAGGAAGGTGAAGATCATGACTGTATCAGCAAAGCACGGCCCTCTCATGAATCACACCCCTTTGAAACACTGTTATATTACAGCTTATGGAGTTCCCAAGTCAAACCTACCAAATCCATCAATCTTGCTATGATGTCACGTGACTAACAGGTGATCTCTACGAGGGACGATAACAACAATTGGGCCTCTTTTGTTTAGAAAAAAGTGAGTACATCCAGGAAGTGTGAGGTGGGGGTGGGCTTGTGTTATAACCTCCATAAACCTGCTCCCCCGATTCTTTTGAAGATGGTCTAAAAAATGGAGCTAATGTAGAATGCTGCCACTAGAGTACTGGTTGATCCAGCCCTACATATGACACCCATTTTACAGGACATGCATTGGCTGCCTATACATTGCATGGCCAAATTTAAAGTCAAAATAAAAAAATTCCTTCCAGTAGCACCTTAAAGACCAACTAAGTTAGTTCTTGGTATGAGCTTTCGTGTGCATGCACACTTCTTCAGATACACTGAAACAGAAGTTGCCAGATCCTTCTATATAGAGAGAAGGTGGGGAGGGGTATTACTCAGAAGGGTGGTGGGAATGGGAGATTGGCAGATAGCTGAGATGAGCCTGTTGACGACTCTTAACGACTGCAATAGGTCTTACAGGAAAAGGCAAGGGGTGAGAAGGTGAAAAATGGCTAAGTCATGTATAATGAGATAAGAAATTTAAAGTATTCATGTTAACCTATAAAGCCCTGAGCTGAGATGCTTGATGAAGTGCCTGTTCCCATATCAGCCAACTTGCAATCTGAGCTTGGTGGTGGTTGGGTGACAGCAGGTACACAGTACAACATTCACAGTACAGCATAGTTTCTCTCTGACACACCAACTGTGAAATTCCGTCTTCCTGGCAGCACAGATGACCACCACATTGCCATTTTCCCACCACCAAGTAAAAACATAAATATTCTAACAGGCTTTTGAAAGACTTGTTTAGCATGCTCCAGATTTTAGAAGTGACTGCACTGTTTTTGTTATAAATTGTGATAATCTTAATTGTGTTCTATGAATATATTGGAAACCACTAGTGATCGGGATGTGATGAAAAGCATTCTATGACAAGTAAATTAATAAAAAAATTCTATTTTCATGAAGCTTTGGACTACCTTGAGCAGAAAAAAATTATTTTGCTAAGTTTGTGGAAATAAGAAGTTCCAAATCCCAACTCTGATGGCCATTGATGCTGGTTAAGTATTGTTATCTGTAATCTGCACACATCATTTGGATGTGTAAATCTGACACCAGGAGATAGCAGCTCATGCCATCTGAGCTCTTCCATTTCCACCAAATCCCACTGTTTTGACTGGATGTGATCCTCCACACATACCTTTTCTACCCTTTCTTCAGTGATAAGGATTTGTGTGATACCTTCATCCATTTCCCCCCCTTTAGTACCAATCAGTGGCATATTAAAGACAAGCAAATGTATTTAACCACAATCTTTTTGCGGGCAAGGTCCTATGTCATCAAATGCATGCCGCGTTCTTGCATTTGATGGTGTCGTGATGTGTCTGCCTTTGTTGTGTTTGCGGCTTCAACACAGCTACTATACTGAATTCTGAAACGAACTGTTGCAAAACACTTATTTCAATTATGTAGATGCCAATATATGTCAGTTTTGAGTAGTATTGGGAATGCTAACTGTAAGCAGCTATTCCAGTTAAGAAAATGAAATTACATAGCCTACGGGGATATGGATTTGAACTAGGAAACATCAAAAGCTGCCTTGTACTATGTCATACCATTGATCCATCTAGTCTAGGTTAGCACTTCCACACAGACCATCAGCTGCTCTCCAGAGTTTCAGAGAAAAGGTATCTTTCCCACTTCTACCTGGAGATACCAGGCATTGAACCTGGAACCTTTTATATACAAAGCAAGTGCTCTACAATGGGAACTACAGCCCTTCCCCATGATTGTGATACTTCATAGAATCATGGAATCTTAGAGTTGGAAGAGACACAAAGGGTCATGTGGTCCAACCTCCTGCAATGCAGGAATCTCAACTAAAGCATCCATGACAGATGGCCATCCAACCTCTGCTTAAAAACCTCCAAGGAAGGATATGGGTATGGATTGCGCTTCCCTTGTGCAGTTGGCAGGGAAGTTGTTCAGGCCCAGCATTGTGACTGGTTGTACAATTGATCTAAACATACCTGTATCATCTTGACTACGTCATGACTCTTGACACTGTTTACTAAGTATAGAATATACACTAGCTTGCAGTTATGACAGTAAAGTAGTCACAAATGCACTATAGAAATGAGCTGCTCACTTCTTTTTGTAAAAAAATAAATGTATCTGTTTATAAAGCTTTTCAAACTAGATTTTTTAAATAAATCATGGTTCTCACGTGTATTAAGAGCATCTCAGGTGAAGGTTTTCATGCCGTATTGTGCTTTTGCCGATGCTTTATAGAAATATATGTGCCTTCCTGGGATTTTTGTTTTACTATTAGATTTTCAGAGACTGCACAAGAATACAGGGTATATTATAAAGCCAATGTTAACAACACTGCTAGCTGGAACATGAAATTGTAGTATTGCAGTACAGTAACTACAATTATTTGCTACTAGCTGTAATCTACTGAAAATTACAAGAATTAAAACAGTTGCAGCAGCATTTATCCTACTGTGATTTGGAAATGCTTAACCAGACATATTCAGCAGGGGAACTTGAAACTGTGGGATAAAACAAGAGCAAACAGTTGTGATGTATCCCTGTGTTACACTGGTACCCAAACTGGGTGTCTTTCTGACCGTTTGGGAAACAATTTATTTGAAGGTACAGTGGTACCTCAGGTTACATATGCTTCAGGTTACAGACTCCGCTAACCCAGAAATAGTGCTTCAGGTTAAGAACTTTGATTCATGATGAGAACAGAAATTGTGCTCTGGTGGCGCGGCGGCAGGGGGAGGCCCCATTAGCTAAAGTGGTGCTTCAGGTTAAGAACAGTTTCAGGTTAAGAACAGACCTCCGGAATGAATTAAGTACTTAACCCGAGGTACCACTGTACTGCTCTTCCATGCCAGCAAATGTCTTCCTTTTCAGATAGTTTTGATGGTGAAAGACGCAACATGGAAAATCTTTTCACACAAATGGCTTCCCGTGTGGTTAAGAGCCCATCTATGGGTCCACAGCAATTAAACATCCTGCTTAAGGATTTTCCCAGACTCTGGATTTGCTGTGCCTCACTGTTTGGTAGCTTTGGCTTCAAATCAGTTTATGAATCCCTGTCCATTTACACACTATCCTCTTGGGTCTCTTAGGGTTTTCTTACAGATGCACCCTCTGGCAGAGACGGCTTCTGCATTTGCACAGAAAGAAGAATTTTAGAGGTATGGCCTTTTCTGTTACAGAAGACACATTACCTAGCTGAATGTTCTGAACTCTGCAGTTCTTTAGACAAATTGAAATTGCAGAGTTTTGAGAAATTAAAAGATAGAGTGCGAGATTGGCTTCATTATTTTCAAATAAGAGAGGTATACAATTTAGCTTCCAGGTGGAAAAATCAAAGTTGGAAACAGAATTGTTAGATCCCAATACCAAGATACTTTCAAGAATGTATAACTTGCTGTTAAAATGGAATACTCAGGATGAAACAGTCAAATCTGCTATGATTAAATGGGCACAGGACGTTGGTCATAACATTATGTTTGCTGACTGGGAACAGTTGTGGACCACAGGTATGAAATTCACGGCATGTAATGCCCTTAGAGAGAATATTATGAAAATGATTTATAGGTGGTACATGACACCAGTCAAGCTTGCAAAAATCTACCACTTGCCCGATAATAAATGTTGGAAATGTAAAGAAACTGAGGGTACATTCTTTCACCTTTGGTGGACATGCCCAAGGATTAAGGCTTTCTGGGAAAGGATATATAATGAATTGAAAAATGTATTTAAATATACCTTCCTGAAGAAACCAGAGGCCTTTCTCCTGGGCATTGTCGGCCAATTGGTGTTAAAGAAGGATAGAACTTTCTTTATGTATGCAACAGCAGCAGCAAGATTACTCATCACGAAATATTGGAAGACACAGGAGCTACCCACACTGGAAGAATGGCAGATGAAGGTCATGGACTACATGGAATTGGCAGAGATGACTGGCAGAATCCGTGACCAGGGAGAAGAGTCGGTGGAGGAAGACTGGAAGAAATTTAAAGATTACCTGCAGAAGCACTGTAAAATTAAGGAATGTTGAAATGACGTTTGGTTGAAAATAAGTGGTACTGGTAAAGAGATGTTTAAGAAAATGTAAATAGGGATTGATAATTGGAAATGGATATTTATAATAATAGGTTAATATATGGAGTAAGGATAAATGTTAGAGGGTAAGGATTTGCTGAATTTAATATTTGAATTGGAATACAAAATGGGAGGTGTGAGGAGGTCAAGAAACTAGTGAAGAAAATATAAGATTTGAAAATATTAATCTACTTTTTGTTTTTAGCTCTGAACTTTGGTGTTTTTCTTTGTCTTTATTCCTTATTCTTTATTTTTCTTTTCTTTCTTTTATCAACTGTTTTTCTACTGTGTATTTTTATTTGTTATGCTTTTGTAGTTTAAATGTTGGAATTGGTTTTTATTGTCTGTGAAACATTAATAAATATCATTTTTTTAAAAATGAACTCTGCAGTTCTTTAAGGTGCAAGCTTCATTGGTCCATCTACTTCAGTATTGTTGACACTGGCTGATGATGGCTCTCCAGGCTTTTATGTTAGGGGTCTCTCCAGCCCTACCTGGCTATGCCATGGATTGAACTTGGGGTCTTCTGCCCCTGAGCTGCAGCCCTTCTCAAAGTAGTTGTCTATTCAATTGTCCACCTTGCCTCCTCTCTAATGGCCTTTCATAAATCAGTGAAAAAGTTTCCATTTTATTATTCATTATTTATTTTATTAGGTCCATTTATATACCATGTTTAATTTAGGAAATCCTACAACAGCTCACAAATCAAACTGTCACACACACACAACCTCTGAAGGCCTTTGGGTCATAAATTTTATGAAAATGACTTTAACTGTCTCTGGAACTTTGCATATTTTTTATTTATTTTTATTGCTGCTGCTGTTTCTGCTGTTGATTTAAAGTGTTAGTGTTCTAGTGTTTGTAAGGGATATCTTAAATGCTAATTTCTGATTTTATTTTTGTTCCCCACCAAGGAAAGGTGAAATTGAAGAGTTTTAAATAAATGATCAAAACTCTCCCTTTCTCCCCTCACTACAAAGTCCCTCATGTGCCTAGGTCCTTCAAAAGAATTTTCCTAGCCCCATTTTCACCATGGCCCCTCCTTTCTTGCACTCTATATCTCCGTAACTGATCTTTTCCTCAGATTTTTTATGTATGTATGTTTGCATGTATGTATTTGTTTATTTCTCTTATTAGATTAAGAAATAATCTGGCAGGGGGTTGGACTCAATGGCCCTTGTGGTCTCTTCCAACTCTGATTCTATGATTCTATGAGATTAGATTAGATTAGATTAGATTAGATTAGAGAGCCGGTGTGGTGTAGTGGTTAAGAGCAGTGGACTCATAATCTGGTGAACTGGGTTCGTGTCTCCGCTCCTCCACATGCAGCTGCTGGGTGACCTTGGGCCAGTCACACTTCTCTGAAGTCTCTCAGCCCCACTCACCTCACAGAGTGTTTGTTGTGGGGGAGGAAGGGAAAGGAGAATGTTAGCTGCTTTGAGACTCCTTAGGGTAGTGATAAAGCGGGATATCAAATCCAAAATCTTCTTCTTCTCCTGTCCTTTACTGTAAAGTTCCAGGGTTGACTACAATAATAAAATAGCAAGTTATAAAACAATTACAACCACAAAAGAAGAAAAGTGTAAGAACATTTAAAAACAGTTCCATCTATAAAGCATTTTGAAATAATTTTACATTCCATATGTAGAGACCATAGTTTTTTAACACACACACATTACAGGCTGCATATTCCATCTTGATATAAAGATAATTATTTGCATCATCCACCAGCCACTGTAGTTCATGTACAAAATACAGCTGAACAGATAAATCTGCCAAATTAATTTTTAACAATATACAAATTAGAATTTGGAGAACACAATGGTGGGCCTTGTTTTAATGGCAGCCTCTGTCACCAGCTACTTTGACTCTCAGAGCAACTTTAGAAAGTAGGATGTAGGATGGACAAGCAGATTGCATTTCTAGGCTTGGTGTTAGTCATTCTTCTGTGAAACTGGCAAGCGGCAGGAGCCCATACATGGTTCAGTAGAAAGTAAGAGACTACTGCTGTTAGACAGCAGCTAGGAAGACCAATACCTTTTCTAATAGGTGGCAGGAGATGGTGGCAGTGGAATGACAGCTACTAGGCTAACACCATGCACTGTTTTCCGGCTGGCATAACCCAGAATGAGCTTCAGACCTGCTTTAGATGCTACTGATCTGTTAGCATCTGCATACCTGCATGGCATTGGTATCACCATATCCATGCCTCCTCTTCCAAGCACCCAATGCTAAAGGCATCTAGGCCACTCAGCCATTGTTCAGCTTCTTATTTCCCAATATACCACATTATTGGCTGTCACAGGTAGCAAGCTGTGAACTACCTGTTTTCTTTCCTTCCTTCATCCACTTCGACTCCCCTAGAATTTGCTGATCGAGTGATTAGTTATTTGAAGAATAAAGTTAATTTAATATCACAAACCCTTGTTACAGACTGTTTGTCCAAGTTCATCACTTAGGATTGGTAAGTATCAAAAATCAGGGTGGTTTCCCCCCTCCATTTGTGGCAGCAGATTTCTGCCCAATAACACAAAATGATGTTTTGACATGTTATGAAAAGCCTACACAAAATATACAACATGCTTAGATAGAAGTCAGTTTGGTCTGTTAAGTCACCTTGAAATCTACTCCAAAGCAGAAGTTTTTTGGGTTTTTTTCTTTTTTGGTAGCTGAAATTTCCTCTGGCTTCCGAAGCTTCTCTTCTTTTGGTGTGTGCAGATTGGGGATGGGGGAGGGCCAGGAACTACAGAGGGAAGATGGAATAGCCCCATTCTGCGAATGTGAACTCTGCTCCTCTGCTCCAAGGCAGCATACTATTCCCCATTGTCACCTGCTAGCCTTTCTTAATGTAGCTTTTCAGACCTTGTCTGTCACAGTGGCAGTTTCCCCAGTTAGAACTGCATGCTTTAAATTAGGATGGTCATATATCCTACTTTACAGAGGACAGTCTTCTCTTTGAAGGAGTTCTTCTCTTTAAAGGGCTCTCTGGTCGAAGTCTGTTTTAAAGATAAAGAACCATGAGAAGGAAGAGTGGCAGGGAGCTGGAAGTCACAGCAAGCAGGCTGAGCAGGCACCCAGGCAACCTAGTCACAACATAGCGAGATGCCTTGTTTTTATATTTAAAATATAGAAATTATTTCTCAATATGTGTCTCTGTGTATACGCTGTCTTTGACGTCTTTTGGTGATATGTAAGTGGCCATCCAGCTTTGCTTGTGTGTGTGTGTGTGTGTGTGTGTGTGTGTGTGTGTGTGTGTGTATGTATGTATGTACAGTGGTACCTCCGGTTAAGTACTTAATTCGTTCTGGAGGTCTGTACTTAACCTGAAACCGTTCTTAACCTGAAGCACCACTTTAGCTAATGGGGCCTCCTGCTGCTGCCGCGTTGCTGGAGCACAATTTCTGTTCTCATCCTGAAGCAAAGTTCTTAACGGGAAGCACTATTTCTGGGTTAGTGGAGTCTGTAACCTGAAGGGTATGTAACCTGAAGTACCACTGTATGTGCATGTTTCTTGGTTGGTAGCTCAATTGGTTAGGGCATGGTGCTGATAATGCCTAGGTTGCATGTTCAATCCCCATATGGAACATTTGCCTGTTCATTGCAGTGTTCTTACAGTGGCCAACTAGATGCCTGTGAGAAACCTGCAAGCAGGATTCAAGAGCACTCCCCCTTCTTGTGGTTCCCAGCAATTGGTATTCAGAAGCATCACTGCCTCCAACTGTGGAGGCAGAGCATAGCCCTCTCCACCATGAATTTGTCTTATCTTCTTTGAAATCCATCTAGGTTGGTTGCCATCACTGTCTCTTGAGAAAGCAACTTCCATGGTTTCATAGTTGCCCCTGTTGGAACCCTCAATATGAGCTGAGTCAACTCCACAGTGTGCCTTTACACTTAGCAAATGATAGGCCTTCTTTCTTTCTTTCTTTCTTTCTTTCTTTCTTTCTTTCTTTCTTTCTTTCTTGCTAATATGATTAAATGTCACTGTGGTTTTTCTGGATCCATGCATCTGTCTGCTTATTTGTTAGACATTGATGTTCCTTAACTTGCCTTTGCCATGTTTACTTTGTGACATTGAAAGCCAATTAGTTTCTGGCAGAGTGTTTGAAAATGTTGTTAAAGCAATAAATGCTGCAGGTAGCTCTGGTGGCAATGTGCAGAAGCATGAAATGCCATAAAAGTAAAATTTACAGGGCACAAAGCTTGCAGAGACGCTTGGAGTAAAACTGGCCAGGTAATATTACTGTCATTAGTCACATTAGAACTGCACAAAGGAGACTGCTCCAAAGCTCATGAATCGTATGGGTATTCCAATACAAATCAAAATCCAACTGGGACCATAACAGACCCATCTTTCCTTCACACCATCATGACATTTATGGTACTGAGCAACCAGTACCATAGTGGCTAGCAGACGGACAACAATTTGTGACTTTTATTCTGCAGAAAAGTGTCCCCTTACTTTGTGTCCGCTGAACAAAGTCAAAACAAAATGCATTGATGTTGGCTTCGATATCTTGCTTTATTTTTTGGCAAAAACCTTCAAATCAACAAAAAACCCTTATATAACCCTTATTGTCGTTGAGCCTCTGATGACATGTCTTGTCGCCAGCCTTGTCATTGTTCTTTGAACACAAGATCATTTGTGTTGTGGCATGGCACTGTCAAGTTAAATACTTTCTTGCCCCACTATCTTTTATCACTACCTTCTGAGTTGTTGTTTTTTATCTCAGTTGTCTCCTTACCTGCACCTGCTAGGTCTTAACCAAATAACCTCTGCTGCTTCTCAGTAGCTTCACTGCATGCAACATCTATGCATATCAAACCACGGTGTGATTTTTCATCACAAGCTCATACTTAGCATTCATAGCTTCTTTGTTTGAAAAGCATGTTCCCAGACACAATCTGAGTCTAGGGTTTGCTTGCATGTGAGGTCTAAGGCTTTGGTCATCTCAGGTCCAGCGTGACAATATCATTTAACCCTTTAAGGACTGGATTGACAAGGGGCAGAATATAAATGTCAAAAAGAAAACTTCTGAAGTGTGACCGGCCAGTGAAAGTATAATGTTCTTTCTAACATGTTATAATGAGAAAAAGTTGTGTAATCTAACATGTTACCTAGAGGCGCAACCTTGCTCTCATTTTAAGTATCCATACAATACCTTGGCTGCTAAAATCTCCATTTCATCTTGGACTTAGAAACCCAGGGCACGAGCAAGCAGGAGTGTATCCTGTCTGCTGTCCATTAGCATAGAACATAGCAGTAACCCTTGGGCATTATGCAAAGATACATGAGGCATCCTGACTATGAAGGTGTCTTCCCCCCTGTCATTCCTAATGCAATCACATCAGCAAGGTGTGCATACTAATTGGTGTCAGGCAAAAATGTTTCTCTGTAACCAGGCCTTGAGCTGGTTAAGCAATCTATGGCCTTTTAAATGTGTTTATAGGAGGGGGATTTTGGTTTATTGGTCTGTTGTTGTTGTTGTTGTTGTTGTTGTTGTTGTTGTTGTTGTTGTTGTTGTTGTTATACCCTACCATTTTGTAGTTTTATGTTGTAAACCACCATGTGATCTTCAGATGAAGGGCAGTATACTAACTAACATACTAACAAAACTAACTAACAAAATAAAATAAATAAATAAAATAAAATAATTGGCCATCCTAGAGACCTGATGAAGGAATATTCCAATGCCTGAGGCACTGCAGCCATAAGTAAACACATTTCCACCCATTAGTCTCAAGGTTAGAGAAACCTAGATTGTGTGGAACTCAAACATTTGCTTAGCTATAATTCAAAGGGTCATGACCTTCCCTAGTATCCCATCAAATAGATGTGCAATTTAAACTATTAGCATGAAGTAGGAACATAAAATAAAATGAAATAGGTACCCAGCCTCTGTTTGTATATTGTTTTGTTCTCATTGTCTGGCTTCCTCTATGCTAATGTATCTCAAGCAATATGCATCACAAACAGCAGAACATGTGAAAGCTTCATTATCGCCTCACTCACTTGCCAGAGTAAGGAGGACCCACCCATTATCCTGGTGCTTTGGCAGATAGCACCATTGCTACTGCCCTGCAAAATCCAAAAATTGCCTCCCTTATGTTCCCCTGTATTACATTTCTGAATCAGTGTAAATAACTGCTCACAAAACAAATGTCTTTAAAACAAAATTGGGAGCACATCCAGTATGAAATAATCACTACAGCAGGAGATAATCCTCACCCTCCACAAACCCAGGCTAAAATCGATGTGACCCTTGCTCTCATGCCAACATAACAGGAGTGATTCTTATTTATTTTCCTGGCACAAATAAACTGTATTTACAAAGGAATCACATTCCTAAACTCTATCACTGATGAAATATACATCAGTATATAGAAAGTGACTTAAGTGTGGAAAGAAATATAGCAATGTAATTAAGCTTTTCATCAGTGTTTGGGAATTTATGGCCTTCCAGATGTTGGACTCCGATTCCCATCAGCCCTAGCTAGTAAGGCCAGGGAGGATGAGAGATGAAGTCCAATGAAATCTGGAGGGTCACAAGTTCTCCATTCCTGTTTTACATGGTGACTGGGGTTTGAGACAAGGCTGAACCATAATAGACTTTGACTTAGCCCTTTCCAGAGAACTCACACCACATGCCCCACTTATTCCCAAAGTATTTAGCACAGCTTTAGTCTAAGGTTCTTGCACAGTAAAACTGGGAGGTAAAGTAAGTGGTTGGAATGCTTCTGTAGAATCTGGCCCAGTCCATCTCTTCTATCTCCAGACACGTTGCATGTATTATCATGTACCAGATGGTTTGCATTAAATAAGAAATCTGTTTAAATTTTTAATTGGCTGAAGTCTATTATCTTTCCTTTTACTAGGAGCTTGTGCACAGTTGGGTTCTAAGAACAAGACTTTCTTTTTTATCACTACCATTAGAGGCAGCAAAAATTTGTCTAATCACCAATGCATGCACCTAGAAATGTCTGTGATTTACCATGGCACTAATTCAATTTTATGCTGATGTACTCCTATATTGGTTTTCATGCAATTACAATCAAACAAAATGGTCTGTGAGATTCGTGATAGCCATGTGGGCTTTTGCATATGCCATGCCGGAACTGATATGTCTTAGAGCAACTGCTGTGTTCTACTTTGCAAGGCAAAGCTTGAGACAAATTTGCCCTTCTGTTAAATTTTAAAATCCAAACCCCTAGACTCCTTTATTAATTCATTTCCTGTTCATACTACTGTAAACATCATATATCATACTGTTGTAGAAATTGACTCCCATTGCATCCTCTACCAAGGCCTGGCATGCCGCTGAGCACAATACAAAAAATTTGCTTAATGGACATAAATGTTTAATCTGTCGATTTATATTTCCTAGTAAAATATGACATCAATTAAATCCCTTTATGTAGGTTGTACATAATGTAGAACCTCTTCCTAGTTTCACTAACTGCTATAATCTTTTGATAGGGAAGGTTATTGATAGTCAAGATCATCTTTGTATATTCTTGCAATCCGACAGACTTTCCCTGTTATTTCTGTGTATATTTCCATGTTGTCAAAAATGACTATCAGCAGCATAATATTTGTTTGCAAAAGTGCATGTGCATTTTTGTCTGTGCGCACATATTTTTCAACGTGTAAATTTGCTTAGCTCTAAGCCTCAGATAATAATATTCCACATTCATTTAAGATAATAGACAGAGCAATCCTACACTTGCATTATGCTGCTATGAAGTACAAGGCTAGCAGTGCCCCTGGAAAAACTGCTGAAAGTGGCTGCATGCCATGTGGACACAGAGAGACCCAATATGCACAGGCTGAACCAGGGGTGAGTCTTTTGTGTCATCAAGCCCCAGACATGGAAGAAATACACAGAACCCAGCAGAAACAGCAGAAACAACAAGGGGATCCTGGGGCACATTTTGCTAAAGCATATGTACACAAATGTTCACAGAATCAATGGTTCAGATCTGTTCTGAGCAGGGGTCAGTAATGGACTGGATGAGGGTGAATAACCTGAAGCTCCAGGTGTCTGTTTCAGTGGTTGACTTTTCTGACCAGGGAGTTGGCATTCACCCTATAATGGATGAGTCTGTGCTCTTCTTCAAAGAGCAGGTTAACAGCTTGAACTGTTCACAGTTGTTAGGTCCAGCCCTTACTTTAGATTGCCAGATGACATTTGTGATATACAAAGCACCTTTCGCTAGCATAACCCCTCCAGGGTAGAGATAGCAGGATTAATTATCCATGCCCTTGCTGATGACTTATCCATGCAAATAGATTACTGCAGTGCATGTTCCATGGGGATGCCCAAAGTCTGCTAAAATGCCAATTGATGCAAAATACTGTGGAAATAATATTGACTTGAACTATTCACGTGGAACATATCTTAATCATGTGAAAAGATCCTCAGTGGTTACCTGTGTGTTTCTGGTACAATACAAAGTGCTGGTTTTGATATGAAAAGCTCTTTACTGCTTGAGAGCTAGGCATTTAAAGGAATACTTTCTCATGTATGAACCTGCCCAGTTAAGACCTGAATAGCTCAGTTGGTTAGAGCATGGTACTGATAATGCCAAGGTTGCAAGTTCAATCCCCATATGGGACAGCTGCATATTCCTGATTTGCAGGGGGTTGGGCTAAATGATCCTCATTATCCCTTCCAACTCTACAATTCTCTGATCCTATGAGATGTTGTTTGGCAGTGATGTCAAACTGGGGAACACCGGCTTCAGAAATAGTAGCTCTGGTGCCTATCCTATAAAGTGTTCAGTGCCAAGTCAAATGTCTTTGTCTGGTATTTAGATGAATAGTTGATGTTATTATTGTTATTCTCTTGTGCTGTGTTCTGCCAGGTTGCTCAATTAACAGAGTTTGCATTTTATTGAATGTTAGACCTTTTTTTGCTGTGTTCTTAAAGAACCTACTTCATGAATTTTCTTGAAATTAAAATGTGGGATATAAATATTTCAAATATATACACGCATAAAATTAGATAGCTAGTGGCTCATGTATGGATTTGACCCAAAATGTTGAAATTACAAAATGCATCAGTGTTGTGAGTTCCAGGCTCCAACTGGCCGCTTAAAATTATTTTCATTTATTGGGTGCAGTTTATTTCCAACTAAGAGTGTTCAGCAGAATTTCTTGCTGCCAGATTGTGGCCAATGGAATTCACAATTTATGAATTCAGAGAGACCAGAAGGTAGAACTGAAATGCAAAGCTGAAGCTTTTTCAGTTCTGTCATTGATACTGATTTGTTTACATGAACCCTGGGGAACTGACCATATATTTTTTTATTCTAGAAGTGTCAGCTTTGGCCTCGAACGGTGATCTCCCTTGCCTTTAACAGCTGTAGTCCTAGGAGATATTTGACATACATCTGTGGAGCTGGCCAACCTTTTTGCAAGTGTGCCACAGGGCAAGTCCAAAGAATGAGACAGGATGCCACTCAAGAATGCAGTACACATGCCATACAGAGTCTGCTGCCCATCAGATGATAATCAGTAGAGTTCTTAAATGGCCTTCAGCTTGGACAAAAGAGAGAAATGGAGATGCAAAATGGAAGCTTTTTACAATTCTGCCATTTATAATGATTTGTTTACATCAACCCTGGGGAGGCAACTACCAAAAAAAGCATAATAAGGTACTTCTTTCCTAACAGGGTGTTTGTGCATTTAATGGCTCTGTGGTAAGCAAAAGATTTCCAGTGTGTAGGGGTAGCAGTCGGAAAACTTAACCTGGTGAATTTCTGCTTGTTAAAGGTATAGCAGGCATGCCAAGAAAACGTTGGCAATCCTAGGCATGATTTATCAACAGAGCTACAAACTTGGGTTCATTTTCAATGTAGTTGTCTCACATGCAGTTCAGGAAAACCACTGAGAGGCCTCTGGCAATTTTAAGTTGACCTTTGCTGAACAACACCAACTTGTTCAAATGCTAGGCTCTTTGCCTGCCTTAAGTAATTTCTTCACTCAGTTGCTTGCTCAGTGGGATATGACATTAAATCAGTTTGCTGTCTAATTCTGTAATGAACAATTGTCTGCTCAGCAAAGGCTAAACTAAATTAAACAGAGAAAAATAGATGGGCTGGTCCAGGAATCCCACTGGAGCATTCGACTTCATCAGCCGGAGATGTGGAAGCTGAGCACTTGGTATCACTGCAGTTGCTTGCAAAATTTCAGATTAACTTTTAAACTGCTCCATTTTTATTGCTATAATTTTTGAACTGCTTTTATAAAGGTCCCCCCCACTTGAAGAATATATAATTCTGAGTAGCCCTTGCTAGTTTGTCTGGCAGTATTTCATGTTCCAGCTAGTAGCTTGGGCTTCATATAAATTCAGAATATCATGAGAGCAATTCAGGCAGTCAGTATGTTCAAATGTTATGGACCAGGCAGGCAAAACGGAGAAGCCATTCTTGATGGTATCTTCATGACAACTATAATATGTGGTTTGACTCACAGAGAAAGATGTAGAATCATCTGGATCACATGAATTAGACAGTAATGCTTTAGACTTCAGGGATAAAACTGTATTCTCTTTCTCTCTCTATATATATATTCATGCACATAAATTAGAAAATAAGAGAACATCAACATTTAAAATGTTAAGAAAAACAATACTTTTAATGGTTTTTTTAAGGATATTATATTGAATACTCTTGTAGCATACTTTACTTTAAAAAAATCTAATAAAGGGGGAGCATTCAAAAGAGCGATTCTCCCACTAGTGGTCTGCAATATGACAAAAGCTGGACATAGCATCACCAACTCCTTGGCCAGGCAGGCCAACAATTTTGCAGCCTGAAAAACATACTCCTCTGGTGTTCTGGACTTGGAAGCTTATGTCATAATAAATTTGTTACCAAGTAATTCAGTAGCTGGCCAGAGGCTGAGGAGCCACTGGAAGCTGTACTGCTCTACCAATGGAGAGGAACTGTCCATCAAGGGAAGGAGCTAGCAGCTCTGTATGCTAGAGGAAGGCTCCGCCAAGTAGATGTGTCAGCAGCAGGAGCCCTCTGCACCCAAAACTTCACCAGTCCTGAATGTTGTTCTTAGTGTTTAGTCGTGTCAGACTCTTCATGATCCCATGGACCAAAACATGCCAGGCAGTCCTGTCTTCCACTGCCTCCCGCAGTTTGGTCAAACTCATGCTGGTAGCTTTGAGAACACTGTCCAACCATCTCGTCCTCTGTCGTCCCCTTCTCCTTGTGCCCTCCATCTTTCCCAACATCAGGGTCTTTTCCAGGGAGTCTTCTCTTCTCATGAGGTGGCCAAAGTATTGTAGCCTCAGCTTCAGGATCTGTCCTTCCAGTGAGCACTCAGGGCTGATTTCCTTCAGAATGGATAGGTTTGATCTTCTTGCAGTCCATGGGACTTTCAAGAGTCTCCTCCAGCACCATAATTCAAAAGCATCAATTTTTCGGTGACCAGCCTTCTTTATGGTCCAGCTCTCACTTCCATCACCAGTCCTGAATATGTTGTAGTTAATTTGTGGTTAAGTCTCCGGCTTAAATCCAACACAGAGTTATCCCATGCTTAAGCCCATTGAAATCAATGGCTCAAGTGTGCCCACCTCTATTTAGGTCACAGTCTTTAAGGGGCTACAATACTTTTTGCTGGTTAATTTCCTCTTTGTGTTTATTTTATGAAGCAAGGTGCAGCAGGGTAGAGGCAGTTAGCTAGACAGATACGACAAGGATACTGATTCACATGTCTGTATGTTACAGTAATGGTCCTTGTTGACTCTCAGATATTATCCCAGTCTTCGTGCTGAGATTTTATTTTTTAATGACGGTGACAGCTGAACAGTCCTCAATCAATGTTTCATGCTGTCCCATTCTGCTACTTTTGCCAAGTAATATCAATCTGTGAAGAAGTATATATGGATTCATATGGTAATAAATTCAGATCCCTGAACTAATTAAGCCAGAAGTATTTGATGTTCATGCTTCTAAATGATTAACAGGAAAACAGGTGTTTCTGGGCTAGGTCAATTTCTACCTGCAAATTCAGGAAATGGAAGCTGAACTAAGTAAAAACCAGAGCAGCCCCAAAATTGTTGAGCTTTTCTTAGATAAACCCCAGGACAAAGCGCTGCCTTTTGGAAATCACCCCTGAACATCAATTCTGCCTTGGAAATCTCGGTAATGTCTGCACGTATGGCAGCCCCAATCTAAACTGTTGGAATCATTTAATCATAGAATTGTAGAGTTGATGGGACCTTGATGGTCATCTAGTCCAACCCTCTGCAAGGCAGGAATCTTAACTAAAGCATCCATGATAGATGGCCATCCAACCTTTGCTTAATCACCTCCAAGGAATGAGAGTCCGCAACCTCCTGTGGATTAACTGCATACGCAGCTCCCATAGACTTAAAAAGACAGTATTAAGCTACATTCTATTATTGCAAAATGAATGTATGGACTACTTGATCATTTACTGAATGAAATGGAGCCTTACACTGTTTTGAAAGGCTTTTAATAAAATTACTTTGCATTCTTCTATGTGACTGCATCTTCCTTGAAGATACAATAGACAAAAACAAAACATGTGAAGCTAAAGATATATTGACAATGCGCTCCCATTGTCTTTTAGTCTTCAACTGCTGTGCTTTCCCCTTTTATGTACAAATACTTGCATCTCCCAATAAAACACTGTGTACATGTTTTTCGCATTCTAAACTCTACACATTATATACAGAAACTGTATTGGTTGCTGTTTGAAACATCTATATTCAGTGGACTCAACAAGTCAGATCTGTTAAAGAAATTTGTATGCTTCCATATTATTGTTCAGTGCTGCTAAGCTAAAGAAAACATACAAAAGGTTTCAAAGAAGACTTGTGGTATATATGACTAGAAATTCCTTATCACATAGCTTTCTCAGAAGAAAGAAAGATTTAGAAGTTTCTGTCAAGAAGGGGGTCGCTTTCCCGAGTCTTCCCTCCAAGCTACTGATCAATCACACGCAGGCACCAAACGGGTTACCAGACTTTCTCGGCTTCTTCTCTGGCACCAGCTACGGAACATCAAGTCTAAAGCACGGCATGTTCTCTGCCTCTCCTGGCAGGTTAACTTGAAGATTTATAGTGGCTGGGGAATGCTAGCAACCAGCCATCCCCATCACATGCTCCCACTTGGGGAACTAATTGTTACCACCTGCCTGAGGGGCCCCAACCAGCGATACTTGCTCACAGGACCACTACTTCATGACAGTTTCTATGTGGGCAGAGCATCTGAAGAACAGTGACGGAAGGAAAATGCTTCAATAGACCATTGAAATATCTGATCTGCAGATCCCCAAATAATACATGTGGGATGAAGTGTATGTAGCGCAGTGCAGAAACTGTAACCCTGGTGTCTGGAAGCATCATCATTCTCAAGCTTTCTACTAGACATTCTGTTAGCCTGTTTTGTGTGTGTTTATTTTTGTGTTTATTTTTGCAGTGCAGGGCTGTGTGCCTGGGTATAGTGAGGGAGGGATCAGATCAGCTAGTTTAAGAGAGCAATGTACCATATACAGTGGTACCTCAGGTTACATACGCTTCAGGTTACATACACTTCAGGTTACAGACTCTGCTAACCCAGAAATAGTGCCTCTGGTTAAGAACTTTGCTTCACGTTGAGAACAGAAATTGTGCTCCAGCGGCACGGCAGCAGCAGAAGGCCCCATTAGCTAAAGTGGTGCTTCAGGTTAAGAACAGTTTCAGGTTAAGTACGGATCTCCAGAATGAATTAAGTACTTAACCCGAGGTACCACTGTAGTGGATCTAACATACATGACTATATAAAAAACAAAGAGGAGGATGGTTCTATCTCTCCTTTGCCATTGGTACTGCAGAAGAGAAAGCATCCTTCCTTTGCATATCTACCCTTCACTTCCATCTCTTATTACCTAGTGCAATACATAAAGATTGAGCTCAGTCCATGTTTTTCTTTTCATAAAAAAGCCAAAACTGCAAGTGAAGAATGAAACAACTGTGATTTCTAGACTTAATATTGCTCTTTTAAAATATTTTATAATTTATATACAAGTTGAGCAATCAGAAGATCAACCTAATCTAATACTTAAAAGTGCCACTTGTTGTTTTTTCTTGATAGCTTCATTCCAGATACAGTAATCTGCAAGAATGCTCATGCAGCCGCGACAAGCAAGGCTGTGCATTCCTATGCAGTCATATGTGCAATGTGAGCAAGGCCAGAGAAGCAAATGGCAGTTGCCAGGTGAATTCTCACTCGGTCCTTGCCTGTTTCAGCTTGGGCTTCTTTGGTGTGAGAGTGTGAATCTGAGTATCTGGCAAAAAAAAAAGGATTCTCCATGTAAAATAGAAGACAGGCAAAGTAGAATGTGGGGCAGAGCAAACCTACAGAAGAATAATAGGGATGTGCAATGACCACAAGATCTGGCAAGGACTCTGATTTGGTACTTCAGAAAAGGGATCACGTCAGCCTCTCTTTGGGGGGTTAAAAATGGAATCACTCACTCTCTCCCATTGTTATGAAAACAGCAGACATGAAATAAGTTCTTCCTAGATAAGGAATCTGTCAATATTTTTTTTAAAAAAACTATTTGGAAGAAAATGGGTTATAAATAAGGAACTAGATTGGAATGATGAGTGGTTAACAAAAGGCTGCAGCAGAACTCTGTAAAGTTCTGCTTCTTGGGGGGGGGGAGCAATTTGCAAAGAGAAAGAAGCACATGAACAAGAGGCTGTTTTATTTCCATCAACATCCCTTCCCCAAAGCATTGGGATTGAAGAGTCTGGGTAAATCATCCCCTCTGATTATAAAATTGACCTGTCAGTTACAACAGAATTTGCCCTCTTCCCAGAAGAGCATTTGTTCTACACCTCCCTCCCGTGTCTCCCTTATATGGTAACCTTAGAGATACCAGTTTTGCTTTGCGCAGACATTTGTTTTCTTTTTTGGTGTCAAATGCATGATGAAGTGCACATTGTACCTTTACCTCAGACAGACCAAGAAACACTCCGAAACACCCTGCTTCAGCTTTGTCTGAAGTCACTGCACATCCTCGATAATATTTAGAAGTGGAACAATAAACTTTGCAGGAATTCAGATTTTGCACTGAAAATTTCACTTTTTTTTTTTTAACATGTAAGCAATGTTCCGCATCAAAATCAGGGTGGTAAAGAACTAGAAGATGCCACCTACAAGTAAACCAGCATTATCTGCACTACAGTGACATATCAGAAGCTGGGCTCACTGCAGACAGAACAATGGAAATATTGCTCCTCCGTGACAGCAGGTTACCTGCCTTTTTTCTCTGGCAGTTTCTTCCAGTGAGGCCCACCTGAGCCAGTTTCTTCTTAGGTAAATGATGAATACTTTCCTCTTTAGGCAGGTATTTGGGCTAAGAGCTCCTTTATGAGAATATACTCAGTTGTTTTTGTCTGGTTTTATTATGTTTTATCGTATAGGTTTTACGTATTTTATTGGGGCAGTATTTTTGACGAGGCAATTGATACATTATGAAAACCACATAAAATAAATATTAGGCAAGGCAGGGATAACTGTTCTTTCACAGTCACATTTTCTGGTCCCTCATTTTTTACACTTGTGTGTCAAAGAGTAGGCCTGTTGGGAGGCATTCCAAGCCCTGAGCATTTTAAACAAACTAGGACTGTGGTAAAGTTATGCTTCCCCAGGAAGTGAATTCTGTTCTGACACTCAGAGAACAAACTCCATGCAGGAAGGAGGACAATGAAGTGCATCTACTGCTGTATGTCTGATGCTCTAATCCAGGCATAGGCAAACTTGGCCCTCCAGATGTTTTGGGACTACAATTCCCATCATCCTGTCCTGTTAGCTAGGGATCATGGGAGTTGTAGTCCCAAAACCTCTGGAGGCCCAAGTTTGCCTATGCCTGCTCTAATCCCTTGAGTTCAACTCTTCCACCATTTGCATCCTGGTTTTATCAATATTTATCAACAGGGAACCACACAGAGGGCCTTCTCGGTAGTGGCGCCCGCCCTGTGGAATGCCCTCCCATCAGATGTCAAAGAGATAAACAATTACCTGACATTCAGAAGACATCTTAAGGCAGCCCTGTTCAGGGAAGTTTTTAATATGTAATGCTGTACTGTTTTTAACACTTGATTGGGAGCCGCCCAGAGTGGCTGGGGAAACTCAGCCAGATGGGCGGGGTATAAATAATAAATTATTTTTTAAAAAATTATTATTATTATTATTATTATTATTATTATTATTATTATTATTTTCAGTGCTGTGTACAATAGCCAGATAGAAAATGCATAAAATATTTTTAAAAAATACAGGCTTGGATCCAGAGATCAGCTCATGGGATGTTCCCTCTCATGGAAGGGTAGAAGTGATTTTTGTCGATCACTCGTTCTTCCTTCAGCCTCATCACACCTCTGCTCTGGAGGCTGAGGGTTCTTCTGGAATATGAGAGAGATGCTGTAGGAACTGCATGTGGCAAACTCCTTCACCTTTCTCTCAGTTGGAGTCTCTGCTGGCTCAAATACCCTTCTGTTAATAGAAGAACAAGCCTGGATCCAAGCCATAAAAATCAATGGGATGGTTCCTAATAAGTCTTATTAGTGACCACTAAGATTATCTCAGCCAATTCACTAGCTGTTTTCAGGCTTTGCACGATGGGATAGGCCAAGCCTACCTGAGATATGGCTAGTGCCAGCCTGAGTCCACATTTCCCTCCCTGCCCCCCTTAGCTGCACAAAAAATATTTAATAATGGAATTCAGATCTGTATAATAGCTCAGGCAGGGAGCAAAGACATTAAACTCAGCAGAATTTGGTAGCTGCTAAACTTTTATCATAGAGAACAAAAGCCTGGCCAACAGCATTACTTTCCTTCTCCCTTTGCGGGAGGCAGCAGCAAGGGAAAAATAGCCACACTAAATCCATTTGTTTCAGTGTTCTGCTCTTCTGTCAAGGAAAGACACGGCAACATGATATGCTGCTCCTCCATTTACTATGCACATTTTAATAGCAACCCAGAGGCCAGGATTGATAATTGCATAATTTAAACACAATAAGAACGTAGAGCTATCAATTACGTCCAACTGATTTTTATTGACTACATCCATAAATACGAGCTTATGACAGGGTTCTTGTTAAATATGGTATATGTGAGTTAAAACTGAAGTGGCTTTTTTCAAAAAAATGTTGCTATGATTTATAGGATTTTAATACCCACCAGTGGACACTGTAGGAAGAAAATGCAAATGGAGAGATCCTATATCACTTTCTGTGACATCCACACAATAACCACCTTGGTGCAGTTGGGTGAAATGGCTGTGCGGCTGCTGCTGAAGATGGCAGCCTTGTGTCGGGCCGCTAGCCTATCTTCTATGTCTGGTATAGCTTACCCCGTGGCCTGTGTGATTCCCTGCCCCTGCCCCCTCCACATCAATGGATGTCAGTGCCAATGGAGGACCCATTGGCCCTTTCCCCAAGGTCACATGGCTATAATTAGGTTACCAAGACAAGGTAAAGGTAAAGGGACCCCTGACCATTAGGTCCAGTCGCGGACGATTTTGGGGTTGCGGCGCTCATCTCGCTTTAGTGGCTGAGGGAGCCAGCGTTTGTCCGCAGACAGCTTCCGGGTCATGTGGCTAGCATGACTAAGCTGCTTCTGGCGAACCAGAGCAGCGCCCGGAAACGCTGTTTACCTTCCCGCCGGAGTGGTACCTATTCATCTACTTGCACTTTGATGTGCTTTCAAACTGCTAGGTTGGCAGGAGCAGGGGCGGAGAAACAGGAGCTCAACCCGTTGCGGGGATTTGAACTGCGACCTTCCAATCGGCAAGCCCAAGAGGCTCTGTTGTTTAACCCACAGCGCCACCCGTGTCCCCACCAGGTAGTAGCTTACTGCTAATTGTTCTCCTATGCCTGCCCTCTTGACCAGTTTCTTATTTCTCTAGCCTGGCAACAAAGGCTGGGGCGGGGGTGGGTGGGGGGAAATCTGAGACCTCCATATCTACAAGTCAGTTTTGTACAGTCCAGTCCAGCATCGGATATTTTCAAGTGAAACTGGGTCCCCCTAAAACAAAATGCAAATCCAGATCCAATCAGGCAAAGGAAAAGCTCCAGTAGCCTCTGTTTCTCTGGTGTTTCTGACTTTTAGTCACATCCTCTTTCCTATCAGATACACCACATCTGGAATCTTTAATGCTTGTTACTTGCATTGGCTTGTGCATAGTTTTTCAAATCTTTTTAGACCAGAGGTGTATGTGTGTGTGTGCTTGCAATGTTATGTGCAAAATCTGATGAAAGCAGTGATATATTTTCTGCTTACTGTGTCATTGCACCTGTATAATAACACCTCTCACCTTACTCCCAGCTGCAGCATAAAAATGCAAATACTGAAGCATCAAAACCCGATTTCAGCATTCAGGGTGTCAGTTGAACAATTTTAATGCCTCTCTGAGGAATCTGATGCCATGAATTCTCAGGTATTTTGAAGGTCAGAAATGTGTTCCGATTGCAGAATGTTTACCTGGACTGCTTCAGCTCTGCAAGCCCCTGGACAAACCATAGACAGATGAAGGTTTGAAGGTTTGCTGAACACATAATGAAAACCTGTTGCTATCACTCCAGTTTGCTGCAAATGCAACCTAAGATACTTTTAATTGGGGAAAATCTTAAGCTTCTAGCTTTGTTGAGAAAGACCAGCCAAATCAACTTAGCATAAATGGCTCCTAACTATGGATTGACAGTGCCCTCTGCTGTTCTGTTTCATTAGTGCTTGCCTATAGAACGTGCCCTCATGAAACAAGCTATTTGCTCCACACGAGGGCATTTTGTGTCAGCACACCACTCCTCATATGTTTCAGGATGATCATTAGTTGGCTCGTTAAACAGCAATTTTGAAAATAAAAACATGGTGAAATTGGTATTTGAAAATAACCATGCTCACTACAGGAATCTGAGAAATGTTTAATATATTAGGATCATAGGAAGCTGCCTTATTTTAAAAAATGGTCAAAGGTAAAGGACTCCCAGGACAGTTAAGTCCAGTCAAAGGCAACCATGGGGTTGTGGCTTCTCGCTTTCAGGCTAAGGGAGCTGGCGTTTGTCCACAGGCAGCTTTCCAGAGAGCACACGGAAACACCGTTTACCTTCCCGCTGCAGCGGTACCTATTTATCTACTTGCACTGGCGTGCTTTTGAACTGGTAGGTTGGCAGGAGCTGGGACAAAGCAATAGGAGCTCACCCCGTTGCGGGAATTCAAACCACTGACCTTCAGATTGGCAAGCCCAAGAGGCTCAGTGGTTTAGACCACAGTGCCACCAATACTTGTCTACCCTGACTGGCAGTGGCTCTCCAGGTTTCAGGCAGTAATTTCTTACAGCAGTATCTAGAGATACCAGGGATTGAACTTGGGTCCTTCTGTTTGCCAAGCAGATGTTCCACCCCTGCACCCTTCCCCAATCCCCATGTTGTAGGAAATTGAGGTCAGAATGTAGCTTGTAGGTTTTCCCACATTTGTAGGTTCCCCCTACAATTCCATTCCACTCTGTCTATCCAGAATTCCTTCAAGGGAGCTGGTGTTGAATTCATTGAGTTAACAGACACCATTAACTTCCTTTGTGTTTCTTCCATTTAGCTGATTTAAATAAAAGTGGCAGAAGTTGAATAAGAATGGTGCTACGTGTGGGTGAAGAATTCAACGCCCAGGAGGCAAACTGGATTGGACAAAGAAATAAATTACATTATCACACTAAACTTCATTTGTTTAAAGGAAGATAGCAGTTTGACCTCCAAATCACTTGAGTCTCGAGATGGAAGACAAACCACACACTTTTGCACATGAATCAATCAATTTTGAATTTGGTATGTATAGAGTAAAGCCATATCAGATAAACTCAGATTCACAGGACAGCTGATATGCGGCGGTCTGAACTGTGAGCTTCCGCTAATCTGATCTCAGTCATGAACTCGCTTGGCAATACATAATTTTCCAGTCTCAGGGTATTATGCTGGCGATCCAGGACTTTCTGATATAATGTATAAGAGATAGCAGGAAGACTCAAACTGGATGGAGGCAGGGTCACTGGGAAGGAAAGTGAAACCGTTTAGTCCTCTTCTACATCTTTCTGTAATCTAAATCACCCTCTCACAGTGGAAAACAGACTGGTAGCTGCAGCATTTGTTCCTGGAAAAAGTACAGTGGTACCTTGGGTTAAGTACTTAATTTGTTCCGGAGGTCCATTCTTAACCTGACCTGTTCTTAACCTGAGGTACCACTTTAGCTAACGGGGCCTCCCGCTGCCGCTGCGCTGCCACTACACAATTTCTGTTCTCATCCTGAAGCAAAGTTCTTAACCCGAGGTACTATTTCTGGGTTAGTGGAGTCTGTAACCTGAAGCATCTGTAACCCGAGGTACCACTGTACCAGAACTGACCCCCTCCCCCTGCACTTCCCCCCTTTCCTTGCCCCCCACAAGTTTTCAGAATGCATGAGATCCTTCCCCTGTGAAATAATCTCCCCCCAATGCTCCCATGGGGAAGTTTAGTATCACTTCAGTTTCTTCAAGTAAAGGAATATTTCCAATCCATTTCAATGAGGCGCACACAAACTCTTTCTGCTGCTGCATTGCCGTGGATATCAGCTAGGAGGGGGGAGCCTGCTGAGGCCACAGACCTCAACTGTGTGGTCCCCAGCTTCTCTGCTGTGATTTGGTCTCCCGGAGAAGCTATACTCCCTTTGCCTATCTCACAAGTACCCAACAGTTAAGGCAGAAAGGAATAAAAGCTTTTAAGATGCTTAGGCGTCTTGACACTTGCTCAAAATGCTGCCCAGAGCCCTTGTTTCTGCTGCTATACAGCTGTTTGAGTTGGTGGAAGGATGGCAGCAGCAGAACTTTGACTCCTACCGCGAGTGTGGCAGCAGTGACTAGAGCTCTGCTAGTGTCACTATACTGCAGTAGAGATACAAAAATAAGAAATGAAAAAGGCAAGGGGAGCAGTAAAAAGCCACACCCCAAAGCCAAATCCCAAAGTTTCCCCCCTTCCCCTTCAGAATTTCAGCCAAAATGCCCTTCCCCAGAATGCACCTGAAACCCAAAGCAAAATTAAAGTGCTCCTGAAGGCAAGGAGGTGCTCCTTCAGATATTTGGGGCCTAAGTCACTTAGGGTTTCAAACACCAATGTGAGCACCTTGAATTGCTCCCAGAAATAAACGGGCAAGCAGTGCAGTTGTTGTGAATAAAGGAATTATGTGAATTCAAAATGTTGTGTTACTGTTCTTGCTTTAAGTTTTTTTTTAATTAATATTTTATTAAGTTTTATCAATAGAAAAGTTCAGAAAAATACAAAAACAGAAAAATATAAAATTACAAAATGCAAAAATACAAACATTAAACACAAAGAAGAAAAAACACATATAAAAGAAAAGAAAACTCCCTCTTTCTTGATTTCTCATCTTTAGTTAACTTATTTTCCTGACTTCCTCACGCCTCCCTTTTTTGTATCCCTTTTAAGAATTGGTTCAGCAAATTCATATCCTATTAGTTTATCTATTATCAATCCCATCTTACATTTTACCTTGTTGCTAGAACCCCTTCAACTGTTCTTGCTTTAAGTTTAAAGCCACCCAGAACATGATTGTTACACAGAAGACCATAGCTGTCAACTTGCAGATTTGAAAATAAGGGACCAGCAGCCTTGAAAATAAGGGACCAGCAGCCAAAATAAGGGACCTGCAGCCTCACCTGTTCCAGGCACTCCAGTCTTCCTGTCCTCCTGCAGTCTGGTCAAACTCATGCTGGTAGCTTCGAGAACACTGTCCAACCAACTTTGTAACCAGAGGTTCAACTGAATAGAATCTGAATCACATGCGCCACAAGGCCTATGCAGCCTCAACTTAAGATGGCTCCCCGGCCTGGCTTTGCACTGCAAAGTTTGCAGCAGCATGTGCAACAAAATGGCGTCCAGCATTCAAAAACCCCCTCAGCTTGCATTAACTAGCCACACACAAGGCATGCAAGCTCCACCCCCCAGTCGTTCTTAGACTTCTTATTGGGTGAGCAACACAGCCAAGCAACACAGTTGGAGCCTCCCTCCTCCCTGGCCGGCAGGGAGGGAGGGAGAGGAGCTGCTTCCTTTGAAATTTAAGGGACATCATTTAAGGGACATTTAAGGGACAGCCATCACTAAGGGACAGCAGTGGGACATGGCGCTGGAATAAGGGACTGTCCCTTCAAATAAGGGACACTTGACAGCTATGGAAGACTAGGATATAATTGGATTAGAGAGACAGTGCTGAAATAACTTTGTATAGTAAAGATTGTACTGTTAATGTACAAATTGTAGTATTGTACTTTATATAGTACTAGCATGAAATAAGGTTTAATTGAAATAAAGTTCTTTCTATTCCAACTAAACATGTTCAATATTGTGGCATTATTATGCAAAGAGTTTTACCCTATTTGTGAGGATAATAATTCCAATTTTAGAGATGTGGGACTAATACTGTGAAATAGCAATTCCCTCAAGGCTGCACAATAAAAGCTTAGCTGAGGTAAGCCTTGAACCCAGGTTTTCAAAATCTTTGTCCACTGGCTTACAAATACCCTTGAGGGGAGTTTTTATTATTTATTTATTTTAAAATACAGGGATATTTGAATAGGCTGACATTTTCAAAACAAGGATTCCGGCCTAATTTATCACGAAAATTGAAGTGATTGAAGATAGTTGAACTTTACTGTGCCTGGAAAGGATAAAGATTTTAATTTGAAGACAATGAAATTGTGTGTGAAGAGTGGCAGCTAAGAGTGCTGAGGACTATGAGGCTCGAGCTGCAAGAGATTAAAGCTTAATTTGACAGTGGTTCTCATTGTTGAAGTGATTAATTATCAAGACGTTTCATTGATCTTAAGTGCTAACTTAATGTAAGCCAAGAGGATCAGCCCAATCATTTAATAGCCATGACAGGACTGCTAACAATGAGTAACAATCAGGGACAGGAGTCGATAAAGCACATCGGGAAAAGGTTTTCAAAGTTTCGTGACACAGCAATACATTGTACTTATTTTAAATGGGTGTGGGAAAAACAATATGCAGACAATGGGACAAAGTCTCTTTTTTAAAGTGGAATTGTTAATGCTTCAAGTGACATATTACAATGATGATATGTTAGTAGCATTGTGTTGTGTCAAGTGAAGAGATTGCCATATTAGACTATGCAGTTTAACTGCTTGCCTGCTTATGGCTTTCATGGTTGTTGGGTATCTTGGAGCATTTAGTACATAGTTAAAGGTAAAGGACCCCTGGACAGTTAAGTCCAGTCAAAGGCAACTATGGGGTTGTGGTGCTCATCTTGCTTTCAGGCCAAGGGAGCCAGTGCTTGTCCACAGAGAGTTTTCAGGATCATGTGGCCAGCATGACTAAACCGCTTCTGGCGCAATGGAACACCACGATGAAAACCAGAGCGCACAGAAACGCGATTTAACTTTCCGCTGCAGGGGTACCTATTTATCTACTTGTACTGGCATATTTTTGAACTGCTAGGTTGGCTCAGTGGTTAAGACCACAGCGCCACCCGCGTCCCTATTAGTACATACCTATTAGCTATTAGTACAGAATTACCGTATAAAGGCTAAGAAGCTAAGGGTTGCATTCAACATAGCACTAAAGAAATCATTCCACCAGTGCATTTCTGCTTGCACTGGTGGAACTATCTCTCTGATCCCTTATTCTTTCCCCATCACAACCTTCCCTTTTGTCCCCAAATACAAAAGCAATGCAGTGCAATTTTGTGAGAGTCATATTACCCCCGTTAATGGCATGCAGTAACTACTAAGAGGAATAAGATGAGATTTTGGCTGAACTGTGCATCTTATGAGTCAGCAATCAATTTGCGGCAGTGTCTACAGAAGTGAAATAATATTCGTTGCACACCTGAAGATTGAGAAGCCTAAAAATAGCCGTTCTTGCAATGGGATGCTGGGAAAGAAAAAAATTTTAGTTAGTATATTTTTATTCAGTGGTGCTACATAAACACTGACTACATGCTTGTCTTAGAGGGAAATATCAATTTCAAAACAGACATATCACCCTGTTGCACTGACTATATATATATATATATATATATATAGAGAGAGAGAGAGAGAGAGAGAGAGAGAGAGGACTCAAATTACATAGTTTAAAGCAATTCAATCTAGCAAACAGTTGTGAATTCCCATATTGCAAATGTTTTATATTTTATGTATAAAATATAAATAGGGATTTGACAAATCTTTAGCTATGAAGAAATAGTGCCCCATCTGGCCTAATAAAATTTAGCAACTGAACCATCTCCCATCCTTTCTGTCTTTCAATAGAAGTAAAATAAAGTGAAGAAACCCTCCCATCATAACGCATTCACCTGATAGATTTGCAGCATAATTCTTAGAATACCAAAAGTTTAAGCTTTGCATGCAAAATAATTTGCGTTCTGCTGACATCTGTGTCATGCCATCTGTATCTTGCAGTTTTCTTCCATTCACATGAAATCATCTCTATTCCCCACAGAATGATCTCATGTGATATTATCATTCATAGGACAAAATGTTCATTTTTGCCACCAAATCATGCATGTGTCTGAATGACTGTCCTATCCACACATTATTTACATGCAGGGTGTTGATGTGGGGTAGTTCTGTTGTCCCTATCCCTGACATCACACCCCAAGCTGGCCTTGCCTTCCAGTGACTTCATGCTGAATGACTTCCAAGGATTTCCTGTGTGTGAACAACTGCTTACTTATGGAGGTCTACATATTGTTGCTGTTGTTTAGTTGTGTCCGACTCTTCGTGACCCCATGGACCAGAGCACGCCAGGCACTCCTGTCTTCCACTGCCTCCCGTAGTTTGGTCAGACTCATATTTGTAGCTTCAAGAACACTATCCAACCATCTCGTCCTCTGTCGTCCCCTTCTCCTTGTGCCCTCCATCTTTCCCAGCATCAGGGTCTTTTCCAGGGAGTCTTCTCTTCTCATGAGATGGCCAAAGTACTGGAGCCTCAGCTTCAGGATCTTTTCCTTCCAGTGAGCACTCAGGGCTGATTTCCTTCAGAATGGAGAGGTTTGATCTTCTTGAAGTCCATGGGAATTTCAAGAGTCTCCTCCAGCACCATAATTCAAAAGCATCAATTCTTCGGCGATCAGCCTTCTTTATGGTCCAGCTTTCACTACCACACATCACTACTGGGAAAACCATGTGGCCAGCATGACTAAGCCGCTTCTGGCGAAGCAGAGCAGTGCATGGAAACACTGTTTACCTTCCCACTGGAGTGGTACCTATTTATCTACTTGCACTTTGATGTGCTTTCAAACTGCTAGGTTGGCAGTATAGACTAATCTATACTGGTGAGTTATAACATAAACGTGTTATAAAAATGTGACAGCAGGTGGCAGTGTACAGCAGTCAATTGAAAATTGCTTTGAGAGCTATACAGTATAATGGTTTTTTTATAGCTTTTTTTAAAAGATCCATGTGGCTATTGGGAAGCATGGCTAGCTCAGGTGCACAAATTTGGGAGTGGATCAGCAGCACGCCTGTGAGTAATGCATGAATAGGGCAGCAGTTTGAAAACTACATGATCCATGTTGCAGTGCAAGACAATAGATGCAGAAACTCTGTGTGCATGTAAATCTGAAGTTCCCCCTTCCACTGCCCGCTAATAGCTGCTAAATGAAGTGCACTTTACGTGACTTTGCTTAGTTTCACTCCTCTTCATTAAGAGTTATATTCCCCGATTTCTTCCTTCTGATTCTCAGAAAGCAGAATCCACTATGACAGTTGTATGGGGGGAGGAGAATAAAGAGTGGCAAGTAGCCAGTTAGCTGTCTATTCCCTTTCTAGATGCAGCCACAATTTTCTGAGTCCTCAAAATTTGTTTCTCCCAAAGTGACGGGACACTGGCACCACATATTTGCAAAAAACGCAGTAGAACTTTGGAAAAAAGTGCCATGGGAGTGGGTGGCTTTAAGATGTATTTGCAGAGAAGCCGTAATTCTCCACTGGAATTGCATTTCTAGCATGAAACATCTTCAAACTAATTCCCAACACGAGAGGGCAGCAAAACCCTGTGCAATACAAAATGTTTTGTGGAGAATTTGTTAGAGAAATGTCCTTGTTTGACTACGAGAAAACAAAAGTCATGAACAAATTGGATAAATATGATCAGAATACATTTTAGGGTCACTCTTAAAATGGCCGCAAAAGGAAATTGAATATATAAATAAAATACAATATTTGGTGCTGGTAGAATATGCACTGTACTGTTACTATATTGGTTTATATGAATCAAAATGCTGCTTTTTGCCCACCTCCCCTCCTCTGAACCTGCAGAAGATAGTTGTGTGTCAAAGCCCCAAGGCACCCCATGAGAATAAAGACACAAGGACACAGAATTTTAGGTTAATGTTAATGGGCAAAATTTAGGCATTGGCTTCAGCAGACTATATCTGACTCCTGCCTGCCTTGCAGGGAGTCTGGTAAGGGTAAATCACCAGTAGGGGGAGCCCCGCCAATGTGGATTGATTCGAGCATCCCCCAGGTTCCCGATGGGGTCGTGGCATGGCCCTAGCCCCTATCCAGGCTTTGGACGAGATCCACACTCCAGGATTCCTTTAACGGAATACCCTTGAGCACGGAGGGGCAGGTGATGGCTGCACCTCCCCCCCATTGCTATTCCAATGCCTGCGTGAGGCTGAAAAGGGGCGATTCAGCATCGCGCAATGGTTTAAGTTGGCCCTGGCCACGCCCCCCAAGACGCCTGGTTAGCTTGGCTATCTGGCATGGCCGGGCTTCCCCAGTGTAAGGTGGGACACAGTCCTGCCTCCCACGCTGATGGGGAGGCTTGCCAGCTGGCCTGCAATTCATCCCCACAAGGAGGTGGAGCCCATCTGTCATCAGATTCTGAGGCTGGTCCTCAGACTCCTTGGAGGTTTAGCAGAACCTTGAGTGAAGATCCCACAGCCAGAAATTCCATCAGCTCAAAGAAGCGACAGAAATACGCACCAGCCCTTTAACTGCCCAGGAGGCACCACCAAGAGATGGGGTTTCTAGTCAATGACAACCTGCTATAAAACTCAGTCAGTTGCACTTGATAAAGGAAAATTTCCTAAAGATGTTTTATAGGTGGTATATGACACCTAGCAAAATATTCAAAATGTACAAAACAAGATCTAAAATGTGCTGGAGGGGTAGCCAAGCAGAAGGGATGCTATTTCATGTGTGGTGGACCTGCAACAAAATTAAGAGCTTCTGGGACACTGTTTATGAAAAATAATAATATTTAAACAAACTTTTATTTCAAAAAAACCAAGAAGCCCTTTTTATTGGGCATATTAGACTCAGATATCTGAAATGAAAATAAGAGAATATTCTTATTCGGCAGCAAGAATACTAATTGCAAGAATTTGGAAAAGTGAAACAGTACCAACAAAAAAAGAGTGGCAAGACAGACTATTTGATTTTCTTGAACTAGCAAAAATGACGGATGCAATTAGGGGACAGCCTAACCAAAATTTTCAAAAAGAGCGGGGAATGTACAGATATTACTTTAAAAAACAGTGCCCCCAAATCAAAACCTGGACTTGCTTTGAGTAATTTCTGCAAAATAAATTATGGTCTACAAGCATAGTATATGGAGAAGGGTAGAAATGATGCAATGAGAAACAGTTTATCATACACGAAACCAGAACTGCTTTGAGGAGAAAGGAAGTCTATTAGAATAGAATAAGAATCGGAAAGAGAAAATAGGGTAACATAAGTCCGTATGTAAGAACTTTTGGATTTATGCCTATATGTTTGTCATTTGTTTTGTGTGTTTTTTTTAGTTTGTTTCTTAAGTGTCATGTGTGTGCGTGCTCTAATGAAAAGTTAATAAAAAGCATTATAAAAAAATAAAAAATAAAACTCTGTTAGTTGCACCAGGCCTTTGCTAGTACAACTTGGATGTCATGAACTGGCAGAACAGGGGGGTGGAGGAAGAGGATCTCAGTAGCTGGGACTGGGGCAAAGTGGGGATAGGAAGGTTGGTGCAGGAAGTACAGGGTGACAGATGACAAGAACCAGAGCAGCAGGACTCATCACCAGTGTTGGAATTCTGCCTGGGTCAGAGGAATGTGCCACAGCGTAGGCACCGGCAGATATTCCTGTCGACCTCCCCGCGTCTCCACTCTGCTGATAAGCAGGCGAGGTCCCGGCGATTCATCTCAGATGTGTGAGAGGAACACACCGTTCTCCCTCTCTCCCCTTTGGTGTCCCCCAGAGAGGGGAAAGAAGCAGACAGAAAACTATTTACATCTTTTATTTCTGTCTCTCATATCAGTACAGAGAAACACGTCTGCACTCGACAACAGCAAGAAGAAACTCCACCCATGTACTTCCAGTACGGGTCATATGACACACACACTGAGCTAACATCCGGTGCTCAGTACAGAATGGACTGCCCCTTTGTTTCCATGGCAACAGTCACAAACATCCTGTCTGGCTTTCCAGCCACAAGCAGCTGACTGAGCTGCTGGAGCCTTTGCTTGCTGCAGCATTGGTGCTTTATGGTAACATACTCCCCCTAAAGTATCAATGCGTGCCGCGAGCAAAGCGTCATCCAGAGAAGAAAACAAACAGTTGTTATACTTATAACATTCCCCTGTTGTTTCAGTTCCACCCTTGGAACTACCCGCCACTGGTTTTACCAATGTACCTCTCTGGTTGTGTGACTTCGCATTTCCTTGGTTAACAATTCTCTGTTGTGCCTTTGTCTCTGACTCAGACACAGCTTCAATCTGTCCTTGATCGTTTACAACAGCAACATATGCTAGGTTAGCAAACTCCTTTGAATACCTCTTGGGTGGTACACCCTTCGTTGCTCTCTCAGACCTTCGTAAGAGCTGCTGCTCTTCTCTGCTTTCTGGTTCAGCCTCTGAACTCTCTGGAGAACCAGTACTAAGCTTAATCAGTGGTTTATCCTCCTCTTCTGAGGGTCTAGTCATTATTTGAGATTTCCTCTCAATGACTGTGACAACTGAGCTGTCTGAGCTATCAGTGTCATCATCATCAGTACCACTGAACTCAATAAAATCAAACTCATCATCATCATCATCATCAGAATCATCTGTGGAAAAAGTGTGAACAATCACTCTCTCCCGTTCAGGAGCACTCTCTAGAAATTTTGTGAGAATCACCTGACCAGATTCAGACAAAATTACTCTGTAGAGACCTTTTTCATAACCCACGAAGATGCCTCTGGCATTCTTTACCCCACTTGGAGCTTCTGTTCTCACATGAGACCCGAAAACCTTGAAATAGGCAACAGAAGGTTTTCTATTAAACAGCTTCTCAAAAGGAGAACATCCCAACTCTGTTGAGACTTTTCTCAACCACACATGAAGATAGGACGCTAGCGATTCGGCCCAATATTCATGTGGTAAATGTGAACTTAGCAATTGCGCATGCATCCCCTTTTGCAATTCTTTGTTCACCCTAACACAGACACATTTCTTCCATGCTTCTTCGGAACTAGCAAGTTTGTGTCTTATCCCTTTTCCATCCAGGAACCTCTGGAAATCCTGTAAAAGAAAAACTGGCTTGTCATCTGTGAAAAGACAATCAATGTTAGCATCATGCATACTTTTAACCTTGTTACAAAACTCCTGAAACTTTTCTAAAGTTTCCTGCGGTTTCTTCATCATATAAACCCAAGAATAATTGGTGTAACAATCAACACACACAAGGTAATATTTTGCACCGCCCCTAGATGGTTCTAGAGGACCAATCACATCAGCATACACCCGCTGAAAAGCTCTGTGGACCTTCTTGGCCACCTTCCTGGTGCTCACACTGGTCACACCTGCAAGAGAAATTTCGTTAGAATCAGAAGTATTACATTTCATGTAATCACTTTGATCAAAAGTCAACAAATACAGTCCATCTTTCTCTTTGGCAGTAAGAAACAGTTCTCCATCTTTGTAGATCTTGCATCTTTTGGCATCATAGTACAGTTTTAGTCCCTTCTTTGCAATCTGCGAAGCACTCAGCAGACTAAATTTCAGTTCTGGAACCAGGTAAACATCGCTTATAGTCAAGTTCAGACTCTCAAGATACACAGTTCCAATTCCGGTCGCTTCAAGTTCTTGACCGTTGGCTTGTTTCACAGTGAAGCTTTGCTTCTTCAACGTCGAAAACAGTTCTCTGTGTGGGCAGAGGTGCTTCGTGGCGCCCGTATCGATTATGAATGCGTTCCCAACATCTGGCGTGGTTCCTTTCGCCATCATAGCCTTTGCAGGTTTCACCTGGCACTTGGTACGGCTTTTGCTTGACGCCTCAGGCTTCGTAGAGCTGTTCTTGGCTCCTTTTGACTGTCGCGGCTTCTTACAGTTTCGCTGTAGATGCCCAGTCTGTCCACAATTGTGGCATCGGACAGCACTCAATGCTATGGCATGCTCTCCAGTAGATTCAGCAGTGGGAAGAGTTGAACTCTGTTCTTGCCTCCCTCTGTCTTTCACTTCCAGTGCAGCAAGTCTGTCGTGTTCGTTCAGGACCACAGCACACACTCTTTCTGCGGTTAGCTGCTGAGCAGGTAGAGAACCAAGCTGACTGGCAACAACCTTGTAGGTGCGGTTAAGGCTGTTTATCATCATGAAGCAAAACACTTCCTCCTGTAGACGGAAATTGCGTTCCACCATCTGTTGACGCAGAAACTTCATTTCTGTCAGGTGCGCTTGAACATCTCCATCAGGCGCTAATCTCAGATTGGCCAACTTCTCAAAATACAACAACGCTGAAGAACCGGCATCTCTCTGATGCGTTGTACGCAGCATGTTCCAAACCTCTTGCGCAAATTCCAAATGCTGTATATGCACAAGCTGCTCATCTGAGACACACAGAATTATAGCAGTCCTAGCCTTCACATTCTGTGACTCCCAAGCACGCGTTGGTGCTGCTGGGATGGGATTCTCAATCACCCCAAACAGTCTCTGATTCTGCAGCAGGGCCTTCATCTTTACAGACCAAGATGAATAATTGTTATTGGTCAGGAGGGGTGGAGAAGGCAAGCCTCCCCCCTTCTTAGCATCCATTTTGAGTCCTTGCATTGACTCTAAAACACAAGCCTCTAAAATCCAATAGCTGGCTTGTTTACTCTCTTGACACCTGGCAACTCTGACACTGGCTGCGTTGGAAAGTCCCTTCCACCAGTTCGTGAGGACCTAGTCATAACAAAACTTTGTTTTCGCCTCTCTGAGGCATAGTCTGACTGTCCAGCCCTCTCGAGTAACTTTCCATTTCTCCTCTCTGAGGCACAGCCTTCTGAAGGACGTTGCTTAGCAACAGCGCATTCCTTTCCTCGGACAGGAAACCACAAAAATGCCTGGTATGCAGGCCTCTTCTAAGTTGGAGCTGCTTTCCCACACACGCTCTCCGTGAAGCAGTGAATGAATCATTCTGCATTCACACTTTCAAGCCCTTAAAGTCTCATACCTTGGGCATCGGCTTGGCTGTCAGCCTTCTTCTGGTCAGCTTCTGGCTGCAGAGAATCAGCCTCTCAAATCAGGCTTCCATGGAGCAGAGGAGGACAATTCACCAGCCTCTCATGCAGAGGTCGATGGATCGAAACCATCCTCTGCTACCACTGTTGGAATTCTGCCTGGGTCAGAGGAATGTGCCACAGCGTAGGCACCGGCAGATATTCCTGTCGACCTCCCCGCGTCTCCACTCTGCTGATAAGCAGGCGAGGTCCCGGCGATTCATCTCAGATGTGTGAGAGGAACACACCGTTCTCCCTCTCTCCCCTTTGGTGTCCCCCAGAGAGGGGAAAGAAGCAGACAGAAAACTATTTACATCTTTTATTTCTGTCTCTCATATCAGTACAGAGAAACACGTCTGCACTCGACAACAGCAAGAAGAAACTCCACCCATGTACTTCCAGTACGGGTCATATGACACACACACTGAGCTAACATCCGGTGCTCAGTACAGAATGGACTGCCCCTTTGTTTCCATGGCAACAGTCACAAACATCCTGTCTGGCTTTCCAGCCACAAGCAGCTGACTGAGCTGCTGGAGCCTTTGCTTGCTGCAGCATTGGTGCTTTATGGTAACAAGAGGGGCCCTTTCTCTCTGAACACAACAGACTCTAAGGCAGGGGTCAGCAAACTTTTTCAGCAGGGGGCCAGTCCACTGTCCCTCAGACCCTGGACTATATTTTTTTTTTTGGGGGGGGGAATGAACAAATTCCCATGCCCCACAAATAACCCAGAGATGCATTTTAAATAAAAGCACACATTCTACTCGTGTAAAAAAACCAGGCAGGCCCCACAAATAACCCAGAAATACATTTTAAATAAAAGGACACATATCTACTCATGTCAAAACACACTAATTCCCAGACCATCTGTGGGCAGGATTTAGTTTGCCTACCCATGCTCTAAGGCGTAAGGAGCAGCAGGAGGTCCTCCCTAGGAGGCAGAGGCAGGCAAGGGCCCACAATCCTGGCCAGGTGGGGCTCGCAAACTTTAGGAGGAGGTGTGTGATTCCCCAGTTGAAGTTGGCTTGGACAGGTGAGGGTCACATGCCACATCGAGCCCAGATGCTGCAATCAGTATGCAAAGTATAAAAGGGCAGCAGAGCTGGATGCTGTGTCTGCTCAACTGCCCATGTTGAGGGACCTCAGCTTGGATGCTCCAGAATCTCTGCGGGACTTTGCAGCCGTGGATTGACCCTGGACTGGGGACTTGACATACTGACTTGCTGCCAGGTAGGTCAGAGGTTCATGGAATCATAGAGTTGGAAGGGACCCAAGGGTCATCTAGTCCAATCCCCTGCAGTGCAGAAATCACAGGTAAAGCATCCATAAAGATGGTTATTCAACCTCTGCTTAAAAACCTCCAAGGAAGGTGAGTCCACCACCTCTTGTGGGAGTCTGCTCCACTGTCGAACAGCTCTTACTGTCAGGAAGTTTTTCCATATGTTTAGCTGGAATCTCCTTTCTTGTCACTTGAAGCCAAGTATAGGACATTAGATGTCCAGCCTCAAACATCCACGTTGTGCTTTCCTGACCAACTAGGGGAATGAGAAGCAACTGATCTATTCATGACTGGACTCTTAACCGGTGGTAGGAATCCCCATGGATCATGGCAGTTTATTCTCCTTGATTTCATACCAGCTTTTGGTCATGCTGACCATGGTATCTTGGTGATATGCTGGTTTTGCTTCACTCTGCTCTGGACAGTGTCAATGGGAGACTCCTGCTTAGCTCCATGGCAATTGCACTATAGCGTTGTCTCATCTACTGGTTAACATCTATACTAAACCACAGGAAGGGATAATCAGTGGGGTTGGTTTGCTGTGTGGGGCTGTGCAGATGTTGCACTGTTGTGCAGATGTTGCACTGTTGTGTAGAGGTAGTGATAGACTGGATGTGGACTAGTCAACTGAAGCTGAAAAAGATACATATATATGCTGTGACAGTTTCAGCCATTCCTGACATTTCTTGTTCCCCCTCCCCCTCAATAAATGAACCACAAGGTTATTTAAACACCAGCAGTCAATCTGTTGAAGCAAACACATAAGACTCCTGGGTTTCAAAAACCCATGACTGAACAGAACCTTTAAAATCTTTTCCTCTGTTTTACTCTTCATCCTCATGGGATCTATGTGGATTTACAAGATTGTGACTAATATTGACTTTAATCTATAGCATAGTTATGTACTCTCATCCCTTCGGCTTTCCAGAATGAAAGTAGCTTCCCCTTGCAAGCTGTATCTCTGCATAAGAATGAAATGATATGAATGCATTTGAGGAATATTTGCTAACATGTAGCATAAATTAGCATGTTCCTTTCACTAAGTAAGGCAGGTTTCTGGATGGGCAGCTAATAATCTGGACATGTTCCATTCATGTTCCTTTCTGTGTATTCTTGAATTGATGTATTTATTTTATACTTATTCCAACTCTAGTGTATGAGTGAAGATGCTGTTGCCCAGACATCATCATCATCACCATCATCATCATTTAGAGAGCCAACTGTGGCAACTCACGAGCGCAAGACCCAGTCTGTTAGATGAAGCCCTGTTCCTATGGCAGTGCAACAGTGAAATCAAAGTAGCACCTGGGGTTGGCAAAAGTGTTAACCTATTGTATACTGTTTTGTACTATTACAGTTCTGCTTGTGCAGTAATGCCAACTCCCCAACTTGTCCACTAATGTTAATTTGGACCTTCCCCATTATTGTTGTTTAATAAATTTCTTAGTTACAAATAAGTAAATAAAACCTGCAGAATGATGACGGGTAAAGATATTGTGTTGTAAAACAGCAAAGAGAGACAATTGCAAGCTTGCTGTTCTGCTTTATTGGGACCAGATTCCCAAGTGGACTAAAGCCATTTACATAGCCCAACAGTGGCGATTAAAGCAAAGCCTTCCGATTTTCAGATGTTGCACATCACCAAACATGCTACCAAGGTCTACAAGTGGCTTACATTTTTTAAAAGAAACATAACTACACAATATCATTTTAAAAAATTATATAAAACATTAAAAAAATAAGATTCTAATACAAACACCCGCAGTTCATAAACTGTATATCATTCCTTCTAATAACACCTCAGGTGGTTGAATGCCTATCAATTTGGAAGTGAAACGAGGCTATACAAGGGAAGAAAAGGTAGTAGTTTATTCCTACTTTAGATATGCATATGTGCCTTGAAGAGCTGAAGTCCTCCGTAGATCTGGAGATGCACGGCAATAATTTGTTGCAGTTCCTGTTTCTAACCTTGAAGACGTAAAAACAAAGTTCAGTAGAGAACACTTTTCCAATCACCTTATTTTCAGGTAAGATATAATATTAGCTTTGTCTGAGAAGGAGTGACTCAGTGACAGTCAGAACAGGAAAGTGTTGTATTGAAGTCAAAGAGGGTTGATCTTTACCTTTCAACAAAACATTTTTTCAATACCCCTGTGATTTTATAAGATGTATATGCAATTTTCAATACATGTGCATATGTGTAGGCATCTGTGCATTTTGAGAGAGGAAATAATATGAATAGGAGTGAATATGTTGATGATGATAATAATAATAATAATACTAATACTAATAATAATAATAATAATAATAATAATAATAATAATAATAATAATTTATTATTTATACCCCACTCATCTGGCTGAGTTTCCCCAGCCACTCTGGGCGGCTCCTAATCAGTGTTAAAAACAGTACAGCGTTACATATTAAAAACTTCTCTTGTTCATTCCTATATGCTGAAGGAGATGAGTTTGCTGATAAACCTAGCTCCATGCAGCTGTTTCTAGATTCCATTTGGGGGTGCTAGAAGACCCAGCAGTTTAGATATATAACTTATTCAGCTAGTGCTGTTGCTTTGTATTAATTTCAAATCAAACAGGCCACATTCTCCATCACGCCTGGAAAAAAGGAAGGTGAACTGTGCTGATTTCCTCCTGATGTGTGATACACTTGTAGGTTTTAAAAGAATTGGCTTCCAGTGGTACTTCCACATTTTTCATGAACATATTCCAAGCAAGTACTGTGACATGGCCCAAGGGAACTCCACGCTTAGGCTAATTTTATTATGAGCAAATATCCAACAGGGGTTAACCTAGGCTCAGACATGTGCTGGTTCGCTTTCGTTGGTTTCGCTGGTTAGCGTGTTTTTAGTATTCTGTTGGGAGCCGCCTAGAGGGGAAACCCAGCCAGATGATGATGATGATTATTATTATTATTATTATGTTTTTGTCATGTGACAAAGGTATTTGAGAGAAGAAGCAGTAAAGGAGTCTAGAAATGTAGTGAAATGCTGAAAAGCTGCAGAATCATTTAGCATGCTGAATCATTGTGACTCATCTTGAGGATGACTCATTCTCTGTATAAGCATTGTATTTGCTTGCAGGCAGACTCAGTCAGTCAGTCAGTGTGTGTGTGTCTGTAGGTGGAGCCTGTGCTCAATGGAGACTCTGTATGACTCAGTAACTCTGTGTATGCTCTGAAGCTGTTCACTATGTTGTTATTTGCAAACAAGTTTATTTTAACTCAGTAAAGCTTTTATTCTTTTACTGAAGAAGATCCTGCATTACTAATGTACGCTGCATGCCAGTTTTAATTGTGTTTGCCAGGGCTAAAGACCAACTTTCCCCATAGCCTCTTGCTCTGGTCTTCCATAAGAAGTCAGTCGTATTAATGGCTCTACACCATACAGAAGTCTGAGAGGATAACCTTTGCTTATCTCCTTTCCTGACCACACTGAACCTGTCAGCTGTACCAAAATTGCATAATTCTCAAAATCCCCATAATACCCTCTGAAATAAACACGAAGGAGACTTTTTAAAAAGCTGTTCCTAGCTGCCAATTATGAGATGCATCCCCCCAAATCTCCCCTTGGATTTAAACAGGTGACAATGGAGTTTGCAGACTAATAGCAGATTCTTCGAGCTTTTTTGCGGAGAAGGTCCTGTTGCTCCGTCATGACCTCCCTGCCAATTTGGATACAATAAAGGAACTGTCCTCGGGTCCAGTATTGGACCACTTTGACTGGATATCTCCAGCCGATGTGGACAGATTCCTCCAAGCTGGAAAGCCCACCACCTGTCCTCTTGACCCGTGCCCGTCATGGCTGATTAGAGCGTGTCCAGACGAGGTGCAGGCCCCCCTGGGGGATATCATCAATTTGTCCCTTGGCACCGGGATATTCCCAGGGGAACTGAAGGAGGCGTGGTGCGTCCGCTCTTAAAGAAAACATCATTAGATCCTTTAGATCTATCCAATTACCGCCCGGTCTCGAATCTTCCATTCCTGGGTAAGGTGATTGAGAGAGCGGTTGCTGAACAGCTTGGTAGGTTTCTGGATGAAACATCTGCTTTGGATCCATTCCAGTCCGGCTTCCGTGCTGGTCATGGGACCGAGACGGCTCTGGTCGCCCTAACAGATGATCTCCGCAGGCAGCTGGATCGAGGCGGGTCGGGGCTGCTGATTCTTCTAGATCTGTCAGCAGCCTTTGACATGGTTGATCACGAACTCCTGGACCACCGCCTTGCCGACGTGGGGATCCAGGGCACAGTCCTTCAATGGCTGCACTCGTTTCTCTCTGATCGGGGACAGAGGGTGGCGCTTGGGGGGGAATTGTCATCGCGTCACTCCTTGGTGTGTGGAGTGCCTCAGGGTGCGATTCTCTCCCCGATGCTTTTTAATATCTTTATGCGCCCCCTCGCCCAGCTTGTCCGGAGTTTTGGGCTGGGTTGCCATCAGTATGCTGATGACACCCAACTCTATCTGTTGATGGATGGCCATCCTAACTCGGCCCCAGACACACTGACCAGATGTCTGGAAGCTGTGGCTGGATGGTTACGTGGGAGCCGGTTGAAGTTAAATCCTTCGAAGACAGAGGTCCTCTGGCTGGGGCGGGATGATATGGGATTCAGGGGGCAACTCCCATCTCTTGCGGGGGTGCAATTAGTGCCAGCACCGTCCGTTAAGAGTTTGGGTGTAATCTTTGATACCTCCCTCTCTATGGAGGCGCAGATTACAGCTATAACAAGGGCGGCATTTTTCCATCTCCGCCAAGCTAAGCAGTTGGCCCCTTATCTCTCTCGCCCTGACCTAGCCACTGTGATCCATGCGACGGTCACCTCCAGACTGGATTATTGTAACTCGCTCTACGTGGGGCTGCCCTTGAGACTGACCCAGAAACTCCAGCGGGTGCAGAATGCCGCGGCGAGACTCCTTATGGGGTCTTCGCTGCGAGATCACATTCATCCAGTACTATACCAGCTGCACTGGCTCCCGGTGGAGTACAGGATCAGGTTTAAGGTGCTGGTTTTAACCTTTAAAGCCCTATACGGCCTAGGACCCTCGTACCTACGGGACCGCCTCTCCTGGTATGCCCCACAGAGAAACCTACGGTCTGCAAATAATAACATCCTCAAGGTCCCAGGCCTCAGAGAGGTCAGGCTGGCCTCAACTAGAGCCAGGGCCTTCTCGGCTGCGGCTCCAACCTGGTGGAATGCTCTGTCACAAGAGACTAGGGCCCTGCGGGACCTGACATCTTTCCGCAGGGCCTGCAAGACAGAGTTGTTCCACCAGGCCTTTGGTCAGGGCGCAGCCTGACTCCCTCCTCTGGCAACCTGCACAGAATTTTGCTTAATCGGTTGCCATCAATTTGATTTTAACTAATTTTTATAATGAAATATTTTTAGAATCTGTGATTATTTGATTGTTTATTTGATTGTTGTTAGCCGCCCTGAGCCTGGCTCAGTTGGGGAGGGCGGGATATAAATAAAATTTATTATTATTATTATTATTATTATTCTTGGGTTTTGTATCTTGCTTCAGATTTTGCCTTCTCTGTTTCTAGCTCAGCCTCCCAGCTTCAGGCAGCAGTTACTGTATTTCCTTCTGTATTTGCAAATAGATTTTGTGGGCCCCCATTTGTGGAGTGTTCCTTTTGGAGAACTGCTTATAGATAGATCAATGTCCATTTCACCTGGTGATAAAGAATATACTTGTCAAGGCACCCATCTGCTTCTTACATGATCGATGAGGGTCAGATATGTAGGGCATGTGTGTAGGGTGAGGAATCAGCTAGTGAGCAAATGAAGAAATGGTTATGAAGTAATGTAGCACTCTCTTCCCTGGACAACTTCCAGGATGCTGTAAAAAGGGGGAGAAAAATCCCTCCCAAATCTGGAAACATATAAAGCAAAGAAAGAAAAATGAAAGCAGGGGAGGGGAACAAACCATCACAAAGCCAGTTTTAATTTGATTTCAGTGTGAAGAATTCCCCTCAGCTGCGGTATACTTTGACAGAATATCTGCCAAGTGAAAGAACAGATGTGACCTCAACTTTTTCTGTTTTTCTTCCCTGAAAACATGGATGGCACGATGTGCCATGAATATTATCTCTTTCTTCAGCTGCATTGAAAATGTTTTTGAAGGGGTGGCTTTTCATTTCTAACCAGTTTAGCGAGGGCACTTTTTGGGCCCTAAATCAGCAAGTAGGTGGAGCTAACTCCCATTTCTGGCCTCTGGCCATACTGGCTGAAGCTGGTGGGACTTGTGAGCCCAATGACAGCTGAAGGAGACCATGTTGGCTATCTTTGTCTTAAGCTCATGAATGTTTTAGTTGAAAGTGGTACTTTTACAATTCCCCTCCCCCATAACTAATCAACTAAATAGGATCTGTGTCTGCTTTCAAAGGAATGGGGTATGTGTGTTTGTGTGTGGGGGGTTATTTTATTGTATTGCCCACATCTACATAGTTTGCATGGCACAGGACATTTGTTCATTTGAAAGTTTACAATCCGCTCTTTCGTAAAATATAACAAGGCAGATTGCAACACGTGAAATACAATAAAACAAGTCTATAAATATCCATAAAACATAATTGCAACCATCAATGGGTACTGTTTGGTTTAAAGAAAAAGCCATATTGTGAAGGCCTCTCTAAACAGTGGAGTTTTCAGAAAATGTCTGGAAGAAAGCAAGGACAGTCCCCACCAAAGCTGTAAGCAGACAGGGGCAGTTACACTGAAGGCTCAATCCCTAGTAGATGCCTACCAAACCTCAGGGGCATGGAGAACCACCAGAAGTGCCCCATCAAAGGGGGTCGTTACATATGTTCAAGTGTTCGTAATGCACTACAGTATTGTACTGTTCAAAATGCCAGGCACATAAGATTATATTGTTTGAAAGAGGAGGTGGATCATTGCTGCAATCCAGCTTCTGATCCCTTTGCTAAGGCTGCAATCCTAAAACCACTTACCTGGGAGTTAGGCCCACTGAATTCAATAGCACTTACTTCTGAGTAGATAGGGAAGCCAGTTAAAAACTCTGGTGTCCTTTAAAAGCTGAAGCAACATAAATTGGCCAAGGGTGAACTTTTTATAAACTTAAGGAGAACATTTGGATAAACATGCTCATTTTATAAAAAGGACAAGCTGGAGCTAGTTCCTTTTTTGCACAGGGAGAACTGGAACGAATCCTAGCTGCTATTAAAAATGACTTTTCCAAGCGCTGCTCTCAGTACTGTCTCCACTGAGTGACAGTGGCTCCTCCAGAGTTCAGGCAGAAGTGACCTAGAGATGCCAGGGATTGTACCTGAGACATGTTGCATGCCACTGAGCTCCTGCCCTCCCTCTACAAATAAATGCACTGGTACAGAAGAAATTATTGCACAGGATAAAGTTAAAGGGTGACTGGGGATATCAGTTTAGGGATTTGAATGGATTTTCAGGTAGGTCATGTTTCTTAATGCCATAGAAAGATAATGTCACATATATCACAATAAGCGTAGTGGTTGTTTGTGTTACTCTGTTCATCTTCCTTCATCAAATCTCTAAATGAAATTAAATGCTCTAACATGTCTGTTGGCTGTTGCTCTTCATAAACCCACATTTCTGATACTTTATGCCTCATAAACAAAGTAATTGAAAGCTTTTACAACAAAACATCAAGCGTTTGCTTGCATCTTTCTTGGTGGGTTTCTTTTCCTAAGGCTCGCCAAAAATCGTTTTCTCACCTGGAGAGTACTATAAATATTATCTGGATAACTTGTGTACTTGATGATGCACAAAAGCCCAAAGATAAAAGGAAATAAGTTGCTTCACAGGAGGTTTCTTAAAATAAATAAATAAATACAGTCGTACCTTGGAAGTCGAACGGAATCCATTCCAGATCTCAGTGTTGGGCTGAACGATGGGGGTGGAGACGCTCCTTCAGGTATACGGGACCGAGGCCATTTAGGATTGCAGGACAGATGAGAGAAGTGGCTTCAGAAATGGGGTTGGGGAAATGAATAGCGTATTTAGTAGCTTGCAATGGGATGAGGAAACTGTGGGAAATTAATAGGGGAAATGCCAGGGCAGTTGGTGAGCACAGCAAGCAGTTTCACACCCCCAAGTGTGTCTATGCGTGTGTGCAGACAGATGCTCACACACACAGTGTTGCGAGCAAAGATAGCTTTCAAATTTAAAGTGCCCCAAGGGGGTTAATTACCCTGAAGAGCCTTTGGCAAAAATAGCATTCTAGTTTTACACTAATTATCCATAACGCCTGCTCTTTGACCATGCAGTTTGCTTAGCAAGAGGCAGCAGCAGCAGCAAATGTACTATTTTCCAAATAAGTTCTATGGTAATGTTTCTTGCTTTTAGTGTTGCCCTTTAGGTCTTTTTGAAAGTTGGGAGTAACTCCAAAAGTAACACAGATAAAATGTTCTGTCTAAAAGTATATTTTATGTTTAAACATTAAAGAGAATCTGGGACCAGACATAATTAAGTCTGTGATATCTTGTCTAATTATTGCCGGAGCACATTGCCCAGCTGAATTTGCTTCCTAGTTGAAGACTATCTGTGTTACAGCTAAGGATTAAGAATCAAGTAATAGGAATTCATGTTCATTAATAATGACAAACAAGGACTATATCCTTCTCTTGCCTGTTCCCACTGACACCTTTCCTTACCTAGCCTCTTCCCCCTTCTTCCACTTCATCTCCCCTTCCTCTTATAAATTCCCCGCCCACATTTCTCCTTTCCTCCTTCAGATTAGTTATGAGTTTAAGACAAACCTACCTAATCTGTGCTTTCTGAAACAATGTGCAAGCTGAAACATAGTGAGCCTTCAAAATTCACTTTTCCAAATTTTGTGATAGTTTTCCAGCATAATAATTTATGCAATAAAGTGTTTATTAGGGGAATGCACATATGAGTGGAAATAATGTACAAAATGCATTACATTAGGGGGAAATTGCTTCAAAAAATGTGTATATTGGGCAAAACAGCATACAAATATGAGAATATAGGCATAGATTTGCACTAAAATGCTAACAAATTCTCATGAGGACTTGTATGGTTTTTAAAGACATCTGAAGGCAGCCTTGTTTAGGGAAGTTTTTAATGTTTGAAGTTTTATTCCGTTTTTAATGTTCTGTTGAAAGCTGCCCAGAGTGGCTGGGGAAACCCAGCCAGATGGGCGGGATAGAAATAATAAATTGTTATTGTTATTGTTAAAGTGGATTGATGCAGAAATGTGGAGAACTGAACTTAAGACTGGAAGAAAATGAGAAACTTATAATGGCAGATTTGCCCATCTCTCCACTCTCATGTTAATGCCTTACCTTCTCTGTGAAGCTGGGGATAAAGGAGGGTGTTCAGTTCCTCTCAGTTTCCTCTCCACCAACTGATGTCCTGCTTCAGCAGACTGAAGACAAGGGACAATATGATGCTCATAGGTAGAGAGGCCCTCTCCTTGCTGGCCAGTTTGCTATCTTCCAAATCCACATGAAACACTTCTTCTGCCTTAGACACCATTTCCCCAAGTCATGTATTCTTTCTCCACCTTACATTACTTACATGGGTGATCCCAGGCAATCAGGCATTGTGTGGTGAACTTGATGATATCATGGCATTACCTAGCCAGTTAGATTGGAGTATATGCTGATATCGCTCGATAGTGAATAAAATCAATTCAAAGTGGAAGCAGTGATCCCTAAACAAGCAGCACCTTCTAGACAAGAGAGAATTGTGCAAAGAATGGTGCTTATTTCAAACTTGCTCATGGAAAACAGTGAGTAGTTTGGGCTCAACCCTAGTAGGATTGTCTCCTCAGAATAGGCTATAGATAATGTGTGTGTGTGGGGGGGGAACTATTGCATTGTGCATGTCTGAGTGTTTTATGTACTAGTACACCAAGAAGATGTGTGGGCATTATTCCAAGAAAATGTGCAGTTTTTTAAAATAAAAAAAATTAATGTTGAATTTTAAAAGTGGAAAAATATAAATCTGACAGCATTCCACTCCATTCCCTGCAGATGGTTCCTTTCAGTTATCATAAAAATTGTTTGAGCTTCTACTCCAGGAAATAGTTGTTTATTTATATAGAGCATTTGTGCCCCACTCATCGGCCAAAAAGGCTGAGTGGCTTACACGCAATTAAAACAAGACAGTCCCTGCCTGAAACTTACAGATTTATTTTTTTTAAAAAAGACACACTGGCACAGGGGCTCTGTGGTAGGAGATGTCTGATGGAGCTGTTCTTTCAACAACGCTGGTGGAACAAGCCCTGCTTCCCTTTTCTCCCACTGAGGTACTTAATGGAATGGCTGCCTCCAGGTGACAGTCTGATAAAGTCACCATGTTTTATTAGAGAGAGGACTCTCACTCAGTGGTAGGGCCCCTGCCACTATGACCGTTTCTCTATTTTTAAATAGATAATATTAGCTTCCGGTATTGGCTCATTAAATTTCTGGCAAATTAAACACATCATGAGTTTTTGCTTGGCTTTGAACTGAGTGGCGTTTAAATGGTTTTGGCATAGTACTGTTGTCTGTAATACGTTTGTTGGCAAAAGTATTATGAATTATATTTTTGGCCGTGCATATTTTCTTTTCAGCAAAATTATTTTAGTGCCTAATTTTCTTCCCTATAAACTATGAATTAGCATTCTCCTATAAAATACCAAAAGTATGACTTTTCTGAATATATTCTAAATATATTTTTCTCCAATCCATATATACCCAGCAATACAGGAATCAGAGCTAAAGAATCCCTGGCAGATGGCCATCCCACCTCTCTTTAAAAACCTCCAATTCAAGAGAGTCCACCACCTTCCGAGGTAGTTCCCCCATACCAAACAGATATCCAGTGTTGTTTGCTAATTGATGGTGCTGATCGGTTTTTTGGGTTCTTTTTGTACACATCAAACAGGTTATTTGCAAAGTCAAAGGTTTTATGTTTGGGGCTGAATCTTACAAGTGGTTCTAATCCTAAAATGCTAGGTACCAGTTGTGGATACTATGCAGGCCCACGGTTCTCTGAAAATATAACTTCCTCCCCAAAACACAGGTCTAAGTGAGAACCTTCTGGCGATGTAGATCTAAACCGCTGAGCCTCTTGGGCTTGCCTATAAGAAGGTCAGCGGTTCGAATCCATGTGACGGTGGTGAGCTCCCTTTGCTCTGTCCCAGCTTCTGCCAACCTAGCAGTTTGAAAGCACACCAGGAAAGTAAACAGTGTTTCTGTGCGCTCTGACTTCCATCATGGTGTTCCGTTGCACCAGAAGCGGTTTAGTCATGCTGGCCACATGACCCAGAAAGCTGTCTGTGGACAAATGCCAGCTCTTTCAGCCTGAAGCGAGATGAGCGCTGCACCCCATAGTCGCCTTTGATTGGACTTAACCGTCCAGGGGTCCTTTACTTTTTTTTTTTTTTTACCTCTAGCGATGTGTTTCTGTCAGAAACTGGGGAAGTTTTTATTCTTACCCAGCCATTTGCAGACCCTTGATCATGAACTATCTTGCTAGTTATTTCTCTTACTGCTGTGCTGTTATGGTGTATATATTTGTCATTGTTTTAAATGATGAATAATACTTTGATACATGAAAGGAATATTTTAATAAATAGTGGTCAAACAATGATGTCCTAACCAACTAACCCACCCTTACTTCATTCTAGTATTTCTAAGCTAAGAGAGAGATAGAGTGATAGGCACGCCTGGGATAGCTCATTCGGTAGAGCATGAAAGTCTTAATCTCAAGGCCACAGGTTCGAGCCCTGTGTTGGGCTAAAGATTCCTGTGGTGCCTTCCAACTCTACAAGTCTATGGTCTATGGTGATCCCCTCCAGATGTTGCTGGGACTACAACACTCATCATCCTTGACCATGGGCTATGCTGGCTGGGGCTGTGGAACTGGCAGTTCAGCACAGCTGGAGGGTACCACAGCGGCCACCCCATACAAGTTCTTCCCAGTATATTAACTTATTTTCCTCTGTATTTTGAAATGAAGGTGATGGTTACAACTCAGGTGAGTTTTGGTTTTTCTGCTGTCATTTGTATAGTCAGTGAAGGTGAACCTTTCACAGCTTTACAGATTGCCTGAAAATGAATGGTGAGCCTCTGTTTTTCATCCAAGTTCTGGAGACAAATCACAGCTGAGAGGTAGCTGTGCAAAAGCATCCAAAGGCTTATTTTTCTGAGGGACTATGAAACTCCTAAGCTAACCTGCAGCACACAGCTCTGGCAAATGCCTGAGCTGCTCAAGTGAGAGAGCTCTGCAATCTCTAATCTTAGCTCAGTCTGATCAGAGAAGCTTAGGCAAAGCCCCTTCGTATTCATTTTGCCTGCATGTCTTCCCCTATTCTGTGCATCTATAGGCAGGGCAGGAAGAGAAAGGGCAGGGGCAGGGTAATTACTAGTGGGATGTTCCTTAATGTGAATGCTATAACTTGATGTTTTTGATTCATCAGGCTTTGATTTCAATGGATTTTTTTTACATATTGCCTAGGAGACTTGAGTGGTTTGCAGAACTATTACACTGTAAATGCAACATGGCAGGGAATCAATCTTTTCTTTTAAATTTAATTACAATTTTCTTCCTGCAAGAAGCAAAATAGAAAAGATTGCAAATTTTGCAATTTTTTCATATTTTAAGAACTGCCATACTTTGCATGCACTTTTCTTGTAAGGCTATGTTTTTGAGAGCACGCTTACCTGAAAGTCAATGAGCTCTTCTCATATCACTTCATAGTGTGGTTGCCATTTCTTTATGCTCCAGTAAGTGAAAAGCATTTTAGTCACCATCAGCCTAAATCAGTCATCAACTTGGTTTATTTTAATTGGTTTTGCAAATATATTTGCATCTGTTTTATGAATTTGTAAGCTGTTTCAGGGACCAGATTAGTTCACCTAAATAAATGTGACTATGTCCACAAATGACGTGGCTCATTGCATGAGAATGAGTTATTAATAACATGGGACCATATTGGGCTAGGCAGGGGGTTATGAATCTGAAGAACAGTTTTCTGTTGCCTTGCTACTCGCCTGATACTCAAATTCTGTCATAGCATGTCATTCACTAACATATAAAAAATTGCTAATTATGAGTTGGATCTAGAGAAGATTGAGTGGACCTCTGTTGGGTGCTCAGTGAAGTGGCTAAGCTCACCAAAGGAAACAACTGTTTAGCAGAGTTATCTCTACTAGGCCAAAACATACACATTATGTACATACATAGTATTATCAGATGTTGCAAGTAGTTTTCATTCTCTGAGCCCAGAGAAGGTTCTTTGCTTACAAGTCCTGAGTTCAGTTGCTTGCAAAGTCCTCTGGGGTGGTGTGGGATGGGGCACTGAAGCTACAGGAGGATGAGGAAGTTTGATGGTGGCACCAGGCACAAGCAGGGGTCTCATGTGCTTTTCTGCTCACATGAGACCCCTTTAGACATAAGCCAATATATATTTTCAAGTGAAATATAGACAAGGTCAACCATCATTAGGAAGTACTGGCTATCATTTATCTATCTGGGAAATGCCCAAAGATATAACACTGAAAGATCAGTGAATGTGCATATCACCTAAAGGTCATTGTCTGCTGCCGACATTTGTTAGTGTAACTCTATAATTTTTGGCATTCATCTGGAATCCTAATATGCCCTCATGTCTGCAGTTAATCTCATTTTGAATATTCATTGCAGCGTATATAAATGTTATATCCCTACTGTCCAATTATTTTTCTTTATTCTTATTAAAAAGATACTATACTATAAATATGCTATATATATTGGATACCTATAGTTATAGGAAATAAAGTTTCAAGGAGTTCTGTTTGTACAACATACTCCAGATTTTTGCTTGATAAAGCGTGTTCTCCAATAAATGGAGAGCACGTGTTGCGGTGTGGGCCACCGGGCCAGGCCTCTTGTTGCCAGGCAGGTTAATAGTTGTTGCCTGGCATTATGATTGGGTAACCGGGTTGCTTGGGCAAATTGTATGTTGCAAATTGGGTGGGTGGGACCATAGTCTTTAAATTTTGGTGCACTCTGGTTTCTCTTTCTCTTTGCAGAGTGCATCGTATCACCCGCCCGCCCGCCCTCTTTTCCGGTTGACCTTGCTTTGCCTGTCATGGGGTCGTCTGCTTTGGAGCAGGGGCCTAGTAGGAATTTTGCCATTTGGTGATTGGCTGTGCCATTTGGTTTTTGCCTACTGCTCAGCAATTCGTCACAACTTGTAAGGTTGCGGTTAGGCATTGGTTATAATATGCTGGTGGTGGAGGGGTCAGGATAGTCTGTGCCTGCCCCTCCTATTGTGCTGAAGGGAATTCCGTTAAAGGAATCCTGGGGCTTGCCACAATTTCGTCCAATCCCTGTCATGGGACCAGGGCCGCCCAATCGCTGTCATGGGAATCCCTGTCATGGGACCAGGGCCAGCAAGCTTTCGGGGAGCTGCTGGGGTGAGCGGTGTGGGTCCGACGCTTAGCTCAAATGACCCCCAAGTTTGACTTTCCCTTCTACTGGCTACCGATTGGACCTCGGGATGTCAGTTCTGTCCCAGGCGGGGGGACAGATAGTCATAACCAATGTCTAAACAACCACTCACTGATTTTGTATTTTAATAAAGTTGTGGCCAAAATAGTGCCCAAAAACCAAAACCAAAATTATGTGTTATGTGTGAAGTTATTTGAGGGGTGGCCTGGGGACCTACACACGCAACATCTACTGGCTACATTCTTTTAGTTATTTAAAAGAGAAAAAGAAAAACTTTGGTTGGTTTTATTAAAAAAAATGGGAGCATCACTGCACATGTCTTTGTTAAGCCTTTTCGGCTGATCTTTTGCTGCGACCTATGAAAAAAGTGTTGTTATTGTTCTGAATAGGGGCAAAGTACTATTTGTGCAAGAAACCATAACTATTTCCTTCAGGCTTATCTCAGCCTTTACAACTTTCTCCTTCTTTCATTTCTATTTCTCTGAAATACAGCATCTCTCTGTGCTGAGCCAAGCTAAAATACATTATAAATTAGTTCTTTCCTCTCCCCCCTGCCCCCAAATAACATTATCAATCCTTTTAGTGGCCAAAAATGGATCTAGGTGGAATATATTGGAAGCTGTTATGTGTAGACAAAAGGCTAAACTAGAGATGCTGGTAATTTTTTCCCTCCTCAAATGAGCTTGACAAGTCCCTGAATTCAGCACTCACCTGTATCAAAATCCATAATTGCAGTAGCCCTCAGGAGAACTAAATATCCACTCCTGTTTGCATTTGAGCAAGTAAAGGAAAACAGGGGTGTTTGGGAGATGGGGATAGCTGGTGGGAGCTGGGTTGTCATTTTCCATGCCTCAGATTTCCTGAAAACTGAAGTAAGCCAGAGAGAGCTTGCCTATCGTGAGGCTTCAGTTACAATCCTATACTCACTAGCAAAAGTAATCCCTATTGCATTATGTGGTATCTACTGCCAGGTGTGTGTGTGTGTGTGTGATTGCAGCTTTAATACTTCTGCATTAAGTACTGTAGTACATTAGAATGCAGATGTTAAATCCCATATTGAATATTCCCTGTGTAAACAACGAACACACTACAATTATAAAACTCACTGTCAATTTCTGGGTATTTTCCTAATATCCCCCCCCCCCCAAAAAAAAATTATAAGGTGGTTCAAATATGCATCTAAGAATGTCTTAAAGTCAATCAAAGTCATGCCATCCCCCCTTTTTTACCCATTTTGTTCTGGCTCTAATATGCATTAAAATCTACTGTGCAAACTTTGAAGAATTCTAGACAATGTGCTAATATGCATCATATTGTTTCATGTCATCCCAGTCTCTTAAGTGGTGTGAAATTTCAGGGGTTTGGAAATATGGCAGAGTGAATAATGTGGTGTCTTTATGATATATGGTTTATTTACACACCCACACACCCTTAGCTACGATGGAGGGGTTCACAGCATTAACACCCTCAAAGTATTTTGTTTCTCTCATAGCCACAGCCAGTGGCTGAGCTTGCCCCCGCCATAGTGGGAAGTGAAGAGGATGACCTGGTAAGAAATCACTCATCTTGAACCACTTTAAAAGTGATATTTTAAAGTTCTTTTAAATCTTCATGGGATGCCTTCTCCTCCTGCTCCAACATGAGGCATTCCATTTGGTTGAGTGACTCATGGCTCCCCAATTTAACCCCACAAATAATATTTGTGTTTCCCTGCCTAGAAGAGAGAGGCTGGCTAAGATAACTTAAACATAGACTTATGTTTAGAAAAGTTTTAATTTCATGCGTTCTCAAATTATATAAATAGTACATTTTAATTTTTCCAACTTTCGCCTTTTGTTTTGTTACATACGATTAAAAAACAGTTAAAGCAAAAAACAGCTGATATATTTAAAGTGAAACTATACAAAATAGGTACTCATGGCATAGACATATTTCTCCACCTGAGAGAACCTGTCAGAATTGCTTCCAGAATGTGTAGATTGTGAGTACCTGCCATATCTTGTCAGAAATGCTATTCCACAGAGCAGGGGCAGCAGCACAGAAAGCTACTGTGGAGTGGGCTTTTGAGATCTTTCAAGAGACTTTGTTTCCTTCTGTACAATGTGGCTTGACTCATTGCCTCACTTCCTCAACTTTGATGGAGGAATCTGCTAGTTGGGCACTTTGGTATGGAACACAGTGTTTGCTCTTGTTTATTGTTTCCAGAAATATGTGACTTACCTCTAATACTTCTGATGTATGGAATCTGTGTGGTGGGGTACTTGATTACCTTTTTGTTCATTCCTGCTTTTTGACTCTAACTTACGTACTGCAGTATGAAAGCATGCTACACTGGAGTGTGTGTGTGTGTGTGTGTGTGTGTGTTTGGTTGGGGGGTTGTTTTGGAGTCAAACATGAATACACATGACATGAAAGATGTTAACAGCAAACGTCACCCACAGTTCTGTCCTTTTCTTTGCACCAATGGTTTGCCCCCAGCTATTGTGTGCACTTATTAATGTATTAATCATCATTAGTATGAAGTCTGCCTCAAAAGTTTGGTTACATAAAAAACCCAAACACCCCACCAGAGACCATATGAGTGTCTCACGGTAATATATTGAAAAAGTTACTGGATAGTGAGCATGTTGTGGATTACACTGTAAAGAAAGAAAACGAGGATCTGGCAAATAATAGCTGTTGGGCATAACCATGGGAAGGAAAGTGAAGGAGGCTCTCCTGGAAACTGACAAACACTTTAATCACTCCCATGTCGTTCATATTTCTTGAGCATAGCCTCTCTTGATTTTAGTACTGATTGCTATTCAAGACAATCAAGACAAGACCTTGAGTTGAGGTGAATTGTCATTTCTTCAGGAAACACATTGGCGGCCATGTCAGTGCATCAGCATCAGAAGGAACATTCCACAGGACTGGGCCTGTAGCAATAAAGGCTCAGCTTCTTGCCGCTGTCAAAGGAACTTCACTAACTCAAGGCTCCAAAGCGCCCTGGGCTCTTTGGCATGCAAAAACCATCTGCTAATGCAATCCAGGCAGCTCCCTGCCACTCATTAATCAGCACTTCAGTTCATAGTTTTTTGTTTATTTCATTGGTAGTTGGTGTCAGGGAGTGGCTGCAGGGAGTAGGGGGAATCTGGGAAAATTTCCCCACTACTTTACAAATATGAGGTGCTTCCAATGTTTTGAAGACTCTTCTGTAAATGAATTTGTCCCTTCTCAGATCAGCTAGTCTAGATCCAAAGTCACTTAATTTGATTTGCTTGCTTGCTTCTTTTTGAGTTTCCTGACAACCTGGATCTCCAAGTAGCCATGACACAAACCCAATTCTGAATAATCATAACCTTTAAAAAAAATAATAAGCATGCAAGAGTTACTTTCTAACAGTCTGTGCCAAAAAAGAACTCTCACCTTTGAAAACCTGAATTTAATGATTTGTTTAAAAAATGATACGATTTTGCTAAAGCCATGGCTCTTTTGTGGCAAACAAGCAATGATTTCTTGCTATTCTACTTAAATAAAAGGAGACCTTGCTTCATGAAGAAAAATGAAGCAACAAAATTGAATCTTACCTGAATAAGGCTGATTGGTCTATTTTATTTGGGTGGTTGTAACAAGAGTTTGTCATTACAGGTGGCTGGAGAATTGCTGAATAGAGCCTTTCAATGGAGCCTTTCCCCACAGTGAAAACAGCTGCTTTCTTCAGAAATGTGTGTGCCTAAACTTCTTTTCGGAATGTGTTTTCCAGAGAGACAAAAGTTTTGTCCATATATTAAGAAGGGAATTCAGAGTGTATGAAGGCAAATTGAGGTGAACCACCCTGAAGCAACTGATTTGCCACTGTCCATAGATGCAGCTTCATTTGAGCCAGGAATCATCAAGGCCATTTAGTTTTCATAGTAGGAATATGCAAAGTAACATTTGCTAATATGCAATCTCAACAATTCCATATCTTGAAATGAGGTTCAGGACTTCCAGGGTGAGGGTCTAGATTCCCAAATAGGCTGAGGCTAGTCTCCTCTCTTTACCAACACTAAAATGTCAACTAAGGTGACCCATTTGTATGACCCAGCATGACATTTTTATATAGCCTCAAAATGCAGCTGAGGGGATTTGCAGTGGAGGCCAGGAGTACAATGCTGAAAACAGGCCATTTTGAAATCTTTGGGTGACTTTTAGAAAACAAACTAGCATCTCCTTTTGCCTAGCAGCCGGCAGATAAGACCGGCTATGATCAGAAACACCCCAGAGGATGTCAAAAGGGCAGCTGAGGCAAAATACAAAAGACCCAACAACAAGACCAAAGGGAGCTATTTGTGCACCTGCATTTTGGGTCTGCTGTATTGTTTGCTAGCCTTTGAGGTTTCTATCAAGAACATGATTCTGCACTTGCTTGCATAGTCTATTGTTAGATACACAGAAGGGACTAGATTGTACCCTACATTTAAAAAAAAACTAATGCAGAGGAATGGCCTGATTTATTTTCCTTCATACATTCTTTTCATTACCCTTGTTATTGAATTGTTATACTCTAGCTTCCTTCTGATCATTTGATTTGTGGACCTTTGATTGACACACTGTTAAACATGCAATGCATATTCTAGTGTTAATAACATAGTGAACAGGGATATGTAATTAGTTGTTGGACCCTGTTATCGATTTCAAAAATAATAATATTGGGGTCATCTATAAATACCCCTTGCTTACGTCAGAGTAGCAATAGTGAGTTGATTCCAACTTAAGTTTTCCCACCACAGACCCACTGAAATTAATGAGCTAGGTTAGTCATGTTCATTAACTTCAATGGGTGTACTCTGAATTGTCTCACATTGAGTACAGCCCAATATTGATAGTTATGGATCTGGATAACATTATTTTGATTGTGTTTATGGGTAATGTTTTGTGATAATGTGAGGCTTTGAATAAAGCCTAAGCAGCCTGATGTGAACTTTTTTGGATCTTAAATCAGGACAACTGGAAAGGTTTGGAAATTCAGAGCCATCCACTGTCCCACATCTCGCTGTGGCCAAGACAGCACATCCCATTCAGTCTGAAGGGCTCAGATTAGCAGTCAAATTCCTTTATTGCTGAGCTCATTTCATTTTGCATGATATGATCTGAGAGTCTCATGATTTTATCAAGAGTCCAGACAGGCTCTTATTACACTCTAAATCTTTATTTTAAGAATTTCCATTCTATCTTCTTGCCTAAAATTAGTTTAATTGATTGTCCTTTTCCACTCTAGTCAAGAATACTCACATACAAAATCAATCTGAGGTTCATATTCTCCTTCTATTCAATAGCTAAGGTCTGAACGCGACTGGGGAATAAACAGATCTGCTATGTCAGTCCACTCACAACAGAACGGGAACCATTTCCCCCTCTTTCACTTTCAGGAGGTTACACCTTTACTGGGTTTTCTCTACAGTTGTACCTCGGGTTAAGAACTTAATTCGTTCTGGAGGTCCATTCTTAAAGCCTTTCCTCCTCCCAGGAAGGGAAGGGGTTGTGATCGGGAGACGATTCCTGCGTCATGCAGGGGGCGCTCCGCCCCCTGCTTCAACTCCAGGGCTGGCGCACCACGCCCCTCCCCGGTTGGGCACCCAATAGGGAAGCTCGGCGGGGGCGTGGCTTGCTGCTCAAACGCAGCCCCGTCAGCCATCCCCACCATTGCACACACATTTTCTCCGAGTCACCCACCCTCCACTCCCTTTAGATTAGCTGTTCCTGAGACTTTGCTATGGACCTCTGGTTGGTCGCCTTGTTTAACCAGGGGGCCTGGTAGGAGTTTTTTTTCCAATTGGCTAAATTGGCCCGGCCTCTTGGTTTTTTTTGTCTACCTCGTAGCAACCGTCACAGCTTTCGTGGTATTTGGCGGTTAGGCATTGGAATGTGTTGTTGGTGTTTCGGGGGGCAAGGTGTGGCCATCGCCTTCTCTGGCAATTTTGGGTATTCCGCTAAAGGAATCCGGTGGTCGTGGATCCTGTCCGATGCCCGTGTGGCGGGGGGCCATGGCACGACCCTCGGTGACATCAGAAAGAGAGCCTATAGTTGGATTAGCATCAACAGGCTTCCCCTACTGGTGGTTAACCCCTCCTCAGACTCACCCCTCTACGAGTGGGTGGAGTCTAATGTTCCGTGGTCCAGTGCCTAAGCCAATACCTTCTCACATGCTGTAATCAATAAAGTTGTGGCCTTTACCTTACCCATTAACCTTACATTCTGTGTCCACGTGTCTTTATTCCCCAAGCGGGGATCGGGTCCTCGAATCACAACCTGATACTGTTCTTAACCTGAGGTACCACTTTAGCTAATAGGGCCTCCCACTGCTGCCCCTCTGCTGCTGCACGATTTCTGTTCTCATCCTGAAGCAAAGTTCTTAACCCAAGGTACCATTTCTGGGTTAGCGGAGTCTGTAACCTGAAGTGTCTGTAACCTGAGGCACCACTGTATTTGTTGCTATTTGTCCCTGGCTGAGTTGAAGAGAAGTATTTTCAAAGCACAAGCTTCCCTCGGCCCAGGGCATTTATTTTGCCCCCTTCAAGTTTCTCCAGGGCCAACCCTTTAAACACACATCATCTAGAAAAGCAATGTAGCATTTCTCCATTGCTTTGCTAGAATGTTGCTTTGAAGGTCTGTCCTTGGAGAAAGCGCTCTCTCTCTCTCTCTCTCTCTGTGCCTGTGTGTGTGCATGTGGCAGAACTCCACTTTCCTCATGGGAAGGTTCCCTGTAGAGCTGGGCAATGTGTTAACACCCTGTATGTTATTGTAGGATGAATTGAGACTGTTCTGATTATTAAAAAAAGGATTAGAAGAAGAAAGGCTGTGCTGCTTCTAATCAGAGGTATAGCTGTAGCAGTGTGGGATTACAAGAATCATACACCCTTTAGCTCTCCAAAGTAGCATTTGTGAAGTTAGTTCAAACACCATTAATTGTAGTGTCTTTTAGATCTATCCTTCCCTTTTCTTTGTTCCATGGTTTTAGAGATAAATAGGATACTTTCACTATCTTTTTAGAGATTCTTTGTTGGCATGTCTGCAGCCTGTCCACCATGTAAATGCTCTCCCAGTGAATACTGTCAAAGGGAAAGAACAAGAGCATGCAGAGATAAAATGCTCTGAAAACAACTCATACCATTGTCCACCCAGAAAAAAGAGCAGGAGTTTCCAAGAAATGAGTGGAAAATTAACAGAGAGTAATGTGGGGTTTAAGGCATCTTTCCCCATCCTGTGATGAGAGATATTTTGACATCAGTGGATAGAGCCTGAGTCAATCCTGTGGTCTGGGTCACAATGGGCTGGCAATAGGGTGCTGGACAGGGCAGGGGGCTGATCCAAATAAAGTGTACTGGGTCCAGGAAATCCTTTTGGCATCCTTGCTCATATCTTGTTGAAAGGACTGTGAGTACTAGCACCAAGTGGCTGCCATGGGCAGGAAAAAAAAAAAGAGAGAGAGAGAGAGAGAGAGAGAGAGAGAGAGAGAGAAAGAAAGAGAGAGAGAGAACAAGAAAGAGAGAGGTGATGGTCCTTGTGTACTGCTTTTTGTGATGGTACTCACCAGTACAATTATAATTTGAACTGTTGAAAGTATATTGCTTCAGAAAGCGTGAGTAGCTGTATTCCTCACACAGATGGACCCTCTTCCACAACTTCTGACTTGTACAATACACTCCAATATTATTACAGTGGTACCTCGGGTTAAGAACTTAATTAGTTCCGGAGGTCCCTTCTTAACCTGAAACTGTTCTTAACCAGAGGTACCACTTTAGCTAATGGGGCCTCCTGCGCCGCCGCCATGCGATTTCTGTTCTCATCCTGAAGCAAAGTTCTTAATCCGAGGTACTATTTCTGGGTTAGTGGAGTCTGTAACCTGAAGCATCTGTAACCTGAAGCGTCTGTAATTCGAGGTACCACTGTATGGTTCTAGAGCAGGGTTTCCCAAACTTGGGGTTTTTTGGCTGCTGTTGGACTACAATTTTCATCATCCCTGACCGGTCCTGCTAGGTAGGGATGATTGGAGTTGTAGTCCAACAACAGCTGGAGACCCAAGTTTGGGAAACCCTGCTCTAGAGCAAGGGTGGGGGACCCTTGGCCCTTCAGATGTTGCTGGAGTCCAATGTGCCTCATCCCTGACCATTGACTATGCTCATCTGGGCTGATCTGAATTTTAGACTATCAATAGATGGAGGCCTACAGGCTCCCCGCTCCTGCCCTGGAGTCATACACTATGCCAGCCCTCCATCACTGACCCTTTGATCTGTTAAATGAAGATGTGAGGAGATAAGCATAGACCTTCTGTGTGTTCTGCCTCTAGCTACGTGCTCTTTGTCCAGTACTTTGAAGCAAAGTTCTACGTCTTAGATTTGAAACCTTTAACTTTGAAGGACATGTAAAAGGTAAGGCCATCATTCTCAAATGACTTGTGGCAGTAAAATGCTTTAGAGGCTTGTTTCTAAGGATGGGCGAACCTCTCTTCCTGTTTACTATCTTTGATGTCATTGGGTCACTCTCTGTAGGGACCACATTGCTAAAAGCTTTTGCCACCTTTTTATTTTTGGTTTTTGATTATTATTTTTCCTGAAGACCAGAATTTCGAAACCAAAAAGGCTTGCAGCTAACTGACACAGAATGGATATTAGTGGGCTCTGTGTGGCATCATGATTAAAGACCCCTCACCCAAAAAGGCAAATTCTATTAGCATTCTTACTTTATGTTTATGTATGACTATCCTTATTGAGACGTGGAATTGCTGGTAGCTCATTGAGATTGCAAGCCCCCATTAAACATTCCTCATGGGTGCACTCTTGGGTCCCTTCAAATGGGGTGGCTCAGAATATTGACTTGGAGGTGCAAGTCATTGGTTTAGCACTCTGGTAAGAAGCAAATGTGGAAAAAAGGTGTAAAATAAGTTAATGGAAAGTGAGGAAGAAAGAATCAAGGACAAGAGGACAGAGAGAAATTGAGGAGGAGAGAGTACATGGTAGTGAGGTGGGGGGACATTTTACAAAGTTCTCAATCCAGACATATGCAGAAATAATAAATATATGACCCTAAGACATGAATGGCAAATTTGTACAGATCTGTATGTGGGTGGGTGGGGGTGAAATATTTAAGTCAGTCAATAAACATAAGACAAGGCGTGCTGGATCAGACCAGAGGCCTATCTGGTCCAGCACCCTTTTTCCATAGTGGCCAACCAGATGCCTATGGGAAGTCCACAAGCAGGAAACAAGCATAACAACACTTCACCATTCATGATCCCCAGTAACTGATATTCAGTGGCATATGACCTCTGACACAGCAGACACAAATAGTCTTCATGACTAGTAAAAGCCACAATGAAATTAAAACCACACCACCTGCAGATTGAAATAAGTTTAAGATTGATTGATTCAAGGAATTGTTGTGCCCCTTCTTGGTGCAAAACGTATTTTGCACCGAAACAAAGAAACAAAAATGGCTGCTCCCATTAAAAGCACACACACACAATTATTTGTAGGTTTGGGAATCAAGTTTACAGTAGCTCCTTCTAATACACAGCTCCTTGGTGAGGCTGTGTTGGCAAATGAAAAGTAAATGGCAGAGTCTTCTCCTCCTTTCTGTTCAAGATAGTTGGAAGGCTTTAACTTGGAGAATATGCAATAAAATAATAGAAAGCGAAAATGTATCTTAAGAAGTTCAAAGGGCATATCCCTCATCACCCATTAGAAATTTGGTGAAAGGCTTCCAGTTCAGATGTAGACACTCAGCCATAACTGGTCATTTTCTGGACATTAAGCAGCAGTGACAACCACATGGAGATGTGTGATCACACTCAGTAACAGCCACATTGAGGCATGTTGTGTCACACTGAATATTTCTTCCCTTGTCAGAAGAACTGTGCTCTGAGGAAGGAAAAAGAGCAGCTCCTATGAAGAGCTTTCTCATTACTGCCAATCACACTGAAGTCTCCCCCAGAAGTCCAGCTGAACCAGCCTTTTAAATTTGACTCATTATAATGGTATCTTTTTTAAAAAGGCGAGAAATAACTAAGGAAAATGACCCTTAATGTACATCTTTATTTCAGAAAACCGAGGCTGTAGATTTGAATCCTCTCTTTACTAGTACCACACCACTTCATCACATTCTGTGAGGCAATTAAGAAAAGTATCAAGATGCCCAATAAGCACATTACAGAGGTCAACAGGTCTCTGATTCCAACAGGATCAATATAGCCCCCTCACTTCTTTTTAAACTACAATCTTTCAGTCGTTTTAAAAAAGCAAACATTGCTTTTTTAAAAATAGTTTTGGTAAGAAAGGAAACAAAACACTGCACAAAGATTCAATCTTTTACACAACCACCCACAGTCATTATAGAGGGTTTTGTAAGTGAACTGCTGTCATCTGAAGATGTTAGAGTAAATAAGGAGCATACAGAAACTTTTCTAATAGCCTGGAGGTTGAGATAAGTCAGCTCTCCCTCTTTGGAGGGCTGCTTTGCGGGTGGGAATCTGGGGCCTTCCTGCGACTCGGCTTTGGGTGGAGGTACGCAGCCCACGTCAGCAGCATCCCAGGCTGCATCACGTTCCCGGCCAGCCAGTCGGGCTGCCTGGGGCCGTGGCTACCCATGATTGAACCGTGGCGCAGCTGGGGAGACGGCCTCCACTGCTTCCAGTTCAGGATCTCCCAGCCCATCCACCCTCTTTTCTTGCTTGGTTTGACTATTGGCCTTGCTATGATTTATGTCAGTTGCCTGTTTGTTGGGGCCAGGTAGGAATTTTTCCACTTGGCAAAATTGGCACACCATTTGGTTTTCGCCTACCTAGTAGCAATCATCACAACTTTCTAAGGTAAGCCTTATTATGGGAGGGGATGTTGTTGCCTCCGCCTGCCCCTCCATGTCATGGGTATCCCGTTAAAGGGATCTGGGGGTATGGTTCCTGTCAGAAGCCTGGGCGTGGGCTAGGGCCATACCACGACCCCAACGGTGATGGGGGCAGGGCGGGGGGTCAACTGATGTAAATCAGAGAGCCAGTGTGGTGTAGTGGTTAAGAGCAGTGGACTCATAATCTGGGGAACCGGGTTCGCGTCTCCGCTCCTCCACATGCAGCTGCTGGGTGACCTTGGGCTAGTCACACTTCTTTGAAGTGTCTCAGCCCCACTCACCTCACAGAGTGTTTGTTGTGGGGGAGGAAGGGAAAGGAGAATGTTAGCCGCTTTGAGACTCCTTCGGGTAGTGATAAAGCGGGATATCAAATCCAAACTCTTCTTCCTCTTCTTAATTCATAGGACTCCCCCCCCTTCTGGTGGTTGACCCTAAAAGAGACTTCCTGCAGTCAGGCAGGAGACAGTTTATAGCAGTGGTGTCCAAAGTTTTTTCAAAGAGGGCCAGATTTGATGAAGTGAAGGGCAGTGAGGGCCGACCAAAGGGCCAACCAAAGTTGTTGACCTTTTTAAGGATTGAAGTTGTTGAGTTTTTTTAGGATTTTACCCCAGGAAATAAACTGCCACAGGGGCCAGATTAAACCAACAAGTGGGGCGGATTAGGCCCCCAAAACGGACTTTCGACATGCCTGGTTTATAGTCTTGCTTCACCTAATTGCCTAAGCTAAACCGCTCACATCTGTAACCAATAAAGTTGTGGTTTTATTTATCCCATTAACCCAATATTCTTGTGTTTGTGTATTTATTTCGGTGAGCTGGGGGAATCCGGCCTCACCATGTAAATGGCAATGCATAGGTACATAGCACTGTCCCATATGGGACTTCTTCCAGGGATTCAGGTAATTTCAGATCATTAAGCTTAACAACTGACATCCATTAAAATAAACTTGAAAGAACAATTAATTTCACTATTTTCCAATGAACTAAAATGGGAGGAAGAAGATAGCAAAGCATTATTCTATATTAGCCAGATAGAAGACTTTGGCTCAGTTCCTTGTTGCCTTGGTTAGAAGATCACATGCCATACCATACGTAACACATAGCTAAACTATGCAATTCTCTCCCACAAGAGATAGGGGGGGCCACCAATTTGGATGGCTTTAAAAGATAATTGGGCAAATCCATGGAGGATAAGGCTATCAGTGGTTACTAGCCACAGTGGCTATTCTCTGCCTCCATGGATGCTGGAAACTGCAGAAGGAGAGAACCCTGTGGCACTCATGTCTAGCTTTCAAACTTCCCACAGACATCTGGTTAGTCACTGAGAACAGGGTGCTGGACTAAATAGGCTCATTATATGCCAAGACCGATGGAAACATTTACTGTCTCGTTAGTGGCAAATATGTGCAATAGGACTTCATAGACAGGCCTGCTCTTCATTCTATATCAGTCAGGCTTTACCTAGAAGAGCAAGGATTAGAAAACTATAAACGACAATTTCACAATGCCTTCACATTGGTATTAAAAAGCCCGAACCTGTCAGGAGATATTGGTGGAAGACTTTGCTGAACTGAAATGGCAAGAAAATTAGACATGGGTGAGAGCTTTCCCACTCACCTCAGAGTAAGTTGAAAATGACCAGAGCTCCCCCCCCCCCCACAAAAAATAATATTGAAAAATACCTCAGACTTGTTTTATCTAGCTATTCGGAGACTTGGAAAAATGGCACACTACTATCTTGTCTTCAAGACGCCTCTTATGCCAACCCCACTTCTTGAAATACTCTCCACTTCCCTTTCTATTCTTTTGTTCTTCATCACCATGAACAGCACACCAGGGTGCAAAGTATGAGTCATGGCAGTTATTTCTCTCTCAAGGGCTACTACTGTGTCCCATAGACCCCTTTGCTGTGCCCAGGCATGGTGGTAATGAGAATGCAAGACGGAAAGATCAAACATCCCTCCTCTTTACTTCGTATGCTTGCCAGGTAAGAGAAGAGAGAGGAAGGGGATGCTTTTGGTACTGAGATTACCAAAGAAAGCAATCGGGAGGGTGATGGCTGTGAGAATGGAATTGGAGATAAATTGGGAATTCCACTTTGGCTCAGGATTTCTTTTTTAAGATGGCCATTTCAGGCAGATTTTTTTTATGAGCCCCTGATTTTTTTCATTGGAAGTGGCTTGGGAAAACTTGGCTGCCAACTCTAAAGAAAATGCCATTCCTTTTCTGATTCACTTTTCCTTGAAAGATCTGGAGTTGCCATAACTCTGAGCCGCTAAATGGTTTCAGAAAGCCGAGTTCCATGAAGCAATAATGATAAAAACCACTGCAGATTTATTTAAAGGTTGCACAAAGGAACAATGATGCCCTTCTTACGTAAATGTTCCCTGCTCCTAGACAAGGTCTTGAAATGCTAAGAACAGAGGTTCAAAAATTGCACTTGACTCAGTGAAGCAGCACAAATGGATTGTTTACTATATACCAGACTGTTTAAAACTGCTGGGCAGACTTTGATTAAACTGCCAGAATTGAAACATCTGTTGAAGAGTTAGGCGAACCGGTATTTCTCAACCTCAGTTCTCAATCTGTAAAATGGGGATTTTTAAAAATATATAGCTGATATTAGCCTGCATTACAGATACTTAAGTGTTTAATGCATGGTTTTACACCAGAGAGAGAAAGAATATGAGGAAAAAGGCATGTGTGGATCGCTTCCAACTAGAGTTTATTTTTCTGCTTTTTAGTTAATTGCAGGTAACCTAATATGACCCTAAAAGGCTTCAGTCCTGTATACCTGAAGGAGTGTCTCCACCTCCATTGTTCAGCCTGTACACTGAGAACCAGCACTGAGGGCCTTCTGGTGGTTCCCTCACTGCAAGAAATGAGGTTACAGGGAACCAGGCAGAGGGCCTTCTTGGTAGTGATGCCCTCCCAGTGGAACACCCTCCCATCAGATGTCAAGGAAATAAACAACTATCCTACTTTTAAAAGATATCTGAAGGCAGTCCTGTTTAGGGAAGTTTTTAATGTTTAATGCTGTATTGTGTTTTTAATATTCGATTGGGAGCCGCCCAGAGTGTCTGGGGAAACCCAGCCAGATGGGTGGAGTATTATTATTATTATTATTATTATTATTATTATTATTATTATTATTATTATTACTGTGGACATATGTCCTTCCAATCTGAGGAAGAGGAAGAGGCAGGTTAGCTGGTCAGGATAATTTAAATACAGTGGTACCTCCGGTTACAAATGGGATCCGTTCCAGGGGCCTGGCCGTATCCTGAAAATTTCGTAACCAGAGGACCGCTTCAGCACACGCGCGAACCCTGTTAGAATTTCACCCCTCACTATGCTGCAGATATAGGATTGTTGGATCACGTGTCTGTATGTAATGCATTTCAGCTGCTGATTGTTAAAGCTATAGAAGAGGAAAGGGAGATACACTGTTTGCTCCCTTCCTCCCACTGTTCTCTCACAGTGATGCTTTGTTTCAGCGTTCTCTCCCAGGAAGAGAGAGAAAGAGGAGCCATGTTTATTTTGTACTGTTTGTACTGTTATGTTTGATTTTGTTACAATAAATAAGGATTAGATGTTACACCTCAAGGCTAACGCTTCTATTTTGGACTCTGCTGGTTGTGTGCTCATGTCACAAGAGGATATGGGTCACACCAGCATGACGGGAGACCAGAGTGAAGAATCCTGGGTGGTGCCAGTGGCGTAGCATGGGGGGTGCAGGGGGGGGCCCGGCCGCACCGGGTGCAACATCTGGGGGGGAGCGCGCTCGCACTCGCAGCTCTCTGCCCCTACCTGGCTCACTCTCTCTCTCTCACTGCAGTGCTGGCTGTGCGAATCCGATCTGAGCCGCTGGGTCGCCGCCCACTGTGGAGGGGGTGGGTGCCAGGCGTGCGGTGCGGAGAGAGAGCGAGGGACTATCTGGGGGAGGGACAGTGCAGCGGCCGCCCAGGGCAGCGCTGAGCGCAGGAGAGAACCACACCAGACCAGACCAGGCAGCAGCAAGAAGAAGGTGGCAGCGGCGGCAGGTTAGGGGTTAGGGGGCGCAAATTACTTGCCTTGCCCCGGGTTAGGGGGTGCAAATTACTTGCCTTGCCCCGGGTGCTGACAACCCACGCTACGCCGCTGGGTGGTGCTGCATTGGAGGAAGGCACAAGGCCTCGGCGTTATATCCCAGCAAACCCACTTCCGGGTTTGCCACGGCCGTAACCTGGGGGTTACGCAACACAAGGTACCACTGTAACTCTGTACATGTTGGAGTTCCTAATGCAATATGGTCCTCAGCCAATGCCTGACCCAGCCAACTACTAGCATTGTCTATCATATGGACAAGATTAAGCAAGTGGTCCCCCCACCCATTCTCTAAATAGCTGCAATGGTATTGCACATTGATTATAACACATACATTTTGTGAGTCAATGAAGACTCAGAGTGCACCAAAGCACACAAAGTTTCAGGGCTGATCCTGCTGTGGAAGTACATTGATTGCATCTGTACCCCATCTGCAGTTTTCTTGCTTGGGTTGGTTCTAGCAGGATCCGACCCGAGAGGGACAGAGATGGATTTAGGTAAGTGTGACTAGTTTGCTCGCACTGGGCATGGAGCCTCGGGGGCACTGCTGGGAACACCACAACTAGGATTACCATACTTGATATTTTATGTATTAGTGTAAAATCACAATGCAGTGGTACCTCTGGTTACGAACTTAATTCGTTCCAGAGGTCTCTTCTTAACCTGAAAACCATTCTTTCTTTCTTTTTTAAAAAAAATATTTTATTGCAAGTTTTAAACAAAAGAAAATCACCAGACATATAGAATACCTTCACCAAAAAGTAACAAACAAAGAAAGCATAAGTAAACAAAAACATACACATAGAGTAAAAAACAAAAGCATACACATAGAATAAAAAAGGTCATAACCGTTTATACATTGTTTTTTCATAACTATCTGGACTTCCTCACATCTCCCTTTCCTGCGTTCTCCATAGTAAAGTTATGAACAGCAATTTATTATCTTATTTCAATTCTTATTTCTAGTTCTCATATATTATGCCTCAAACTTTAAGTATTTTTATCAAATGCTTAACTGCTTGATTTAGACATAACATTACTTCAAGTTTCATCTTTATCATTAAATTCCGCTTATTCTCATATATCTTTCAACTAAATTGCTGATGCCATGTTATTTCCTTTCGTGCACTTTCTTAGCATTCATACAGCTTATAATGTTTTTGTAAATAGTCTTTAAACTTTTTCCAGTCCTCTTCCACAGCCTCCTCTCCCAGGTCTCGGATTCTGCCGGTCATTTCGGCTAGCTCCATGTAGTCTATCAGTTGCGTCTGCCATTCTTCCAGTGTGGGCAAATCTTGTGTCTTCCAATATTTTGCGATGAGTATTCTTGCTGCGGTTGTTGCATACATAAAAAAAGTTCTGTCCTTCTTTAACACCTTCTGGCTGACAATGCCTAAAAGGAAGGCCTCTGGTTTCTTAGGAAAGGTATACTTATTTTTTTTTTATTTTTTTTTATAAATTTTTTTATTGCGTTTCTTTCCATAGGTTAACAGATTAATTTACATAGCAACATGCAGGAAACATTTTTTTTATATATATGAAGAAGAATAAGAAAAAGAAAACAGAAGTTAGATATCAACAGTTCACTTTCTTTTGGACCTCCTCGCATCCTCTCAACATTGCATTCATTATTCTAGCCAGTTCAGCAATTTGTTATCTTGTTTCACATCTTATTGTACCTTTAAATTTATTATGTTACCAATTTCGGAAATTTGTAATTTGGTTTCAACACTTTTAATAAACATAATATTTTGTTTCTAATTTATCTCGTTTTTTCATCATTACTTACTTTATCATTTACTTAGATAAATTGCAGAAGCATAACATTTCTTAATCGTGCACAATCTTAACATTCAAACAACTTATGGTATTTTTGCAAATAGTCCTTAAATTTTTTCCAGTCCTCCTCTATTGTTTCATCGCTCAGATCTCGGATTCTGCCAGTCATTTCTGCCAACTCCATGTAGTCCATCAACTGCGTCTGCCAGTCCTCCAGCGTGGGTAAATCTGGTGTCTTCCAGAACTTTGCAATAAGGATCCTTGCTGCTGTGGTTGCATACATAAACAAGGTTCTATCCTTCTTTGGCACCTTCCGGTCCACCATGCCCAGGAGAAAGGCCTCTGGTTTCTTGGAAAAGGTATATTTAAATACCTTTTTCAGCTCATTGTGTATCATTTCCCAGAAGGCCTTTACTATCGGGCAGGTCCACCAGAGGTGAAAGAATGTCCCTTCTGCCTCCTTACATTTCCAACACTTATTATCAGAAAGATGATATATTTTAGCCAACTTGACTGGGGTCATGTACCACCGGTATACCATTTTCATAATGTTCTCTTTCAAGGCACTACATGCCGTGAATTTCATACCGGTGTTCCATAACCTTTCCCAGTCCTCAGACATAATGTTGTGTCCTACATCCTGTGCCCATTTTATCATAGCAGATTTAACTGTCTCATCCTGTGTGTTCCATTTAAGCAGCAAGTCATACATCCTCGAAAGTACCTTGGTCTTTGGTTCTAGTAACTCCGTCTCCAGTTTCGATTTCTCCATCTGGAAACCCACTTTTTTATCCATTTTAAATACCTCTTGAATTTGAGCATAATGTAACCAATCTCGCACCTTACTTTTTAGTTTGTCCTGGCTTTGGAGCTTCCAGTTGTCTCCAACTCTTTCAATTAATTCCCAATATTTTGGCCAATAGGCCTCCATATTGGGCCTTTTTTTGGAAATCTTGGCTTCCACTGGTGATAACCACCTCGGGTCTTAGGAAAGGTATACTTAAATACCTTTTTTAACTCATTATAGATCATTTCCCAGAAGGCCTTCACTCTCGGACAGGTCCACCAGAGGTGAAAGAATGTTCCTTCAGTCTCCTTACATTTCCAACATTTATTATCATGCAGATGGTATATTTTTGCAAGCTTGACTGGGGTCATGTACCACCTATATATCATTTTCATAATATTTTCTTTCAAGGCATTACATGCCGTGAACTTCACACCGGTGGTCCATAACCTTTCCCAGTCAGCAAACATAATGTTGTACCCAATGTCCTGCGCCCATTTTATCATGGCTGATTTAACTGTTTCATCTTGAGTATTCCATTTTAGCAGCAAGTTGTACATTTTTGAAAGTACCTTAGTCTTAGGTTCTAACAATTCTGTTTCTAATTTCGATTTTTTCCACCTGGAATCCTATCTTTTTGTCCAAATTAAAAACCTCTTTAATCTGAGCATAATGTAACCAATCTCGCACTTTATCCTTTAATTTCTCCAAACTCTGCAGCCTCCAAGTATCTCCAACTTTTTCTATTATTTCCCAATATTTCGGCCATTCGGCTTCCATATTGAGTCTTTTCCGAGCCTTAGCTTCCATTGGTGACAACCACCTTGGGGTCTTGTTTTCTAATAACCTGAGGTACCACTATTGCTAATGAGGCCTCCTGCTGCTGCCGCGCCGCCACACCATTTCTGTTCTCATCCTGAGGTAAAGTCCTTAACTCCGGGTTAGCGGAGTCTGTAAACCAAAGTGTTTGTAACCTGAGGTACCACTGTATTGTTAACAGAGTCAGACATACCAGGAAAATATCGGAAAGGTTGTGGCATATAGAAAGAAAATCCTTGTGTTTCAACCTGGTGGTTTGAAGTTCAATATCCTAGAATCCGCACAGACCTAAATAGCATGGAGAGGGAAGTATTTCTGGAAGCAACAATTTCAAAATGCCAATTCAGATCAATAAATTCAAAGGTACACAACAAGGCAGTGTCGCTTCTGGCTATGGGAAATACAGCTTCTGTTTGCTGAAGCATTTAATCAAGAGGCTCTAGGACTTTAGTAACTGCATTGAAATTTATTTTGACAAGAACAACAACAACAACAACAACAACAACAACAACAGTCCTTAAAGACAGTATGGATGAATGGGCCCCTCTTCCTTAGTCCCTTATAGTACTGCTGAAGAGGGAAGAGTATTTGTGTTGGTTGGAGTAAGATAAAAGGATCACACTAATTAGTGCCAATTAGTTTCTACAAAGCATTGGAGTTCAAATAAAAGGTTTTGCAATCAAAGAGTCTTGCAACCATTTCAGAGACTACAATGAATTAAAGAAATCCTTAGCTTAAATCTCAGTCCCAAAACACTCATGCTGGTTTTCTAACTTTGGGTATTGTGTGTGATATATTGATCTCTCTCTCTCCCCCTCCCTCCATATGGACATCTGGTAAAAAGAGGGTGGTTCACCTGCCACTTTTTTTTTGGGGGGGGGTGATACAAGGTAGTCCTTCTATTCTTCTATTGAGTTTAAATGTACAAATGTTGCTTGGATATGCATTTAATTTCACTAACACACACACACACACACACACACACACACACACACACACACACACACATTTACAAATGCCCATAAATGGCACCTGCATCTCTTTTACACTTGATAGATCTGCAGTACAATGAGAATCTAATAGTCTGGGACAACCCCTTTTAGCCTATCCGCTCATTGTCTCATATAATTGGTAATTGTGACTGATGTTGAAATATTTGAGCCTATTTGTGTTTTGAGGGCATCACTAGGTCACTGTTTTTCATTAAACTGTGAAGATGGCAAGTCACTATTCCACAAGCCACTAGGACTCTAGCCTTTCAGCTTCTGTCTCCGGAATACTTCACTAACCATCCTTTTCCCCCTGTGAAATCTTACTCCTCTTTATATTCTTATGTTATCGGAGCCCTCCTTCTGCAGGATGCACTTTAACATCTGGGCTTATATTTGGAATGCACTGCTAATGCCTGAAGATGATTAAAATGCCCACTGAAGTGAATTGAAAGGTTTTTGTCTGAGTTAGATTGATTCCTTGGTAGGCAGTATGATCTTTGTCTAGTTATTGTCATTTTTCTTAACATAATCATAATTGCATTTGTTGGACCAAGAGCTTGTACACACACACATTACACTGTGCACAGCATTTTCCTGGAGTAAATTACTTTCTATGCTGCATGCTTGCCATCTGTCATGGCCTGAGGTTTCCTACTTACCTCCAGCATTTCTTACAGCAGCACTCCATCTTCCTAGAGGTAAAAGCAATGATTACTTCTTAGTATAGCAACCTAAGGCTGGCATGTAGTGAATTACTGATGAGCCACCAGTAATTCACGGATCTCTGCCGTGCCTCTAGGCCAACATTTCAAGGCTACCAGCCCCTGGATTAATCAAGCTAGGGGAAAATCAGTCAAAATACTTTCTTGGCATAAGTGATTTGAAAACTGCAATCAAATTTTTCATAGAAGATATTCATATTTTAAAGCAGGGATGAAGAAAACATTTGACAGATGGCCACCAGAAATTTGAATGCAGTTTGTAGATAAAGTGCCTCTGAGGACTGGATCTACCTTCTGGAAGGAACATGAAAGTCTCTCAAGCACCAAAGACAAAGTCTTCTCTGACATCCACGAGCCCTTGCCAATGAATGTACACAATCCAAAGCCATAGTACACTATACCACAAGAGGGAGCAGGATCTCCACAGAAGGTGCTTATGAAACAAATGGCTCTCAAAGACAAAACAAGTAAGCCAAGCCATATGTGACAGAGGAAAGTCAAGTGGAGCAATGAGAAACCTGCTTAACCTAAAGTCTCAAATACAGGATAGATAAAAAGGAGTGATCATGTGGACTCAGCTCTCGCAAGATGCGGTGATGGCAACCAACTTTGGATGGCCTTAAAAGGAATTTACTCAAATTTTCATGACTGAGCGACATGATATAAGACTGAGCTGAAAGTGCAAGAACTTTAAGGCAGAGCAATCTTTGGGTGAAGATCTCTGCAGCACCCAAAGGGGCAGTGGGAAGTTTCAACATTCTCCTGTTGCACCGTCTCTATGTACTACTAGGCTGGCCACTTATTAGTCAGAGCAACTACCTTTGGTTACTATATTGCTGCAGGGCATGTGTGAATGTGCTGTTTGACTGATAGCTCTAGAATGTATAAAAATGTATAAACACTTTTGAAAACTGGTGCCAGTGCTTTAGTTTCTGTTCACTCCTACTCTGATCCCAGGCTAAATTCTGGTCCTGCCTCCTTCTGCAGAGGGACTGGGGAACCTTCTTCAAGGGTCACATGCCCTCATGGGCAACTTTCTTGGGGCTGAGGTTCCCCAGTCTTGCTCTGGGGAGCCAGTGTGGTGTAGTGGTTAAGAACAATGGACTCGTAATCTGGTGAACCGGGTTCGCGTCTCCGCTCCTCCGCATGCAGCTGCTGGGTGACCTTGGGCTAGTCACACTTCTCTGAAGTCGCTCAGCCCCACTCACCTCACAGAGTGTTTGTTGTGGGGGAGGAAGGGAAAGGAGAATGTTAACCGCTTTGAGACTCCTTTGGGTAGTGATAAAGCGGGATATCAAATCCAAACTCTTCTTCTCTTCTTCTGCATCTCTTTAAAAATGTGCCTCAGAAACCATTTGACTTCCGAGGCACGCTCAAAAATGGAAGCATACTTCTGGGTTGTCGGCATTCAAAAGCCAAAATGTTCGACAACCAAGGTTCCACTGTACATATACCGTATTTTTTGCACCATAACACTCACTTTTTTCCTCCTAGAAAGTAAGGGGAAATGTCTGTGCGTGTTATGGAGGAAATGCCTACGGGTGGCATGCCTGCGGATTTTCCTCCTCTAAAAACTACGTGCGTGTTATGGTCGGGTGCGTGTTATAGAGCGAAAAATACGGTAATTTAGTGGCAGGCAGATCTAAGCACTTTATTCACTGCTCACAATAGCAGATCTCCAGAAGATGGAGCCACTAGGATCTTATTTTCTCTAGCTGGTCATCATCCACGAACCTGGCCAGAAGCGAGTGCTGCCATTCAGTGGCGGAGAAAGCCGCTCAGGTGCCTGGGGTGAGACACCCATAGGGGTGGGGCACACCACGGGGCCTCTGAAGTCTGCCTGCCTCCTCCCACTCAGCTGCCCTACAGCTGCCGGGGGGGGAGGTGTAGGCAGTGGGTGGACAGAGGCTGTGCATGCCCAAGCCCCCATGTCTCTTCCAGGAGAGACACGTGGCTCAGGCTCGCTGCAGGCCCCGTGGTGAGTGCCACCTGGCATTTTGTCACCCCCCTTAGTGGTGACACCTGGGGTAGCCTAGACCCACCGCACCCCGTTCCTCCACCCCTGCTGCCATTGGCTGACTCAGCGCTTGCCAGGTGACAGGATTAGAGGCTTCACCTGGATCTTGACAGCTTCAGACTTTAAAATAGAGTATCTGTTTGAACAACTTATTGTAAGAGGGAAGACCAAGTCCTGGACCTCTTTTCTCATCTGGCTGCTTCAAGTCTGCCAGCCTGAGTCTCAGCCAGATTTACTGCTTGTCCAACTCAGTCAGGGGTCTGCCAGACATAACATGGATTTGCCTTTTAATTCCTAAGGATATGAAGATGAAATGGCCTTTCCTTCCTCTCAAAATGATTCTAATGGATATCCTTCAATGCCTGTCATTTTTATTACTGCCAATTTTAATAAAGGAGTCATCACCAGAGATTTGTCGATCATGCTAAATGCAGCCCAGGGCCCTCCTTTGGGAGGAAGCGTGGGATATAAATTTAATAAATAAATAAAATAGGATGGAATGCCAATTAGCTACTTGAAATATGTGACCTTTTTCTGATCAGCTTACAAAATTGCATTTATTTTAATTTTTATGGAATGATTGTTGCCAAAGCCCATAGTCAACATCAGCAATAAAGTATGTGGCTTAAGAGCCTTTTGCAGTTCAGCCCTGCGATGACATCCATGATAAATGCAACATCTGATCCACCAATTCTTAATATAGTTTGAAAGAAGACACAGCAAATGAATCCAAACCTTTCCTTCTGTTCTGTCTATTCTGCAAAGAATACTTTGGGGAGTGGAAGAGGGGAGGTGATGTTTAAATGCACAATAATGATCAGTGGTGTAGTGGCAAATTTTGAAGTGCAGGAGTTCATCGTGATATTGCCTAAAAGCTATCAAAAGCTGAAGAACAGTCAAAAATTGTAGTGGGGCTCTCTGGCAGATAATGGCATTCCTCCTGCTCTGAAAAAGCATCCTGCAGCTGTGCCCCCCTCCCACACCATCACTGATAACAAGAAATGGTGTAGAAAAGTCATACTTGGAAGTACAGCACTTAACAGCCACAGAAGATCCCTGAGCTGATAAATGAAAGCCCCATTCATGCATGATTCAACACTGAAACGTGTTACAAATACATTAAAATGTTGTTACAAATACTGAGCTTTCAATGAGAAGATAATTAAATGCTTAAAAACAAATGGCTATATTCCCGAATAAGTAAAATATAAAGGCAGCTTTACTCTGAAAAATTATCTGGCATATTTTAGTACATCATCAAGATGGGTAATAATTCTCGCATGTCAACTGATTAAGAATGCCTAGATGCTTAATCATATGCCTTTTAACTAATCAATCAGTTAAATAATTATATTTAAATATATTTGAATATTAGGAAGATGATAGATAGTTAGGACTGCCTGAAGAGTTGTAGGATTATCTAAAACCATCTAGTGAGAAAATGAGGTAAGTGTGAGGTTGTGTGATTTAATAATAAGAGGCAGTGCCCCTCAACTTCTCAATGAACAGCTGATTTGTGACAGAGTATCTATCTGGGCATATGCACACACAACTCCAGCTGTTCCAAGTGCATGAATTTCAAATAGAACACTTATGTAGATGGTCTGTTTTGTGAGCAAGAAAAAGAGTATGCTCATTTGCTGTACAATAAAACCACTGGAGAGGACAAAGGGCTTTTTATTAACTCTGCTCTGAAGTTTATGACTACCAATATTGCTTATTGATGTGTGGGGATTCCCTCCCCTCTTACGTTAGTGCTGCAATGCTTCTCACAGGCCAGGAAACCATTCAGATGAAATGCGGCCTTCCAGAATACAGTTTTAAATTCTGGAAATTTGCATAACTAACCGCAAAGGCTGTGTGCATCCGTTAGCTTAGCCAAAGAGACTTCATTGCAGCACGCCATTCATCACTGACCTTAGTCCAATTCTAATTGTTTAAATGTGCATCTGTTCTTTTAATGAACTGGGTTAGGGATGGATTAAATGGAGAGCCTCAACACCATTAGCTCTTTCACAGCCAAAATATAATATTGCTGCTGACACACCACCTTCTATAAATTAGGCAGTTTTATGAAAGGCTAGTTTTCAGGCAATGACATGTCTGCATCCTATTATATTGTGGTCGTAGATAGGCTATGGTTTTTGAGACTCTTAGATTAATTGAACCTTAATTCTTCTATTTGATGTGTTCTATTTTTTTAAAATGTTGTTCCAGGGCATTCAGTGAAAGGATACCAATTAAGGCAATAAATAAATATAAAAATATTTTCAGTGCAATCCTTTACTCAGAACTTTACTCATTGCACCAGACTGGTGGGTTAGATTGGGCAAAGATGTCCCTCAGTCCAGCCCAGCTGATAGTTGCAGTCATCTGCCCATAGAGTGGCCCCAGCATCACTTCCCTAGCATAGAGATTCTCATTCATTCTGCTGCACGTGTGGGTAGAACTCTGTTGGGGCAGGGAGGAGCCTCAGCCCCACTGCTGTCATGTGATGGCATTAGCCCTGATTCAGACCCCCTTTGTGCACCATCTCCAGATCCTTTGCCTTCCAACCAAGCCGCTGTGGGTGGCAGCGCTGAGGATTTGGCAGCAACCCCACTAATCCACAAAACCCTGGCATTGACCTGCCAGGTTTTGGGTTGCAGCCTGAGTTCCATTGTTTTGAATGGGGTTTATTCTGAGATAAGTTTGCACTGGGTTGCAGCCTATAAAGCAGTCAGCTTTATTGTGAAGTTACTGGCATATACTTGATAACTGCATCTTGGATATCACCGTGACTATAACCTTATCCTGTGCCAGATTTAGGGTGGTGTGGGCAATTCCTTCACACAGGGTGTTGAGCTGAGGGGGCCAAAAATTGAGAAGATCCATAACTGAGAAGATCTATTTCGGGGTGGCAAATTTTGACCTTGCACAGGGTGCGTATTATGGAAGATTACCAAAGTCTACCCCTGCCTTATCCACATCTTCCCCCTCATGCATGGGGGGCGTGGGCATGGAATATGACAGTGCTCCCTCGCTGTACCATCTCTGATCCATTGCCATCTTCAACATGATGGAGAAGGAAGATCAGAATTGGGGAAGTTTGCTCCAGAAGCCTGCACAATCAAGGTTCTGAATCACATGGGGGACAATGTATATGAGTACAGCAGACATTCTGACTTAAGTAATATTCAATTTTGTGGTCAGATCTCAACCTGAGCAAATTTGCACATCTTTACCAATATACATTGGATAATTTGAAAGATATGTGACACATATTTGTTTTTAGCCAATGTTGTCATAGGACTTGGAAACATGAGGTGTTAACAAAGAGAAAAGTAAAAACCACATGATTTGGAAACTTTTCAGTGACTTACAAACATGCAAAAATTGTACACAATTTAAATGCTTTCACTTTATCAAACTAGGGAAGCCTCCAAAAATCCCTCTCATCTTTCATTGCTGTTCTTTTGATGTGCCAAACTGAAGATTTGCTCTTTCATATCAAAGCTCCAAGTTGCACTTGCTTAAAAAGCACAACACAACCTGAAAACATTCAAATATGCACCTTTTAAACTTTTATAAGTCATAAAAAGCTCTCAGTGGCAAATAGAATATTAAATAAAAATATTTAAATCAACATCTCAGATTTTCAAAATGATTGCTCTGACTAAAAACATGTCAGTTTCATATGTATTTAAAACAATCTTACAGTCACACTACAATATTATATGATTTGTCTTTGCTTTATAGTCTCATGAAATTGTAAGAAGAATGTTGTGAATTACAAAAATATGAATTAATCATGAACAAATAGTATGTGACTGGTAGATTTACTGTTCTTTAGTGCCCCCTCTGACAACTGTATAAAGTCATGTTGGTATTGAAATGTGTTTGCCATTCCTGTGATTTACAAAGGGCTAAGGAACGGTAAATAAATATTACATGAAGCTGTAGGCTCGGATAATAATCTTATTGCAAATTCTCAGAAGGAGACAAATTAGCTATGCCAACAATATATGCAAAATGGTAGTATTATTTATTCTGTGTAATTGAGTACTGAATTTCTGCTTAATACAGGATTCAAATTATGCCATGAATATTGATGCATATATTCCATTTAGGACAATGACGTTCTTAGAGCAAATGCAGCAACATCAGCAGAGCTTACTTCACTGACTGGCAGACTGAGATAAATGCACAAAACCTCCCAAAAGAATAGTGGGTTAGATCAGATTTCATGTCATGACTACTTTAACTATCATTGATGTCAGGGCATTACTCTAAGCATGACTAAGTCTGAATCCAGCACAATATTTTAATATCTTAGTTACATCATCATCATCATCATCATCATCATCATCATCATCACCACCATTATTAATCATTTCATTTATATAGCCTCACATCAATAAGCAGTGGGGGGGGGGGTGACTTTCAAACAAAACAGTGCTAAAATGCTGTATCTCATGATTCAAACCAACCTGTGAAATAAAAGGCAATAAAATATTTTCATTACTACAGAGATGGCATTAAATAGCCTCCTATTAAAGCACAATTTAAAAGCCTGGGTAAATATAAAGCTCCTCACATGCCACTGAAAATACAATTAAGAAGGCTCCAGGTCAGCCTCTCCAGGTCACCTTGGTAGCCACTCACCTAAATTCACTTGGCCAGGACACCTGGAACAGGGCATCTGAAGAGGATCTGAAGGTTTGGGTAGGCAAATATGGGCAGAGGTGATCTTTCACTTCATATTTTAGGATCAGTGCTGTTCCTGGCTTCATATTTGGTTCTCCCTGGGTTAGATTTATACTATATTACTGTCATTAATGAGTTACACTCTATTGCATGAGTTGTTCCATTGTCAGGAGTTCATAAGATTCTGATGGGATAGTGATGAAACCAATGGGCAATTTTATCCTTGCGCAAGTAGTGACATCACCAAAATACATATTTGCTTTGGTCAAAATATAAACTTAACCAGTCTGAAGTGCTTGCCTGCATTATGGATTTCCCCTAAAATTTCTTCTTCACCTTGAATTTCATGTTTGCCTGTGCTATAGAACAGATACCCTGCCTCTTGACCATCAGGTTCTCAAAGCATCTTACAAAATAAGCAGATTGGGAATGAGAGATGAATAGAGAAGCCTCTAGTGAAAAGTTTATGTAGGTGGAATGGAAGAAACTGTTTGGGCAGGAGTTGGCTGGAGGGTCTGCAGGGGACAATTTGGCACCAGCCATTGGATCCCATTATATTGATGGTTTCATGATAGAGGCTGAATTCTGGATTTGGGGTTCAGTGTGTCAAGCCTAGTTCTGAAATGAGTCAAGGAGAACTCACCTGTGGATGCCTCTGTCCCAGTATAACACGAGAACTGATCTAGCTACCATACCATACCATACCATACCATACCATACCATACCATACCATACCATGCATCTTTCTTCATAAATCATTGTGGAATACATTGTGGAGTTTTCAATATTAGACTCTGCTATTCTCACCAACCTTTTGGTACTCATCAACTATCTACACCACCACCCCATAGCACGGTAACTTTTAGCCACAATGCCATGTATTCTGCAGGTTGTGTGAATGTTAATGATCTGAACACTGTGGATCACTGTGACAGATATCTTTAGCACACAATCCCATCTTCCTCGTTTTGTCCTGTTGCAATGGTGTGCGAAGAAGATGGAGCCAACTCCTGACACATGCAGTGAGCCAGCTTAGCATGGGGCACAATAAGTAAAAATCTGTGGAGTTGAGTAAAAAGTGCAACTGCCATGGCAAAAGAGGGTTGTGTGAGAGAGAAAATATTTCAGGGATATGTCCCATAAGAGCCTGTTGCTCTTTCATGCCTGAGAACAGCATTATGTACAGCACATATCTTAGTCTTTAGTTTAGTCATTTTCAGTTTTGCCTCATGCTTGGCCCCTGCTCTTCCCTTTTTGACCTATGAGCATAATTTTGTTTTCTTTGCTAACTTATGACAGGTAAGTAGGACAGGAACATAATCATTTCCTTTTCTTTTAATCTGATTCAACTTTAGGGTATAAAACAAAAGAACATTGTTTTTTCCTGTGAGAACAACCAATCTTGATGGGTCTTTTTCTTTCTACAAGGCAGCTGGCAAACACGAAGCCTTGTTGTTGTTGACTGTTATTTAAAATGAAACCTGCCAGCAGACTCCCGCAGGAATAAGACATTCTTCTTCTTTTTAACCCTCAACCAATTATCTCCTTAATAGAAGAGTCTCTAGAACACAGAAATGTGTTGCTTTGAGAATTTGCTTTAAAGCCTCTTCGAAAGGGTTTTATTGGGGGGGGGGGTGTTCAAAAGCATTCCCACTGACAGCTTTTGATAGCAGTAGGTGAGCAGAAAAGTTTTTTAATTGTGCACATTTCCATTCTAATCTAAATTAGAATATAACAACTAAGCATAGCCTAGGCTGGATCCAACCACCTGGCACTGTCTCCAGCTGTGGCCCTGGTATTTTTCACCATGTCAGAACTACCCATCATTGATATACATATCTACACACATTTATCTAACACAGGAATAGGGAAGCTTTTTTCAGACTAAGAGCCACAAGCATCTTTCTGGGGACCAAATGCCAGTGATGGGCATTGTCAGAGTGGGCAGAGCCTTTTAACTTTGGATATGCCTTTTAACTTTGTGCAGTTAATGGATATGCCTTTTAACTTTGTACAGTTGGGTACATTCCAGTCAGGCAAAAGCTGGCCATTTCGAGACACCTGCATCTCTCCGTCCTCTATCCAGGGTAGCAAGAGGCATTGTCGCACTCCAAGGACACGGAAAGCAGAACCAGAGTAGTCATCCCTCTGTCCCTCCCTGCTTGTTCAGTCAACATGGTGTTGGGATGCCTTCATATAGGGCTTATATAAAGATCTTTGCTCCTCAAATAAAGACTATAACCTGGAGCTGGAATGATGGGTGACATAGGGGCTCTTGATGATTTTGGAAATTGTTGAAGCAGGGTGTCTGCTGCTGGGGAGCTGTCCTGGGTACTACAGAATATATATTGGACCTTGATTTTGTTTCTTGTTTTATGATAATTTTTCAGTTTCTGGTTTAGGGTTGGATACCACCACCCTGTTTCTCAAGTGGACTACTCTTATTCTCTGATAGTATGTTCAGAAAGTTCTGCTCAGACTCCCCACGGACAGATCTCAACAGTCTTATAGCATTACATTTTCTGTCATATGTATTCAGATAAGAAATATATATGTTTAGCTTCATTGAAATGCAGCAAGCTGCTCTCTAATTTGGAGCCAGTGAAATTAATAACCTGTTGGCACACACCAGATTGCTTCATAGAAGCCGGTCATTTTGCTTGCTTATTCAATACAGCACTGATTGCAGACTTGATTAAAATGTATGCTTGCTTGCTTAATATGAGATTAGTGTACTTACATTCGTCACTCAAATGTTTGAGCCTAAGAAGAGCAAGGTATGCTGGGGTTGTATATAACATTAAGGAAGTGTATTTTCAGCACCCTTGAGAAAATCGTGTTCCAAACAGTGTCACTGAAATAGTGGGGAATAGTGAGTTTTTAGGCATAAAAATCACTTTGTCTCCCTACAACTCCCACATAACCCAAGCATACTGGAATTAGTTATGTTTCTGCCAGCTTCACCTTGTTGATAGCAACCGATCAGCAGCTGATTCCAACTGTGCAGAAAGAAGATGAGATTTCCCTCCCACATTCAAATATCCTTGTCAAGTAAAAGAGATAGATGAGTATTCCACAAATACTTTTCCTAGTTGGGTTTGGAAGTCCCTTGCAGCCTTCTCACTTCCATTCAGCTCCTCCTCTGGCAGTAGAAGGAAGTCAAGAGAAGAGAAGTCACAGAAATACCCTTGTTCTTCCCTTCCAGAAACCAATCAATTCCAGAGAGTGAAAGGAATAGCAGAAACAGCTGTGATGTTGGATATGAATCTATTTGTGGGTGCATATAACACACAGCCAGTCATAGCACCTCCTGGCACTCCAAGGCTTAATGGACATGGGAAGTTCAGACTGTTGTATGAATTGCTTCAATTGCTGTGCTATATTCCTCCCTCCCTCACTGCACAATGACAAATCCTCTTAACAGACCAATCCTCTGCCCATTTGCACTGACCGAAAAGCTTTTAGGACAAGATATTAATATCCCCATTGCCACAACAATGCTGTAGTTTCATCTCGGTGCACTAGCACTGCCGCTGCTACTTTCACTTGCATCTTGAGCTGTCAACCTTTGTGTTCGCTGTGTGACCATATTGCATCACTAAGTTACACCTTAAGTCAGCCTTGTATTTAGCAAGTTGCCTGGTTGTTATAGGTGACAAGGCAGGCAAGTGAGAAGGTTGGCCGAGGAGGAGTAGATTGCTTCATGGCTCCTCCATAAACCTGGAGTAGCTTCCATTTCCATGTTGACCACCAAGCAGAGCCAGTGTGGTGTAGTGGTTAAGAGCGGTAGTCTCCTAAACTGTGCTCCTCCACATGCAGCTGCTGGGTGACCTTGGGCTAGTCACACTTCTCTGAAGTCTCAGCCTCACTCACCTCACAGAGTGTTTGTTGTGGGGGAGGAAGGGAAAGGAGAATGTTAGCCGCTTTGAGACTCCTGAAGGGGAGTGATAAAGTGGGATATCAAATCCAAACTCTTCTTCTTCCCTCTTCCATGTCCAGCATAGAAACACAGGCTATTCTCCTCTTAGCAGGTGAGTAAAAAAGTTGCAGGATAGTAGCTTCTGTGGACTTATTTATAAGGGAGCCCCAATCATTTAAACAATCTGTATGATAAAACTATGTGTTGCATACCTGGTTTTTATCATTTTAAACAATCTGAAAATATAAATAGTGGCATAAATATAATTGCATTGCGGAAATTAAAAGCTCAAATATGGGCATTAGATCAAAATCTGGATTCTAGCACCCATACACTATCGTTTAGCTATAGATGGGTAGGTATAAGATGGAAGAGTCATTTCCTTCATGTCCTGTATACATGGAAACAGTGTGCCTTAAAAACTCCCATCAGATGTCGCTGGAGGCCAAAACTCAACACCACATTCTGTTTAATATGTTTGTTAAAAAGGGAAGAGATCTAATGAATGCTTCATTAAACATATGGTAAGCTTTGGTTCCCTAGGTAAGGATATGAAATCCAATAAGCAAACTGAGCTGTAAGTTTTGGATGAACACAAATGCTTATTAATATACCTTGTAGCTGAACTCAAGAGAACAATTAAATGAATTCATATTGGAGAGAGATGAACACAGAGGGATGTCTACAGGGTGTCTTTTATTTTGTGATAATAAACCTAGGTCCTGATCCAGAAATAGTCACATATAACAGCGCAGACCTAATTCAAGACAGTGGCCAATGATGCTCATTCTCATAACATGTCCTTATGATGAATAGAATGGAAATAAATGGATCTCAAAGCACTTAACTTTGCCTGGATTGAGCCTTATATTTTAAAAGACTGTCTGCTACTTCACAAAAAAAATTTTTTGCGCTGTATTATTTCACGGGTAACAAGTCTGGCAGATAATAACTATAGACGCTAGCATAGTCCAAACGAAGGCAGGCAAAGGTCACAGGCTGACCAGGAATGCCTTCATGTGTTATCTTAATACTATTATGACTGAGTTACTGAGCAAGAAAAAGGGAAAATGTCATTCTTGACAGCAACATATGTTCAGCTTCAGGCTCTTGTTCTCAAAATCATTCTATACTTCTAATGCAGAAAAAGAAGAAGTATGGGAAGATTTTAAGTTTCTCTCTCAGATTGGGTAGGACAGAGCCAAAAGAGTCTGAAGGGTGGCAGAAATGGGGTCACAGCTCACAGGTCATGTTTTCATTTCTTAAAAGAAGCAGTGTGAGGATGCTTACCAGCCTAGATGAGTCATAGAGAAATGTTCAACTTGTTTTTCTTATCAAGAAAAGCTGTGGATAAACCATATAGGCAGATTTTATGTCTCTATTTTTCTCTTTCCTTCCATTTATAGGAGCTAGGATACAAATTAAAGCAACAAACGCTAACACAAAATAATGGGTAGAGCCTCTTGCATCTGGCATGTGCAAGTTTTAGAAGGAAGAAACCCTCTAATGGCCACGTAAGGAAAGAAGCCATTAGAGTGGTGTAATGTTAGACTATTGGACTAGGACCCGGAAGATGGTTGGACTAGGAACTGTTGCAGTAATCAATAGTCTTTAATTAATACCCACTGTACTGGTAGGGAAAAGCCACTGAAAACTGAACGTACATAAATTTAGTTTCTTGCACCTGCTCCTTAACTCCTTGCTTCTATTGTCTGATGTTGTTAAGCAAAGGATGCAGTTTAAACTTCACAGAGACTGAGCCCCAGGAAGCATAAAGAGAGAAGTTCTGTCAGAAGGGGTTTGGAATTTGGAAGAGGTACTTAGGAGATGCACAACTTAATCCCGATTCACACATCCATCGTTCCCCTTAATCCAAGAGTTGCTGAAAGCAAGAATTCATGCATGTAGTCCATGCATGCAATAATTCTCACATGTACCTCCTGCTTTCTACACATGTGAATGAGTCTGTATAGTGGGCGGCAGCAGGGCTTCCAACATCACACTTGCACAATGCCCCATAGACCATCTGGGTGGCTCTGAAAAATGACTCATTCTCTCTCTCTCTCTCTCTCTCTCTCTCTCTCTCTCTCTCTCTCTCTCTCTCTCTCTCTCTCTCTCTGTGTGTGTGTGTGTGTGTGTGAGAGAGAGAGAGAGAGAGAGAGAGAGAGAGAGAGAGAGAGACAGAAGGCAGTCCTTGCCTAGGACAGTATTTATCCTAGGGACTGGCCTTGGTTACAAGCCATAATTATTATATTTCAAGCCACAAGTTATATTTAATAATTGTTTTAGAATTTTACTTTCTCCACGGAGCATAAAATATAATAGTAGAAGTAACTAAATCAAATCAGTTCATTTGTCCATTTGAAAACCATAAACTATCAGTCACACACCAAAGAGAGAATCTCTCATTCAAAGGCAATATGTTGCATTTGCATTGTAGTCATTTACTTGTACTCCTTCCCATACCAGGAATATTTTATTTCTGCTATACGGCACACTGAGGAAGAAACAACTTTCCATCCACCCTTCTTTGTAACAAAGTATTTAGCTTGGAAAAATATCAGACCATGTGTCACTTATTGTTAGTAATATCAGCAATAAATGACCCAGTTGCTGGAAAACAGTTCATTATCAGTTATGCAACTGTGAAGTAAAAACGAGCTTTTATAGATACTATTTTATGGATATTGCTTTTGTTCTATGCTTTACAAACAAAGGGAAGTATTGTTTAGGTTTTTGATACAGTCGAATGACTTTGGCAATGAATCTCCATGTAATAAAAGACACCTATAATATCATGTGAAATTGCTTAAAGGTGATTAAGATAGTAATCGCAAGCACATTTACCTGGGAAGAAGCTTAACTGAACAGAACAGGGCTTGTTTCTGAGTAAATTATCCTGTCGTTAAGATATTTTGAGACTTTTTTGTATAAAGTGCTTAACAAATGCAATAAATAATAATAAATATGCGTTGTGTTACTGAGCAAGCATGAGAAGTAGAAATACTTGTATATGCCAGGAAACATGCAGCTCTATGCTGCAGGAGAGAATTTTTGGACTGGACTATGGGGATCTCCCCATCACTACATAGTCTGCATAAATGTTTATTTATCACTGGGAAATTCAACTATTTTGGCTATGTCCTGGGCCATTTGGCAGATAAATGATGCTCTGTACTATTTCATTGTTCCTTGAAATTAAATCAACCATCTCTCAAACCAGTAACTGAGAAGTAAACAGAATAATACATCAACCATGTAACAAATAATACAAATTGTCAAGTTGGATGAAACTATGCATACTTATAAGGCAATGATCAGGTAATGTATTGATCACATGCTTAACTTTAAATATGTGAATAATGACTTTGATACCATTAGGACAGGATCTGTTTTCTATGAGGGTGAAATTTAATGACTTTAAAACAACCCCAAAAGTCCAGTATCAAAAATTTCCTCCAATGACTTTCCATAGTGTCTCCGAGAATGAAGGATCTTCAGCTGTGATGGGACAGGGGACAGTTTCAGAATCAATGTGTATTGTTTTCCAATGACATGAATAGGATGACTGGAGTTTTCCTGTACTCATACTGCTTTATTTCACTTTACATTAGTCTAGGGAACAAGAAAACTGTTTCATTTCACGAAGCAACAGTTCAAATGACTGCAAGGAAAACTAAGCACTGTTGAAGCCAATGTTCTTTGTTCTAAGAGAGTACAATGCCCTAGGGCAATTATTTTGGAAATTCCTGTTATTAGTGCACTGAATTGTGTCCTATTGAGTTATTTGCTACCAAAGAAAGCTAATTTTTCATCCCAATCTTTTGTACTCTACTCTTAGTCAGGAACTATACCACATGGTTGATCCAGTATGAATTGCACACTGCATGCTTGATCACTCACAGTCCCATGTGTAGGTATGCTGCTCCTGTGTATATGGGTTGCACCTCTACTCAAAGCTTTACAGAAAAGTGGTGCATAGCTGCATTTAAGGGCAATACAAGATGCTGTGGCAGATGTGTGCTTGCTGTCAAAAAGAATGACTGCCTATCTAATTCCCATTTCATCCTGTAGCATCATGTAGAACTTGCCCTCTTGTGTTGTGATACCCAGACAGCATTCTGGGTTCTACTCTTGCTCCACATAATCTGGTTGATGATAGAAGATGGAGAAACAGGGAAAGCTGTGAAATCACATGAAGTATATTTTACTAGACATCCAAGATGATGAGAGACAACTGGAGACATGGACAACATCTTTGGTGATAGCTGCATATTTGTCATAAAGTTTAGCTTGGCCCTAAAACTAAGCAATTTATTTGTTCAAGTATATGTAAAAGTAGCTTTGGGCCCTATTGCCTACATTATTCATTTTAATTTAATTTATACTTGCTCATATACTCCCTTTGCTCATTGGAAAATGTGTGTGCTAATGGGATCCTGGGAACCTTTATTTTTCTTCTTAAATTACAAATGAACTCTTTCCCAAATCAAATTCTAAAGTGAGCAATGCAACTCTTTAAAAATTTGTCCCTGAGCTACTCTAGACCTAGTAGAATCAAGAGAGTTTAGGGACACATAACTTTTAATTCCTTGAGTTTATACAATTAGAAGTTATACTAACAATATTTAGCAACTTTTCTCATGATACTTCTCTGATCTGCTTTCGTGGGAAGAAAAGTTCCAGACAGATGTTTCGGTGTTCAAACAATGACATGTGAAGTAGAAAAGTGATGTGTTTCATTATAGCTTATTTCCACCTACTCTGGAAGCAGTATGAATTCAATTACAGTTCTCCTGTGGCAATAAACCCGCAGACGAAATCTTAATTGTTCTAGCACTATCGTGTAATTTGCATTTCTACTGCATTGGCAACTCTAATAAGAGATTTCTCATATTAGATAAAACAAACAGAGAATTTTGGAGAAGCAGGTCTTTGTCTTTGAGGAAGAAAATTGCCAATGATAAACTTATTCCAATCTAGCTACTGCATTTCTTTCATTAGTTCCTTTGCCTTAATTGTAAAGACCAGAAAATTTTCATTCTTGCCTTACCTGTTCTTATTTATTACTGGTGTGTTATTTCATTCTATGCTTGCCTCTCAAATGCCAGATAGGGAGGAAGAAAAGTTGGTTGAAGGTCACCTAGCAAACGTCTTAGTCAGGTAAAGGTAAAGGTAAAGGAACTAGGTAAAGTGGTGTAGGATTGGACCCAAGATAAATAAGCTTGTTGCATATTGGCTGGGCATATGTAAACACAGTTACCTCCTGTATCACAAGCACTAGCATCAGAGGCACTTGTGGATGGAGGAATGGATGTGACTTACCTTTGTGCAGTGGGCTACATTATGGCCACACATAAATCAAAGGTCTCTAACACACACATTTCCATCTTCCACTCTGGCATTATCACTGTTCAGGTACACATTCTAGCCAGGCAAAATCACTTAAGGAGGGGCAGAGCAGGGAAGATGTCTCTATCTGAGCCATAGGACTGAGAAAACATACAGATATCAGCAACCTAGACTAGCAAGATTAAACTTGTAATAGGTGAAAACAACTTTAATTGTGCAGGAAGTAGAAGACAGCAGAATTAAGTTCCACCTAAATAAATATTTTTGTGTGTGCAGCCATCTTGAAGGTAATCTAAGATGCTTAGAAAGCTGGGGGAATTTTAAATTGCTTTAGTAGTTTGACTTTTGTATGTTTTAAAGTATGGTTGTGAATTTTTCTTGATTTTACTGTTTTATATTTTATAAACCGCTTTGAGGTGGTGGTGGTGGGGTTTTTTTTACAATCAAGCGGTGTATACATTTTATGAAATGAAAAAATAAAATAAATAAATTCAAATGAAATGATTTCATTGACCTGATGGCATGAACCATGCAATGTAACACCATGGCTTGGTAAGAATGATAAGTGTCAAGTTACTTAAAATGAGAGGCATCATTGAGTTTTGTAGATACCCACATTGGATATAGAAACAAAACAAAAGCACTTAGGCAGTTGCAGATCTTTAACATTATTTATTGCGCCTTAAAAGCTGCTTCATAGTATTAAGCAGTCTAGCCCTCTGATAATGTATATTCAAAGCAAACACTTACAGTATGCTTTCAGCACTTTGCAATACAATATTTTCATGCAGTCCACCTGAAGCACTTTATGGGTTGTGCATTTGACATACCATGAAAGTATTTTGAAAAACCAGTCAGCGTGAATGTGCATTATCTGGCCCCTTCTCTGTCCAATCTCCTGCAACACACCAGAAAGGTCAACAGCGTATGTGACTATTATTCCCCAACTGAAATATCTTTCTTCACTTCAGTATACTGTACCTTGCAAAATGGCTTACAGTGACAATGTCTAAAGATTTTGTTCTGAAAAATATTCCGTTGATGCGAGCCATTTTTGAGAAGAGGGTTTTCTGTTCTGTTCCTATTTTATTATTATTATTAACACTAAAGAACGTAGTTGAAATATTTCAATTGAATTCAGTTTGTGGGTCATGGGCTTCTGGAGTAAAGCCTTTCCCGTGTGGATTTATCATTGCTGTCAAGGCATACGTTGCGCATATAAATGTCAGTGGGAGCCATTAGCAGCTGCTGCTCTCCTTTCTGGTGACTTGCCAAGCACATCAGTAGCATGCTGATGGAGTGACAGACAGCAATGCTTTGAGTTTCACTCCTTTCTAAAAAAAACCCAAGATGTTTGTAGAGAGGATACCAAGGTTTTGCTAAAATTATGCCCAAGAATATGGATCAAACTGCCAGAGCTGCCTAGCTCATCATCCATAAGAACATCAGTAGGCTGGCAAACTGCCTAACAGGAGAAAACAGTTCAAATATCCATGTCACAAGGGAAATGAATAGAAATGAACAGACTTCTCTCATTCTATTACTCTTCTATGGGTTCATGTAATGGGACAGCAAGGTGCATCTGGCATAGGCAGGGTCTTGTATATTCCAGCACATACCTCTAAATTCCTGGCAATACATCAAGGTTCCATTACTGACATTTGCAGGGTTCTTTTGCTTACAACAAGACATGGCTCAGAACATCTTATATCTTATAATGGCAATGGCACCCACCTGAGGTGCCGGAACTGAGTTCTGGTGAGTTCTGGCTGAAAAGAAGTCCTGTATATGTCCCACCCTTCTAGTTCGTCTGAAATACATGCCTCCCTCCAAAAAAAACCCCCAACCACTGTAATAAAAACAGAGGAAGTGCAACAGATAAAATACAGCGGTACCTTGGTTCTCAAACACCTTGGTACTCAAACAACTTAGAACCCAAACACTGCAAGCCTGAAAGCAACTGTTCCAGTTTGTGAACTTTTTTCGGAAGCTGAACATGCTCCATTTTGAGTCAAAATAAAAAAATTCTTTCCAGTAGCACCTTAAAGACCAACTAAGTTAGTTCTTGGTATGAGCTTTCGTGTGCATGCACACTTCTTCAGATACACTGAGACAGAAGTTGCCGGACCCTTCTATATAGTGAGAAGGTGGGGAGGGGTATTACTCAGAAGGGTGGTGGGAATGGGAGATTGGCAGATAGCTGAGATGAGCCTGTTGACGACTCTTAACGACTGTAATAGGTCTTACAGTCTGTAACACTTCCATTTTGAGTGTTACACTTCCGATTTGAGTGTTACGCTTCTGTTTTGAGTGCCACACTTCCGTTTTGAGTATTACTTTGAGGTCTGTCTGTTCTTGCTATTTATTTTGCGTTTTTGCTTTTGCAGCTTTTTGTTTTGTTTTTGTGACTGTGTGGTGTTGGGTTGGAATAACGACAGACGAACCCAGTTCAGCTACTGATTGTTTAATTGTGTGACCGCAGTACATTTTTTATTGATTTCATTTTATGGATGAATGGTCTCGTTAAATAGTAAAATTCATGTTAAATTGCTGTTTTAGGGGTTGTTTTTAAAAGTTTGGAATGGATTAATCCATTTTACATTACTTTCTATAAGAAAGCGTGCCTTCGTTTTGGTACGCTTTGGTTTTGGAATGGACTTCCGGAACAGATTAAGTTTGAGAACCAAGGTACCACTGTAGAGGTATTGGATAACAAACACCTGCCTAAACAAGAAGGTGACCATGTGGTGAAACATCACCAAAAACGTGGGAGGGGGACTGAACTTCTCCTTATAGTCAAAAAGTCTTACCAAATATTGTAAACTGAGTCTGACAGGTCTGCAGAGGAAGGGGGACTCAACCAAAATGGAGCAGATGAATCTCACATGGCTAGAAGGTTCCCATTCCTGCTGTAGCCCTATAAGACACAGAGGACAATACTCAGTAGGTCCCTCTGGAGGGTTTTACAGGCAAAGTTCAGGGCGCTGCAGGAGGGAGAAGAGGAAGAGAAAGATTAGTTGAGCAAACTGCCTCCCATTCACATGATGTTGGATGCAACCCTAGCTGTCTTGTAGATGTCCCTTGGACATATCCAGCCAATGCTATTTGTGAAATGCGTTATTCCTTAGACTGCCTTTGGTCACACACAAAAGCATCAAATCATAAAACATCACATGCTTCCTATTTTCCATCATCAGTGAAAATTAACACACGATCTTGGCTACTTGTGAAGGGTAATCTACTGACTAAGCTCCTGAAATCACTGTACAGTTCTTTCTTATCAAACCAGATTAGCTAGTGCTGGGAAGAAAAGAAATGCATTTGGCTTTAAAAACCTGTTAGCAATGGGATAAATCAGCCAAAAATAAGCCCTTCTGTTTCAATGAATCCCATTGATTTTCATTTGTCCCACTGAAATCAATTTGGCTTATACTACTTAACTTTGACTTCTAGGGCATGCCAACTATTTATATCTAAAAATGATTATCCCTAAGAACCAGACTTTGGACAGGAACTTTAATCTAGTTATTCTAGAGCAATCCCATTAGCACTGGCATTAGCCCAAATGGTGCTACAGAACCTACTTATGGTTTTATTGTTAAAGGTAATAAATTAAGGAAAGGAAATTGAAAACACACCTAGATATAATTCTTTATGTATAGGAGGCTTGATCAATCCTTTTTCTCCCTCCCACAATTATACAAAGATCAATAGAAAGCAAACCCTCCGGAGTCAATTCAGGCTTTGTTGTCCCATATATGAAGGCTTGGATCCTAAATTAACATAAGGAAGTTCATGTTATGACCCTGAGGTTCCACAGTGCTCTGAAAAAGGCATGAGTGAGGATTAAATTTGTCGTTCCCTCTGAGAGAACCTTCAGCACTGTTCCTCATGCCCTCCCAAACATTATCTTCAGACTCCAAGAACAAGCCTTCAGGAGCTGCTTCATTTTCTAGGCCACATTTGCATGATAAGTATTATTCTACCATGCTAACACTCATGGCAATCCCCCCCCCCCGAATTCTGGGAGCTGTAGTTTGTTCAAGGTTCTGAGAGTTGTTAGGAGACCCCTAACGAGATCACACAGCAGACACAACACAAGCCTAAAGTAGTAACAATTGATGCCTAAATATATTCCAACAAACCTTGGACAATCACCTCTAGCAGTTCAAGCAGCTATGCTAAGGAATCAGTTGTGCTAACCAGCTATCAAGAACAAAATGAGAGCTTGAATCAAGTCTAACTGATGGCTTCAGCCTCAGTTTTATTATTTTTATTATTATTTTTTCCATACAGCCAACATTAAAATAATTCTTTTGGTGAACAAAGTACAATTACATTGATAAAAGCAAATTCAGAATACATCTTAAACAAAGAAAAGAGTAGCAGCATATGGATGGTAGGTCTTACCTTCAATAAAACAATACACTATCAGTAATTAGCCAGCAACATTATCAATAAAGCGTCTTGTTAACAAAACAGTTAAGAACATTTAATCAATGACCCCATGCAAAAAGTTCATAGGCTCTAAAAATAATTATTATTTGTAACGTTATTGAAGCATTCTGATAATAACTGATGCAATACTTTGTACTTATTTCTGAATAGAAACTCTGATTGCAAGATGTTCCAGGGAGAAAAATATAAATGGATGCCATGATTCAGTCCACTGTAAGCAGAGTGCCTACATGCTGAAGGCTACTCATAGGACTGGGGAACAAGAAATGAAGAAATGGTCCGATTCCCCCAAGAAGGATGTCACACTGGAAAGCCTGTACTGAGAGGAGCATTATTTTTGTATGGTAGCCATTCCTGACATAGACATGAAGCAGGCTATGCAATCTCTTTTTTTGGCTTGGAGGAATCCCCTTTCATGTTGCTTTACTCTCTCTGCTACGTTACAAAAGCCATAGCCAAGATGCTTCACTTCCCATGTAATTAAAAAAGAAATAAAAGCCAATCGTGATCTACTCTAAGCAGTGCCAGTTTGAATGCCATGCTGTTATAATTGCCTTCCTTTTTAGACAGTGTGTATAATGGAAGCTTTGCTAAGTATATTAATCATAAATATGATACATCCTCTGCAAACATCTTATATGACATATAGAGTACACATCCACATATTTCCCAGTTCATTAAACACACATCTTTCTTGATCACTGGAGAGAATTACACCTGGCTAAAAGAGAGGAGGAGATTGCAGAGATTAAAAGCAATGTGGGGTGACTTTAGCTTCCAGGCTTGTCTGTGAATATCTTGAACTCAGTATAGAACTACCAGTACTTATGTATTTCTGACTGCATGTTTTAAACAGATCTTAGCACTTGATGTTCCTTGAGCAGTGCAAGTAGTGTATCTCTATTAGGAAGAATGTTTTCATTTCTTTAAAAAGCCTCTTCTTTTATGGCCATGATTCTTAAGGAGCAACCTAAATGAACATTTATGGATGAATCTGTTTAACATCCAGGCTCACTCTAAATTAGCAAAGCCGCTCTAGGCCACGTTGTGTTTCCAATTTTGCCAACAGGACTCTGGTAAGGTGAAGACACTCCCCCATGATACCCTTCTCTTGTAAGCCTTCCCTGTTTCACTGTTTTCTTCTTTTTTGCAAAGTTATCACTGGTTAATAGAAAACGGAGAAAGAAATTTGGATTTCACAGAAGCCTGGATGTTCTGAGCATTTGCCACAGCATGTGAGATGTGCATTTGTCTGTGCTACCTCAGGCATGTCCAGCACCATCCAGGCAGGCACACCTGGAAGTGTGCTTCCTTCCCCATCTGGACACTGCTGCGCATGCTCATACCAATGCCCAGACATCATTTGTGTGGCTAGTTGTGCACTGCCAAAAAAGAGGAAACGCATCTACAAAAAGTGGACAGAATACAAATTTGCATGAAATTTGCATGTGCTGATTTACACGTGTGGATGCATATTTGGTTATCTGTCACCTATCTTCTGCCATGGAACCCAACATGGCATGCATGTGCTTCCTAAGCTGTTGCCCATCTAGGCACTGACAGTTCTGGACCTGCTTGGCTTCAGCCAAGGTGGGGCAGCTTATCCGCCTTCAGGCCATACTCTGGAATCATAACTAGAAATAATAAAAGGGTAAAGGTAAAGGACCCCTGACATTTAAGTCCAGTCGCAGACAACTCTGGGGTTGCGGCGCTCATCTTGCTTTACAGGTCGAGGGAGCCAGCGTTTGTCCGCAGACATTTTTTCAGGGTCATGTGGCCAGCATGACTAAGCCGCTTCTGTCACAACGGAACACTGAAACAAGAGCAGTGCACAGAAACACTGTTTACCTTCCCACTGGAGCGGTACCTATTTATCTACTTGCACTTTGACGTGCTTTCGAACTGCTAGGTTAGCAGGAGCTGGGAACCGAGCAACGGGAGCTCACTCCGTCGCTGGGATTTGAACCACCGACCTTCTGATCGGCAAGCCCAAGAGGCTCAGTTGTTTAGACCACAGTGCCACCCATGTCCCATAACTAGAAATAATACTGAGAAGTAATTAAAAATAATGATAATAATTTTGATAAAATAACCATATTAATATATTTCACCATAGTGTGGAACACAGGTGTCCTGTGTCCACTGACTCTGATGACCAGTGGCCACTTTAAGGGCACTGTTCTCCTTTCTTATGCCCCCATCCTGTTTAAACCAGATTTCATAGAATCATAGAATCATAGAATCATAGAGTTGGAAGAGACCACAAGGGCCATCGAGTCCAACCCCCTGCCAAGCAGGAAACATCCCTCAAATATAGGCCACCTTCAAATAGTAGCATGTCTTCTGTAAAAACCATGTATGACAAAAGGGTTCCTATGCACTAGAAGACACTCTCTCTCTCTCTCTCTCTCTCTCTCTCTCTCTCTCTCTCTCTCTCTGTGTGTGTTTTCTGTGTTGAAACAGTGGAAGAGTGAGGCTTGTGGGTCCAATTCTCAACAGTTTAAACCTGCATTCTTTACCAACAATGTGTGTGTGTGTGTGCGCGCACACACACACACATGCGTGCATATTTTACTCTAAGTATGAACTTGCTTTATCAATGATGTAAGCATACTGTTGTCACCTTCATTAAAGTAAACGACTTAGCCTAAATCAAAAATTAAGCAGCCAAACATGCCAAGCTAAATCTTCATGTGTCAAATCTACTTTCAGAGGGTGGTAACTGGAATTTAATTAAGCCCCAAAGAAAGCAGTAGAATAATTGCATTAGATATATCAATCTTTCAGTGTTCTGGGTACGTGAGCTGCATCTTTTTGTCACTAAACAAAACAACGGTAGAATGGAAGCTATATTTGAATAGTTAGCTGCTATGAGACATAGTAGCAGCCCATGTTTGGTTCATAGATTTGGCTCACCATGGTGACATAGAGATCTGGGCCCTTTGGTAATGAATTCATTTTGTCAAGTACAGAGCTCCAACAATGTACTCTACTTAGCCATAGAGACTGAGCTTATCTAGCCTTAAGAGGTCCTGGAACACCTGCTTCACCTTCTTTCTGCCTGGATACAGGCAAATCTATCCAACTGTGTTTCCTTAGTATGGAAATGCTCCCTTCAAACTCACGCAAACACACATAGTGAGAACTGGACAGTGTCAGACTTGGTGGATCCAATAGATTGTATACAATGCAGAGCTAAGTAACCATCTCATCAGCACAAGTATTTGGCTTCTGCAATGGAACTTCCCTTCCCTCTCCTACCCCTAAACCTGTTCTGAGGTTTCCCAAGCACGTTTGGAGAGGGCCCTGGGAGAAAATTCTTACACAGATGTGGTGGTTGCTTAGCTCTGTATTGGATACAAGCCAATGATTCTGCAAGACCCTGGGGTTACTACGTTAAGAGGTTTTGGTGGCCACAGCCACTCCTAACCTTGGAAGTAAATATCCTCTAGCAAGACTTTGCTAAATCTAATAATATCATGCCACCATTGGCAAAAGCAGATAAGATGTTTTTACCAGTCTCTGAAGACAATGATCTGGGATTAAAAATTGCCACAACTTTGTTGATTACAGATACAGTTATACCTTGGAAGTCGAACAGCTTAGTTCCCGAACATTTTGGCTCCTGAATGTTGCAAACCTGGAAGTGACTGTTCCGGTTTGCGAGCTACTTTTGGAAGCCAAATGTCCGGTGGGGCTTCTGCAGCTTCCAATTGGCTGCAGGAGCTTCCGGCAGCCAATCAAGAAGCCGTGCTTTGGTTTTCGAATGTTTAGGAAGTCAAACAGACTTCCGGAACGGATTCCATTCGACTTCCAAGGTACGACTGTATAGGTAGGCTTTGGCTCCGGTATTGGGTGTATATCCATTACAGCCTCCTGATGGAGGGCTGACGCTTAAGCAGGGTCATGTCTGGGGTATGGACCATGTCAAGACACAGATCCATTGACGTGGTCCAGTCCTGGCCACTGCTGAAACCTCTATGGCCCATTGGTCCCACACTTGGCTTCTAGACAGAGATTTCCACTTAAACCCTTCTAACAGGGTATCCTGTGACTGCACTTGCTATAGGTTGGGGTGATGCACTAGGTAAAGGTAAAGGTAAAGGTAAAGGTAAAGGTACCCCTGTCCGTATGGGCCAGTCTTGACAGACTCTAGGGTTGTGCGCTCATCTCACTCTATAGGCCGGGAGCCAGCACTGTCCGCAGACACTTCCGGGTCACGTGGCCAGCATGACAAAGCTGTATCTGGTGAGCCAGTGCAGCACACGGAACGCCGTTTACCTTCCTGCTGGTAAGCGGTCCCTATTTATCTACTTGCACCTGGGGGTGCTTTCGAACTGCTAGGTTGGCCGGTGCTGGGACCGAATGACGGGAGCGCACCCCGCCACGGGGATTCGAACCGCCGACCATGCGATCGGCAAGTCCTAGGCGCTGAGGTTTTACCCACAGCGCCACCCGCGTCCCGTGATGCACTACTTCATCCCAAACCCTTTTACGGACCAGGATGCCTTACCTGTGCTGTCCTCCTGTCACTCTCTGTCACTTCTGTGGATCATCACTCTTTGGTCTTCTGGTCTTCTTGCTCTTTGGCTGACTCTGCTGAGTAATCCAGGCACAGTCAGCTTTTATTCCTAGGCGGCAGACAGGAGTGAAGATTCTTGGGCTCTGGTCTATCGCCCAGGATCCACCCCACTGCCTGTCCATGATTGGGCAGTTCAGAGTTTAGGTTAGGTGGGTTATCCCATCACCTTAAGCTGCTGACTGGCGGAGGGCCCAATAGCTGGCAATGAAGAAGCAGCTTTCACCCCCTGGGGACAGAGAGGGAGCCTGCAACAATCTGCAACCACCGCTCACCCTCGAGCAGGGCTGTCCATTCTATACTGTCTTTCTCCAGCTTGGTGCCCTCTAGTATTTTGGACTACAATTCCTGTTACCCTTGACCATTGGCCATGCTGCCTGGAGCTGATGAGAGTTGTAGTCCAAAACATCTGGAGGGGAACAGATTGAGGAAGGCTGCTCTATACATTCCCACTCAGCTGAAGAGATATGCAGTAGTAACTATGAACTGGTGGGAAGGGAACATCTTGCAACTGGCACTGGAACAGAATGTTTTTTTGTTTTCTGGGCAGGTGTTTCCAAAATGTGAAATAACATTCTGTAATTATTTGTTTTTCAAATTTATGTGCTAGTATTCCATTTCACTTTTTAATTCACTTCAGTTGTTGGAGTGAACTTCCACCAGCTATTAACAACTCCATTCTGTCTCTCTCAGAATTAAAATGCACATAAATGAGCAACTTTCTTCCCCTTTTAATTACTGCTAAGACCTCTTCTTTATGGCCCCATCCCATGTCATCTGGTCCCTCTTGTTCTCAGATTCCATGCAGATTGCTGCTGCTGCTCATTCATATCCATCTCTTGCTGCATTCTTCTCTTCTACTCACTCATTTGGCTCCCTGGTGCTTCTTTAGCTCTTAAATCTTGCATTTATCTGTTGCAGTACTTCAGAAGTAGCAGCAAACAGAGGGACCAAAACGAAAAATATAGTACAATTTATTGGAGTTGTTCGAATCCCCCCTCAACCAGAAAGCTCACTTTGTGCCAGCTACTATCTCTCACTCTAACCTACCCTATCTTGTTAATGTGATTTTTAAAAATGGGGTGATTACCTATGTATTCCATCCTATGCTTCTTGGAGGAAGGATGTGTGATATTCAATGTTAGCCATACTTGGAGTATACCCAGTTGGCTATCACCTAAGGGCACTAAGATGGCACTAGGACAGCTTTGGGAAATCGTTTAAGGTTGCCTAGAGATGAAGCCATTCAAGCACTATGTTACTTTGTGTGATTATCACAGAACTGTAATGGTTTGAAAAGGACCAGAAGACCTTTTGCCTGGCAGAAGCCTCCACACACCACCAAATTATGGTTGCCAATCTACACTCCTGGCATGGGTTGCCATACGCCCTGGTTTTCCCCAGAGATTTTGGCCAATTTTTGGAAATTCTGTCTGGATGCTATTTTTGGCAGACGAATACCCTAAAAATAGTCTTCCATATATACCACTTCCTTTCTGAGTACCACTGCTCGGTGCTATCAAAGGATGATAGCCAACTAAGTCATGCTCAGAGTAGGTCTGCTGAAGTCAAAACAGTTAAGTTGCTTTCCGTGGTTCTACTTTGAGTGTGACTACTGTACTGCTGGAGATCTGTGCACCTACTAACTATTTGATTATATAGTGATGGTACCACATACATCCAGATGGCTCAAGTTTTGATGACACATATAGCAGCTCTAAACTAAAGACCTTTCTTTAAAAGGCAAATAGCATCAAGCCTGAATGTTTGAGTTCCTCATTTTTTTCAACCTCGGATACCTTTTCACAATATTGTAGTCAGGGCTGAATAATAATTTCCTTGGATACTCATGCTTCACCTATTTGTTATGCTTCATCAGTGAGCAGACACATGTAATACAAAGGCCAATTCATTTTCAAAATTGTTTCAGCAGAAGATAGCATGGTAATGAAAATGACTTCAGAGAACATTTTCTTCCATTTTTATCACCTTACAGTGATGATCTCTATGTGTTTAATTAGTTCATATTATACCTGTGTAAAACGCTAGGCTAGTGGGCCATATAGTACAAGAAAAACTGAGAGGACAACTACATAGGAAAATATTATGTATTTTATACCTGACATATTTTAGTACAATACTTTCACAAGAGATGTAAATTTTAAACACAGAAGCCCCTCCCCACCCCTGCCACAAAAAACCAAGACCAAAGCCATTAGAATTTATCATTGTAGGTCTGGAAATTCCTGCTGCTTATCTCCCCCATAGTCCTGGGCTTTCTTCAGAAGAATCCATTGCTGCTAGGAAGACTGGGAAATGGGGTTCACCGTGCCTCCCACCTCAATGCACTAGGAAGTGAGAAACCTGTTGCCCTCAACTTGATACTTCTGGACCGCAATATTGCAGGTATTAATATTGCACAGCTTGAAGTGAGTGGACGCCTTCTGGAAATGAAGTATTGTCCAGACCCATTAGATATTATTCAAACTTGCAGAACTTTCTTCAAAACGTAACAAAAGCATCAAAGATACATGAAAAATAGCCAAACAATATATTGTCCAGCACAGGCTCAGCATCTTAGAAAATATGAAATGATCCCAACGGAACTAGAAGCAGAGGCCTGTCTCTCCCCACAGCCTGCATCCTGCCTTAGGTTGTTTATATGGAGAGCTTCATTTACATCCTCCTTCCACAAAGTTTGGGAACAAAGAACCAAAGGCAACTTCCTTCAAAATGGCGATTTGCAATTCAATACCTTAATTGCCTGATCTAATGTTACTCATTTACATGTTGGTAAGCTAGCAGAAAACAACAGTTAGTTAATTATCAATCCATTAAGGAGTTCAGAGACCACTTAGAAACTACTGTGGCAAACCCTCAATGTTAGCAATACACATTTAACCATTTTCCATTTTAAACTTTCATTAATACACAGGCATTTCCTTCACTTCTGTGTGAATTAAACCAATTATACTTCACATGCAACTCCCTTCACCCTTGACCCATTGACCATGCCAGCTGGGACTGATATGAGGTGAAGTTCAACAGCAGCTAGTGAGCCACAAGTTTCCCACATTTTAATTAAGCCAAGAGATGTTTAGAGGCTTCCAACCCAAAATATGCACATGTTGAAAAGTAGTCACAGCATTTAGGCCTTCAAGATTTGGAAACTACTACTTTATTTTTGTAAATTTCCAATGAAATAGTTAAGAGGGGAAAACAATCCTAGAACATGGAGAATGTGGAAGTCCCACACAGCAAGTCCCCCTTCTGGGAACCAGCTCTCCTTTCCAATATACAGTGTGGGAAAGAGGGGTGCCAAGCAGGCTGCTGACATAATGGATTTGACTTGGCCAGAGGTTTCTCTCTTTCACAGCATATTTTTATAAGAAGCAGAATGAGCTCTATTGTTGTCTATAATACCATGCCACTCAAGCGTTTTGGAACTGTCAACATGCTCTGAGCAATTATTTTTAACACGGTATCTCTAGGGACTGTACGATGTTCGAATTTGGTTATGAAACTGTAGAATGTGATACTAGACTGTTCTAAGTCTTCATAATCTTGCTTTATATTTCCTTTAGGGAAACAACATTCTGTTGGTTAATAATGCGAAGTGTAGCGCCAGGGCTTTTTTTTTTGATGGAAGATAAATGGATGAGACAAAACACTCATCCTGTGCCCAGAGAATGCTGCCAGTACCAGTGGCTAGCCTCGGGCCTCCAGCACATTTTGCTTTGTATGTGATCTGTTTCATCTTTCCACTTGAACTTCCCAAGAGAATCCCAGTGTTCAAGTGCAAGAAAAAAATATGGATGTTAAGTTAGTTATAAATACAAAAGAATTGTTCCTAATATTATGCCTACTTAAACAAAATAATGAGAAAAAGGCAATGCTTCTCTCGTTCTTTCATCTTTACTGTAGATAAGTTTAATACCTTCACTAGCAAAAGCCTATAGGATATCACACAATGTCTACTGAGTAGATTCTCCCCTTATATTGTTTGACTAGGACACACTATAATTGCCTAGTATAAACACTGAGGTGTCTTAATATTTTATTTTCATAATATATCTGTATTGTATGCAAGTGTCTCTAGCACCTGTTATATTTCTGAATCAACTTTCGGCCAAATTCTAATCCTAAATCCACTTACCTTTAACTTCTGACTGGTAGAAGCAGCCACTAGTCATTCACACTGATATTTCCCTGACCAACCAGGAGAACGGTTTTAGGGACAGTATGCATAATACTAAGTGGGAACTCTACAGATGAGATGATCAGTCCTTCAGTTTCCTCCAGCCAAAGGCATTTCATTTGTTTCTTCTGTCTCTCTTCAATAACAACAACAACAACAACAACAACAACAACAACAACAACAACTATTATTATTATTATTATTATTATTATTATTATTATTATTATTATTATTATTATTATTATTAATACCCTGCCGGTCTGGCTGGGTTTCCCCAGCCACTCTGGATGGCTTCCAACAAAATATTAAAAATACAATAAAACATCAAACATTAAAAACTTCCCTAAGGGCTGACTTCCGGGTTGGCGCCATCGCCGAATGGCGGACTCCCTCCGAGCTCCGGAGGGAGTCTGCTCGGCAGGGGCTGGGTCCTACCGCGCCGGCGACGCGGGGACCCTTAAAAACCACGGGCACGGAGCCCGTGGACATGGGGACTCGGCTGGTACCGTTAGCGCCCTCCCGACTCGTGAAGGAGCCTTTTTAAAGGCTACGGATCGGGTGCCGGGGAGCGGCGTGGTGCTGTGAGTCTATCGCTTCCCCTGCCGAGCGCAGCCGCATGCCATTCGTCGGAGAGCACTGGCTTCTTCCATTGAAAATTCAGCTATTTAACAACAACCCGTGAGTAATTGGGTAACCGGGTATAAAAGGAGAAAAAAAGGATTTTTTTTTTCGGATTCGGCACAAGCGGGGGGGATCTAAAAAGGAAGTCAGTCCCCTCCCTGATTGTAAACATGCTAAAACAAGGACTGAGAAACCAAGATCGATTCAGAAGCTTATTGCTGACAAAAAATATCAATTCCACGATGGGATATTACAAGAATTGTGCTGGAGGAGAAAAGTCGAGGGTGAGAGGGAAAAGGCAACCCCCCTCTGGGAACCGGGGCGATTCGGAGAACCTGGCAGAGAGAGATGGAGAATTTGACAGCGGTCAAAGTAGCTGTCAAATCTTGAGAACATAAAGAGGACTTTGTTATAAGTATTTTGCTGGTAAATTTTGTTACAATTGGACATAAATATGGACACAAAATGTCGGGGGGGGGGAAAGAAACAACAACTTGACTTTTGGATTAGAGGATACAAAGTTACTGCAACCCCCCTAGAGGGGCTTTGGGACATTACAAGTGGCGTATGTGGAAAATTACTCTGGGATGGGTACAGGACTTATCTCCTGGGAAAGCAGCTAAACTGAAATATTGTTTTGTCTACAGAGGTGACAACACAATAGAATTTTTCTATTGAAGCAAGGTAGGAACTGGACGTAAGTTTTTGTTCCTGAATAACAAACCTCTGTAGAGATACTAGATTTCGGAATAAGAATGGTTTTGCAGCTGAACAAGATAGAAACCTGAGAAAGTAAGAAATAAAAGAGCAAAGGACCAACTACGCCACGGAAAGAACAATGGGAGGAGCAACTATGACCAAAGGAAATTAAAGGCCTCTATTAGACTGGATTTTTGAAGTTAAACAGCATCAAAACAAGCAAATTTAAAGAAAACCGGCAAGATGGATTGAGGAAAATTTGGCTGTGGACTTGAGACCTCCAGGCCGACAACATACAGACTGATGGACATGGGGAATCTAAACCGGGGAAGGGAGGGGGAATTCTAGAATCCAAAGGCTATGTAACCAACTTTTTGAATCTTCTTCTATCTTTTATCTTTTATCTTTCTATATAACTTTGGTATTTTGATTTAACATGTTTTGAAAAAAAGGGGGAATTCGTGGAAGGAAACGGGGTAGATCTTGGGGGGAAATTTATTTTTTTTCTATTTTGTTAAAGATGAGGAGTGATGTTAAGATTGTAATTCAAATTGGTTAATAGGCACAACATATTAGGTTTAAATTGGGAATGAGAACTTGTGGAACCAACTTAGGGAAAGGGGAATACAGTCGGGAGGGGAAGGAGGGAGTCCCAGAAAGAAGGTTATGAAAATAAGGGGTTAAAATTGGTTTTTCTGTTTCTTTCTTTTCTTTATCTTTTCTATTTTTTCTATTCTGTCACTATTGGAAATTTTAATAAATATGATTAAAAAAAAACAACCTTCCCTAAGGGCTGCTTTCAGATGTATTCTAAAAGTCAGATAGTTGTTTATTTCCTTGACATCTGATGGGAGGGCGTTCCACAGGGCAGACGCCACTATCAAGAAGGCCCTCTGCCTGGTTCCCTGTAACCTCACTTCTTGCAGTGAGGGAATCACCAGAAGGCCCTCAGTGCTGGACCTCAGTGTCCGAGCTGAATGGTGGGGGTGGAGACGCTCCCTCAGGTATACAGGACTGAGGCCATTTAGGGCTTTAAAGGTCAGCACCAACACTTTGAATTGTGCTCTGAAACGTACTGGGAGCCAATGTAGGTCTCTCAGGAATGGTGTTATATGGTCTCGGTGGCCATTCACCAGTCTGGATTAATTGCAGTTTCCGAGTCACCTTCAAAGGTAGCCCCACGTGCAGTGGTCCAAGTGGGAGATAACCAGAGCATGCACCACTCTGGCAAGACAGTTCACAGGCAGGTAGGGTCTCAGCCTGTGTACCAGATGGAGCTGGTAGACAGCTGTCCTGGACACAGAATTGACCTGTGCCTCCATGGACAGCGGTGAGTCCAAAATGACTCCCAGGCTGCGCACCTGGTCCTTCAGGGGCATAGTTACCTCATTCAGGATCAGGGAGTCCTCCACACCTGCCCGCCCTCTGTCCCCCCAAAATAGTACTTCTGTCTTGTCAGGAGTGAACCTCAATCTGTTAGCCACCATCCATCCTCCAACCGCCTCCAGACACTCACACAGGACCTTTACCGCCTTCACTGGTTCTGATTTAAAAGAGAGGTAGAGCTGGGTATCATCTGCATACTGATAAACGCCCAGTCCAAACCCCCTGATGATCTCTCCCAGAGGCTTCATATAGATGTTGAAAAGCATGGGGGGAGGACGGAATCCTGAGGCACCCCACAAGAGAGAGCCCAGGGGTCTGAACACTCATCCCCCACCACCACTTTCTGGACATGGCCCAGGAGGAAGGAGCGGAACCACTGTATGACAGTGCCCCGAGCTCCCAGCCCCTCTAGATGGTCCAGAAGGATATTATGGTCGATGGTATCAAAGGCTGCTGAGAGATCCAGCAGAACTAGGAAACAGCTTTCACCTTTTTTAATATATGATTTTTATTAATTTTTAATACAAGTATGCATATAATTCCATAACAAAATTTTCACCAATTATCTCTTTTGGACTTCCTTCAGCTTCTCCGCCAATCATCCATATTTAATTTTTAATTACGCATTTCCTAAATTTGGTATTGCCTTAAATGTATCCTCCCCATCATATTTCTTTTTAACAATACCCCTCAAATTTCACAGAGCTTCTTGAAACCCCACCAGTGTTGTTTGCTCATCACATATGCTTCTCAGATAATCTACAAACTTTCCCCAGTCCTCGATGAACTTTTGGTCTCGTAGATATCTAATCTTCCCAGTTAATTTGTCCAGTTCTGCATAGTCTATCAGTTTCATTCTCCATTCTTCAAGCGTCGGTAATTCCTCCTGTTTCCATTTTTGGGCCAATAATATTCTTGCTGCTGTTACTGAGTACTGGAAAAGTTTGCAGTCTTTTCTGTTTATTTCATTTCCTACTATTCCTAAAAGAAAAGCGTCTGGTTTCTTTACAAATGTATATTTTAACATCTTTTTTAATTCATCTCCCAGAAACCCTTCACTTTCTTACGATCCCACCACATATGGTAAAATGTCCCTTCTTTTTCTTTACATTTCCAACACTTATTACATGTCTTAAACATTTTTGGTAATTTTACCGGTGTAATATACCATCTATATACCATTTTCATAATGTTTTCTTTTAACGCAGTACATGCTGTAAATTTTAAATTTTCTTTCCATACTTTTACCCAGTCATCAAATTGTATATTATATCCAAAATCTCTGGCCCAGTGTATCATTACCGAATTGACTTCCTCGTCCTTCGTATACCATTCCAACAGCATCTTATACATTTTTGACAAAATTTTAGAATCATTGTTTATTATTTCTGTTTGGAATTTTGAGTCTTTTTCTGCATATCCACTCTTTTTAATATCCTTTTTAAACACTTCATTAACTTGAAAATAGTGCAACCAATCATATACATATTTTTTAACTTGTTCATAAGGTTTCATTTTCCATTTTCCACCCTCTTTGACTATCAACTCACCATATGTAATCCAACTCCCTCTCATATTAATTTTCTTTACACTCATAGCCTCTAATGGAGATAACCAGTGTGGAACTCTTGGTTCTAAAAGGTTTTTGTACCTATCCCATATTTCTATTAAAGATCTCCGGAAAATGTGGTTCTCAAATCCTTTATGATTTTTCTTCTTCCCACACCATAGATACGCATGCCATCCAAATCTGTTATCAAATCCTTCTAAGTCTAACAACTCCGTATTTTCTAATTTTATCCATTCTTTCTACCAGCAAAGACATGAAGCTTCATAATATAATTTCAAATCTGGCAGTGCGAAGCCTCCCCTTTCTTTCGCATCTGTTAATAACTTAAATTGAATTCTCGGCTTCTTACCCTGCCAGATATACTTTGAAATTACTCTTTGCTACTCTTTAAAAATCGCTATCCCCTTAATTACCGGGATAGTCTAAAATAGAAATAACATCTTTGGAAGCACACTCATCTTTATCGTTGAAATTCTACCCCAAAAGGATAGCTTCATTCTTCCCCACACCTCCAGATCTTTTTTATTCCGTTCCATACCGGTATATAATTATTCTGAAACAAATCAATATTCTTAGGGGTTAGCCATATTCCCAAATATTTCACTTTCTTTACCACTTCTATCCCTGTTCATTGTTGCATTATTTCTATCATACTTTTATACATTTTTTTTTGCAATCATTTTAGTTTTCTTCTTATTTAATATAAACCCTGCCACACATCCAAATTGTTCAATCTCTTCCAAAACTTCTTTTACACTTTTTATCGGTTCTTCTATTGTTACTACCAGATCATCAGCAAAGGCTTTAACTTTATATTCATTCTGACCAACTGTCACCCCTTTTACTAATTCATTTTGTCTAACTGAACGTTGAAAGACCTCCAACACCAATATGAATAACAATGGCGAGAGAGGACATACCTGTCTAGTACCTTTAGATATCTTAACTTCTTCCGTAGTTACATTATTTACTATCAACTTAGCTCTCTGCTCTGTATATATTGCCTTTATTCCATTAAAAAATTCCTTCCCAACATCCATATACTCCAGGTTTTTTAACATAAAATCCCATGATATATTATCAAAGGCCTTTTCTGCATCCACAAACATTAATATAGCTTGCTTCTCATTCCTGGCAGTCAGATACTCCAAAATATCAATTATATTCCTTATATTATCTTTCATCTGTCTGCCTGGAAGGAAACCCGCTTGATCCTTATGAATAAATTCTTGTAATATCTTTTTCATTCTTTTTGCCAAAATCCCTGCAAAAATTTTATAATCTGTATTCAACAATGAAATCGGCCTGTAATTTTTGACTTGTGTTAGATCCGAATTCTGTTTTGGAATAAATGTAATAAATGCTTCTTTCCATGTTTCCGGAATGTCTCTTTCCTTTAGAATATTGTTCATTACTTCTTTTAATGGTACAGTCAGGGCGTTTCTCAATTCTTTATAATAACTTGATGTAAATCCATCTGGTCCCGGAGCCTTTCCCTTCTTCAATTCTTTTATAACCTCTTTTATCTCCTCAATTTCTATTGGGGCGTTCAGTTTGTCTTTCTTATCTGTCGGGATCTTCTGCACCCTTTTTTCTTTTAAAAATCTTTCTATTTTCCTCATATTATTCTTCTCTCTGCTTTTATATAATTGTGTATAAAAGTCCAAGAATCCTTTTCTGATTCCTTTCGGATTGTCTATCTCTTCACCTTTCACAATGATTTTATTAATTGTATTTTGTTCCTTTCTTTTCTTGATTTGCCACGCAAGCCATTTGCCTGATTTGTTAGGGAAACAGCTTTCACCTTTATCACTAACCCGCCGGAGATCATCGACCAGCACGACCAAGGCAGTTTCAGTCCCCTGATGAGGCCTGAATCCCAACTGGAAGGGATTCAAATGATCCGCATCCTCCAGGTTTGCCTGGAGTTGTTCAGCAATCACCTGCTCAATCCGGTCTGATTCAGAATGAGTTTTCCACCACCGGCACTCTAGCTGTCTCAATGATTGTTTCATTGCCCTCAGCTCCGGGGTAAACCACGGGGCTGTCCAGGCTCCATGCAATTGAAGAGGGCGCTTTGCAGCCAGACAGTCAATAGCCCTGGTTAACTCTGCATTCCAGCGGGCCACCAGGGAATCAATTGAAAGGCCATCAACATGGGATAAAACATCCCCAACCACTCTCTGGAAACCATTTGGATCCATTAAGTGGGGGGGCCAGACCATCTGAATCGGTCCCACCTCCCTGCAGAGGAGAAGGTTTGTGGAGAAGTCCAGTTGTACAAGGAAGTGATCTGACCATGGCACTTCTTTTGTTTCGCTTTTACTTAGTGTCAGATCACCCACATTGCTGAAGTAGGGCAAGGTGAGCCTGGCCCCTAGGCCAGATGAAAAGGGCCTTGCAGGGAGCGGCCTTCAGCACTCACAGCTGGTAGCATGGACAAACTGGATTGGCTTTATGGGGAAGTAAGCTCAGGAGTTTTCAGGGTCACCACCAGCTGAAAACACAGATCTAAAAAAATAAAAAAATAAAAATCATTTTAAGATACAAAAGAGAAAGACGCAAAGGTTTCAAAATAGCCCCAAAGGAAGCAAAATGTCCTCCCTAAATGAGTTTATATAACATACAGTTTATATTACATTTATAACTGAATCAGGCTGAGGAAGCATCATGCCAGCTGAGGGCAAATATTTTTGAATTTCACACAGTAGGTATTTTCCAGGGGGAAATGATCCCATGTGAATTTTGTGCATGCCTCAAAAAGGGGATGGGGAGGCAGTTTGGCAGATCAACCAACACCTAAGATATAGGGGCACTCCTGCTCCTCCCTTTCAGGCACTGATGTGTACACTCCTGTGTTGTCTGAACGTGCCAAGGCACCTTCTTAATCACACCCACTCTCTCAGGTAATATAGCCTAAAAGTAACACATTTAGCATTTAGAATTTAGATGGCTGAATGGAAAATTCCCTGTCTGTCACAGAGAACATGTTTAGGCACTCACAAACCTCATAAAAGAAAACCCATGCATTCAATCAACTCAATTTAACGCAGCAGAGATATTGAAACAGTTTGCCGCTTTTCTCAGCCGTTTAGTATCAGATATATCTTGTTTCAGAATTGTTCGTATCATATGTTGAAAACAAGAAAAATGGCAATCATGCCCACTTGCCCAGAGAAAATGGAAGGCCACTTCAGATGGTGGTGATAGAAAAACAGAATTTTTCTCAACTCTGCATGGTTATGATAGAAAATCTGCTGTATTTGCCAGATCGGCAAGGTTATGTTATCAGCTTCATCAAGCAACAGAACAATGCCAGTTTGCATCACCATTGACGTGATCTGCAATATCTCTCTTTTTTCACTGCTGAGGGACATATGCTTACGGCTAGATATGAGGGTATAAAACATTTGTTAGATGAAAACATGCACATTATTTGGCAGCTGGCTAACAATCCTTTCCCAGGGCTTTAGCCAGCTGCATTGTCAAGTAGCCTTAGGAAATGGCTTGTTTTACACTGCAATAATACTTGACAGACAATTAAACGTTTACTGTAGCTCTAAGGCTCTGGAAAAGGGTTGTTATCCAGCTGCCAAATAAGTAGATCATCTAGAATGTTCTCTATGAAGGAATCTGCATTTGACTTTATAATCCAAAGGGCAGCATCTCTACTTCTTTTTGTAAAAACAACATTGTATTGAAATTTCTTCCATATATAACCAACACCATTGCAGCTCTGTACTGCTCTGGATTGACCATTAGAAGAAAAATATGTGGGTTGTGGTGGTGGTCACATGCATGACATGTGAAAAGCATAGTGTGATGCTTTACATCTGGTTTGTGGAACTATAATAGTGAAAATAGGATGGAACTGAAGGTTTTGGTATTAAGGTTTACAGATAACAAACCTATCTGGAGAAGATGGGCCTGACATCAGACATTCATGCCCTCGATACCTCCAAACTGGATTGATGTCATGCTTTCCTTGAGGCGTTGCCTTTAAAGACAACTCAGAAACTTCAGTTGGTGCATAACATGGCTGCTAGGCTGTTCGCTGCTATCGTGATCTTGGAGGCTATTTCTCTGATCTTACACTTTCTGTACTGGTCCCTCATTTTCTGCTGGGCTCAGCTTAAAGCACTTGTGCATATGAGCCTGTTGGCCTTTCAGTTTGGCTGTAGGGCCCTGGTCTTTGTTCCTTTCGTATGAGCTGCTAGATGGGCAAGGGACAGGGTCTTTTTGGTAATGGTGCCAGTAGTGCCAGTGTGGTTAGGCAGAGTTGTGGTCCTACCCTGCTTAGACTGGTGTCGCTACAGCTTACTAAAATGGGGCTGGGTGTTGGCAAAGTAGCAGTTGCTTGGATGCACTGCTACTAGCATTGGATTGGCTCCACGGCTGTAATGATGCCAGTGTCAGGAGGGTAACTTGCTTTCTGCCCCACCACATTTGCCACTACTGGGTGATGTAATTATGGAATGTCCTCCTGATGGAGATACACTGGGTTTCTCTTTCTCTGATTGTCTTTGACAGGTGCAAACATTAGTTGAGAACTAGTTTCTAAGAAGTGATCTAGTTTCTAAGTATTAGGGATATTTATTTTGTTGTGCTTCTTATTTTTATTTATTCCAATTGTTGTTTTAATGTTGTCAATTGGTTATGTGATTTTATTATTTGGCCTCTATCATATATTGTATGTTTTAATTGTAAACCACTTTTTTATATAGAAAAGTGGGGTGTAAATATTAAGCCAAATTAAACTTATGGGCATACATATATGGAACCAGTGAAATGAATGGGAGCCAAAGAATGATTTTGGACAGTAAAGGCAAGCAGGTGAAGTATTAAGCACACCTTCTCCCTGCTGTTCCTCCACTAAAAAAACCCTCATCACATCTTCAGTCTGCTTGTCATTTTAAAAAGGAAAAAAGCCAGTGCTTTTTTTTCTGGAGGTACTTAAAGTTATGCAGTACCAGCACCATTTTTCTAGAAGAAAAGCACTGGTTAAAAACATAGTATTTACTGTAACAACTTCATAGTGAGTACTGGCACCTCTTTTTCTAGGAAAAAAACACTGAAAAACAAAAGAACTTTTATGTCTATGTTACATGCATTTATGTATAAAATGAATATGCCCCAGGTGTGAATGTACTATATAATTCATAGGCTTGACTAATCTAGAATGGTTTGTTGTGTTATCCACTCTCGATAACTGAATTTAGCAAACTTTGATAATTGAATTGGCACAGCAAATAATAAAAAAGCCATTTTATCTATTCTGCTTCCCACCAAAATGCAGACATGCTCTCAAAAAAAAAAAAAAAAAGATTTCCTGTTTTGCTTTTTGAAGCAAATACACCATTATTGCAGTTCTCAGTTTGGCAGACATTCATTTCAGATGCTGCAAACATTAAATAAAAAGTAGCTATGAGTCTACATAGAACAAGATACAGCAGTGTGTTCATGACCAGCCCCAAACATTTGCTTCCTGAGGCAAAGGACAAGATGGCTTATCTCTCCATTCTACATACAGAAATTGATTGGAGTGGCAGCTGAATCTTGCTTCAGCACTGGCAACTGGTTAGCAAACTTCACTGTACCTGTAGCAGCAGTCAAGTTTAGGGGTCTCCAGGACATGTCATGTGGCATACACAGCTCTGTCCTCCAACTGACCTTACCTGCCTAGACTGATAACACAAAACACATAATAGAAAATATTATAATAGAAAATAATAAATTGCACACTGTATTAATTGATATTGTTTTTAACCATTGTTTGACCATGTGATGATTTTAGCTTATGAATTTTATTGTGTAATGTTTTTATTTGTACATTGGGGTACTTTTATAGCTTTGTTTAGAGTACGTAATGTTTTAATAATATAAATGTTTTAAGTCTTTTTTTACCAATTCAGTATATTTTCTTTTAATTGTCAAATAATTCTGTGTACATTGCGGCAGCCTTTGGCTATGTGCAATAAAACTGACTGAGACTGAGATAATAGAAAATACTGCCACCTCCTTCACCAGTTATCCAGTGGTCAATAATTCTGAATAAGATTTCCATAATCAGGATGGTTTTAAGCAGGCCTGCCCCTCATTTGCTGAAAGGTTTTGAGGTCTCAGTTGTGAGGGGAGGGGTGTAGGACTATGTATTTTCATCCAGTCTCATAACTCTCCTTGGGTTGTAGACAGGCAGTTGTAGTGTCTGTGAATGTTTTTCCTCCTGAATTCTTATTGTGTCCCTGTGGCTACATAATAGCCAGTAGCACGCATGGCATGACAAATCACAACAGTAAAAACTCTTCCGATGCTGTTACTGCAGATGTGTGTAATCTTGTTTAATGTAATGTAATCTTCACAAGCACCTATCTGATAGTGTTTTGACTTCACAGCTGACACCAAACACAACTACCTCCTTTACCCATGCCTGCACAGCTTGGTTTCCCTCTGTTCACAATGGTATCTTCCTTCTTTTGTGAAATAAGAACTTCTGCCTGAGGTGGGAAATGGTTTTGTTTGTTATTATGTTGTTTAGTTTTGTGTTTTTATACTGTAAACCACCCTACAATTCTCGGATGAAGGATGGCATATGAATTTAATAAATAAAAACATATAATGGATATTGTAAGGCTATACGGTATATAGTCTTACACTGATAAAGTTAGACCAATATTCCACCTGTTAATGTCTTAGTCCATGGGTAGGCAAACTAAGGCCTGGGGGCCGGATCCAGCCTAATCGCATTCTAAATCCGACCCGTGAACCGTCCGGGAATGAGCGTGCTTTTACATGAGTAGAATGTGTCCTTTTATTTAAAATGCATCTCTGGGTTTTTTGTGGGGCATAGGAATTTGTTCATCCCCCCCCCAAAAAAAAATATAGTCCGGCCTCCCACAAGGTCTGAGGGACAGTGCACCGGCCCCTTGCTGAAAAAGTTTGCTGACCCCTCGAAAAACCATATAGGTTTTACGAGCATTTCTCTCCACCATCTTTCTCAACTAAAAACAAACAAAATACTTCAGGAAAATTCATTACCAAACAGTATGAAAACTACAAGTCCCATCATTCCTGACAGGAAATGACTCTCTGGGCATTATTTTCAGGGATGGTGATGGACAATATCTCTCCTGTGTGGTAATGAACCCCTTTTGCCCCCTGATGATACTACTTCCCCTTCTCCCAAAGTAAGGGACCGTTGCTTGGAAAGGCAGGTAGCTAGAAAATCTATATATAAAATATAAAAGACTCCTAGAACCGAAAACTCCCTGGTGGGCATCGCCAGCAGAAATTGTCGCAGTGAAAAAATTAAATATGAAAGAAAATTGGGCTACCTATAAAACTGTATTAAAGGAAGAAAACGGAGAATTGTAATTAAAGGATTACACAGAAATTAAAGCTCATATTAGTGATTGGTTCCAATATATTCAAATTAAGTATAGATTAGCGAAAGACAAAAAGTTAGGATTTGAAAAAGAAATATCAAAATTTGATAAATACTTAATACAAGAAAAATTTAAAAATATATCTAAATTGTATAATCTGATTTTAGAGTGGGAAACAAAGGATGAATTGGTTAAAGCATCAATGATTAAATGGGCGCAAGATATTGGGAAAAATATTATGTTTGAACAATGGGAAAATTGTGGAAAGAAGATATGAAATTTACTATGTGTTATATACTGAAAGAAAATTACCTTAAAATGCAACATAGATGGTATTTAACACCTGAAAGAATAGCAAAAATGAATAAAAATTGTAGCGATGTCTGCTGGTGATGCAACATGGGAAAAGGTACTATGATACATATATGGTGGAATTGTTTAAACATCAAACAATTTTGGGAAATAATATATAATGAAATGAAAAAAATGTTTAGATACTCATTTAGGAAAACACCAGAAGGTTTTCTACCAGGAAGCCTAAAGGAAGAAGATAAGACCTTATATTTATATGCAACAGTAGCAGCAAGGCTACTGATTGCGAAAAACTGGAAAAGTGGTATAATACCGACAAAAACAGAGTGGCTTGCCAAATTATTGGAGTATTACAATATATCCAAAACAATGGAAGAAATTGGAAGGATTTCAAAAGAAAGGATAGATAGGGACTGGAAGGTGTTTAAAAGATACTTGCAAAATCATATCGAAAAATCAGAACTCCTATTAGAATAAACAAGTTCCGTTTCAAATACTGAAATATCAAATAAGATGGATAACAATGTGTAATAGAAAAAGAAGTATGAAATTAGGCTAAAGGTGTGTGAAAGAAAGTAATAGAAGTGGAAAGAAATTGTAATTGAGTAGATTGGAAGTCAAACACAAAGGTGGGGTGAGGGGTGGTGGATGGTGATGGGGAAAGGAATTATTTGTGGGATTGAGTGTAATTTGTGGGATTGAGTGGGATAAGTCCCACGATTGGAATGTAATAATGGAGGGATACAATCTATTTCGGAGAAACAGACCAGACAAGAAAGGAGGAGGAGTGGCGTTATATGTCAGGGATGTGTATACCTGTGAAGAGATCCAAGATTTAGAACCTCAAAGCCAAATTGAGAGCATTTGGGTCAAAATTAAGGAAGAGAAGAATAACAGAGACCTCATTGTGGGAGTTTACTATAGATCCCCAAGCCAAACGGAGGACATAGATGATGCCTTCCTGGAACAGATGGCCAAGCATGCAAAAGGAAGGGAGATAGTAGTAATGGGGGACTTCAATTACCCGGATATTTGTTGGATGTCAAACTCAGCCAAGAGCATAAGGTCAAACAGATTCCTCACTGGCCTTGCAGACAACTTCATTGTCCAGAAAGTGGGAGAAGCAACAAGAGGAACAGCCATTTTAGATCTGGTCCTAACCAATGTTGATGACCTGGTTAGTGGGGTAGAAGTGGAAGGATCATTAGGCGCGAGTGATCATGCTCTTCTGAAGTTTACTATACAGCGGAAAGGAGCAGCCAAGCATACTAGGACTCAATTTCTTGACTTTAAGAAAGCCGACTTCATAAAACTTAGGGAAGTGCTGGGTGAGATCCCATGGACAGTAATACTAAAAGGAAAGGGAGTTCATGATGGCTGGGAGTTTGTTAAGAGGGAGATAGTAAAAGCACAACGTCAGGCAATACCAATGAGACGGAAACATGGAAGGTGCCTAAAGAAGCCAGGGTGGCTATCTAAAGAACTTTTAACTGAGTTAAGATTAAAAAAGGATGTGTACAAAAAATGGAAAAGGGGAGAAACCACCAAAGAGGAATTCAAACAAATAGCCAGCACGTGTAGACACAAAGTCAGAAAAGCTAAAGCACAGAATGAACTCAGGCTTGCTAGAGAGGTTAAAAGCAACAAAAAAGGCTTTTATGGGTATGTTCGTAGCAAAAGGAAGAACAAAGAAACAGTGGGGTCACTCAGAGGAGAAGATGGTGAAATGCAAACAGGGGACACAGAAAGGGCTGAACTCCTCAATGCCTTCTTTGCCTCAGTCTTCTCCGATAAAGAAAACAATGCCCGACCTGAAGAATTTGGAGCAAATGATTCAGCAAAGGAAACACAGCCCAGAATAACTAAGGAGATAGTACAAGAATACTTGGCTAGTTTAGATGTATTCAAGTCTCCAGGGCCAGATGAACTGCATCCAAGAGTATTAAAAGAACTGGCAGATGTGATCTCAGAACCACTGGCAGTCATCTTTGAGAATTCCTGGAGAACAGGCGAAGTCCCGGCAGACTGGAGGAGGGCAAATGTTGTCCCTATTTTCAAAAAGGGGAAAAGAGAGGACCCAAATAATTACCGCCCAGTCAGTCTGACATCAATACCAGGGAAGATTCTGGAGCAGATCATTAAGAAAACAGTCTGTGAGCACCTAGAAAGGAATGCTGTGATCACCAATAGTCAGCATGGATTTCTGAAAAATAAGTCATGTCAGACTAACCTGATCTCGTTTTTTGACAGAATTACAAGCCTGGTAGATGAAGGGAACTCAGCGGATATAGCCTACCTTGATTTCAGTAAGGCATTTGACAAGGTGCCCCATGATATTCTTGTAAAGAAGCTGGTAAAATGCGGTCTTGACTATGCTACCACTCAGTGGATTTGTAACTGGCTGACTGACCGAACCCAAAGGGTGCTCATCAATGGTTCCTCTTCATCCTGGAGAAGAGTGACTAGTGGGGTGCCACAGGGTTCTGTCTTGGGCCCGGTCTTATTCAACATCTTTATCAACGACTTGGATGATGGACTCAAGGGCATCCTGATCAAATTTGCAGATGACACTAAACTGGGAGGGGTGGCTAACACCCCAGAGGACAGGAACACACTTCAAAACGACCTTGACAGATTAGAAAACTGGGCCAAAACAAACAAGATGAATTTTAACAGGGAGAAATGTAAAGTATTGCACTTGGGCAAAAAAAATGAGAGGCACAAATACAAGATGGGTGACACCTGGCTTGAGAGCAGTACATGTGAAAAGGATCTAGGAGTCTTGGTTGACCACAAACTTGACATGAGCCAACAGTGTGACGCGGCAGCTAAAAAAGCCAATGCAATTCTGGGCCTCATCAATAGGAGTATAGCATCTAGATCAAGGGAAGTAATAGTGCCACTGTATTCTGCTCTGGTCAGACCTCACCTGGAGTACTGTGTCCAGTTCTGGGCACCACAATTCAAGAAGGACACTGACAAACTGGAACGTGTCCAGAAGAGGGCAACCAAAATGGTCAAAGGCCTGGAAACGATGCCTTATGAGGAACGGCTAAGGGAGCTGGGCATGTTTAGCCTGGAGAAGAGGAGGTTAAGGGGTGATATGATAGACATGTTCAAATATATAAAAGGATGTCACATAGAGGAGGGAGAAAGGTTGTTTTCTGCTGCTCCAGAGAAGCGGACACGGAGCAATGGATCCAAACTACAAGAAAGAAGATTCCACCTAAACATTAGGAAGAACTTCCTGACAGTAAGAGCTGTTCGACAGTGGAATTTGCTGCCAAGGAGTGTGGTGGAGTCTCCTACTTTGGAGGTCTTTAAGCAGAGGCTTGACAACCATATGTCAGGAGTGCTCTGATGGTGTTTCCTGCTTGGCAGGGGGTTGGACTCGATGGCCCTTGTGGTCTCTTCCAACTCTAGGATTCTATGATTCTATGAAGTATGTTTGAACACTTTTAAGGATTGTATGAAATGTATGTTTGTATGCTTGTATATGTGTATTAATGATGAACTATTTTTACAATAAAAACTTATATAAAAAAAAGGAAAGGCAGGTGGCTGTAGGGCAGGGTGTGACTGCCATTTTGAATTAGACCCAGGTGAAGGGGAGATGAGTGTTTCATAGAATCATAGAATCATAGAGTTGGAAGAGACCACAAGGGCCATCGAGTCCAACCCCCTCACACCACTTGCTGCTTAGCCTGCTTGGCACAGTTTCCTAGAGAATCTTAAGTAGAAGACTCTCTCACTTCTGCTACTTGAAATCCTTTAATTAGGGATGTTGAGGATTGCAAATGGGCGTATAAAGTTTATGCTCAGCTGCTGAGCTGTGCCTTCTCCTCTCATAAGGAAGCTACTGAATGCCCTTTCTCTTGTTGCAGGAGCAGAGGACAGACACATGCGGCTAGTGTACTGAATCTCATCTACATAAGTTAGCACTCATGACCTAAATCATAGGAAAACGGTATAGCCATTGGAGGGATCCTGGCTGTGGGAACTCATAGACAAAAGGAAATTATGTTTGCACAAGAAGGTTAAACCAATACTAGTCACACACTGTAAAAAGTTATGAGATGAGATAATAGCATAAATCCCTCATTGCTGTAAAAGTCCTCAGTTTATACTAGAAACCTACTTAAAAAGTCATCTGAAGCTGGTGCATCAAAGGCAACTTCTTGATTAAAGCTATATGGTAGAAGTTGGTAAAAAAAGCTGCATGATGCAGTAGGATATCACATTTATACAAGAGGCACGGCACTACCTTTATTATCATTCATTCATTCATTCAGTTCCCTATGGAAACAATCATATTCCCACATACCTAAATGGAGCAGGACTTACTTCTGGGTAGGTATGCATAGGATTAATTTTGTGTAATACCTGTGATTTTTTCCTTGCCAGTTGTTAATTTTTAATGGTAAATTTATGTGATCTTTATGTGCTTTAATTACATATGATGAGCTTATTAAGAGAGTGTTTATTTTCTTTTTTGCAGTTCTGATTAAAGTTGGGGTCTTGGCATGCTTTCACTACTGAATGCAACTGAAACTTGAACCATGTTCAAGTAAGAATGAGGATATTGAAAACTGGCTAATATCCACTGCTGAGCTAGATTGGACAAAATTCTCTTGCATCCTGCAGGTTTCATCTGTAGCATGCAATCCACTGAGCAATTCTGCTGGACAAATGCCATTTGTTTAAATGAGCAGCTTGTGCAGGGGCTGCACTTAGTAAATTGTTGCTAAAATTTGCCTAAATTATTGGCAATTTGTTAGACCTCTGCCAGGACTAACACAGGTATATTTCTGTGTGTTTTAAAGCTGCATTTACAGTACATAAACCAGGGGCTCGGCTATACAGCTGCAAATATAATGTTTTAAGTACATTATACAAATGTGACGCTAGATCAGGCATGTCCAAAGACCGTTTTGGGGGCCTAATCTGGCCTGCTGGTCAGGTTAGTCCGGCCTCTGTGGCAGTTTATTTCCTGGGGTAAAATCCTAAAAAAACCTCAGCACCTTAAACCCCTAAAAAAGCTCAACAACTACAACTTTGGGGTAAAATCATTTAAAAAGGTCAAGAACTTCAATCCTAAAAAAAAGGTCAACAACTTTGGTCTCTGAAAAATGTTTGGACACCACTGTGCTAGATGGAGATGGTGTGCTTATGGCAATTTCAATATATTTTTCAAAACTTTTAAAAAGCATTTTCATAGCCTTTTTTTTTATGTG